>NW_028136314.1:0-600000 GCF_964662115.1 Mustela nivalis
CGTCACCTCATCCTAACCTTGGTTTTCAGATATCTGAACCTAGACATTATATCAATTCTCCACACAGCTGGGTATAGCAAGCACAAAACAGAACTCCTCCTTCCCCATGGCTGTCAAGCTTGCTCTTGGCATGGAGTCACACCTTCAGGGTGGGAGAAACCTTCATGGCCCCTGATGCCACGCCCAAACTTGAGTGCTGCTTGGGCACAAATTCACACTGTGATCCTCAGCATGAGCCCCATGTCAAAGAAAGGCCTGTCAGGGCCTGGACCAAGAGCCCACATATGGGGCTTGCCAAGCCCCTATGCACCCAATCCTCACCAAGGTTTGAATTTTCCAGTCGCCCCGCCCGTACCTGGAGCTCTGCTCTGGAATCCCTTTCTTGGAGAGACCCATGAGCCAGACAACACGACTCCACCCTTCCCACAAAATGACCCCAAACTCTTGGGAGCTGGGACAAATCCCCAGAGAGGGATACTCGTCCACAGTACCTGAGGCCACCGCTCCAATCCACGGCTCTCCCGGACACAACATCCAGAGACAAAAGCCTGAAGGAACGCCTCCCACTCGCCCTTGTTTCAGAGGCCCAGGAGCTCCCTCTCGGGCTGTACATCCGGCCTGCCATACCCTAGGCGCCACTCATAAGCTGAGTTTGTGTATTCAGACTTCTGTGCCCACAGCCTGGACCCACACACCTCCAGGCTAGGGCCTCTAGGGCCACAGCGAAAGATTGTGCCTGCCCTCTCCAAGGAAAGTGTGCCCAGTCCATTGACCACAACACTACAGTTTAGGGAAAAGCTCCAAGGCCCCTGAGGCCATCAATAGTGTAGGCCCCCCTGGACTAAGAGGGGCCCTCTGACACCAGCGGAGCAACTATCTCCTCTTAGACTCTCAGACAGTGTCCCCAGAGACAGAAGGTTGAAATGGACAGGCCCCCAGGCCCTAATCTGAACCTTAGCTTTGGTTTCCATGTTTCCGTTCTCAGAGGACTGTTTTCGTAGACCAGCACATGGGGCTTTTCTGAGGCACCAAACCAAACCTCTCTCATCTCCACATGGGCAGCTTTCTTACTGGGATGTATCAAACACTTCAGGTAGGAGAGTTCCGCAGGGCCACTGAACAACCAGCACATTCCAAGGTCTCCATGGACCCAAACGCACATTATGACGCATCCTCAGGAGAGGCCATTTCAACTCAGCCCCCTGGGTCGCGTGTTCCAGAGGCAGCAGATCAAACATATCTTGTCGCTAATAGCCAATGGGAATGCGAGGCATGCTGTACAGGGATCCATCCTTCGAACCCTGCTCTCCAGTCCTTCCGTATGGTATGTCCTGGAGCCATGCAACAGGACTCGAATGTCCCGCAGAAGGAAACCTTGTGGTTTGGGGCAACCTCCAAACTCAGCGTGGGAAAACTTCCTTGGCCTCATGAGGCCCCCACTTCATGAAGGTGCCATCATGGACACATACTCCAGCCTCAGCCAACGTCTGATCCTCAGCCTGACTTCAGATGCAGGAGATTTTGATTCAGCCTCTGCAGAGTGGGCCTGCTCTGCCCTTGGTTCCAATCCTCACACTAGCTTGTGTTTTCAGACTTCCGTCCTCACACTCCTGGCCCACAAACCCTCCCTACTGGGAATTCTGGGGCCACAATGAAGCACTGTGCCTGCCTCCCAAGAGAAAAACATTGTCTATGGCGCTGCCCAGAAACCCCAAATGAGGATCAAACTGCTGGGCCCTCGGCAACACCCCAATTGCATAGGCTACCTTAAACAGTGATGCTCTGTCGCAAATAGCCTGAGCCCAGACCTTCCAACAGACACCGACACAGCTGGCTGCACACCCTGCACATTGGACCCGCCACTGCCTTAGGCCACCATCCATTCCCAACCTGGGTTTTAAGTCATCGGAACCTAGACCTTATCTCCAATCCCTGCACAGGGGGGAACCTGATGCACAAGTCAGAACCCCTCCTTCCCCCTGGCAAGAAACCTTGCTGCTGGCAGTGAGTCAAACCTTCAGTGTAGGAGAAAACGGCATGGCCCATGAGGCCACGCCCAAGCATGAGGGCCGCCTTGGGCACAAACACACATTGTGACCCTCAGCGTGAGTACCTTATTCAAGTAACGCCTCTCAGTGACTGGACCAAGAGCCCGCATATGTGGCTTGCCATGCCCATAGGCACCCAGGACTAACTAGATGGTGTGTATTCCAGTTGAGGGAACCCACTGCTGTGCTCTAGAGTCCCTCTCCTGGGGGTTCCCCTGTGGCAGGAAACAGTACTCTTCATTCCCACAGAATGAACACAAACACCTGGGAGCTTGGACAATCCCCTGAGAGGAAGGCTCTTCCTCGGCCTCTGAGACAACCCCTACCCTGACCGGACACTGTAAACGCAACACCCAGAGACAAAATCCTGAGTGACTGCCTCCCACTTGCCCTACTTTGATTTCCAGAGGATCTCCCCTCACGGACTAGAGATCAGGCCTGCCATTACATTGGCCCCTAGCTGAGCCAAGTTTGCTTTTTCAGACATCTGTCCCCACAGCCCTGGCAAACACAGCCTCTAGGCTGGGTCCTCTGGAGCCATACCACAGGACCGTGCCTGCTCTCTCCTGGGAAACTGTGTCCATTCCTTTGGCCACACACCTCCAGAATATGAGAAACCTCAAGGCCTCCGAGGACATCCCACTACTGGGAGCCTCACTGGACTCACAGGGGCATTCGGACACAAGCTGAGCAGCTACATCCATGAATGCATGCACACAGATGACAACAGAGATAGAAGGTTGAGACGGACAGGCCTTTAGGCTGTAGTCTCAACTCTTACTTTGGTTTCCAGGTGTCACTCCTCAGAGGCTTTGGTTCGAAGAACAGGGTATGGGGCTTTCCTGAGGCACGGAACAGAACTCCTCTCGTCTCCACATGGGAAGTTTCCTTGTTGGAGCCGTGTCAAACACCTCATGTTGGAGAATCCTGCAGAGTCCCTGAGCCACCTCCACATTCCAAGGTCTCCCAGGCCACCAAGCCACAGTAGGACTCATCTTCAGGAGAGTCCATTTCAACTCTCCCCTCTGGGTAGCTCACCCAGGAGCCCGCAGATTGAGCCTGCCTTGTCCTGACTAAAGAGTGGGAATATGAGGTGGCGTTCCCAGGCATCCATGCTTAGACACCTGCTCTCGAGTCTTTCCATATGGGGCCTCTTGGAACCATCCAATAGGACTTGACTGTCGTGCAGAAGGTAACCTTCAGTTTTGGAGCAGTTCACAAATCCCATCGTAGGCAAAACTTTCTGGCCTCATGAAGCCCCCACACCCTTCAGGAAGAGGCCATGCTGGACAAGAACTCTAGCCTGAGGCACGTCTCATAGTTGACATGACCTCAGTGCAGGAGATCCCGATTCAGCCTCTGCAGAGTGGGCATGCCGTGACCTCGGTCCCAAACCACACGCTAGCTTGTGTTTTCAGACTTCCTTCCTCACACTCCTGGCAAACAAGCCCTCCGGACTAGGAACTCCGGAACCAAAACCCAGCCCAGTGTCTGCCCAACGGAAGAAAAACGTTTCTTGTGGGGCTCTCCAGAAAACCCAGATGAGGATCAACCTGCTCGGGCCTCGACGGTACCCGAACTGGATAGGCTGCTCTGGGCACTCATGCTCTGCCTGACACAGCCTGAAGCCAGACGTCCAGACAGACAAGGAGACAGCTGGCCGCACACCCAGCACTTCGGACACGCCATGGTCTTATGCCGTCACCTCATCCTAACCTTGGTTTTCAGATATCTGAACCTAGACATTATATCAATTCTCCACACAGCTGGGTATAGCAAGCACAAAACAGAACTCCTCCTTCCCCATGGCTGTCAAGCTTGCTCTTGGCATGGAGTCACACCTTCAGGGTGGGAGAAACCTTCATGGCCCCTGATGCCACGCCCAAACTTGAGTGCTGCTTGGGCACAAATTCACACTGTGATCCTCAGCATGAGCCCCATGTCAAAGAAAGGCCTGTCAGGGCCTGGACCAAGAGCCCACATATGGGGCTTGCCAAGCCCCTATGCACCCAATCCTCACCAAGGTTTGAATTTTCCAGTCGCCCCGCCCGTACCTGGAGCTCTGCTCTGGAATCCCTTTCTTGGAGAGACCCATGAGCCAGACAACACGACTCCACCCTTCCCACAAAATGACCCCAAACTCTTGGGAGCTGGGACAAATCCCCAGAGAGGGATACTCGTCCACAGTACCTGAGGCCACCGCTCCAATCCACGGCTCTCCCGGACACAACATCCAGAGACAAAAGCCTGAAGGAACGCCTCCCACTCGCCCTTGTTTCAGAGGCCCAGGAGCTCCCTCTCGGGCTGTACATCCGGCCTGCCATACCCTAGGCGCCACTCATAAGCTGAGTTTGTGTATTCAGACTTCTGTGCCCACAGCCTGGACCCACACACCTCCAGGCTAGGGCCTCTAGGGCCACAGCGAAAGATTGTGCCTGCCCTCTCCAAGGAAAGTGTGCCCAGTCCATTGACCACAACACTACAGTTTAGGGAAAAGCTCCAAGGCCCCTGAGGCCATCAATAGTGTAGGCCCCCCTGGACTAAGAGGGGCCCTCTGACACCAGCGGAGCAACTATCTCCTCTTAGACTCTCAGACAGTGTCCCCAGAGACAGAAGGTTGAAATGGACAGGCCCCCAGGCCCTAATCTGAACCTTAGCTTTGGTTTCCATGTTTCCGTTCTCAGAGGACTGTTTTCGTAGACCAGCACATGGGGCTTTTCTGAGGCACCAAACCAAACCTCTCTCATCTCCACATGGGCAGCTTTCTTACTGGGATGTATCAAACACTTCAGGTAGGAGAGTTCCGCAGGGCCACTGAACAACCAGCACATTCCAAGGTCTCCATGGACCCAAACGCACATTATGACGCATCCTCAGGAGAGGCCATTTCAACTCAGCCCCCTGGGTCGCGTGTTCCAGAGGCAGCAGATCAAACATATCTTGTCGCTAATAGCCAATGGGAATGCGAGGCATGCTGTACAGGGATCCATCCTTCGAACCCTGCTCTCCAGTCCTTCCGTATGGTATGTCCTGGAGCCATGCAACAGGACTCGAATGTCCCGCAGAAGGAAACCTTGTGGTTTGGGGCAACCTCCAAACTCAGCGTGGGAAAACTTCCTTGGCCTCATGAGGCCCCCACTTCATGAAGGTGCCATCATGGACACATACTCCAGCCTCAGCCAACGTCTGATCCTCAGCCTGACTTCAGATGCAGGAGATTTTGATTCAGCCTCTGCAGAGTGGGCCTGCTCTGCCGTTGGTTCCAATCCTCACACTAGCTTGTGTTTTCAGACTTCCGTCCTCACACTCCTGGCCCACAAACCCTCCCTACTGGGAATTCTGGGGCCACAATGAAGCACTGTGCCTGCCTCCCAAGAGAAAAACATTGTCTATGGCGCTGCCCAGAAACCCCAAATGAGGATCAAACTGCTGGGCCCTCGGCAACACCCCAATTGCATAGGCTACCTTAAACAGTGATGCTCTGTCGCAAATAGCCTGAGCCCAGACCTTCCAACAGACACCGACACAGCTGGCTGCACACCCTGCACATTGGACCCGCCACTGCCTTAGGCCACCATCCATTCCCAACCTGGGTTTTAAGTCATCGGAACCTAGACCTTATCTCCAATCCCTGCACAGGGGGGAACCTGATGCACAAGTCAGAACCCCTCCTTCCCCCTGGCAAGAAACCTTGCTGCTGGCAGTGAGTCAAACCTTCAGTGTAGGAGAAAACGGCATGGCCCATGAGGCCACGCCCAAGCGTGAGGGCCGCCTTGGGCACAAACACACATTGTGACCCTCAGCGTGAGTACCTTATTCAAGTAACGCCTCTCAGTGACTGGACCAAGAGCCCGCATATGTGGCTTGCCATGCCCATAGGCACCCAGGACTAACTAGATGGTGTGTATTCCAGTTGAGGGAACCCACTGCTGTGCTCTAGAGTCCCTCTCCTGGGGGTTCCCCTGTGGCAGGAAACAGTACTCTTCATTCCCACAGAATGAACACAAACACCTGGGAGCTTGGACAATCCCCTGAGAGGAAGGCTCTTCCTCGGCCTCTGAGACAACCCCTACCCTGACCGGACACTGTAAACGCAACACCCAGAGACAAAATCCTGAGTGACTGCCTCCCACTTGCCCTACTTTGATTTCCAGAGGATCTCCCCTCACGGACTAGAGATCAGGCCTGCCATTACATTGGCCCCTAGCTGAGCCAAGTTTGCTTTTTCAGACATCTGTCCCCACAGCCCTGGCAAACACAGCCTCTAGGCTGGGTCCTCTGGAGCCATACCACAGGACCGTGCCTGCTCTCTCCTGGGAAACTGTGTCCATTCCTTTGGCCACACACCTCCAGAATATGAGAAACCTCAAGGCCTCCGAGGACATCCCACTACTGGGAGCCTCACTGGACTCACAGGGGCATTCAGACACAAGCTGAGCAGCTACATCCATGAATGCATGCACACAGATGACAACAGAGATAGAAGGTTGAGACGGACAGGCCTTTAGGCCGTAGTCTCAACTCTTACTTTGGTTTCCAGGTGTCACTCCTCAGAGGCTTTGGTTCGAAGAACATGGTATGGGGCTTTCCTGAGGCACGGAACAGAACTCCTCTCGTCTCCACATGGGAAGTTTCCTTGTTGGAGCCGTGTCAAACACCTCATGTTGGAGAATCCTGCAGAGTCCCTGAGCCACCTCCACATTCCAAGGTCTCCCAGGCCACCAAGCCACAGTAGGACTCATCTTCAGGAGAGTCCATTTCAACTCTCCCCTCTGGGTAGCTCACCCAGGAGCCCGCAGATTGAGCCTGCCTTGTCCTGACTAAAGAGTGGGAATATGAGGTGGCGTTCCCAGGCATCCATGCTTAGACACCTGCTCTCGAGTCTTTCCATATGGGGCCTCTTGGAACCATCCAATAGGACTTGACTGTCGTGCAGAAGGTAACCTTCAGTTTTGGAGCAGTTCACAAATCCCATCGTAGGCAAAACTTTCTGGCCTCATGAAGCCCCCACACCCTTCAGGAAGAGGCCATGCTGGACAAGAACTCTAGCCTGAGGCACGTCTCATAGTTGACATGACCTCAGTGCAGGAGATCCCGATTCAGCCTCTGCAGAGTGGGCATGCCGTGACCTCGGTCCCAAACCACACGCTAGCTTGTGTTTTCAGACTTCCTTCCTCACACTCCTGGCAAACAAGCCCTCCGGACTAGGAACTCCGGAACCAAAACCCAGCCCAGTGTTGCCCAACGGAAGAAAAACGTTTCCCTGTGGGGCTCTCCAGAAAACCCAGATGAGGATCAACCTGCTCGGGCCTCGACGGTACCCGAACTGGATAGGCTGCTCTGGGCACTCATGCTCTGCCTGACACAGCCTGAAGCCAGACGTCCAGACAGACAAGGAGACAGCTGGCCGCACACCCAGCACTTCGGACACGCCATGGTCTTATGCCGTCACCTCATCCTAACCTTGGTTTTCAGATATCTGAACCTAGACATTATATCAATTCTCCACACAGCTGGGTATAGCAAGCACAAAACAGAACTCCTCCTTCCCCATGGCTGTCAAGCTTGCTCTTGGCATGGAGTCACACCTTCAGGGTGGGAGAAACCTTCATGGCCCCTGATGCCACGCCCAAACTTGAGTGCTGCTTGGGCACAAATTCACACTGTGATCCTCAGCATGAGCCCCATGTCAAAGAAAGGCCTGTCAGGGCCTGGACCAAGAGCCCACATATGGGGCTTGCCAAGCCCCTATGCACCCAATCCTCACCACGGTTTGAATTTTCCAGTCGCCCCGCCCGTACCTGGAGCTCTGCTCTGGAATCCCTTTCTTGGAGAGACCCATGAGCCAGACAACACGACTCCACCCTTCCCACAAAATGACCCCAAACTCTTGGGAGCTGGGACAAATCCCCAGAGAGGGATACTCGTCCACAGTACCTGAGGCCACCGCTCCAATCCACGGCTCTCCCGGACACAACATCCAGAGACAAAAGCCTGAAGGAACGCCTCCCACTCGCCCTTGTTTCAGAGGCCCAGGAGCTCCCTCTCGGGCTGTACATCCGGCCTGCCATACCCTAGGCGCCACTCATAAGCTGAGTTTGTGTATTCAGACTTCTGTGCCCACAGCCTGGACCCACACACCTCCAGGCTAGGGCCTCTAGGGCCACAGCGAAAGATTGTGCCTGCCCTCTCCAAGGAAAGTGTGCCCAGTCCATTGACCACAACACTACAGTTTAGGGAAAAGCTCCAAGGCCCCTGAGGCCATCAATAGTGTAGGCCCCCCTGGACTAAGAGGGGCCCTCTGACACCAGCGGAGCAACTATCTCCTCTTAGACTCTCAGACAGTGTCCCCAGAGACAGAAGGTTGAAATGGACAGGCCCCCAGGCCCTAATCTGAACCTTAGCTTTGGTTTCCATGTTTCCGTTCTCAGAGGACTGTTTTCGTAGACCAGCACATGGGGCTTTTCTGAGGCACCAAACCAAACCTCTCTCATCTCCACATGGGCAGCTTTCTTACTGGGATGTATCAAACACTTCAGGTAGGAGAGTTCCGCAGGGCCACTGAACAACCAGCACATTCCAAGGTCTCCATGGACCCAAACGCACATTATGACGCATCCTCAGGAGAGGCCATTTCAACTCAGCCCCCTGGGTCGCGTGTTCCAGAGGCAGCAGATCAAACATATCTTGTCGCTAATAGCCAATGGGAATGCGAGGCATGCTGTACAGGGATCCATCCTTCGAACCCTGCTCTCCAGTCCTTCCGTATGGTATGTCCTGGAGCCATGCAACAGGACTCGAATGTCCCGCAGAAGGAAACCTTGTGGTTTGGGGCAACCTCCAAACTCAGCGTGGGAAAACTTCCTTGGCCTCATGAGGCCCCCACTTCATGAAGGTGCCATCATGGACACATACTCCAGCCTCAGCCAACGTCTGATCCTCAGCCTGACTTCAGATGCAGGAGATTTTGATTCAGCCTCTGCAGAGTGGGCCTGCTCTGCCCTTGGTTCCAATCCTCACACTAGCTTGTGTTTTCAGACTTCCGTCCTCACACTCCTGGCCCACAAACCCTCCCTACTGGGAATTCTGGGGCCACAATGAAGCACTGTGCCTGCCTCCCAAGAGAAAAACATTGTCTATGGCGCTGCCCAGAAACCCCAAATGAGGATCAAACTGCTGGGCCCTCGGCAACACCCCAATTGCATAGGCTACCTTAAACAGTGATGCTCTGTCGCAAATAGCCTGAGCCCAGACCTTCCAACAGACACCGACACAGCTGGCTGCACACCCTGCACATTGGACCCGCCACTGCCTTAGGCCACCATCCATTCCCAACCTGGGTTTTAAGTCATCGGAACCTAGACCTTATCTCCAATCCCTGCACAGGGGGGAACCTGATGCACAAGTCAGAACCCCTCCTTCCCCCTGGCAAGAAACCTTGCTGCTGGCAGTGAGTCAAACCTTCAGTGTAGGAGAAAACGGCATGGCCCATGAGGCCACGCCCAAGCATGAGGGCCGCCTTGGGCACAAACACACATTGTGACCCTCAGCGTGAGTACCTTATTCAAGTAACGCCTCTCAGTGACTGGACCAAGAGCCCGCATATGTGGCTTGCCATGCCCATAGGCACCCAGGACTAACTAGATGGTGTGTATTCCAGTTGAGGGAACCCACTGCTGTGCTCTAGAGTCCCTCTCCTGGGGGTTCCCCTGTGGCAGGAAACAGTACTCTTCATTCCCACAGAATGAACACAAACACCTGGGAGCTTGGACAATCCCCTGAGAGGAAGGCTCTTCCTCGGCCTCTGAGACAACCCCTACCCTGACCGGACACTGTAAACGCAACACCCAGAGACAAAATCCTGAGTGACTGCCTCCCACTTGCCCTACTTTGATTTCCAGAGGATCTCCCCTCACGGACTAGAGATCAGGCCTGCCATTACATTGGCCCCTAGCTGAGCCAAGTTTGCTTTTTCAGACATCTGTCCCCACAGCCCTGGCAAACACAGCCTCTAGGCTGGGTCCTCTGGAGCCATACCACAGGACCGTGCCTGCTCTCTCCTGGGAAACTGTGTCCATTCCTTTGGCCACACACCTCCAGAATATGAGAAACCTCAAGGCCTCCGAGGACATCCCACTACTGGGAGCCTCACTGGACTCACAGGGGCATTCGGACACAAGCTGAGCAGCTACATCCATGAATGCATGCACACAGATGACAACAGAGATAGAAGGTTGAGCCGGACAGGCCTTTAGGCCGTAGTCTCAACTCTTACTTTGGTTTCCAGGTGTCACTCCTCAGAGGCTTTGGTTCGAAGAACAGGGTATGGGGCTTTCCTGAGGCACGGAACAGAACTCCTCTCGTCTCCACATGGGAAGTTTCGTTGTTGGAGCCGAGTCAAACACCTCATGTTGGAGAATCCTGCAGAGTCCCTGAGCCACCTCCACATTCCAAGGTCTCCCAGGCCACCAAGCCACAGTAGGACTCATCTTCAGGAGAGTCCATTTCAACTCTCCCCTCTGGGTAGCTCACCCAGGAGCCCGCAGATTGAGCCTGCCTTGTCCTGACTAAAGAGTGGGAATATGAGGTGGCGTTCCCAGGCATCCATGCTTAGACACCTGCTCTCGAGTCTTTCCATATGGGGCCTCTTGGAACCATCCAATAGGACTCGACTGTCGTGCAGAAGGTAACCTTCAGTTTTGGAGCAGTTCACAAATCCCATCGTAGGCAAAACTTTCTGGCCTCATGAAGCCCCCACACCCTTCAGGAAGAGGCCATGCTGGACAAGAACTCTAGCCTGAGGCACGTCTCATAGTTGACATGACCTCAGTGCAGGAGATCCCGATTCAGCCTCTGCAGAGTGGGCATGCCGTGACCTCGGTCCCAAACCTCACGCTAGCTTGTGTTTTCAGACTTCCTTCCTCACACTCCTGGCAAACAAGCCCTCCGGACTAGGAACTCCGGAACCAAAACCCAGCCCAGTGTCTGCCCAACGGAAGAAAAACGTTTCCCTGTGGGGCTCTCCAGAAAACCCAGATGAGGATCAACCTGCTCGGGCCTCGACGGTACCCGAACTGGATAGGCTGCTCTGGGCACTCATGCTCTGCCTGACACAGCCTGAAGCCAGACGTCCAGACAGACAAGGAGACAGCTGGCCGCACACCCAGCACTTCGGACACGCCATGGTCTTATGCCGTCACCTCATCCTAACCTTGGTTTTCAGATATCTGAACCTAGACATTATATCAATTCTCCACACAGCTGGGTATAGCAAGCACAAAACAGAACTCCTCCTTCCCCATGGCTGTCAAGCTTGCTCTTGGCATGGAGTCACACCTTCAGGGTGGGAGAAACCTTCATGGCCCCTGATGCCACGCCCAAACTTGAGTGCTGCTTGGGCACAAATTCACACTGTGATCCTCAGCATGAGCCCCATGTCAAAGAAAGGCCTGTCAGGGCCTGGACCAAGAGCCCACATATGGGGCTTGCCAAGCCCCTATGCACCCAATCCTCACCACGGTTTGAATTTTCCAGTCGCCCCGCCCGTACCTGGAGCTCTGCTCTGGAATCCCTTTCTTGGAGAGACCCATGAGCCAGACAACACGACTCCACCCTTCCCACAAAATGACCCCAAACTCTTGGGAGCTGGGACAAATCCCCAGAGAGGGATACTCGTCCACAGTACCTGAGGCCACCGCTCCAATCCACGTCTATCCCGGACACAACATGCAGAGACAAAAGCCTGAAGGAACGCCTCCCACTCGCCCTTGTTTCAGAGGCCCAGGAGCTCCCTCTCGGGCTGTACATCCGGCCTGCCATACCCTAGGCGCCACTCATAAGCTGAGTTTGTGTATTCAGACTTCTGTGCCCACAGCCTGGACCCACACACGTCCAGGCTAGGGCCTCTAGGGCCACAGCGAAAGATTGTGCCTGCCCTCTCCAAGGAAAGTGTGCCCAGTCCATTGACCACAACACTACAGTTTAGGGAAAAGCTCCAAGGCCCCTGAGGCCATCAATAGTATAGGCCACCCTGGACTAAGAGGGGCTTTCTGACACCAGCGGAGCAACTATCTCCACTTAGACTCTCAGACAGTGTCCCCAGAGACAGAAGGTTGAAATGGACAGGCCCCCAGGCCCTAATCTGAACCTTAGCTTTGGTTTCCATGTTTCCGTTCTCAGAGGACTGTTTTCGTAGACCAGCACATGGGGCTTTTCTGAGGCACCAAACCAAACATCTCTCATCTCTACATGGGCAGCTTTCTTACTGGGATGTATCAAACACTTCAGGTAGGAGAGTTCCGCAGGGCCACTGAACAACCAGCACATTCCAAGGTCTCCATGGACCCAAACGCACATTATGACGCATCCTCAGGAGAGGCCATTTCAACTCAGCCCCCTGGGTCGCGTGTTCCAGAGGCAGCAGATCAAACATATCTTGTCGCTAATAGCCAATGGGAATGCGAGGCATGCTGTACAGGGATCCATCCTTCAAACCCTGCTCTCCAGTCCTTCCGTATGGTATGTCCTGGAGCCATGCAACAGGACTCGAATGTCCCGCAGAAGGAAACCTTGTGGTTTGGGGCAACCTCCAAACTCAGCGTGGGAAAACTTCCTTGGCCTCATGAGGCCCCCACTTCATGAAGGTGCCATCATGGACACATACTCCAGCCTCAGCCAACGTCTGATCCTCAGCCTGACTTCAGATGCAGGAGATTTTGATTCAGCCTCTGCAGAGTGGGCCTGCTCTGCCCTTGGTTCCAATCCTCACACTAGCTTGTGTTTTCAGACTTCCGTCCTCACACTCCTGGCCCACAAACCCTCCCTACTGGGAATTCTGGGGCCACAATGAAGCACTGTGCCTGCCTCCCAAGAGAAAAACATTGTCTATGGCGCTGCCCAGAAACCCCAAATGAGGATCAAACTGCTTGGCCCTCGGCAACACCCCAATTGCATAGGCTACCTTAAACAGTGATGCTCTGTCGCAAATAGCCTGAGCCCAGACCTTCCAACAGACACCGACACAGCTGGCTGCACACCCAGCACATTGGACCCGCCACTGCCTTAGGCCACCATCCATTCCCAACCTGGGTTTTCAGTCATCGGAACCTAGACCTTATCTCCAATCCCTGCACAGGGGGGAACCTGATGCACAAGTCAGAACCCCTCCTTCCCCCTGGCAAGAAACCTTGCTGCTGGCAGTGAGTCAAACCTTCAGTGTAGGAGAAAACGGCATGGCCCATGAGGCCACGCCCAAGCGTGAGGGCCGCCTTGGGCACAAACACACATTGTGACCCTCAGCGTGAGTACCTTATTCAAGTAACGCCTCTCAGTGACTGGACCAAGAGCCCGCATATGTGGCTTGCCATGCCCATAGGCACCCAGGACTAACTAGATGGTGTGTATTCCAGTTGAGGGAACCCACTGCTGTGCTCTAGAGTCCCTCTACTGGGGGTTCCCCTGTGGCAGAAAACAGTACTCTTCATTCCCACAGAATAAACACAAACACTTGGGAGCTTGGACAATCCCCTGAGAGGAAGGCTCTTCCGCGGCCTCTGAGACAACCCCTACCCTGACCGGACACTGTAACGCAACACCCAGAGACAAAATCCTGAGTGACTGCCTCCCACTTGCCCTACTTTGATTTCCAGAGGATCTCCCCTCACGGACTAGAGATCAGGCCTGCCATTACATTGGCCCCTAGCTGAGCCAAGTTTGCTTTTTCAGACATCTGTCCCCACAGCCCTGGCAAACAGAGCCTCTAGGCTGGGTCCTCTGGAGCCATACCACATGACCGTGCCTGCTCTCTCCTGGGAAACTGTGTCCATTCCTTTGGCCACACACCTCCAGAATATGAGAAACCTCAAGGCCTCTGAGGACATCCCACTACTGGGAGCCTCACTGGACTCACAGGGGCATTCGGACACAAGCTGAGCAGCTACATCCATGAATGCATGCACACAGATGACAACAGAGATAGAAGGTTGAGACGGACAGGCCTTTAGGCCGTAGTCTCAACTCTTACTTTGGTTTCCAGGTGTCACTCCTCAGAGGCTTTGGTTCGAAGAACAGGGTATGGGGCTTTCCTGAGGCACGGAACAGAACTCCTCTCGTCTCCACTTGGGAAGTTTCCTTGTTGGAGCCGTGTCAAACACCTCATGTTGGAGAATCCTGCAGAGTCCCTGAGCCACCTCCACATTCCAAGGTCTCCCAGGCCACCAAGCCACAGTAGGACTCATCTTCAGGAGAGTCCATTTCAACTCTCCCCTCTGGGTAGCTCACCCAGGAGCCCGCAGATTGAGCCTGCCTTGTCCTGACTAAAGAGTGGGAATATGAGGTGGCGTTCCCAGGCATCCATGCTTAGACACCTGCTCTCGAGTCTTTCCATATGGGGCCTCTTGGAACCATCCAATAGGACTCGACTGTCGTGCAGAAGGTAACCTTCAGTTTTGGAGCAGTTCACAAATCCCATCGTAGGCAAAACTTTCTGGCCTCATGAAGCCCCCACACCCTTCAGGAAGAGGCCATGCTGGACAAGAACTCTAGCCTGAGGCACGTCTCATAGTTGACATGACCTCAGTGCAGGAGATCCCGATTCAGCCTCTGCAGAGTGGGCATGCCGTGACCTCGGTCCCAAACCTCACGCTAGCTTGTGTTTTCAGACTTCCTTCCTCACACTCCTGGCAAACAAGCCCTCCGGACTAGGAACTCCGGAACCAAAACCCAGCCCAGTGTCTGCCCAACGGAAGAAAAACGTTTCCCTGTGGGGTTCTCCAGAAAACCCAGATGAGGATCAACCTGCTCGGGCCTCGACGGTACCCGAACTGGATAGGCTGCTCTGGGCACTCATGTTCTGCCTGACACAGCCTGAAGCCAGACGTCCAGACAGACAAGGAGACAGCTGGCCGCACACCCAGCACTTCGGACACGCCATGGTCTTATGCCGTCACCTCATCCTAACCTTGGTTTTCAGATATCTGAACCTAGACATTATATCAATTCTCCACACAGCTGGGTATAGCAAGCACAAAACAGAACTCCTCCTTCCCCATGGCTGTCAAGCTTGCTCTTGGCATGGAGTCACACCTTCAGGGTGGGAGAAACCTTCATGGCCCCTGATGCCACGCCCAAACTTGAGTGCTGCTTGGGCACAAATTCACACTGTGATCCTCAGCATGAGCCCCATGTCAAAGAAAGGCCTGTCAGGGCCTGGACCAAGAGCCCACATATGGGGCTTGCCAAGCCCCTATGCACCCAATCCTCACCACGGTTTGAATTTTCCAGTCGCCCCGCCCGTACCTGGAGCTCTGCTCTGGAATCCCTTTCTTGGAGAGACCCATGAGCCAGACAACACGACTCCACCCTTCCCACAAAATGACCCCAAACTCTTGGGAGCTGGGACAAATCCCCAGAGAGGGATACTCGTCCACAGTACCTGAGGCCACCGCTCCAATCCACGTCTATCCCGGACACAACATGCAGAGACAAAAGCCTGAAGGAACGCCTCCCACTCGCCCTTGTTTCAGAGGCCCAGGAGCTCCCTCTCGGGCTGTACATCCGGCCTGCCATACCCTAGGCGCCACTCATAAGCTGAGTTTGTGTATTCAGACTTCTGTGCCCACAGCCTGGACCCACACACGTCCAGGCTAGGGCCTCTAGGGCCACAGCGAAAGATTGTGCCTGCCCTCTCCAAGGAAAGTGTGCCCAGTCCATTGACCACAACACTACAGGTTAGGGAAAAGCTCCAAGGCCCCTGAGGCCATCAATAGTATAGGCCACCCTGGACTAAGAGGGGCTTTCTGACACCAGCGGAGCAACTATCTCCACTTAGACTCTCAGACAGTGTCCCCAGAGACAGAAGGTTGAAATGGACAGGCCCCCAGGCCCTAATCTGAACCTTAGCTTTGGTTTCCATGTTTCCGTTCTCAGAGGACTGTTTTCGTAGACCAGCACATGGGGCTTTTCTGAGGCACCAAACCAAACATCTCTCATCTCTACATGGGCAGCTTTCTTACTGGGATGTATCAAACACTTCAGGTAGGAGAGTTCCGCAGGGCCACTGAACAACCAGCACATTCCAAGGTCTCCATGGACCCAAACGCACATTATGACGCATCCTCAGGAGAGGCCATTTCAACTCAGCCCCCTGGGTCGCGTGTTCCAGAGGCAGCAGATCAAACATATCTTGTCGCTAATAGCCAATGGGAATGCGAGGCATGCTGTACAGGGATCCATCCTTCAAACCCTGCTCTCCAGTCCTTCCGTATGGTATGTCCTGGAGCCATGCAACAGGACTCGAATGTCCCGCAGAAGGAAACCTTGTGGTTTGGGGCAACCTCCAAACTCAGCGTGGGAAAACTTCCTTGGCCTCATGAGGCCCCCACTTCATGAAGGTGCCATCATGGACACATACTGCAGCCTCAGCCAACGTCTGATCCTCAGCCTGACTTCAGATGCAGGAGATTTTGATTCAGCCTCTGCAGAGTGGGCCTGCTCTGCCCTTGGTTCCAATCCTCACACTAGCTTGTGTTTTCAGACTTCCGTCCTCACACTCCTGGCCCACAAACCCTCCCTACTGGGAATTCTGGGGCCACAATGAAGCACTGTGCCTGCCTCCCAAGAGAAAAACATTGTCTATGGCGCTGCCCAGAAACCCCAAAAGAGGATCAAACTGCTTGGCCCTCGGCAACACCCCAATTGCATAGGCTACCTTAAACAGTGATGCTCTGTCGCAAATAGCCTGAGCCCAGACCTTCCAACAGACACCGACACAGCTGGCTGCACACCCAGCACATTGGACCCGCCACTGCCTTAGGCCACCATCCATTCCCAACCTGGGTTTTCAGTCATCGGAACCTAGACCTTATCTCCAATCCCTGCACAGGGGGGAACCTGATGCACAAGTCAGAACCCCTCCTTCCCCCTGGCAAGAAACCTTGCTGCTGGCAGTGAGTCAAACCTTCAGTGTAGGAGAAAACGGCATGGCCCATGAGGCCACGCCCAAGCGTGAGGGCCGCCTTGGGCACAAACACACATTGTGACCCTCAGCGTGAGTACCTTATTCAAGTAACGCCTCTCAGTGACTGGACCAAGAGCCCGCATATGTGGCTTGCCATGCCCATAGGCACCCAGGACTAACTAGATGGTGTGTATTCCAGTTGAGGGAACCCACTGCTGTGCTCTAGAGTCCCTCTCCTGGGGGTTCCCCTGTGGCAGGAAACAGTACTCTTCATTCCCACAGAATGAACACAAACACTTGGGAGCTTGGACAATCCCCTGAGAGGAAGGCTCTTCCTCGGCCTCTGAGACAACCCCTACCCTGACCGGACACTGTAAACACAACACCCAGAGACAAAATCCTGAGTGACTGCCTCCCACTTGCCCTACTTTGATTTCCAGAGGATCTCTCCTCACGGACTAGAGATTAGGCCTGCCATTACATTGGCCCCTAGCTGAGCCAAGTTTGCTTTTTCAGACATCTGTCCCCACAGCCCTGGCAAACAGAGCCTCTAGGCTGGGTCCTCTGGAGCCATACCACAGGACCGTGCCTGCTCTCTCCTGGGAAACTGTGTCCATTCCTTTGGCCACACACCTCCAGAATATGAGAAACCTCAAGGCCTCCGAGGACATCCCACTACTGGGAGCCTCACTGGACTCACAGGGGCATTCGGACACAAGGTGAGCAGCTACATCCATGAATGCATGCACACAGATGACAACAGAGATAGAAGGTTGAGCCGGACAGGCCTTTAGGCCGTAGTCTCAACTCTTACTTTGGTTTCCAGGTGTCACTCCTCAGAGGCTTTGGTTCGAAGAACAGGGTATGGGGCTTTCCTGAGGCACGGAACAGAACTCCTCTCGTCTCCACATGGGAAGTTTCCTTGTTGGAGCCGTGTCAAACACCTCATGTTGGAGAATCCTGCAGAGTCCCTGAGCCACCTCCACATTCCAAGGTCTCCCAGGCCACCAAGCCGCAGTAGGACTCATCTTCAGGAGAGTCCATTTCAACTCTCCCCTCTGGGTAGCTCACCCAGGAGCCCGCAGATTGAGCCTGCCTTGTCCTGACTAAAGAGTGGGAATATGAGGTGGCGTTCCCAGGCATCCATGCTTAGACACCTGCTCTCGAGTCTTTCCATATGGGGCCTCTTGGAACCATCCAATAGGACTCGACTGTCGTGCAGAAGGTAACCTTCAGTTTTGGAGCAGTTCACAAATCCCATCGTAGGCAAAACTTTCTGGCCTCATGAAGCCCCCACACCCTTCAGGAAGAGGCCATGCTGGACAAGAACTCTAGCCTGAGGCACGTCTCATAGTTGACATGACCTCAGTGCAGGAGATCCCGATTCAGCCTCTGCAGAGTGGGCATGCCGTGACCTCGGTCCCAAACCTCACGCTAGCTTGTGTTTTCAGACTTCCTTCCTCACACTCCTGGCAAACAAGCCCTCCGGACTAGGAACTCCGGAACCAAAACCCAGCCCAGTGTCTGCCCAACGGAAGAAAAACGTTTCCCTGTGGGGCTCTCCAGAAAACCCAGATGAGGATCAACCTGCTCGGGCCTCGACGGTACCCGAACTGGATAGGCTGCTCTGGGCACTCATGCTCTGCCTGACACAGCCTGAAGCCAGACGTCCAGACAGACAAGGAGACAGCTGGCCGCACACCCAGCACTTCGGACACGCCATGGTCTTATGCCGTCACCTCATCCTAACCTTGGTTTTCAGATATCTGAACCTAGACATTATATCAATTCTCCACACAGCTGGGTATAGCAAGCACAAAACAGAACTCCTCCTTCCCCATGGCTGTCAAGCTTGCTCTTGGCATGGAGTCACACCTTCAGGGTGGGAGAAACCTTCATGGCCCCTGATGCCACGCCCAAACTTGAGTGCTGCTTGGGCACAAATTCACACTGTGATCCTCAGCATGAGCCCCATGTCAAAGAAAGGCCTGTCAGGGCCTGGACCAAGAGCCCACATATGGGGCTTGCCAAGCCCCTATGCACCCAATCCTCACCACGGTTTGAATTTTCCAGTGACCCCGCCCGTACCTGGAGCTCTGCTCTGGAATCCCTTTCTTGGAGAGACCCATGAGCCAGACAACACGACTCTACCCTTCCCACAAAATGACCCCAAACTCTTGGGAGCTGGGACAAATCCCCAGAGAGGGATACTCGTCCACAGTACCTGAGGCCACCGCTCCAATCCACGGCTATCCCGGACACAACATCCAGAGACAAAAGCCTGAAGGAACGCCTCCCACTCGCCCTTGTTTCAGAGGCCCAGGAGCTCCCTCTCGGGCTGTACATCCGGCCTGCCATACCCTAGGCGCCACTCATAAGCTGAGTTTGTGTATTCAGACTTCTGTGCCCACAGCCTGGACCCACACACCTCCAGGCTAGGGCCTCTAGGGCCACAGCGAAAGATTGTGCCTGCCCTCTCCAAGGAAAGTGTGCCCAGTCCATTGACCACAACACTACAGGTTAGGGAAAAGCTCCAATGCCCCTGAGGCCATCAATAGTTAGGCCACCCTGGACTAAGAGGGGCTCTCTGACACCAGCGGAGCAACTATCTCCACTTAGACTCTCAGACAGTGTCCCCAGAGACAGAAGGTTGAAATGGACAGGCCCCCAGGCCCTAATCTGAACCTTAGCTTTGGTTTCCATGTTTCCGTTCTCAGAGGACTGTTTTCGTAGACCAGCACATGGGGCTTTTCTGAGGCACCAAACCAGACCTCTCTCATCTCCACATGGGCAGCTTTCTTACTGGGATGTATCAAACACTTCAGGTAGGAGAGTTCCGCAGGGCCACTGAACAACCAGCACTTTCCAAGGTCTCCATGGACCCAAACGCACATTATGACGCATCCTCAGGAGAGGCCATTTCAACTCAGCCCCCTGGGTCGCGTGTTCCAGAGGCAGCAGATCAAACATATCTTGTCACTAATAGCCAATGGGAATGCGAGGCATGCTGTACAGGGATCCATCCTTTGAACCCTGCTCTCCAGTCCTTCCGTATGGTATGTCCTGGAGCCATGCAACAGGACTCGAATGTCCCGCAGAAGGAAACCTTGTGGTTTGGGGCAACCTCCAAACTCAGCGTGGGAAAACTTCCTTGGCCTCATGAGGCCCCCACTTCATGAAGGTGCCATCATGGATACATACTCCAGCCTCAGCCAACGTCTGATCCTCAGCCTGACTTCAGATGCAGGAGATTTTGATTCAGCCTCTGCAGAGTGGGCCTGCTCTGCCCTTGGTTCCAATCCTCACACTAGCTTGTGTTTTCAGACTTCCGTCCTCACACTCCTGGCCCACAAACCCTCCCTACTGGGAATTCTGTGGCCACAGTGAAGCACTGTGCCTGCCTCCCAGGAGAAAAACATTGTCTATGGCGCTGCCCTGAAACCCCAAATGAGGATCAAACAGCTTGGCCCTCGGCAACACCCCAATTGCATAGGCTACCTTAAACAGTGATGCTCTGTCGCAAATAGCCTGAGCCCAGACCTTCCAACAGACACCGACACAGCTGGCTGCACACCCAGCACATTGGACCCGCCACTCCCATAGGCCACCATCCATTCCCAACCTGGGTTTTCAGTCATCGGAACCTAGACCTTATCTTCAATCCCTGCACAGGGGGGAACCTGATGCACAAGTCAGAACCCCTCCTTCCCCCTGGCAAGAAACCTTGCTGCTGGCAGTGAGTCAAACCTTCAGTGTAGGAGAAAACGGCATGGCCCATGAGGCCACGCCCAAGCGTGAGGGCCGCCTTGGGCACAAACACACATTGTGACCCTCAGCGTGAGTACCTTATTCAAGTAACGCCTCTCAGTGACAAGACCAAAAGCCCGCATATGTGGCTTGCCATGCCCATAGGCACCCAGGACTAACTAGATGGTGTGTATTCCAGTTGAGGGAACCCACTGCTGTGACTAGAGTCCCTCTCCTGGGGGGTCCCCTGTGGCAGAAAACAGTACTCTTCATTCCCACTCCCTCGGCCTCTAAGACAACCCCTACCCTGACCGGACACTGTAAACGCAACACCCAGAGACAAAATCCTGAGTGACTGCCTCCCACTTGCCATACTTTGATTTCCAGAGGATCTCCCTTCACGGACTAGAGATCAGGCCTGCCATTATATTGGCCCGTAGCTGAGCCAAGTTTGCTTTTTCAGACATCTGTCCCCACAGCCCTGGCAAACAGAGCCTCTAGGCTGGGTCCTCTGGAGCCATACCACTGGACCGTGCCTTCTCACTCCTGGGAAACTGTGTCCATTCCTTTGGCCACACACCTCCAGAATATGAGTAACCTCAAGGCCTCCGAGGACATCCCACTACTGGGAGCCTCACTGGACTCACAGGGGCATTCGGACACAAGCTGAGCAGCTACATCCATGAATGCATGCACACAGATATCATCAGAGATAGAAGGTTGAGCCGGACAGGCCTTTAGGCCGTAGTCTCAACTCTTGCTTTGGTTTCCAGGTGTCACTCCTCAGAGGCTTTGGTTCGAAGAACAGGGTATGGGGCTTTCCTGAGGCACGGAACAGAACTCCTCTCGTCTCCACATGGGAAGTTTCCTTGTTGGAGCCGTGTCAAACACCTCATGTTGGAGAATCCTGCAGAGAACCCTGAGCCACCTCCACATTCCAACGTCTCCCAGGGCACCAAGCCACAGTTGGGCTCATCTTCAGGAGAGTCCATTTCAACTCTCCCCTCTGGGTAGCTCACCCAGGAGCCCGCAGATTGAGCCTGCCTTGTCCTGACTAAAGAGTGGGAATATGAGGTGGCGTTCCCAGGCATCCATGCTTAGACACCTGCTCTCGAGTCTTTCCATATGGGGCCTCTTGGAACCATCCAATAGGACTCGACTGTCGTGCAGAAGGTAACCTTCAGTTTTGGAGCAGTTCACAAATCCCATCGTAGGCAAAACTTTCTGGCCTCATGAAGCCCCCACACCCTTCAGGAAGAGGCCATGCTGGACAAGAACTCTAGCCTGAAGCACGTCTCATAGTTGACATGGCCTCAGTGCAGGAGATCTCGATTCAGCCTCTGCAGAGTGGGCATGCCGTGACCTCGGTCCCAAACCTCACGCTAGCTTGTGTTTTCCGACTTCCTTCCTCACACTCCTGGCAAACAAGCCCTCCGGACTAGGAACTCCGGAACCAAAACCCAGCCCAGTGTCTGCCCAACGGAAGAAAAACGTTTCCCTGTGGGGTTCTCCAGAAAACCCAGATGAGGATCAACCTGCTCGGGCCTCGACGTTACCCAAACTGGATAGGCTGCTCTGGGCACTCATGCTCTGCCTGACACAGCCTGAAGCCAGACGTCCAGACAGACAAGGAGACAGGTGGCCGCAACACCCAGCACTTCGGACACGCCATGGTCTTATGCCGTCACCTCATCCTAACCTTGGTTTTCAGATATCTGAACCTAGACATTATATCAATTCTCCACACAGCTGGGTATAGCAAGCACAAAACAGAACTCCTCCTTCCCCATGGCTGTCAAGCTTGCTCTTGGCATGGAGTCACACCTTCATGGTGGGAGAATCCTTCATGGCCCCTGATGCCACGCCCAAACTTGAGTGATGCTTGGGCACAAATTCACACTGTGACCCTCAGCATGAGCCCCATGTCAAAGAAAGGCCTGTCAGGGCCTGGACCAAGAGCCCACATATGGGGCTTGCCAAGCCCCTATGCACCCAATCCTAACCACGGTTTGAATTTTCCAGTCGCCCCGCCCGTACCTGGAGCTCTGCTCTGGAATCCCTTTCTTGGAGAGACCCATGAGCCAGACAACACGACTCCAACCTTCCCAAAATATGACCCCAAACTCTTGGGAGCTGGGACAAATCCCCAGAGAGGGATACTCGTCCACAGTACCTGAGGCCACCGCTCCAATCCACGGCTATCCCGGACACAACATCCAGAGACAAAAGCCTGAAGGAACGCCTCCCACTCGCCCTTGTTTCAGAGGCCCAGGAGCTCCCTCTCGGGCTGTACATCCGGCCTGCCATACCCTAGGCGCCACTCATAAGCTGAGTTTGTGTATTCAGACTTCTGTGCCCACAGCCTGGACCCACACAACATCCAGGCTAGGGCCTCTGATCTAAACAGCGAAAGATTGTGCCTGCCCTCTCCAAGGAAAGTGTGCCCAATCCATTGACCACAACCCTACAGGTTAGGGAAAAGCTCCAAGGTCCCTGAGGCCATCAATAGTATAGGCCACCCTGGACTAAGAGGGGCTCTCTGACACCAGCGGAGCAACTATCTCCACTTAGACTCTCAGACAGTGTCCCCAGAGACCGAAGGTTGAAATGGACAGGCCCCCAGGCCCTAATCTGAACCTTAGCTTTGGTTTCCATGTGTCCGTCCTCAGAGGACTGTTTTCGTAGACCGGCACACGGGGCTTTTCTGAGGCATCAAACCAAACCTCTCTCGTCTCCACATGGGGAGATTTCTAACTGGGGATGTATCAAACCCTTCAGGTAGGAGAGTTCCGCAGGGCCACTGAACAACCAGCACATTCCAAGGTCTCCATGGACCCAAACGCACATTATGACGCATCCTCTGGAGAGGCCATTTCAACTCAGCCCCCTGGGTAGCGTGCCCCAGAGGCAGCAGATCAAACATATTTTGTCGCTTATGGCCAAGGGGAATGCGAGGCATGCTGTACAGGGATCCATCCTTCGAACCCTGCTCTCCAGTCCTTCCGTATGGTATGTCCTGGAGCCATGCAACAGGACTCGAATGTCCCGCAGAAGGAATCCTTGTGGTTTGGGGCATCCTCCAAACTCAGCGTGGGAACACTTCCTTGGCCTCATGATAACCCCGCTTCATGAAGGTGCCATCATGGACACATACTCCAGTCTCAGCCAACGTCTGATCCTCAGCCTGACTTCAGATGCAGGAGATTTTGATTTAGCCTCTGCAGATTGGGCCTGCTCTGCCCTTGGCTCCAATCCTCACCCTAGCTTGTGTTTTCAGACTTCCGTCCTCACACTCCTGGCCCACAAACCCTCCCTACTGGGAATTCTGGGGCCTCACTGAAGCACTCTTCCTGCCTCCCAGGAGAAAAACATTGTCTATGGTGCTGCACAGAAACCCCAAATGAGGATCAAACTGCTTTGCCCTCTGCAACACCCCAATTGCATAGGCTAACTTAAACACTGATGCTCTGTCGCAAAAGCCTGAGCCCAGACCTTCCAACAGACACCAACACAGCTGGCTGCACACCCAGCACATTGGACCCGCCACTGCCTTAGGCCACCATCCATTCCCAACCTGGGTTTTCAGTCATCGGAACCTAGACCTTATCTCCAATCCCTGCACAGGGGGAACCTGATGCACAAGTCAGAACCCCTCATTCCCCATGGCAAGAAACCTTGCTGCTGGCAGTGAGTAAAACCTTCAGTGTAGGAGAAAAGGGCATGGCCCATGAGGCCACGCCCAAGCGTGAGGGCCGCCTTGGGCACAAACACACATTGTGACCCTCAGCGTGAGTACCTTATTCAAGTAACGCCTCTCAGTGACTGGACCAAAATCCCGCTTATGTGGCTTGCCTTGCCCATAGGCACCCAGGACTAACTAGATGGTTTGTATTCCAGTTGAGGGAACCCACTGCTGAGCTCTAGAGTCCCTCTCCTGGGGGTTCCCCTGTGGCAGAAAACAGTACTCTTCCCTTCCCACAGAATGAATCCAAACACTTGGGAGCTTGGACAATTCCCCGAGAGGAAGGCTGTTCCTCGGCCCCTGAAGCAACCCCAACCATGAACGGCCACTGTGAACGCAACACCCAGATACAAAAGCCTGAGCGACTGCCTCTCACTTGCTTTCCTTTGATATCCAGAGGATCTCCCCTCACGGGTTGGAGATCAGGCCTGCCATTACCTTGGCCCCTAGCTGAGCCAAGTTTGCTTTTTCAGCCATCTGACCCCACAGCCCTGGCAAACACAGCCTCTTGGCTTGGTCCTCTTGACCCATTCCACAGGACTATGCCTCCTGTCTCCTGGGAAACTGTGTCCATTCCTTTGGACAAACACCTCCAGAATATGAGAAACCTCAAGGCCCCCGAGGACATCCCACTACTGGGAGCCTCCCTGGACTCACAGGGGCATTCGGACACAAGCTGAGCAGCTACCTCCACGAAGGCATGCACACAGATGTCAACAGAGATAGAAGGTTGAGCAGGACAGGCCCTTAGGCCCTAATCTCAACTCTTGCGTGGTTACCAGGTGTCACTCCTCAGAGGCTTTGGTTCGAAGAACAGGGTATGGGGCTTTCCTGAGTCACTGAATAGAACTCCTCTCGTCTCCACATGGGAAGTTTCCTTGTTGGAGCCGTGTCAAAAACCTCATGTTGGAGAATCCTGCAGAGTCCCTGAGCCACCTCCACATTCCAAGGTCTCCCAGGCCACCAAGCCACAGTAGGACTCATCTTCAGGAGAGTCCATTCCAACTTTCCCCTCTGGGTAGCTCACCCAGGAGCCCGCAGATTGAGCCTGCCTTGTCCTGACTAAAGAGTGGGAATATGAGGTGGCGTTCCCAGGCATCCATGCTTAGACACCTGCTCTCGAGTCTTTCCGTATGGGGCCTCTTGGAACCATCCAATAAAACTCGACTGTCGTGCAGAAGGAAAAACCTTGAGGTTTGGAGCAGTTCACAAATCCCATCGTAGGCAAACCTCCCTGGCCTCATGTAGCCCCCACACCCTTCAGGAAGAGGCCATGCTGGACAAAAACTCTAGCCTGAGGCACGTCTCATGGTTGACATGACCTCAGTGCAGGAGAACTCGATTCAGCCTCTGCAGAGTGGCCCTGCCGTGCCCTTGGTCCCAAACCTCATGGTAGCTTGTGTTTTCAGACTTCCTTCCTCACACTCCTGGCAAACAAGCCCTCCGGACTAGGAACTCCAGAACCAAAACCCAGCCCAGTGTCTGCCCAACAGAAGAAAAACATTTCCCTGTGGGGCTCTCCAGAAAACCCTGATGAGGATCAACCTGCTCGAGCCTCGATGGTACCTGATCTGGATAGGCTGCTCAGGGCACTCATGCTCTGCCTGACACAGCCTGAAGCCAGACGTCCAGACAGACAAGGAGACAGCTGGCCGCACACCCAGCACTTCGGACACGCCATGGCCTTATGCCGTCACCTCATCCTAACCTTGGTTTTCAGATATCTGAACCTAGACATTATATCAATTCTCCACACAGCTGGGTATAGCAAGCACAAAACAGAACTCCTCCTTCCCCATGGCTGTCAAGCTTGCTCTTGGCATGGAGTCACACCTTCAGGGTGGGAGAAACCTTCATGGCCCCTGATGCCACGCCCAAACTTGAGTGCTGCTTGTGCACAAATTCACACTGTGACCCTCAGCATGAGCCCCATGTCAAAGAAAGGCCTGTGAGGGCCTAGAGCAAGAGCCCCCATATGGGGCTTGCCAAGCCCCTATGCACCCAATCCTCACCAAGGTTTGAGTTTTCCAGTCGCCCCACCTGTACCTGGGGCTCTGCCCTTGAATCCCTTTCTTGGAGAGACCCATGAGCCAGACTACACGACTCCACCCTTCCCACAAAATGACCCCAAACTCGTGGGAGCTGGGACAAATCCCAAGAGAGGGATACCCCTCCACAGTCCCTAAGGCCACCCCTCCAATCCACGGCTATCCCGGACACAACATCCAGAGACAAAAGCCTGAAGGAATGCCTCCCACTCGCCCTTGTTTCAGAGGCCCAGGAGCTCCCTCTCGGGCTGTACATCAGGCCTGCCATACCCTAGCCACCACTCTTAAGCTGAGTTTGTGTATTCAGACTTCTGTGCCCACAGCCTGGACCCACACAACATCCAGGCTAGGGCCTGTGGAGCCAAAGCGAAAAATTGTGCCTGTCCTCTCCAAGGAAAGTGTGCCCAATCCATTGACCACAGCCCTACTGGTTAGGGAAAAGCTCCAAGCCCCTGAGGCCATCAATAGTGGAGGCCACCCTGGACTAAGAGGGGCTCTCTGACACCAGCGGAGCAACTATCTCCACTTAGACTCTCGGACAGTGTCCCCAGAGACAGAAGGTTGAAATGGACAGGCCCCCAGGCCCTAATCTGAACCTTAGCTTTGGTTTCCATGTGTCCGTCCTCAGAGGACTGTTTTCGTATACCAGCACACGGGGCTTTTCTGAGGCACCAAACCAAACCTCTCTCGTCTCCACATGGGGAGCTTTCTTAATGGGGATGTATCAAACCCTTCAGGTAGGAGAGTTCCGCAGGGCCACTGAACAACCAGCACATTCCAAGGTCTCCATGGACCCCAAACGCACATTATGACGCATCCTCAGGAGAGGCTTTTTCAACACAGCCCCCTGGGTAGCGTGCCCCAGAGGCAGCAGATCAAACAAATCTTGTTGCTTATGGCCAAGGGGAATGCGAGGCATGCTGTACAGGGATCCATCCTTCGAACCCTGCTCTCCTGTCCTTCCGTATGGTATGTCCTGGAGCCATGCAATAGGACTCGAATGTCCCGCAGAAGGAAACCTTGTGGTTTGGGGCATCCTCCAAACTCAGCGTGGGAACACTTCCTTGGCCTCATGATACCCCCGCTTCATGAAGGTGCCATCATGGACACATACTCCAGTCTCAGCCAACGTCTGATCCTCAGCCTGACTTCAGATGCAGGAGATTTTGATTCAGCCTCTGCAGAGTGGGCCTGCTCTGCCCTTGGCTCCAATCCTCACACTAGCTTGTGTTTTCAGACTTCTGTCCTCACACTCCTGTCCCACAAACCCTCCCTACTGGGAATTCTGGGGCCACAATGAAGCACTCTGCCTGCCTCCCAGGAGAAAAACATTGTCTATGGTGCTGCACAGAAACCCCAAATGAGGATCAAACTGCTTTGCCCTCGGCAACACCCCAATTGCATAGGCTACCTTAAACACTGATGCTCTTTCACAAAAGCCTGAGCCCAGACCTTCCAACAGACACCGACACAGCTGGCTGCACACCCAGCACATTGGACCCGCCACTGCCTTAGGCCACCATCCATTCCCAACCTGGGTTTTCAGTCATCGGAAGCTAGACCTTATCTCCAATCCCTGCACAGGGGGGCATCTGATGCATAAGTCAGAACCCCTCCTTCCCCATGGCAAGAAACCTTGCTGCTGGCCGTGAGTCAAACCTTCAGTGTAGGAGAAATCGGCAAACCTGCCGGGCCTCATGAAGCCCCTATATCCTTCAGGGAGAGGCCATCATGGTCAAAAACTCTAGCTTGAAGCACGTCTCATAGTAGACATGACCACAATGCAGGAGATCTTGATTCAGCCTCTGCAGAGTTGCCTGCCGTGCCCTCGGTCCCAAACCTCACGCTAGCTTGTGTTTTCAGACTTCCTTCCTCACACTCCTGGCAAACAATCCCTCCAGAGTAGGAATTGCAGAACCACAAGCCTGCAAAGTTACTGCACACCGGTAGAAAACGTTTCCTTGAGGGCTTTCCATAAAACCCAGATGAGGACCAACCTGCTCTTGCCTCGACGGCACTCAGATTTAATAGGCTGCTCTGGGCACTAATGCTCTGCGTTTCACAGCCTGATGCCAGACGTCCAGACAGGCAAGGAGACAGCTGGCCACACACCTAGCACTTCTGACATGCCATGGTCTTATGCCGTTATCTCTTCCTAACCTTGGTTTTCCGATATCTAAACCCAGATATTATATCAATTCCCCACACTTGGGAATCTGAAGCACAAATCAGAACTCCTTCTTCCCCATGGCTGTAAGGCTTGCTCTTGGCATGGAGTCACACCTTCAGGGTGGGAGAAACCTTCATTTCCCCTTAAACCACGCCCAAACTTGAGTGCTGCCTTGGGCACAAATTCACTCTGTGACCCTCAGAATGAGCCCAATATCAAAGAAAGGCCTGTCAGGGCCTTGACCAAGAGCCCTCATATGGGGCGTGCCAAGCCCCTATACACCCAATCCTCACCAGTGTTTGAGTTTTCCAGTCTCCCCCCTGTTCCTGGGGCTCTGCTCTGGAATCACTTTCTTGGAGAGACACATGAGCCAGACAACAGGACTCCACCCTTCCCACAAAATGACCCCAAACACCTGTTAGCTGGGACAAATCCCCAGAGAGGTTACTCGTCCACAGTCACTGAGGCCACCCCCTACAATCCACGGCTATCCTGGACGCATCCAGAGACAAAAGCCTGAAGGAATCTCGCCCTCGATTCACAAGCCAAGGAGCTCACTCTTTATCTGTACATCCGGCTTGCCATACCCTCGGCGCCACTCATAAGCTGAGTTTTTGTTTTCAGACTTATGTGCCCACAGCCTGGACCCACACACCCTCCAGGCTAGGGCATCTGGAGCCACAGTGAAAGATTGTGCCTGCCATCTCCAAGGAAAGTGTGCCCAATCCATTGACCACAACCCTACAGGTTAGGGAAAAGTTCCAAGGCCCCTGAGGCCATCCTGATAGTGTAGGCTGCCCTGGACTATAAGGGGCACTCTGACACCAGCTGAGCCATTATCACCACTTAGACTTTCAGACAGTATCCCCAGAGACAGAAGATTGAAATGGACAGGCCCTTAGGCTTTAATATGAACCTTAGCTTTAGTTTTCATGTGTCTGTCCTCAGAGGACTGGTTTCGTATACCAGCATATTAGGTTTTTCTGAGGCTCCAAACCAAACCTCTCTCGTCTCCACATGGAGTGCTTTCTTACTGGATCTGTATCAAACCCTTCTGGTCGGAGAATTCCGCAGGGCCACAGTACAACCATCACATTCCAAGGTCTCCATGGACAGAAACCCACATTATGACGCATCCTCAGGAGAGGCCATTTCAACTCAGCCCACTGGTTAGCTTGCCCCAGAGCCAGCAGAACAAACATATCTTGTCGTTAATGGCCAAAGAGAATGCGAGGCATGTTGTTCAGGGATCCATCTTTTGAACCCTCCTCTCCAGTCCTTCCGTATGGTATGTACTGGAGCCATTCAACAGGACTCGACTGTCTCGCAGAAGGAAACATTGTGGTTTGTGGCAACCTCCAAACTCAGCGTGGGAAAACTTCGTTGGCCTCATGAGGCACCTGCTCCATGAAGGTGCCATCAAGGGCACAATCCAACCTCAGCCAATGTCTGATCCTCAGCCTGACTTCAGATGCATGAGATATCCTTTCAGCCTTTGCAGAGTGTGCCTGCTCCCCACCTCACCCTATGTTTTGTTTTCAGACTCTACCCTAGCACTCCTGGCCCAAAAGCCCTCATGATTGGGAATTCTGGTTCCAGAACGAAGCACTCTGCCTGCCCCCCAAAGAAAAACATTGTCTATGGCATTTCTCAGAAACCCCAAATGAAAATCAACCTGCTCAGCCCTCGTCAACACCCCAATTGCATAGGCTACCCTAAACACTATGCTCTGTCTTACATAGCCTGAGCCCAGACCTTGTGAGAGACATTGAGACAGTTGGCTTCACACCCAGCACATCGAACCTGCCATGGGTTAGGCCATTTCATCCCTTCCCATTGACCTGGGTGTCTTCCTGGAGGTATATTCTGAGGCTGTGTCAGACTATGCATTTTTTCTGGAGCTTCCTATGGAATTGGGGTGGTATTAGGGGCCTTGCAATTTTCTCTTAATCTGGTGGGTTGGGAAACTGAGACAGGCTGACATTCCTTGGGAGAGCTGGCCCAGTGCTGTTGTGTGTTCCTGGAGGCCCCATCCTGGAGGGCATATGGGTCAGGACTCTGGGTCCAAAGTCTTCAGACACAAACTCGGGTAAGAGTTTAGCTCGAGGTGATGGCAGACCCAATCTGCAGACCCTGAGCGAAGCATCTCCAGATATGAAATTCGGACGGCTGTGAGGCAGGAGCACAGTCTTTTCTGTCTGACTTGTTTGTCTATGATGGCCACGAAATGGAGGGGTGGCCTCATGGGTCCATGTGAGATTCTACCTCTCTGGGAATTCTGCTCGGCACCCAAGAGTTTGGTGTATTTCTGGGGGATGGGAGGAGCGCAGTTTTATGAGTCAGGGATCCCGTCCAAACAGCCATTCCAGAGATGGGTCCTGGATTCTGGAGCCTGGATCACCGCAACAAGGCTTAGGATTTGGGCCTAGGGTCCTGCTCTATGTTTTCCTGGTACAGCTCCCGAGTGTTCTTGTTGGAAATGGGTCTCATTCTGAGGGTCACAATGCCTGTTTTTGCCCAGATGCCCATGCTGAGTGGGTGTGACCTCATGGGCTATGCACTTGGCTCCCACTCTGAGGGTTGGACTGCCATCTCAACATTCAGTTTTCCTGCCATGGGGAAGGAGGTGTACTTTTTTATGCTTCAGGTTCCCCCACGGGCAGGAATTTGAGCTAAGTTCTGGGACAGGGGCCTGAATACCCAGTTCACTTTGAGATGAGGTCCTCGGGCCAAGGCAGGACCCACCTGCAGAAAATGAGGCCTGCTTTCTGGGTGGCTGTCAGGAGCTCGGGCTCGAGCTGTGTCAGACAGAACATTCGTGGAGAGTTCGGCCTATGATATTGGGGTGCTTTTGAGAGCTGTGCAACTGGATCCTCATGGGGGATTTTTGCACAGACCCTTTTTTCACTTCTTCTATCTGGTGAGCAGGCAGATGGCTGCATTACGGCTCCAGAATATCCAAGTTGGAGGGTTTGCAGGCGAGGAGTGTGAGGACAGAAGTATGAAAACATAAGCTACGGTTACGCTCAGTGCCGAGCACATGTCTATTCCAATGTACAGCAGTTGTTTCGAGATCTTCAGCACCTGGGCGAGGGGAAGATGTCTGCTCACGCTGGAGTTTGTATCCATGATGGCCAACAAATTGTGGGGAGGCCTCAAGAATTCTTGGAGGTTTTTCCAAGCTGGAGCTTGTGAGCTGCTCCAAACATCAAGGTGTCCTACTAAGGGACAGCAGAAGTCTTCTTACAGGGCTCCAGGGTCCCCCATATGGAAGATTCGATAGCAATGCTCTCTGAATGGAGGCCTGGGAAGCCAATCTCTTGTTACCATTGCAGTGAGGAACAGGGTAAGCTTGAATCAATGACACTGATTCCAAGTTCCAAGTGATTTGCGTTGATGGAAGTTCTCAGTCTAACAGGTCCCAATGCTGCTTGGTGTCCAGGGAGACCTTAGAATGTGGTGGCGGCTCTCTGACCATTGAGGATTCTCTATCCTTAGGATTAGACCCAGTACCCAGGAGCCAGGTTTCCTTCTTGGGACAGGAGGTGTGCTCTTGTATGGCTCACGGACCACAGGTTGGACCATATGCTTGAATTTCCAGAACAGACCTCTAGGGAGAGAGACCTCAAAACATAAGCTAGGGTTCTGATGAGGTTTTAGGGCCATGGAAGTTTCAATCTTCGGACTAAGTGCCATTGGCCTGCATGTCATCCTGGAGGTAGGTGCTGAGGCTGTGTCAGGCTGTGAACTTTTTCCAGAGTGGCCTATGATATTGGGGTGCAGTCAGGGGCCTTGCAGTTTTCTCCTAATCTGGACATTTTGGGAAACTGAGATGGGCAGGGTTTCCTCAGGAGAGCAGGGCCAGTGATGTCATGTGTTTCTCGAGGCCCCATCCTGGAGGTCATGTGTGTCAGGACTTTGGGACCAAAGACTTTAGACACAACCTCGGATAAGAGATAGGAGTGAGGTGATGGCAGTCCGAATCTGAAGACCCTGAGGGAAGCTCCTCGGGATTTGAAATTCAGGTGGCTGGGAGGGAGGAGCACAGGCTTTTCTGTCTGGATTTTGTGTCTAGGATGGCCACTAAATGGAGGGGTGACCTCATGTGTCCATGGGATATTCTTCCACTCTGGTGATTCTGCTTGGCACCCAAGAGTTTGATTTCTTTCTGGGGAAGAGGAAAAGACTGTATTCCATCTCTGGGATCCTGTCCAAACAGGGATTCCAGAGATGGTTTCTGGGTCCAGACACTGGGAAAACTTAACCAAAGCTTCGATTTGGGTTCCTGGTCCAGATCCCAAGGGGGATCTTTGGAAAGGGGTCTCATTCTGAGGGTCACAATGCCTGTTTGTGCCCAGCTGCCCATCCTGTGTAGGCGTGGTCTCATGGACCATGCACCTGGTTCCCACTCAGGGTTGTACAGCCATCTCAACATTCAGTTTTCTGGCCATGGGGAAGGAGGAGCACTCTTTTGTGCTTCCGAGTCCCCTATGGGCAGGAATTTGAGCTAAGTCTGGGACAGGTACCTGAATATCCAGGTTGCTTCAAGATGATGGCCTCGGGCCAAGGTTGGACCCACCTGGAGGATATGGGGCCCACTATCTGGGTGGCTGACAGGAGGTCGGGGATCAGGCGATGTCAGACAGACAATTTATGCAGAGGTCGGTCTATTATATTGGGGTGCCATTGAGGGCCGTGCAGGAGGATCCTCATGTGGGTTTCTGCGAAGACCCATAGGGCACTTCTTCTTTCTGGTGGGCAGGCAGAAAGCTGCACTGTGGCTTCAGAATTCCCAATATGGAGGGCTTGTAGGCGAGGAGTGTGAAGACAGAAGTCTGAAAACACAAGCCACGGATAAGCTCAGTGCCGACCACAGGACCATTCCATTGTGCAGTGGTTGTTTCGAGATTTCCAGCACCTGAGTATGGGCGAGGGTCAGATGTCTGCTCACGCTGGGTTTGCATCCATGATGGTCAACGAATTGTGGGGTGGCCTCAAGAATTCTTGGAGATTTTCCCAAGCAGGACCTTGTGAGCTGCTCCAAACAGCAAGGTGTCCTACTGTGGGACAGGGGAAGTCCGCTTACAAGGCTCCAGGGTCCCCCTTATAGACAGATTCGACAGCAGAGGTCTCTGAATGGGGGCCTGGGAAGTCTTCCTTGCATGACCATTGCAGCTGAGGAACATTGCAGGCTTGATCTGCTGGTTTTTGTTCAAATTTCCAAGTGATCTAAGTTGACGGATGTTCTCAGTCTAATGAGTCACAATGCTGCTTGGTGTCCAGGGAGACCTTAGAATGTGGTGGTGAGGGTGCCTGGGTGGCTCACTGGGCTAAGCCACTGCCTTCGGCTCAGGTCATGATCTCAGGGTCCTGGGATTGAGTCCCGCATCGGGCTCTCTGCTTCAGCAGGGAGCCTGCTTCTTCCTCTCTCTCTCTCTGCCTTCCTCTATGCCTACTTGTGATCTCTCTCTGTCAAATAAATAAATAAAATCTATATAAAAAAAAAGAATGTGGTTGTGGGTCTGTGGCCATGCAGGATTCTCCAAACTGAGGGTTAGACCCAGTTCCCAGGAGCCAGGTTCCCTTCTCGGGACAGGAGGGGTTCTCTTGTATGGCTCAGGGACCACATGTCGGATCATATGTTGGATTTCAAGACCAGGCCTCTGGGCACAGAGGCCTGAATATCTAGGCTAGGGTTCTTATGAGGTTGTAGGGGCATGTCATCCTCAACCTTCGGACTTAGGGACTTTGACCTGTGAGTCTTCCTGGAGGTAGATGCTCAGGCTGTGTCAGACTGTGCATTTTTTCCAGAGTGGCCTATGAAATTGGGGTGGGCTCAGGGGCCTTGCAGGCTTTTCCTAATCTGGAGGGTTTGTGCAACTGAGACGGCAGAATTTCATCCAGAGATCAGGCCCAGTGATGTAGTGTGGTTCTGTCAGCCCCATCCTGCAGGGAATGTGGTTAAGGGCTCTGGGACCAAAGTCTTCAGACACAAAATTGTGTATCAATTAGGAGGGAGGTGATGGCAGCCCCGATCTGCAGACGCTGAGGGCAGCTCCTCAGGATTTGAAATTCGTGTGGCTGGGAGGCAGGAGCAAAGGCTTTTCTGTCTGGATTGTGTCTAGGATGGCCTTGGAATGGTGGTGTGTCCTCATGTTTCCATGGAATATTCTACCTCTCTGGGGATTCTGCCTAGCACCCAAGAGTTTGGTGTCTCACTGCGAAGGAGAGAGCGTGGTTTACTGTTTCACGGTTCCCGTCAACACAGGGATTCCAGAGATGGGTTATAGGTCCCTGTGCCTGGATAACCCTACAAAGGCTTAGTATTTGGGCCTAGAGGCTTGACTGCCTGGCTCTGTGGGGCTTTGGTTCAGCTCCCATGGAGACTTGTTGGAAATGGGTCTCAGGGTAAGGGTCACAATGCCTGTTTTTGCGCAGATGCCCATCCTGAGTGGGCATTGGCTCTTGTTCCATGCACCTGGATCCCAATATGAGGGTTGGACCACCATATCAACATTTAATTTTCCTTCTATGAGGAAGGAGGAGTACTCTTTTGTGCTTCAGATTCACCCATGCACAGTAATTTGAGCTATGTTCTGGGACTGGTACGTGAATAACCAGGTTGGTTTGAGATGAAGGACTCAGGTCAAGGCAGGTCACACCTGCCAGATATGGGTCCCGCTATCTAGGTGGCTACCAGGAGGTCGGGGCTCGAGCTGTGTCAGACAGAGCATTAGTTCACAAGGTGGCCTATGATATTGTGGTGCTATAGAGGGCTGTGCTGGTGGAACCTTATATGGAGTTGCACGCAGACCCATAGGGCACCTCTTTTTTCTGGTGGGCAGGCAGAAGGCTGCATTGTGGCTCCCAAATTCCCAATATGGGGGACTTGAAGGCGAGGAGTGTGAGAACAGAAGGCAGAAAACACAATCTATGCTTAATCTCAGTGCCGAGAACATGGCCGTTCCAATGTGCAGTGGTTTTTTTCGAGATCTCCAGCATCTGAGTACAGGCGAGGGTCAGATGTCTGCTCATGATAGAGTTTGTATCTATCGTGGCCAACAAATGAAATATCCAGCACCTGAGTAAAGGTGGATTTCAGATGTTTACGCACACTGGAGTTTGTGTCTCTGATGACCGAATGGAGGAGTGGCATCAAGAGGCTGATGCATGTGAGATGCTCCAAACAGCAAGGTTGTTTTTTCTACTGGACAGTTAGAGTCTGGTATGTTTTCTGCAGGGCCCCCCATGTGAAAAGTATGGGTAGCAGAGCCCTTCCACATGGATGCCTGGAAAGCACACCTCCATTGACCAATGCAGCTGAGGAACATGCAGGTTCTTTACGGTGCTTCTGGGGCGAAACACCAAGGTCTTGAGTTGACATGGAATCTCTTGAAGATGGGTTACAATGCTGGTTTTTTTTTTTTACCAGGTAGATCTTAGAATGTGTTGGTGGCTAAGGTGCCTGCAGGATTCTCCTACCCTGAGGGTTTAACACAGGTCGAAGAGCACGGTTACCTTCTGGGGACAGGAGATGTAGTGTTTTGTGGCTCAGGGACCACATGCCGTATCATAAGTTCCTATTCAAGAACAGGCCTCTGAAGACAGATGCCCGACAACCTAATCTAGGGTTCCAATGAGTCCCAGGGGCATGAGAGGTTCAATCTTCAGACTTAGGACAGTTGACTTGGGTGTCTGCCAGGATGTAGGTGATCAGGGAGTTTCAGACTGTGCACTTATGTCCAGAGTAACCTCCAATATTGGGGTGGCCACAGGGGCCTTGAATGTTTCAACCAACTCTGGAGGGTTTGGTTAACTGACATGCACAATTTCCATGGGGATGGCAAGCACAGTCCTGTGGTGTGGCTCCAGAGACTCCACCCTGGAGGGCATGTGAGCCATGGTTCTGGGAGGGAAGTCTGCAAACACAAACTTGGGTTAGGTTTAGTGGCTAGGTTATCGCAGGGCAATGTGTAGACCTGGAAGGCTACTCGTCAGGAACAGTAACTGGAATGACCCGAAGGCGGAAGCACAGGCTTTTATATCTGGATTGTGTGTCTAGGGTGACGTCAGAATGTAGCTGTGGCCTCATGGGTCCATGGGAGATTTTTCCTCTAAGGATACAGGCGGCTCCCAATATTTTGATGACTTTTTGGTATGGGAAGACTGCTATTTTCGATCTTAGGTGTGCCCCAAAACAGGGATTCCAGAGATGGGCTCTGGGTCTAGGCGCCTGGAAAATCCCACCAAGGGTTGGGATTTGGGCTTATGGGCAGACCAGGCCTGCAATGCAGGATCTTGGTGGTGCAACTGAGAGGGCTTGTTTGGAAGCATGCTCAGGCTGAGCATTACAATGCCTGTTTGTGCCCAGGGTGGCCCTCAGGAGTGGGCGTGGTCCCATTGTCCATTTTCTGGCTCCCACACTGAGGGATGGACACACATTCCAATGGCCAGGTTTCCAGCCATGGGGAAGGAGGAAATATCTATTGTGCTTCATGTTCCCCCATAGGCAGGGATTACAGCAAAGGTCTGGGGACAGATGCCTGAATACCAAGGATGCATAGAGATGACAGATTTGGGCCATGGCCGTTCTCACATGCTGGATATGGGCCCCGCTCTCTGGGTGGCTGACACGAGGTCTGAGCTCAGGCTGTGTCAGACACAGCACTAGTGGCCAGAGAAGTCTATATATTGGGGTTCTCTCCAGGGCCGAGTAAATTGATCCTCATGTAGGGTTTCTGGCGAGACTCACGAAGCACTTCTTTCTGTGGGGCAGGCAGAATGCTGCCTTATGGATCCAGAATTCCCTATCAAGAGGGTTTGGGGACAAATAGGGTGAGAATGCAATTGTATACACCAGCTATGCTTAAATTGAGTGCCAAGCTGAAGTCAGTTTCAATGTGCAGCAGCTTATACGAGATATCCAGCACCTGAGTAAGGGCAGATGTCAGATATTTGCTCACACTGGAGTTTGTGTCTAGGATGACGACTAATGGAGGGGTGGCTTCAGGAGGCAATGGAGGATTACCCACGCTTAAGATTGTGAGATGCTCCAAACAACAAGGTTTCCTTCTAATGGACAGGAGGAGTCTGTTTTTTTTTTTTTTCCTCCAGGGTCCCTCAAGTGGAAGTTTGCATAGCAGAGCCCTCCCGCATGGATGACTGGAAAGCACACGTCCAATGACCATTGCAGCTGAGGAACATGACAGGTTCGTTTTGGTGGATCTGGTGCCAAGTACCAAGGCCTTGAGTTGACTTGGTATCTCTTACAGATGTGTCCCAAAACTGGTTTGTTACAAGGGAGGTCATAGAATGTATTGGTGGCTATGGGCCACGCTGAGGGTTTGGCACAGGTCGATGTGCACAGTTTCCATCTTGGGAGAGGAGATGTTCTGTTTTGTGGCTCAGGGTACATATGTTGTATCCTGACTTGGTATTCAAGAACAGGCCTCTGAGGATTGATGCTGGCAACCTAATCTAGAGATCCAATGATGTCCTTGGTGCCCATCAGGTTCCATTTTCTTACTAAGGACCATTGATATGGTTGTCTGACTGGATGTAGGTGATCAGGGTGTTTCAGACTGTGCATTTGCATCCAGAGCCACTTCCACTATTGGGGTGGGCTCAGGGGCCTTGCAGGTTTCTCCTAACTTGGAGGCTTTGGGGAACTGTGATGGGCACAGTTTCCTTGGGGATGGCAGGCCCAGTCCTGTGGTAAGGCTTCAGAGACCACCTCCTTGAGGATATGAGAGCCATGGTCTTGGGAGGGAAGTCTGCAAACACAAATTTGGGTAAGGGATAGTGGCAAGGTGATCGCAGGTCCAATGCATAGACCTAGAAGGCATCACGTCAGGAACTGTAATTAGGGTGACTGAAAGCTGGTAGCACAGGCTTTTCTATCTGGATTGTGTGTCCAGGATGGGCTCTGAATGTAGACGTGGTCTCATGGTTCAATGGGAGACTTTTCTTCTCTAAGAATCCTGGTGGATCTCCATAGATTGGTGGTTTTTCAGAGAAGAAAAGAGTGCTCTTTTCCATCTTAGGGGTGCTCCAAAACAGGGAAGAATGCTGTTTTCCAACTTAGGCTTATGCCAAAAGAGGGATTCCAGAGACGGGCTCTGGGTCTGGGTGCCCGGATATCCCACCAAGTGTTAGGATTTGGGCCTAGGGGCATTCCAGGCCTGCAATGCAGGATCCTAATGGTGTAACAGAGAGGGCTTGTTTGAAAGCATGCTCAGGCTGAGGGTCATCATGCCTCTTTGTGCCCAGGGGGGCCCTCAGGAGAGGGCGTAGTCTCATTGGCCATATAGCTGGATCCCACTTTGAGGGTTGGACACCCATTGCAACAGCCAGGCTTCCTGCAATGGAAAGAGGAGTTCTCTATTGTGCTTCAGGTTCCCCCATTGGCAGGGTTACAGGAAAGGTCTGTGGAAAGTTGCCTTAATACCAAGGATGTGTACAGATGACAGGCTAAGAATTCCCAGGTAACAAAACAGCATTGTTACCCATGTTCATGACATTCCATGTAAAAATAAGCCCTTAGTACTTCGCCCCAGAGCCACCAGAATGAACTTGCCATGTTCCTAAGCTGCAATGGTCAGTGGAGGTGTGGTTTCCAGGCAACCATACGGGGGTGCTCTGCTACACAAACTTTGCAATTGGCGGGGACCCTTGAGACAAAAAAACAGAATGCCCCTGTCCGGTAGAAGGAAACCTTCTGTTTGGAGCATCTCACAAGCCCCAGCGTGGGAAATCCTCCATTTCCTCTTGAAGCCACCACTCCATTTGTCAGTCATCATAGACACAAACTCCAGCATGAGCATACATCTGACATCCGCCCTTACTCAGGTGCTGGATTTCAATTCGATCGCTGCACACTGGAATTGCCTTTAGTTTGACTGAATTAAGCCATAGCTTGGGTTTACAATTCCATCCTCAGCCTACTGGTCCACAAGCCCTATTGTGAGGGAATTCTGGAGCTACAACACAATATTCTGCCTTCCCCATATAAAGAAAAAGGGCCTGGAGAGTCTGCCCAGAAACTCCATATGATGGTCAATCTTCTCGGTGCTAGACGGAACCCTGATTCATAGGCTGCCCTGGGCACTAGTGCTGTGTCTGACATAGCCAGAGCCAGGACCTAGTGTCAGCCACTGAGAGATCAGGGCCCATATACAGCATGTGAGACCAGCTATGGCCCAAGTCTGTCTTCTCTTCTATTCTTGGTATTCAGGCATCTGTACCCACACCTTTGCTGAAATCCTTGCCATTGGGGGAACCTGAAGCACAATAGAGAACTCCTCCTTCCCCATGGAAGGTATTCTGACAGTTGGGATAGTTGCTCAACCCTCAAAGTGGAAGGCAGCTCCATGGCCAAGGAGACCATGTGCACTCATGATGGCTTCCCCGGGCACAAGCAGGCATTGTGACCTCAGCCTGAGCATGCTTTCAACCAAACGCTCTCAATTGCATCTCTGGGACCCCGAATTGCAGGCCTAGTACACACCTAGGCCCAAATCCTAACCCTGGTGGGATTTTACAGTGGCCCAGACACAGAGCCCATCTCTGGAATCCCTATTTTGGGGGACCCTTAAGATGGAAAACAACACTCTTCCCTTCCCCGAGATAGTCACCAAACTCATGGTAGCCACCAGGATCCTTGAGTGGAAAAATCTGCCATAGACCCATGAGAACACACCTGCATTCCGAGGCCATCCTGGACATACAATCCAGATACATATCATGTGCTATCACCTTTGAGTCATCGGATTTACAGTTCCTGACGAGCTGCCTTCCAGGTCTATGCATTGGGCCTGCAATCACCTTGCCATTAACCTAAACTGAGTTTGTGTTTGCAGACTTCCTTCCTAAAACCATGGCTCACATGACCTCCAGGTTCTGGCATCTGAAGCCACACCACAAGACTGTGCATGAGATCCTCAAGGAATCTGTGCCCATCACTTTTGCCCGATACCTTTAGATTAGGAGAACCCTACAAGGCCCCTGAGCGCAGCCAAATAATGGAGGCCGCTCTGGGCACAAATGCACAGTCTGAGACACCCTGATCACCTCCATACAGGCAGACACCCAAGTCAATGCTCCTGAGTCAGAAGATTGAACCTGACATGCCCCGAGGACTTCATTGGCACACTAGATTAGGTTTACAGGTATCTGTCATCAGAGGCCTGCTCTGGAATATCAACTTATGATAAAATATATAGTCCCTGAGCCACAGAACAGAATATGTCCTCCCCAAAAAGGAAGCCATGCTCCTGGAATTGTGTCATACCCTTAGGGTATTTGGATCCTGAATGGCCCCTTAGCAACCAGCACATTCTATGATATTCCTGGTAACAAACCATCATTGTGCCCCATCTTCATGAGACTCCATGTCAACTTAAGGTCTCGATATATTGCCCCAGAGCCACCAGAATGCACCTGCCATGTTCCTCAGGTGCAATGGTCAATGGAGGGGTGATTTCCAGGCATCCCTGTGGGGTTCTCTGCTACAAAACTTTCCACATGGAGAAACCAGAGAAAACAAACCAGACTTCTCCTGTCCGGTAGAAAGAAACTTTGCTATTTGGAGCATCTCACAAGCCCCAGCATGGGAAATCCTCCATGGCCTCTTGACGCCACCCTTCCATTTGTGGGTAATCACAGACACAAACTCCAGTGTGAGCAAACATCTGACATCCACCCTTACTCAGGTGCTGGATATTCGAAACGGCAGCTGCACACTGGAACTGCCTTTTGCTTTTCACTGAACTTAACCATAGCTTTGTATTACTATTCTATCCTCACCACACTGGTCCACAATATCTCTTGATAGGGAATTCTGGAGCCACAATGCAGTATTCTGCCTTCCACATAGAAAGAAGAAGGACCTGTTGAGTCTGCCCAGAAACCTCACATGAGGATCAATCTACTCAGACCACGAGGCAACCCTGATTAATAGATTTCCCTGACCACTAGTGCTGTGTCTGACAGAGTCTAAGCCCCGACCTCGTGTCAGCCACCCAGAGTTGAGGGCCCATATTTAGCATGAGAGATCGGCCATGGCCCTGGGCCATCATCTGTACCCATCCTTGGTATCCAGTCATCTGTCCCCCAAACTTTGCTGGAATTCCTGCCAATGGCGAACCTGAAACACAATAGAGAACACCTCCTTCCCCATGGCAGGAATATTGGTTGTCCAACCCTCAGCGTGGGAGCCAGCTGCATGGCCAAGGAGACCATGCCCACTCCTGAGGGCCGACATGGGCACAGGCAGGCATGGTGATCCTCAGCCTGAGCATGTTTTCAAACAAACACTCTCAGTTGCTCCTCCAGTACCTGCATTGCAGGCCTGGTATGCCCCTAGGCCCAAATCCTAACCCTTGGTGGGATTTTCCAGGTGCCCAGACCCAGAGTCCGTCTCAGAATCCCTGTTTGGGGCACCATTAAGATGGAAAACAGCACTCTTCCCTTCCCTGAGAAAGGCACCAAACTATTGGGAGCCGCCAGGATCCTTAGAGAGAAAAAATCTCCCATGGACCCATGAAAACAAACCTGCATTCCGAGGCCATCCTGTCCACACAATCCAGAGAGAAAAGTCTTTGCTACCGCCTTCGAGTCATCCTATTTACATTTCCTGACGAGCTGCCCTCCATGTCTATGCATTGGGCCTGTGATCATCTCGACACTAACCCTAACCCCATTTTGTGTTTGCCGACTTCTCTCCCAAAACCATGGCTTACATGCCCACCAAGATGTGGTCCCTCAAGCCACATCACAGGAAAGTTCCTGCCATCCCCAAGAAAACTGTGCCCATCAGGTTGTCCAAACCCTCCAGATTAGGAGAAACCTGCCAGGCCCCTGAACCCACCCCAATATTGGAGGTTGCTCTGGATGCAAACGTGCAGTCTGAAACACCCTGAGCACCTCCATCGAGGCAGAAAGCCAAGTCAATGGTTCTGAGTCAGATGATTGAACCTGACATGCCCCTAGGACTTCACTGGAACCCTAGATTGGGTCTTCAGACATCTGTTCTCAGAGTCCTGTTCTGGAATACCAAGTTATGATACAACATGTGGTCCCTGATTCCCACAACAGAACATCTCCTGTCTCCAGAAGGAAAATGTGCTCTTGGATCTATGTCCAACTTTCAGGGTAGATGGATCCTGCATGACCCATTAGCCCCAGCACCTTCTATGATCTCCCTGGTAACAAACCAGCATTGTGACCCAACTTCCTGAGACTTGATGCCAACTCAAGGTGTTGGTACTTTGCCCAAGAGCCATGAAACGAATCTGCCATGTTCCTCAGGTACAAAGGTCAATGGACGTGTGCTTTCTAGGCATCCAAGAGGTAGTTCTCTGCTACACAAAAATTCCACATAGGGAACCCTAGAGCAAACAAATAAGACTGCTCCTGTCAGGTTGAAGGAAACCTTGGTTGTTTGGAGCATCTCACAAGCCCCAGCCTGGGAAGTCCTCCACATTCTCTTGATGCCAACCCTCCATTTGTTAGTCATCATAGACACAAATTCCAGCATGAGCAAACATCTGACATCTGCTCTTACTCAGGTGCTGGATATTCGAATCAGTCACGCACACTGGAAATACCTTTCACTTGACACTGTATTCTTGCATAGTTTGGGTTTACAATTCCATCCTCACCCTACTGGACCGCAAGTCCTCTTGAGAGGGAATTAGGGAGACAAAACGCAACATTCTGCCTTCCCCATAGAAAGAAGGGCCTGGTGAGTCTGCCCAGAAACTCCCCATGAAGATCAATCTACTTGGCCCTCGAGGGAACCCTGATTTATACTTTGTGCTGGCCACTAGCGCTGTGTCTGAGAGAGCCTGAGCCCCAACCTCGTGTCAGCCACCCAGAGTGTGGGGCCCTTATCCAGCATGTGGGACTGGCCATGGCCCAGTCATCTCTACCCATCCTTGGTATTCCGGCAACTATCCCAGACCTTTGCTGGAATCCCTACCAGTGGGGGAATCTGAAGCACAATTGAGAACTCCTCCTTCCCCATGGCAGGAAGCCTGGCTGTTGCTATGGGTGCCCAACCCTCAGAATTAGAACCAGGTGCATGGCCAATGAGACAACGCCCAATCATAAGGGCCGCCTGGGCCAAAGCAGGCATTGTGTCCCTCAACCTTAGCATGCATTCAAACAAATGCTCTCAGTTGTTTCTGCAGGGTCCCGCATCGCAGGCCTGGTATGCCCTTAGGACCAAATCCTAACACTTCGTGGGATTTTCCATGCCAACATAACCAGAGCCCGTCTCTGGAATCTCTGTTTTGAAGCACCCCTATGATGGAAAACAGCAATCTTCCCTCCCCTGAGAAAACTATTAGGAGCTGCCAGGATGCGTAGAGAGGAAAAATCTCCCAGGGCTCCATAAGACCACACCTTCATTCCGAGGCCATCCTGGACACACAATCCAGATACAAGAGACTGTGCTACCACCTTCGAATCACCTGGTTTACAGTTCCAGACGAGCTGCCCTACAGACCTATGCATTGGGCCTGTGATCACCTCGCCATTAACCCTACCCCAAGTTTGTGTTTGCAGACTTCTTTCCCAAAACCATGGCTCACATGCCCTCTATGATGGGTCTCTGTAGCCACACCACAGGAAAGATCCTGCTATCCCCAATGAAACTGTGTCAATCACAGTTGCCCAAACCCTCCAGATTAGGAGAGACCTGCAAGTCCCCTGAGCCCAGTCCAATACTGGAGGCCACTCTGGACACAAATGCACAGTGTGCAACACCCTGATCACCTCCATCCAGGAAGACACCCAAGTCAATGGTCCTGAGTCAGAAGATTGGTCCCTGAACCCCACAATAGAATATCTCCTGTCCCCAGATGGAATTCGTGCTCTTCAACTTGTGTCAAGGGTCGGGGTATATGAATTATGCACAGCCCCTTAGCCCCCAGCACATTCTAAGATCTCTCTGGTAACAAACAAACAGCATTGTGATCCATCTTCATGAGATTCCATGTCACTTCAAGTCCTTGGTAATTCGCCCCAGAGCCACCAGAATGAACCTGCCATGTTCCTCACCTGATATGGTCAGTGGAGGTGTGCTTTCCAGGCATCCATGTGGGAGTGCTCTTCTACTTATTCTTTCCACATGTGGGACCCTGGAGCAAACAAACCAGACTGCCACTGACCAGTAGAAGGGAACCCTCTGTTTGGAGCATCTCAGAAGCACCAGCAGGAGAAATCCTCCATGGCCCTTGACACAACCCCTCCATTTGTCAGTCATCATAGACAAAAACTCCAGCATGAGAAAACATCTAAAATCTGCCGTTATTTAGATTCTGCATTTTCTTTTCCACCACTGCACACTGGAACTGCGTTTCACTTGACACTGAATTTATCCATAGCTTGGGTTTAGAATTCCATCCTCAGCCTCCTGGTCTGCAAGCCCTCTAGAGAGGGAATTTGGAGCCACAAGGCAACATTCTCCATTCCCACTAGAAAGAAATAGGGCCTGGTGAATCTTCCCAGAAACTCCACATGAGGTTCAATCTACTTGGCACTCGATGGAACCTTGATTTATAGGCTGTCCTGGGCACTAGTACTAGTATTAGTACTAGTACTGTGTCTGACAGAGCCTGAGCCAAGACCTAGTTTCAGGCACCCAGAGATATGAGCCCATATCCAGCATGTGAGATTGGCCAGGGCCCAAGTCCATCATCTCTACCCATCCTTGGTATTCAGGCACCTGTCCCCAGACCTTTTATGTAATCCCTACCAATGGGGTAACCTAAAGCACAATAGAGAACTCCTCCTTCCCCATGGTAGGAATCCTGGCTGTTGATATGAGTGTCCAAACCTCAAAGTGGGAGCCAGCTGCATGGCCAAGGAGACAATGCCCACTCATGAGGGCTGCCCTGGGCACAAGTAGCCATTGTAACCCTCAGCTTGATCAAGCCTTCAAAAAAATGCTCTTAGTTGCACCTCCAGGATCCTGCATTGCAGGCCTGATATGCCCTTAAGCCCAAATCCTAACACATCGTGGGATGTTCCATGTGCACATACCCTGAGCCGTCACTGGAATCCCTGTTTTGAGGCATCCCTAAGATGGAAAACAGCACTCTTCACTTCCCTGAGAAAGCCACCAAACTAATGGGATCCCCCAGGATCCTTGAGAAGAAGAATCTCCCATGGTCCCATGAGTCCACACCTGTATTCCGAGGCCAGCGTGGATATGCTATCCAGATACAAGAGACTGTGCTACTGGCTTCGAGTCACCTGATTTACAGTTCCTGACGTGCTGCCCTCCAGATCTTTGGATTGGGACTGTGAACACCTCTCCATTAACCTTATCCCGAGTTTGTGTTTGCAGATCTCTCTCTAAAAACAATAGCTCACATGTCCTCCAGGATGGGGCCCCTAGAGTCACACCACAAGACTGTGCTTGCCATCCCCAAGGAAACTGGGCCCATCACAGTTGCCCAAACCCTCCTGATTAGGAGAAACCCGGAAGGCTCCTGAGCACATCCCAATATTGGAGGCTGCTCTGGATGCAAATGCACAGTCTGAAACACCCTGATCACCTCCATCCAGGCAGACACCCAAATCAATGGTCCTGAGTCAGATAATTGAACCTGACATGGCCCTAGGACCTCATTGGAAGAGGGATTAACTTTTCAGGCACCTGTCCTCAGAGGCCTCTTCTGGAATACCAACTTATGATACAAATTATGGCCCGTGAGCCCCAGGATGGGAAACCTCCATGGCCTCTTGACGCCACCTCTCCATTTGTTGGTCATCATAGACACAAACTCCAGCCTGAGCAAACATCTGACATCCGCCCATATTCAGGCGCTGATATTGGAATCAGCTGCTGCACACTGGAACTGCCTTTCGCTTTGCAATGAATTTAAGCTTAGCTTCAGACTACAATTTCATCCTCACCCTACTGGTCTGCCATATCTCTTGATAGGGAATTCTGGAGCCACAACGCAACATTCTGCCTTCTTCATAGATAGAAGGACCTGGTGAGTCTGCCCATAAACTGCACATGAAGATCAATATACTCAGCCCAGGAGGGAACCCCTATTTATAGTTTGCCCTAGCCACTAGTGCTGTGTCTGACAGAGCCTGAGCCCCTACCTCGTGTCAGCAACCCAGAGGGTGGGGCCCACATTAACCATGTGAGACCGGCCATGGCCCAGGGCTGTCATTACTACCCATCCTTGGTATTCAGGCATCTGTCCCCTAGATCTTAGCTGGAATCCCTACCAATGGGGGGACCTGAAGCACAATAGAGAATTCATCCTTCGCCATGGCAGGAATCCTGGCTTTTGGATGGGTGTCCAACACTAGGAATGGGAACTGGCTGCATGGCTGAGTAGACATCGCCCAATCCTGATGGCCTCCGGGGCACAAGCAGGCATTGGGACCCTCAGCTTGACCATACTTTCAAACAAACGCTCTCAGTTGCACCTCCAGGATCCCGCATTGCAGGCCTGGTATGGCCCTAGGCCTAAATATTAACCCTTGGTGGGATTTTACAAGCACTTAGACCCAGAGCTCATCTCTGGAATGCCTGTTTTGGGGCACGCCTAAGCTGGAAAACAGTACTCATCCCTTCCCGGAGAAATCCAACAAACTATTGAGAACCGCCAGGATCCTTGAGAGGAGAAATCTCCCATGGACCCTTGAGACAACACCTGCAATAAAGGCCATTCTGGAAATTAAATCCAGATACAATTACCTGTGCTACCACCTTTGAGTTACGTGATTTACAGTTCCAGACTTGCTGCCCTCCTGGTCCATGGATTGGGACTATGATCACCTTGCCACTAACCCTAACCTAAGTTTGTGTTTGCAGACTTCTCTCTCAAAATCATGGCGCACATGTCCTCCAGGATGGGGTCTCTGGAGTCACACCACAGGACAGTTCCTGCAATCCCCAAGGAAACTGCCCATCACAGTTGTCCAAAAACCCCATATAAGGAGAAACCTGCAAGGAACCTGAGCCAACCCTAGTATTGGATGCCACTCTGGACACAAATGCACAGTCTGAAACACCCTCATCACCTGCATCCAGTCAGACACCAGAGTCAATGATCCTGAGTCAGAAGATTGAATGACATTCCCCTAGGGCCTCATTCAAACCCTTTATTAGGTTTTCAGGCTTCTGTCCTCAGAGACCTGTTCTGGATTACCAATTTATGATACAACATATGGCCGCTGAGCCCCACAACAGAATATCTCCTGCCCCCAGAAGCAATCCGGGCTCTTGGGCCTGTGTCAAATCCTCAGGCTAGATGAATCCTGCATGGCCCATTAACCACCAGCACATTCTAAGATCTCCCTGGTAACAAACCAACATTTTGACCCATCTTCATGAGGTTCCATGTCCAATCCAGTCTTTATTTCTTCGCCTCAAAGCCACCAGATGCCATGTTCCTTCGCTGTCATGGTCAATGAAGGTGTGCTTTCCAGTCACCCATGTGGGAGATCTATGTTATCCGATCTTTCGACATAGGGAACCATGGAGGAAACAAATCAGACTGCCCCTGTCTGGTAGAAGGAAACCTTGCTGTTTGGAGCATCTCAAAAACACCAGATTGGGAAATCCTCCATAACCTCTTGACGCCACCCCTCCATTTTTGTGTCATCATAGACACAAACTCCAGCATGAGCAAATATCTGACATCCACCCTCACTCAAGTGCTGAATATTGGATTCAAACATTGCACACTGGAAATTCCTTTTGCTTGATACAGAATGTAACCATAGCTTAGGTTTACAATTCCATCCTCAGCCTCCTGGTCCACAAGCCCTCTTGATAGTGAATTCTAGAGCCACAAAGCAGCATTCTGCCTTCCCCTTACAAACAAGAAGGGCCTGGTGAGTCTGCCCAGAAACCATACATGAGGATCAATCTGCTCGGCACTTGAGGGAACCCCAATTTATAGGCTGCCCTGGGCACTAGTGCTGTGTCTGACAGAGCCTGAGCCAAGACTTAGTGTCAGCCACCCAGTGATTGGGGCCAATATCCACGATTTGATACTGGCCATGGCCCATGTCCATTATCTTTACCCATCCTTGGTATTCAGGCCTCTGTCCCCAGACCTTTGCTGGAATCCCCGCTAATGGGGGAACCTGAAGCACTATAGAGAACTCCTCTTTCCCCATGGCAGGATTCTGGCTGTTGGGATGGTTTTCCAACCCTCAAAGTGGGAGCCAGCTGCATGGCCAATGTGACCACGCCCACTCATGAGGGCCACCTGGGCATAAGCAAGTATTGTGACCCTCAGCCTGAGAATGATTTTAAACAAGCCCTCTCAGTTGCACCTCCAGGATCCTGCATGCAGGCCTGGTAAGCCACTAGGCCCAAATCCTAACACTTGGTGGGATTTTCCAGGGGACCAAACCCAGAGTCCGTCTCTGGAATCCATATTTTGGGGCACCCCTAACATGAAAAACAGCACTCTTCCCTTCCCCGAAAAAGCCACCAACTATTGGGAGCCACCAGGATCCTTAGAGAGGAAAAATCTCCCATGGACCCATGAGGCCACAACTGCATTCTGAGGCCATCCTGCACACAATACAGAGAAAAAAGCCTGTGATTCTGCCTTTGAGTCACCCGATTAACAGTTCCTGAAGAGCTGCCATCCATGTCTATGCATTGGGCCTGTGATAACCTTGCCACTAACCCTAACCCAAGTTTGTGTTTTCAGACTTCCCTCCCAAAACCATGGCTCACATGCCCTCCAGTTTGTGATAACTGGAGCCACACCACGGAATTGTACCTGTCTTCCCAAAGGAAACTGTGATTGTCACTATTAAACAAACCCTCTAGATTAGGAGAAACCTGCAAGGCCCCTAAGCCCAGCCCAATATTGGAGGCCACTCTGGACGCAAATGCACAGTCTGACACACCATATCAACTACATCCAGGCTGATATCCAAGTCAATGGTCCTCAGACAGAAGATTGAACCTGACATGCTCCTAGGATTCACTGGAACACTAGAATAGGATTTCAGGTATCTGTACTCAGAAGGCTGTTCTGAATATCAATGTATGATACAATATGGTCACTGAGCCACACAAAAGAACATCTCCTGTCCTTAGAAGAAAGCTGTGCTCTGGACCTGTGTCAAACACTCTGGGTAGATGAATCCTTCAAGGCCCCCTGGCAACCAGCACATTCTATGATCTCCCTGACAACATACCAGCATTGTGACCCATCTTCATGAGACTCCATGACAACTCCAGCCCTTGGTACTTCGGCCCAGACCCACCAGAATGAAACTGCCTTGTTCCTCTGCTGCCATGGTCAATGTAGGTGTACTTTCCAGGCATCCAGCGGGAGTGCTCTGATACCAACTTTCCACATGGGGAACCCTGGAGGAAACAAACCAGACTCCCCTGTACGGTAAAAGGAATCTTTGCTGTATGGAGTATCTCAAGCCTGAGTGTGGGTAATCCTCCATGGCCTCTTGAGGCCACCCATCCATTTGTTGGTCATCATAGACACTAACTCCAGCGTGAGCAATCAACTGACATCTGCACTTACTCAAGTGCTGGATATTTGAATAAGCTGCTACACACTGGAATTGCCTTATGCTTGGCACTGAATTTAAAAGTAGCTTGGCGGGACGCCTGGGTGGCTCAGTTGGTTAAACAGCTGCCTTCGCCTCAGGTCATGATCCCAGCGTCCTGGGATCGAGTCCCACATCAGGCTCCTTGCTCCGCAGGGAGCCTGCTTCTCCGTCTGACTCTGCCTTCCACTCTGTCTGCCTGTGCTTGCTCTCGCTCGCTCTCTGACAAATAAATAAAATCTTGAAAAAAAAAAAAGTAGCTTGGGTTTGCAATTCCATCCTCACCCTGGTGTTCAGTAAGCTCTCTTGATAGGGAATTCTGAAGCCACAACACAGCATTCTGCCTTCCCCATAGCAAGAAAAAACAGCCTGGAGAGACTGCCCAGAAACCCTACATGAGGATAAATCTACTCGACCCTCGAGTGAACCCCATTTATAGGTTTACCTGGCCACTAGCGCTGAGTCTGACAGAACCTCGTCTCTGACCTCGTGTCAGGACCCAGAGACTGGGCTCCAACTCCAGAATGTGAGACCAGCCATGTCCCAGGGCTGTCATCTCTACCCATTCTTGATTCAGGCATCTGTCCCCAGACATTTGCTGAAATCCCTGCCAATGGGGGAACCAGAAGCACAATAGGGAAATCCTCCTTCCCCATGGCAGGAATGATGGCTCTTGGGATGGGTTTCCAGACCTCAGAGTGGTAGCCAGCTGAATGGCCAATGATAACCCGCCCACTCATGAGGGCCGCCCTGGACACAAGCAGGCATTGTGACCCCCAACATGAGCATGCTTTCAAACAAACACTCTCAGTTGCATTCCAGAATCCAAATTTGCAGGCCTGATATGCCCCTAAGCACAAATCCTAACACCTGGTGGGATTTTTCAGGGGCCCAGAAACACAGCCTGTCTCTGGAATCCCTGTTTTGGGACACCCCTAAGATGGAAAATAGCACTCTCCCCTTCGCCAAGAAAGCCACCATAGTATAGGGAGCCGCTAGGATCCTTGAGAGGAAAAATCTCCCATGGATCCATGAGACCACACCTGTATACCGAGGCCATCCTGGACACAAAAGCCAGATACACAAGCCTGTGCTACCACCTTCAAGGCAACTAATTTATAGTTCCAGACGAGCTGCCCTCCAGGTCTATGCATTGGGCCTGCGATCACCTCACCGCTAACCTTAACCCGAGTTTGTGCTTACAGACTTCTATCCCGAAACCATGGCTCATATTTCCTCCAGGATGGGGTCTCTGGAGCCACACCAAAGGACTGTGCCTGCCATCCCCAAGGAAAATGTGTCCGTCACATTTGCCTAAAACTTCGAGATAAGGAGAAACCTGCAAGGCCCCTGAGCCCACCCCAATACTGGAGGCCCCTCTGGACACAAATGTGCAGTCTGAAATACGCTGATCACCTGAATCCAGGCAGATACCCAAGTCAGTGTTTCTCAGTCAGAAGATTGAACCTGACATGCTCCTATGACCTCATTGTAACCCCTGATTAGGTTTTCAGGCATCTGTAATCAGAGACCTGTTCTGGAGTACCAACTTAAGATACAACATATGGTCCCTGATCCCCACAACAGAACATCTCCTTTCTCTAGATGGAAGCCGTGCTCTTGGAACTGTGTCAAACCCTCAGGGTAGATGAATCCTACTTGGCCCGTAGCCACCAGCAGAATCTAAGATCTCACTGGTAACAAGCCAGCATTGTGAGCCATCTTCATGAGATTCCATGTCAACTACAGGCCTTGGTACTTCACCCCAGAGCCTTCAGAAAGAACCTGCCATGTTCCTCAGCTGCAATGTTCAGTGGAAGTGTGCTTTCCAGGCATCCATGTGGGAGTGCTCTGCTACCCAAACTTTCCACATGGGGGACTCTCGAGCAAACAAATCTGACTGCCCTGTCCTGTAGAAGGAAACCTGGCTGTTTGGAGCATCTCACAAGCTCAAGTGTGGGAAATTCTCTATGACCTCTTTTCAACTCCTCTCCATTTGTCGGTCATTATAGACACAAACTCCAGCTTGAGCAAACATCTGACGTCTGCGCTTACTCAGGTGCTGGATATTTGAATCAGCCGCTGCACACTGGAAATGCCATTCGCTTGTCACTGAATTTATTCATAGCTTGGGTTTACAATTCCATCCTCACCCTACTGGTCCACAAGCCCTCATGATAGGGAATTCTGCAGCCACAACACAGCATTCTGCCTTCCCAATAGAAAGAAGAAGGGCCTGGTGAGTCTGCCCAGAAACTCCACATTATGATCAATCTACTTGTCCCTTGAGGGAACCCTGAATTATAGACAGCCCTGGCCCCTAGTGTTGTGTCTGACAGAGCCTAAGCCCCGACCTCGTGTCAGCCACCTAGAAGGCGGGGCCCATATCCCGCATGTTAGACTGGCCACGGAACAGAGCCGTCATCTTTACCCATCCTTGGTATTCAGGCATGTGTCCCCAGACCTTTCCTGGAATCCCTACCAATGAGGGAACCTGAATCACAATAGGTAAATCCTCATTCCCCATGGCAGGATTCCTGTAAGTTCGGAAGGGTGTCCAACACTCAGAGTGTTAGCCTACTGAATGGCCATTGAGACCACCCCCATTCCTGAGGGCCACCCTATGCAAAAGCTTGCATAGTGACCCTCAGCCTGAGCATGCTTTCAAACAAACGCTCTCAGTTGTATCTCCAGGACTTGCATTGGAGGCCTGGTAAGCCCCTATGCCCAAATCATAACCCTTGGTGGGTATTTCCAGGTGCCCAGAGCCAGAGCACTTCTCTGCAATCCCTGTTATGGGACACCCTTAATATGGAAAACAGAACTCTTTCCTCTCTGAGAAAGCCACCACATTATAAGGAGCCGCCAGGATACTTGAGAGGAAATATCACCCATGGACACCTGAGACCACACCTGCATTCTTAGTCCATCGTGGATACACAATCCAGATAAAAAAGCCTGTGCTACCTCCTTTGAGGCATGCGATTTACATTTCACACGGAGCTTCCCTCCAGGAGTATGCATTGGGCTTACAATCACTTCGCCACTAAACCTAACCCGCATTTGTGTTTGCAGACTTCCCTCCGAAAACCATGGCTCTCATGCCCTCCAGCATGGGGTCTTTGGAGCCACACCACAGGACTGTGCCCACCATTGCCAAGGAAACTGTGCCCATCAAATTGCCCTATCTTTCCAGATTAGGAGAAACCTGCAAGGCCCCTGAGCCCACCCCAATACTGGTTGCCACTCTGTACACAAATGCACAGTCTGGAACACCCTGATCACCTACATCTAGGCAGACTTTGAAGTCAATGATACTGAGTCAGAGGATTGAACCTGACATTCCGTTAGGATTTTATTGGAACCCTAGATTAAATTTTCAGGCATCTATCCTCAGAGGCCTGTTCTGCAATACCAAATTATGATACATTTGGTCCGTTAGCCCCACATCAGAACATCTCTTGTCCGAGAAGGAAACCGTGCCCTTTGACCAGTGTCAAACCCTCAGGGTAGATGAATCCTACATGGTCCCTTAGCCACCAGCACACTGTAAGGTCTCCATGGTAACAAACCTGCATTATGACCCATCTTCATGAGACTTCATGTCAACTCCAGGCCTTGGTAATTCGCCCAAGAGCCACCAGAACGAATTGGCCATGTTTCTCAGCTGCAATTTTAATGGAGGTGTGCTTTTCAGGCATCCACGTGGGAGTGCTCTGCTACCCAAACTTTCCACATGGGGGACCCTGGAGCAAATAAACCAGACTCCCCCTGTCTGGTAGAAGGAAACTTTGCTGTTAGAAGCATCTCACAAGCCCCAGCATGTGAAATCCTCCATGGCCTCTTGACGCCACCCCTCCATTCATCGGTCATCATAGACATAAACTCCAGCATGAGGAAATGTCTGACTTTCACCTTTACTCAGGTGCTGGATATCTGGAATCAGACACTGCACAATGGAACTGCCTTTTGCTTGGCACTGAATTGAACCTTAGCTTGAGTTTACAATTCCATCCTCACCCTACTGGTCCCCAAGCCCGCTTGATAGGGAATTCTGGGGCCACAACGCAGCTTTTTGCCTTCCCCTTAGAAAGAAGAAGGGCATGGTGATTCTGCCCAGAAACTCTGCATGAGGATCCATCTGCTCAGCCCTTGAGGGATCCCTGATTCATACTCAGCCCTGACCACTAGTTCTGTTTCTGACAGAGCCTGAGTGCTCAATTCATGTCAGCTACTCAGAGAGTCAGGCATGTGAGACTGGCCATGTCTCAGGTCCCTCATCTCTACCCATCCTTGGTATTCAGGCATCTGTCCCCAGACATTTGCTAGAATACCTGCTAATGGGGGAACCTGAGGCACAATAGAGAATTCTTCCTTTTCCATGGCAGGAATCCTGGTAGTTGGGATGGGTGTCCTACATTAAAGTGGTAGCCAGCTGCATGGCCAAGGAGACAACTCCCACTCATAAGGGCTGCCCTAATCACATCAGGCATTGTGACACTCAGACTAGCATGCTTTCAAACAAACGCTCTCAGTTGTACCTCCAAGTCACACATTGTAGGCCTGGTACTCCCCTAGGCCCAAATCCTAATCCTGGTGGGATTTTCCAAGCACCCAGACTCACAGCCCTTCTCTGGAATCCCTTTTTGGGGAACATCTAAGATTGAAAGCAGCACTCTTCCATTCAAATGAGAAAGCCACCATACTATTGGGAGCTTCCAGGATCCGTAGAGAGGAAAATACTCTCATGGAAACATTAGAACACACCTGCATTCCAAGGCTATCATGGACACACAATCCAGATACAAAAGCCAGTGCTAGTGCCTTCGAGGTACGTGATTTACAGTTCCTGACGATCTGCCCTCCAGGTCTATGCATTGGGCCTACGATCACCTCGCAACTCAACCTAATCCGAGTTTGTGATTGCAGACTTCTCTCCCAAAACCATGGCTTACATGCCCTCCACGATGGAGTCTCTGGAGCCACACCACAGGACTGTGCCTGCCACCCCCAAGGAAACCGTGCCCACAAATTTGCCTAAACCTTCAAGATTAGGAGAAACCTGCAAGGCCCCAGAGCCCACCCCAATATTGGAGGCCACTCTGTACACAAAGGCACAGTCAGAAACACCCTGGTTGCCTACATATAAGCAGACACCGAAGTCAATGGTCCTGAGTCTGATGATTCAACCTGAAATTCCCCTTGGACTTCATTGGAACCCTAGATGAAGTTTTTAGGCATCTGTCCTCAGAGGCCTGTTTTGGAATACCAACTTATGATACAACATTTGGTCCGTGAGCCCCACAACAGAACATCTCCGATACCCAGAAAGAAACCGTGTTCTTCGACTGGTGTCAAACCATCAGGATAGACTAATCATACATGGCCCCTTAGCCACCAGCACATAGTAAGATTTCCGTGGTAAGAAAACTGCATTGTGACCCAACTTCATTAGAATCCAGGCCTTGGTACTTTGCCCTAGAGCAACCAGGAAGAACCTGCCATGTTCCTTAGGTGCAATGGTCAATGTAGGTGTGCTTTCCAGTATCCACGTGCGAGTACTATGCTACCCAAACTTTGCACATGGGGGAACCTGGTGTAAACAAACCAGACCTCCCCTGTCCAGTAGAAGGAAACCTTATGTTTGGATCAACTCACAGGCCTCAGCGTGTAAACTGCTCCATGGCCTCTTGATGCCACCACTCCATTGGTTGGTCATCATAGACACAAACTCCAGTCTAAGCAAACATCTGACATGCACCCTTATCCCGGTGCTGGATGTCTTGAATAAACCACTGCACATTGGAACTGCCTTCCACTTGGCACTGAATTGAACCATAGCTTGTGTTTACAATTCCATCCTCACCTGAATGGTCCCTAAGCCCTCTTGATAGGGAAATCTGGGGCCACAACGCAGCATTCTGCCTTCCCCATCGAATGAAGAAATGCCTGGTGAGTCTGCCCTGAAAACCCACATGAGGATCATTCAGGTCGGCCCTCGAGTCAACACCGATTTATTGGCTGCCATGGCCACTAGTGCCGTGTCTGACAGAGCCTGAGCTCTACTGAGTTTCAGCCACTAGAGAGCAGGCCCCATATCTAGCATTTGGGATTGCCATGGCCCAAGTATGTCATCTCTACCCATCCTTGATATTCAGGCACCTGTCCCCAGACCTTGGCAGGGATCCCTGCCAATTAGGGAACTTGAAGCACAATAGAGAAATCTTCTTTCCCCATGGCAATAAACCTGGCTTTTGGGATGGGTGTTCTACCCTCAAAGGGGGAGCCAGTTACAACATCAATGACACCACACACACTCCTGAGGACTACCCTTGGCACAAACAGGCATTGTGACCCTCACCCTGAGCATGCTTTCAAAAAATCCCTCTCAGATTCACCACAATGATCCCTCATTTCAGGCCTGGTATGTCTGTAGGTTCAAATCATAACACTTGGTGGGATTTTCGAGGTGCCCAGACCCAGAGACCATCTCTGGAATTTTTGTTTTGGTGCACCCTTCAGATGGAAAACAGCACTCATCCCTTCCCCAAAAATGTCACCAAATTATGAGGAGCCACCAGGATCCATAGAGAGGCAATGTCTCCCATGGACCCATGAGAACACACCTGCATTCCGAGGCCATCCTGGACACACAATCCGGAGAGAAAAGCCTGTGCTACTGCCTTCCATTCACCCTAATTACAGTTCCAGATGAGCTGCTCTCAAGGTATATGCATTGGGCCTGTGATCACCTCGCCACTCACCCTAATTCGAATTTGTGTTTGCAGACTTATCTACCAAAACCATGGCACACATGCCCTCCAGGATGGGGTCTCTGGATCCACACTGCAGGACTGTCCCTGCCATCCACAAGGAAACTGTTCCCATCACAGTTGCCCAAACTGTCTAGATTAGGAGAAACCTACAAGGCCTCTGGGCCTACCCCAATTTCGGCGGCCGCTCTGAACACAAATGCACAGTCTGAAATACCCTGATCTCCTACATCCAGGAACACAGCCAAGTCAATGGTCCTGAGTCAGAATAATGAACCTAACATGCCCCTAGGACGTCATTGGAACCATTGATTCGGTTTTCAGACATGTGTCCTCAGAGGCCTGTTTTAGAATGCGAACTTATGATACAACATGTGGTGGCTGGGCCACACAACAGAACATCTCCTGTCCCCAGAAGGAAACCGTGCCCTACAATCTGTGCAAAATCCCAGAGTAGTAGATTCCTGCACAACTACTAAGCCACCAGCACATTCTAAGATCTACCTGGTAACAAACCAGCTGTGTGGCCCATCTGCAAGAGATTCCATGTCAAATCAAGGACTTGGTACTTTGCTACAGAGACACCAGAATAAAGCTGCCATGTTCTTCAGTTGCAATGGTCAATGAAGTTGAACATTCCAGGCATCCATGCGGTAGAGCTCTGCTACCCAAACTTTCCACATGGGGGACCCTGGAGCAAATAAACCACACTCCACCTGTCCAGTAGAATAAAACCTTGCTATTTGGAGCAGCTCATGAGTCTCAACGTGAAAATCCCTACATGGCTTCTTGACGCCACCCCTCCATTTGTCAGTCATCATAGACACAAACTCCAGTGTGAGCAAATATCCGACGTCCTTCCTTACTAAGGTGCTGGATATCTCGAAAAAGCTGCTGGACACAGGAACTGCCTTCCGCTTGGCAGTGAATTGAACTGTAGCTTGTGTTTACAATTCCTTCCTCACCCGACTGGTCCCCAAGCCTTCTTGATAGCGAATTATGGACACACAACACAGCATTCTGCCTTCCCGATAGAAACAAGTGCCTGGTGAGTCTGGCCAGAAACCCCACATGAGGATCAATCTGCTCGGCCCTATATCGGAGGGACCCTGATTTATAGGTTGCCCTGGCCACTAGTGCTGTGTCTGACAGAGCCTGAGCCCAGACCTAGTGTCAGTCACCAGAGTTTGAGCCCCACATCTAGTATTTGGGAATGCCATGGCTCAAGTATTTCATCTCTACCCATCCTTGGTATTCAGGCACCTGTCCCCAGACCTTTGCTGGAATCCCTGATAATGGGGCATCCTGAAGCACAATAGAGAACTCCTCCTTCTTCATATCAGGAAACTTGGCTGTTAGGATGGGTGTTCAACCCTGAAAGGGGGAGTCATTTACAAGTCCAGTGAGACCACACAAACGCCTCAGGGATGCCCTGGAGGCAAACAGGCCTTGTGACCCTCAGCCTGAGCATGCTTTCAAACAATCCTTCTCTGTTGCACCACCATGAACCCGCATTGCAGGCCTAATATGCCCTAAGCCCAAATCCTAGCACTTGTTGTGATGTCCCAGATGCCCTGAACCAGAGCCCGTCTCTGGAATCCCTGTTTTGGGGCACCCATAAGGTGGAAAACATCACTCTCCCCTTCCCCGAAAAAGCCACCAAACTATGGAGAGCCACCAGGATCCATAGAGAGGAAAAGACTTCCATGGACCCATGAGACCACACCTGCATTCCAAGGCCATCCTGGACACACAATCCAGAGAGAAAAGCCTGTGCTACTGCCTTCCAGTCTCCTTAATTATAGTTCATGACGAGCTTCCCTCCAGGTCTACGCATTGGGCCTGTGATCACCTCGCCACTCACCCTAATTTGTATTTGTGTTTGCAGACTTCTCTCCCAAAACCATGGCTCACATGCCCACCAGAATGTGATCTCTGGAGCCACACCACAGAACTCTGGCTGCCAACCCCAAGGACACTGTGCATATCAGATTTGCCCAAACCTTCCAGATTAGGAGAAACCTGTGTGGCCCCTGAGCCCACACCAATATTGCCGGCCACTCGGGATGGAAATGCGCAGTCTGAAACACCCTTATCACCTACATCCAGGGAAATAGCCAAGTCAATGATCGTGAGATAGACGATTGAACCTAAAATGCCAGTAGGCTCTCAATGGAACCCCATTAGGTTTTTAGGCATCTGTCCTCAGGGGCCTGTTCTGAAATACCAATCTATGACACATCATGTGGTCTCTGAGCCACACGACAGAACATCCCCTGTCCCCAGAAGAATACCATGCTCTTCGACCTGTGCCAAACCCTCAGGGTAGGAGAATCCTGCATGGCACCTTAGCAACCAGCACATTCTAAGTTCTCCCTGGTAACAAACAAGCATTGTGACCCATCTGCAAGAGATCCCATGTCAACTCAAGGCCTTGGCACTTTGTCCCAGAGCCACCAGAACGAATCTGCCATGTTCCTCAGCTGCAATTGTCAATGGAGGTGTGCTTTCCTGGCATCCATGCCGGAGAGCTCTTCTTCACAAACTTTCCACATGGGGAAACCTAGAGTAAACAAACCAGACTTCACCTACACTGTACAAAGAAATGTTACTTTTTGCAGCAGTTCACAGGCCTCAGCATGTGAACTCCTCCATGGCCTCTTTATACCACCCCTCCACTTGTCGGTCATCATAGACAAAAACTCTAGTGTGAGCAAGCATCTGACATCCACCCTTATTCCAGTGCTGGATGTCTCGAGTAAACTGCTACAAATTGGAACTGCCTTCTGCTTGGCACTGAATTGAACCATAGCTTTTGTTTACAATTCCACCCAAAACTGACTGGTCCCCAAGCTCTCGTGATTGGGAAACCTGGAGCCACAACACAGCATTCTGCCTTCCCTATTGAATGAACAAATGCCTGGGAATCTTCCCAAGAAACTCCACATGAGGATCAATCTGCTCCGCCCTCGAATCTACTCTGATATAAAGGCTGCCATGGCCACTAGCGCTGTGTCTGAAAGAGCCTGAGCCCCGACCGAGTTTTAGGCCTCATATCTAGCATTTGGGATTGCTATGGCCCAAGTACGTCATCTCCACCCATCCTTGGTATTCAGGCACCTATCTCGAAACCTTGCTGGAAACCCTGCCAATGGGGCAACCTGAAGCACAGAGGAACCTGACGGAAGAGAACTCATCCTTCCTCATGGCAGGACATTTGGCTGTTGGGTTGGGTGTCCAACTCTCTAAGAGGGAGCCAGATATATGACCAATGAGACCACTCCCACTCCTGAGGGCCGCCATGGGAGCAAACAGGCATTGTGAGACTCAGCCTGAGCAAGCTTTCAAACAATCCCTCTCAGTTGCACCATCATGATCCCGCATTGCAGGCCTCATACACCCCTAGGTGCAAATCCTAACCCTTGGTGGGAAGTCCCAGATGCCCAGAAAAAGAGCCTGTATCTGGAATCCCTGTTTTGGGGCACCCATAAGATGGAAAACAACACTCTTCCCTTCCCCAAAAAAGCCACCAAACTATGAGCTGCACAGATCCATAGAGAGGAAAAGTTTCCCATGGACCCATGAGACTATACCTGCATTCCGAGGCCATCCTGGACACACAATATAGAGAGAAAAGCCTGTGCTACTGCCTTCCAGTCACCCTAATTACAACTCCTGACAAGCTGCACTCCAGGTCTACTCATTGGGCCTGTGATCACCTTTCCACTAACCATAACCCACATTTGTGTTTGCAGACTTCTCTCCCAAAACCATGGCTCATATGCCCTCCAGGACAGGGTCTCTGGATCCACAACACATGACTAGGCCTGCCATCCCCAAGGAAACTGTGCCCGTCAAACCTGCCCAAACCTTCCAGTTTAGGAGAAACACGCAAGAGCCCTGAGCCCAACCCAATATTGTCGGCAGCACTGGACACAAATGCCAGTCTGAAACGCCCTGATCACCTACATCCAAGCAGACAGCCATTTCAATGTTCCTGGGTCAGAAGATTGTACCTGACATGCTCCTAGGACGTCATTGGAACACTAGATTAGGTTTTCAGGCATCTGTCCTCAGGGTCCTGTTCTGAAATACCAACTTAGGATACAACATGTGGTCCCTGAGCCACACAATAGAATATCTCCTGTCCCCAGTAGGAAACCATGCCCTTCGACCTGTGCCAAACCCTCAAGATTGGAGAATCCTGCACAGCACCTTAGACACCAGCACAAACTCTAGTTTGTGCGTTGACCCATACCACAAGCTTTCCATCTGCTGGACAGTCGAGTCCTGTTGAATGGCTCCAGGATGTCCCATACGGAAAGACTGGAGAGCAGGATTCGAAGGATGGATGCCTGTACAGCATACCTCACATTCCCATTGGCTCTTTGTGACAAGACATGTTTGAACTACTGGCTCTGGGGCGAGCTAACTAGGGGGCTGAATTGAAATGGACTCTCCTGCGGATGGGTCATAATGTGGGTTTGTGTGCATGGAGACCTTGGAATATGTTGGCAGCTCAGGGGCCATGAAGTATTCGCCTAACCGAAGGGTGTAATATTGCTCCAATTAAAAAGAGATCCCTATGTGGAGATGAGACAGGTTCTCTTTGGTGCCTCAGAAAAGCCCCAGATACTGGTCTTCAAACCAGTTCTCTGAGTAGAGACACCTGGAAACCAAAGCTAGGGTTCAGATTAGAGCCTAGATGCCTGTCCGTTTCAATCTTCTGTCTCTGGGGACACTGTCTGAGTATCTAAGTGGAGATAGTTGCTCAGCTGGTGTCAGAGTGCCCCTCTTAGTCCATGGCCGAGGCATGGCCTTGGAGACCTTATTGGATTTTCCTAATCTCTAGGGTTGTGGCCAATGGATTGGGTACAGTTTTCTTGGAGAGGACTGGCACAGTCCTTCAGTGTGTCTCCATAGGCCCTAGCCTGGAGGGTGTGTGGGTCCGGGCTGTGGGCACAGAATTCTGAAAACACAAACTCGGCTTGGGTGCGGAGCCGAGAGCATGGCAGGATGGACCCACAGACCGTGAGAGGAGATCCTCAGCTTATGAAAGAAGGGCAAATGGGAGGCAGTCACGCAAGCTTTTGTCTTTGGATGTTTTGTCTCCCATAGCCGTGGAATGTAGGGGTGACCTCAGGGGCTATGGAAGAGTCTCCCTCTCTGAGGAGTTGGTCCAGCTCTTAAGATTTTGGGGACATTTTGTGGGAAGGGTGGAGTCCTGCTGTCTGGCTCAGGTGTTCTTCCAGGAGAGGGACTCCAGATCACAGTCCTGGGTTCGAGCAAATGGAATACTCGAGCTCTTGTGAAGATTGGAATCATAGGGGCTTGGCAAGCCCCATATGCGGGCTCTTAGTCCAGGCCCTGAGAGACCTTACTTCGACATGGGGCCCATGCTGATGGTCCCAATGCGAGTTTGTACCCAAGGAGGCACTCAAGTTTAGGCTTGGCCTCAGGGGCCATGAAGGTTTCTTCTACACTGAAGGTATGACTCCATGCCAACAGCAAGCTTTCCAGCCATGGGGAAGGAGAAGATCTGATTTGTGCTTCAGTTACCCACGTTTGCCAGGATTTGATATAATATCTAGGGTCAGATGTCTGAAAACCCAGGTTGGGAAGAGATGACAGCATAAGGCCATGGCCTGTCTGATGTGCTTAGTGTGCAGCCAGCTGTTTCCTTGTCTGTCGGGTCGTCAGGCTGTGTCAGACAGAGCATTACTGACCAGGGTAGCTTTTCCACTTAGGGTGCAGTCGAGGCCAGAGCAGGTTGGTTCTCATTTGTGGTTTCTGGAGAGCCCCATAGGGCAACGTTTTTCTTCTGGTGGGCAGGCATAAAACTGTGTTGTGGTTCTGGAATTCCCAGTCTGGAGGGCTTGTTTGCCAGGAGTGTGAAGAGGGAAGTCTGAAAACACAAGCTAGCGTTAGGTTTGGGGCCGAGGGCATGGCAGGCCCACTCTGCAGAGACTGAATCAAAATCTCGTGCATCTGAGGTCAGGGCGAGTATCAGACGTTGCCTCAGGTTGGAGTTTTTGTCTATTATGGCCCCTTCCTGAAGGGGGTGGGGGCGTCATGAGGCCAGGGAGGTTTCCCAACGCTGGGAGTTATGAGCTGCCCCAAACATCAAGGTTTCCTCTGTAGGACAGTCGAGTACTATGAGATGGTTCTAGGATGAACCCTACAGAAAGACTCGAGAGAAGGGGTCTAAGCATGAATGTCTGCAAATGCCACCTCACATTCCCACTGGCTGCTTGGGGCAAGGCAGGCTCAATCTGCAGGCTCTTGGGCGGGTTTCTCAGAGGGCTGAGTTGAAATGGACTCTCCTGAGGATGAGTCATTCTGTGGGTTGGTGGCCATGGAGACCTTGGAATGTGGCGGTGGCTCAGGGACTCTGCAGGTTTCTCCAAACCGAAGGGTTTGACACAGCTCCAACAATGAAGCTTCCCATGTGGAGACGATAGTTGTTCTGTTTGGTGTCTCAGGAAAGCCCCAGATGCTGGTCTTCAAACCCAGGCCTCTGAGGAGTGACACCTGGAAACCAAAGCAAGAGTTCAGATTAGGGCCCAGGGGCCTGTCTGGTTCAATCTACTGTCTCTGCCGACATCTGTCTGTGTTTCTGCATGGAGGTAGTTGCTCAGCTAGTGTCAGGATGCCTTTGTCCAGAGAGGCTTATAGTAGTGGGATGTCCTCGGGGGCCTTGAGGTTTCTCCTATTCTGTGGGGTTATGGGCAATGGAATGGGCATAGTCTCCTTGGAGAGAGCAGGACAGTCCTGTGGTGTGGCTCCAGAGGCCCCAGCCTGGCGGCTGTGTGGGCCAGGGCTGTGGGGACAGACATCCAAAAACACAAACTCGGCTGAGGTTTGGGGCTGAGGTTATGGCAGGAGTGATCTACAGTCCGTGAGGGGAGCTCATTGTGATTAGAAAGTAAGGCGAGTGAGAGGCGGTCATTCAGGCTTATGTCTCTGGATGTTGTATTCATGATGGTCATTTAATGTAAGCATGGTCTCATGGGCCATGGAAGTCTCCCTCTCTGGTGATTTGTCCGGCTCCCAAGAGATTGGGGTCATTTTGTGGGAAGGGAGGAGTCCTGTTTTCTGCCTCATGTGTCCCCACAATAGAGGGATTCTAGAGCAGAGCACTGGGTACATACAACTGGAATACCCACCCTCTGGTTAGGCCTGGGGTCCTATGGGCATGGCAAGCCCATATGCAGATTCTTGGTCCAGCCACTGAGAGACGTTACTTGAATAGTGGACTCATGCTGAGGGTCACAATGTGTGTTTGTGCCCAAGGTGGTCCTCAATATTGGGCGGGACTTCATTGAGCTTGCAGGTTTCTCCTACACTGAACCTTGGACATGCCAACCTCAGGGTTTCTTGCCATGGGGAAGGAGGAGTTTTGATTTCTGCATCACGTTCACCTCTGGGCACTAATTGGAGATAAGGTCTAGGTTCTGAAGCCTGAAAACCGAGGTTTGGAAGAGATGACGACCTAAGGCCATGGCGGGTCCGATGTGTTCAGTTTGGGGCCAGCTTTCTAGGTGTCGTTCAGGAGGTCTGCACTCAGGCTGTGCCAGACAGGGCATTCGTGCCCAGATACGCTGTATAATTGGGGTACAGTTGAGTGGCATGCAGAAGATAATTATTTGGGGTTTCTCCGTAGCCCCATAGGGCAAAGTCTTTCTTCTGGAGGGCAGGCAGAGTGCTGCATTCTGGCTCCGGAACTGCCAAACTGGAGGCCTTGGGGCCAGGAATGCAAGGATGTAAGTCTGAGAACTTAAGCTTTGCTTTGGTTTCAGGGCGAGGACATGTCAGGCACACTCTGCAGAGCTGAATTGAGATTTCATGCATCTGAGGTCAGGGCGAGGTTCATATGTTGGCTCAGGTTGGAGTTTCTGTCCATGATGGCCCCTTCATGAAGGGGGATCATCACACCATTGGTGTTTTCCCATGATGGCAGTAGTGAGATGCTCCAAACCACAAGGATTTTCTGCGGGTCAGTTGAAACCTGTTGGATGGCTCCAGGGCATCCCATATGGAACAATTGCAGAGCAGGGTTGTAAGGATGGATGCCTGGGCATCCGGCCTTGCATTCCAATTGTCTCCTAGCGAAACGGCACGTTTGATTGCTGCCTATGATGTAGCAGCCGAGGGGGCTGAGTTGAAATGCATTCTCCTGAGGATCGGTCATAATGTGGGATTGTGTCCATGGAGACCTTGGAATGGGGCAGTGGCACCAGGGCTCTGAAGGATGCTCCTAACCAGAGGTTTTGACACAGCTCCAAGAAGCATTTTTCCCATGGGGAAACAAGATTTGTTCTCATTGGTGCTTCAGTAACCCCCAATATGCTGGTATTGGAAACCAGAACTCTGAGGAGAGATGCCTGGAAACCAAGGCAATGGATCTGATTAGGGCCTGGGGCCTGTCTGGTTTAATCTTCTTCTCTCGGTTCATCTGTCTATGGGATTGAGTGGAGGTAGTTCCTCAGCTGGTGTCAGATTGCCCCTATTTGTCCTGGGCAGTCTACACTATTGGGATGGCCACTTTGACTTTGGAGGTTTCTCCTAATTTGCAAGTTTGTGGCCAATGAAATGGGCAGAATTCCTTTGGGGAGGGAAGGCACAATCCTGAGGTGTGGCTCTAGGGGCTCAAGCATGGAGGGTGTGTGGGTCAGAGCTGTGGGGACAGAAGTCTGAAAACAGAAACTCGTCTTGGGTTTGGGGACATAGGTATGGGAGGCCCGATCTACAGACCTTGAGCAGAACTCTTCAGGATATGAACAAAGAGTGAGTGTGAGGCACTTGCTCAGGCTTTTGACTCTGGATTTTGTGTCACTGATGGCCGTGGAATGTAGGGGCGTCCTCATGGACCATGGGTGAGAGTTCCTCTATGGGGATTTGGATGATCCCAATATTTTGGGGTCATTCCGTGGGATGGGAGGAGTCCATTCTGTTTTTTATTTTTATTTTATTTTATTTATTTATTTTTTTTTTACCTCAGGTGTGCCACTAAAGAGGGATTCCAGAGCAGAACCCTAGGAAGGGGCGACTGGACAACCCGAACTCTGTATAAGATTGGGGGCCTAAGGGCATGGCAATCCCCATATGGGGTACCTTGGTCCAGCCACTGAGAGGTCTTACTTGAGTACAGTGCTCACACTGAGGGTCACAATGCATGTTTGTGCCCAATGTAGGCATCAAGCATGGGCGGGGACTCATGGGCCATGCTTGATTCTCCTACACTGAACTTTGGACAACATACGAACCACAAGGTTTCTTTCCATGGGGAAGGAGGAATTCTGATTTCTGCATCATGTTCACCCCTGGGCAGTGACTGGAGATAAGATCTAAGTTCTGAATCCAGAAAATCGAGGTTGGGATGAGATGATAACCTAAGGTCATGGAGGGTCCGATGTGCTCAGTGTGCGGTCAGCTTTCTGGGTGTTGTTCAGGAGGTATGGATTCAGGCTGTGTCAGACAGTGCATTAGTGCCCAGGTTAGAATGTATAATTTGGGTACAGTTGAGTTCCATGTAGGTTCATCCTCATTTATTGTGTCAGGGAAGCTCACTGGGGCAACATTTTTCTTCTGGTGGGCAGGCAGAGTGCAGCATTGTGGGTCCAGAATTGCCAAACTTAAGGGCGTCGGGACCAGGAGTGTGAGCACGTAAGTCTGAGATCATAAGCTAGACTTAAGTTTCAGGGCGAGGGCACGGCAGGCACCCTCTGCAGATCCGAATCAAAATCTCATTCATCTGAAGTCAGGACGAGGATCAGACTTAGGCGCAGGTTGGAGTTTCTGTCCATGATGGCCCCTTCATCAAAGGGGTGGAATCTCGAGGCCATGGAGGTTTTCCCACGTTGGGAGTTGTGGGATGCTCCAAACTGCAAGGATTCCTTCTGCGGGAAAATTGAGAACTGTTGGATGGCTCCAGGACATCCCATATGGAATGACTCCAGAGCCGGGTTCTAAGGATGGATGCCTGAGCAGACTGCCTCTTACACCAATTGTCTCCCTGCCACAAGACAGGTACGATCTGATGGCTATGCAGGAGCAATCGTGGGAGCTGAGTTGAAATGGACTCTCCTGAAGATGGGTCTTAATGTGTGTTTGTGTCCATGAGGACGTTGGAATGGGGTGGTGGCCCCAGGGCTCTAAAGGATTCTAACCGGAGATTTTGAAACAACTCGAAAGAGCAAGTTTTCCATGTGGAGACAAGATTTGTTCTAATTGGTGCCTCAGGAAACCCACATATGCTGGTATTAGAACCAGGCCTCTGAGGAGAGATACATAGAAACCACAGCAATGCATCCAATTAGGTCCTAGGAGCCTCTCTGGTTCAATCTTCTTCTCTGTCGACATCTGTCTATTTTATGAAATGGAGGTAGTTGCTCAGCTGGTGTCAGACCGCTCCTGTTTGTCCGGGCGGCCTACACTATAGGGATGGCCTCGGGGACTTTGGAGGTTTCTCCTAAATTGTATGATTATGGACAATGGCATGGGCAGAATTCCTGTGGAGTGGGCAGGCACAGACCTGATGTGTGGCTCCAAGGGCCCAGCCTTGAGGGTGTGTGGGCAAGGACTGTGGGGACAGATGTCTGAAAACACAAACTCAGCTTAGGTTTTGGGACGTAGGTATGGCAGGTCCGATTTACAGACTATGAGGAGAACTTTTTGGGATATGAATAAAGGGTGAAAGTGTGACACTTGTCAGGCTTTTGCCCCTGGATTTTGTGTCAATGATGGCTGTGGAATGTCGAGGAGTCCTCATGGGCCATGGAAGAGTCTTTCTCTCTGTGGATTTGGCCAGATCCCAATTGTTTTGGGTTAATCTGTGGGATTCAGTTTTGTTAACTAAGGTGTCCCACCAAAAGAGGGATTCCAGAGCAGAGCCCTGGACAACAAGAAATCTAACTAAAAATACGGGCCTAGGGGCATGGCAAGCCCAATATGCCTTCTAATGGTCCAGCCACTGAGAGGCCTTCATTGAGGACAGAACTCATGCTGAGGGTCACAATGCGTGTTTATGCCCTTGTGGTACTCAAGCATGGGTGGGGACTCATGGTGCATGCTTGTTTCTCCTACACTGAATGATAGTCAACATGTCAACCACATGAGTTCTTGCCATGGGGAAGTATTAATTCTGATTTCTGCATGTCATTCACCCCTGGGCAGTGATTGGAGATAAGGTCTAGGTTGTGAAGTCTGAAAACCGAGGTTGGGAAGAGATGACGACCTAAGACCATGTCGGGTCCGATATGCTCAGCGTGGAGCCAGCTGTCTGGGTGTTGGTCGGGAGGTCCAAGCTTGGGCTGTGTCAGACAGGGCATTAGTGCCCAGGGTAGATTGTATAATTGGGGTACAACTGAGTTCCGTGCAGGTTGATCTTTATTTGGCATTTCTGGGTAGCCCCAAGGGCAATGTTTTTCTTCTGGAGAACAGGCAGAGTGCTGCATTGTGGCTCCGGAATTTCCAAAGTGGATGCCTTGTGGACGGGGAGTGTGAGAACGGAAGTCTGAGAACACATGTTAGGCTTAGGTTCTGGGCGAGGGCACGGCAGGCACCCTCTGCAGATCTGAATCGGGATATCATGAATCTGAAGTCAGGGCGAGGTTCAAACCTAGGCTTAGGTTTGAATTTCTGTCCATTCTGGCCACTTTATGAAGGGGACAGCATCTCCAGTCCATGGACGTTTACCCACAATGGGAGTTGTGAGATGCTCCATACAACAAGGATTCCTTCTGATCAACAATTGAGACCTTTTGTATCACTCCAGTACATACCATATAGAATGACACCAGAGCAGGGATCTTAGGATGGATGCATGGGAAGCCCGCCTCACATTGCAGTTGTCTCCTAGCAAATAGACAGGTTTGATATGCTGGCTCTGTCAGAGCAACCAAGGGGGCTGAGTTGAAATGGACTCTCCTGAGGATGGATGCTAATGTGGGTTTGTGTCCATGGAGACCTTGGAATGGGGCGTTGGTGCATGGGCCCTGAAGGATTCTCCTAACCGGAGGTTTTGAGACATCTCCAAAGGACAAGTTTCCCATGTGGAGACGAGATTTGTTCTGATTGGTGCCTCAGGAAACCCCCATATACTGTTATTGGAATATAGGCCTCTGAAGAGAGATAACTGGAAACCAAAGCAATGGCTCCATTTAGAGCCTAGCGGCCTGTCCGGTTGAATCTTCTTCTCTGTGTACATCCATCTAAGGTATTAGTGGAGTTAGATGCTCAGCTGGTGTCAGATGGCCCTTGTTTGTCCCAGGCGGCCTACACTATTGTGAAGGCCTTGGGGACTTTGGAGGTTTCTCCTAATTTTATGATTATGGACAATGGAATGGGCAGAATTCCCGTGGAGAGGGAAGGCACAGTTTTGATGTGGCTCCAGGGGCCCCAGCCTGCAGGGTGTGTGCCTCAGGACTGTGGAGACAGAAGTCTAAAACACAAACTCAGTTTAGGTTTAGGGACGTAGGTATGGCAGGCCCGATCTACAGACCGTGAGGAGAATTCTTCCAGATATGAAGAAAGAGAGATTGTGAGGCACTTGTTCAGGCTTTTGTTTCTGGATTTTGTGTCAACGATGGGCGTGGAATGTCCAGGAGGCCTCATGGGCCATGGACGAGTCTTCCGCTCAGTGGATTTGGCCCGATTCCAATTGTTTTGGGTCAAACTGTGGGATGGGAGAAGTCCTTTCAATTTTGTTACCTCAGGTGTCCCACCAAAAGAGGGATTCCAAAGCCAAGCCCTGGGGAGGGGAGACTGGACAACCAGAAATCTGGTTAAAATTTGGGGCCTAGGGGCATGACAAGCCCAATATGCTGTCTTTTGGTCCAGCCACTGAGAGGCCTTACTTGAGAACTGGGCTCACGTTGAGGGTCAGAATGCATGTTTGTGAACGACTTGGTCCTCAAGCATCTGCAGGGCCTCATGGGCCACACTGGTTTCAACTACATTTTACGTTGGACAACATGCCAACCACAAGGTTTCTTGCCATGGGGAAGGAGTTCTGATTCCTGCATCATGTTCAACCCTGGGTGGTGACTGGAGATAAGGTTTAGGTTCTGAAGCCTGAAAACCGAGGTTGGAAAGAGATGATGACCTAAGGCCATGGCGGGTCTGATGTGCTCAGTGTGTGGCTAGCTGGGTGGGTGCGAGCCAGGAGGTTCAGTCTCAGGCTGTGCCAGAAAGGGCAGTAGTGCCCAGGGCAGCCTGTATAATTGGGGTCCAGTCAAGTGGCATGCAGGTTGATCCTCATTTGGGGAATCTGGGTAGCCCCAGAGGGCAATGTTTTTCTTCCGGAAAGCAGGCAGAGTGCTGCCTTGTAGTTCTGGAATTGCCAAACTGGAGGGCTTGTGGGCCAGGAATGTGAGGATGGAAGTTGAGAACACAAACTAGACTTACGTTTCTGGGCAAGGGCACGGCAGACACACTCTGCAGAGCTGAATCAAGATGTCCTGCATCTGAAGTCAGGGCGAGGATCAGACGATCGATCAGGTTGAAGCTTCTGTCCCTGATGGCCCCTTCATGAAGCAAAGGGGGCGGGATCACGAGGCCATGGAGGTTTGCCCACGATGGGAGTTGTGAGATGCTCCAAACAGTAAAGATTCTTCTGCGGGACTATTGAGACCTGTTGGTTGGCTCCAGGACTTCCCATACAGCATAATTCTGAGAATGGTTCTAAGTATGGATGTCTGGGAAGCCTGCCTCTCATTCCAATCATCTCCTAGCGACAAGACGGGTTAGATCTGCTGGATCAGGGGGAGCAACTGAGGGGGCTGAGTTGAAATGGACTCTCCTGTGGATGGGTCCTAATGTGGGTGTGTCTCCATGGAGACCTTGGAATGAGGCGCTGGCACCGGGAACCTGAAATGTCCTTCTAACCAGAGGCTTTGAGAGAGCTCCAACATGCAAGTTTCCCATGTGTAGACGAGATTTGTTCTGATGGGTGCCTCAGGAGAAGCCCTCAGCTGGTATTGGAAACCAGGCTTTTGAGGAGACATGCGTGTAAACCAAAGATATGGATCCCATTATGGCCTGGGGTCCTGTCTGGTCAATCTTCTTCTCTGGGGACATCCATCTATGGTATGAGTGGAGGTAGATGCTCAGCTGGTGTCAGACGGCCCTTTTTTGTCCCGGACAACCTACACCATTGGTATGGCCTCAGGGAATTTGGAGGTTTCTCCTAATTTGTTTGGTTTTGGATAATGGAATGGGCAGAATTCCCATGGATTGGTTAGGCCCAGTCCTAATGTGTGGTTCCAGGGGCCCAGCCTGGAGGGTGTGTGGCCCAGGACTTTGAGGACAGAACTCAAAAAACACAAACTCAGCTTAGGTTTGGGAACGTAGGTATGGCACGGCCGAACTACAAATCATGAGAAGAACTCTTCAGGATATGAAGAAAGAGCGAGTCTGAGGCGCTTAGTTAGGTTTTTGTCTCTGGATTTTATATCAGCGATGGCCATGGAATGTCGGGGAGGCCTCATGGGCCATGGACGAATCTTCCTCTCTGTGGATTTGGCCCTATCCCAATTCTTTTTCGTGAATCTGTGGGATGGGAGGACTCCTTTAAGGTTTGTTACCTGAGGTGTCCCACCAAAAGAGGAATTCCAAAGCAGAGCCCTGGGCAAGAGTGAAGGGACAACCCGAAATATGGTTAAAAATTAGGGTCTAGGGGCATGGCAAGCCCAATATTCTGTTTCTTCATGCAGCCACTGAGAGGCCTTGCCTGAGGACCGGGCTCAGGCTGAGGGTCACAATGTGTGTTTGAGACCAATGTGGCCCTCAAGCATGGGCTGGGTCTCATGTGCCACACTGGTTTCAACTACACTGAAAGTTGGACAACATGCCAACCACGAGGTTTCATGCCAAGGGAACGAGTTCGGATTTCTGCAACATTTTCAAACCTGGGCAGTGATTGGAGATAAGGTCAAGGTTCTGAAGCCTGAAAACCGAGGTTGGGTAGAGATGACGACCTAAGGCCATGGCGGGTCCGATGTGCTCAGTGTGCGGCCAGCTGTCTGGGTGGGGCCAGGAGTTCCAGGCTCAGGCTGTGTCAGAATTGGCAATTGTGCCCACTTCAGCCTATATATTTGGTGTACAGCCAAATGGCGTGCAGGTTGATCCTCATTTGGGGTTTCTGGGTAGCCCCAGAGGGCAATGTTCTTCTTCCAGGGAGCAGGCAGAGTGCCGCATTGTACTTCTGGATTGCCAAACTGGAGGGCTTGTAGGCCAGTAGTCTGAGGCCTGAAGTCTGAGAACACAAGCTAGGCTTAGTTTTTATGGGTGAGGACATGGCAGGCACAATCTACAGACCTGAATCGAGATCTCGTGCATCTGAAGTCAGGGTGAGGATCAGACGATCTTCAGGTTGGACTTTCTGTCCCTGATGGCCCCTTCATGAAGGGGGGGGATCACGAGGCCATGGGGGTTTTCGCACGATGGGAGTTGTGAGAAGCTCCAAACTACAAAGATTCTTCTCCAGGACAATTGAGACCTGTTAGTTGGCGCCAGGCCAAGGATTCCAAGCATGCTTCTGAGGATGGATGGCTAGGTACCCCACCTGGCATTCCAATTTTCTCCTAGCTACAAGAAAGGTTAGATCTGCTGGATCTGGGGGAGCAACTGAGGAGGCCGAGTTGAAATTGACTCTCCTGTGGATGTGTCCTAATATGTTTTTGTGTCTATGGAGACCTTGGAATGAAGCGGTGGCACTGGGTCCCTGATGGGTTCTTCTAAACAGAGACTTTGACACAGCTCCACCGTGCAAGTTTCCCATATGTAGATGAGATTTGTTCTTATGGGTGAGTCAAGAAACAGCCATATGCTGGTATTGAAATCCAGGCCTCTGAGGAGACATGCCTGGAAACCATAGCAATGGATCCGATTAGTGCCTAGTGGTCTGTTCATTCCTTTTTTCCTCTGGGGACATCAGTCTATGGGTCTGAGTGCAGGTAGGTGCTCTGATGTGCTCAGATTGCTCCTGTTTGTCCTGGGAAGCCACCACTATTGGGATGGCCTCAGGAACTTTGAAGGTTTATCCTATTAGTAGGATTGTGGCCATTGGAATGGGTACACACAATTCCCTTGGAGAGGGCAAGTACAGTCCTCAGGTTTGGCTCCAAGGGCCTGAGCCTTTGGGGTGTAGGTCAGGGCTGTTTGGACAGTTGTCTGAAAACACAACCTCGGCTTATGTTTTGGGTCATAGGTATGGCAGGACTGATCTACAGAACATGAGAAGAACTCTTCGAGATATGAAAAAAGGGCGAGTGTGAGGCTCTTGCTCAAGTTTATCTCTGGATATCGTGTGACTCATGGTGGTGAAATTTCCGGGTGACTTCATGGGAAATGGACGAGTCTTACTCTTTAGAAGGTTGGCCTCGTCCAAAGAGTTTGGTGTGTTTATGCCCTCGTCGCACTTGAGAATGGGCTGGGCCTCAGGGTGAATGCTGGTTTCTCCTACACTGAACATTGGACAACATGCCAAACACAAGGTTTCTTGCCATGGGTAAGGAGGAGTTCTGATTTCTACATACCATCACCCCTGGGCAGTGATTGGAGAAAAGGTAGGTTCTGAAGCCTGAAAACTGAGGTATGGAAAAGATGATGTCCGAGGGCCATGGCTGGTCTGTTGTGCTCAGTGTGTGGTCAGCTGTCTGTGTGTTAGTCAGGAGGTCCAGGCTCAGGTGTGTCAGACCGTGCATTAGTGCACAGCTTAGAGTATATAATTTACGTACAGTCAAGTGGCGTGTAGGTTTATCCTCATATGATGTGCCTGGGCAGCTCATGAGGCAATATTTTTTTTCTAGAGGGCAGGCAGAGTGCTGCACAGTGGGTTCGGAATTGCCAAACTTGAGGTCTTCTGGGCCAGGAGTGTGAGGACGGAAGTCTGAGAACACAAGCTAGACTTGGGTTTCAGGTCGAGGGCACGGCAGGTACCTCGGCAGATCTGAACCAATATCTCATGCATCTGAATTCAGGGCGAGGATCAGACATTGGCTCTGGTTGGAGTTTCTGTACATGACGGCCCATTCATGAAGGGAGTGGAATCTCTAGGCCATGGAGGTTTTCCCACGTTGGGAGTTGTGAGATGGCCCTTCAAAGATTCCTTCTGCGGGACAATTGAGACCTGTTGGACAGCTCCAGGACATCACATATGGAATGACTCGAGAGCACCATTCGAGGATGAATGCCTGGGAAGCCCACCTCGCATTCCAATTTTCTTCTAGCAACAAGACAGTATAGATCTGATGGCTCAGCAGGTGTTACCGGGGTGGCTGAGTTGAAATGGACTTTCCGGAGGATGGGTCCTAATGTTTGCTTGTGTCCCTGAGGGCCTTGGAATGGGGCGGTGGCACCGGCACCCTGAAGTATTCTCCTAAGCCTTTGACATAGCTCCCATGCACAAGTTTCCTTGTGGAGACGAGATTTGTTCTGATGGGTGCCTCAGGAGAAGCCCTATGCTGGTATTGCAATCCAGGCTTTTGAGGAGACATGCCTGTAAACCAAAGCTATGGATCCCATTATGTCCTAGGGTCCTGCCTGGTTCAATCTTCTTCTCTGGGGACATCCATCTATGGTATGAGTGGAGGTTGATGCTCAGCTGGTGTCAGACGGCCCTTGTTTGTCCGGGACAACCTACACCATTGGGATGGCCTCAGGGACTATGGAGGGTTCTCCTAATTTGAACGGTTTGAGACAATGGCATGGGCAGAATTCCCATGGATTGGGTAGGCACAGTACTAATGTGTGGCTCCAGGGGCTCAGTCTGGAGGGCATGTGGCCCAGGAATTTGAGGACAGAAAACAAAAAACACAAACTCATCTTAGGTTTGGGAACGTAGGTATGGCAAGCCCGACCTACAAACCAGGAGAAGAACTCTTCAGGATATGAAGAAAGAGCGAGTCTGCGGCGCTTGCTCAGGCTTTTGTCTCTGGATTTTGTATCAGCGATGGCCGTGGAAAGTCGGGGAGGCCTCATGGGCCATGGACGAATCTTCCTCTCTGTGGATCTGGTCCGATCCCAATTCTTTTTCGTGAATCTGTGGGATGGGAGGACTCCTTTCAGGTTTGTTACCTGAGGTGTCCCACCAAAAGAGGAATTCCAAAGCAGAGCCCTGGGCAAGAGTGAAGGGACAACCCGAACTATGGTTAAAAATTGGGCTCTAGGGGCATGGCAAGCCCAATATGCTGTTTCTTCATGCAGCCACTGAGAGGCCTTGCATGAGGACCGGGCTCAGGCTGAGGGTCACAATGTGTGTTTGAGACCAATGTTGCCCTCAAGCATGGGCTGGGTCTCATGTGCCACACTGGTTTCAACTACACTGAACGTTGGACAACATGCCAACCACGAGGTTTCTTGCCAAGGGAACGAGTTCTGATTTCTGCAACATTTTCAAACCTGGGCAGTGATTAGAGATAAGGTCTAGGTACTGAAGCCTGAAAACCGAGGTTGGGAAGAGATGACGAACTAAGGCCATGGCGGTTCCAATGTGCCTAGTGTGCGGCCAGCTGTCTGGGTGGGGCCAGGAGGTCCAGCTCAGGCTGTGTCAGAGAAGGCAATGATGCCCAGATCAGCCTATATATTTGGTGTACAGCCAAATGGCGTGCAGGTTGATCTTCATTTGGGGTTTCTAGGTAGCCCCAGAGGGCAATGTTTCTCTTGGAGGGCCCACAGAGTGCTGCATTGTACTTCCGGATTGCCAAACTGGAGGGCTTGTGGGCCGGTAGTCTGAGGACGGAACTCTGAGAACACAAGCTAGGCTTAGGTTTTATGGTGAGGACATGGCAGGCACAATCTACAGACCTGAATCGAGATCTCGTGCACCTGAAGTCAGGTTGAGCATCAGACGATGCCTCAGGTTTGACTTTCTGTCCCTGATGGCCCCTTCATAAAGGGGGGGAATCACGAGGCCGTGGGGGTTTTCCCACCATGGGAGTTGTGAGAAGCTCCAAACTGCAAAGATTCTACTGTGGGACAATTGAGACCAGTTGGTTGGCTCCAGGCCAACGATTCTGAGCAGGGTTCTAAGGATGGATGGCTGGGTAGCCCACCTCGCATTCCAATATTCTCCTAGCTACAAGACAGGCTAGATCTGTTGGATCTCGGGGAGCAACCGAGGAGGCTGAGTTTAAATGGACTCTCCTGTGGATGGGTCCTAATATGTTTTTGTGTCTATGGAGACTGTGGCATTATGCGGTGGCACTAGGGCCCTGAAGGCTTCTCCTAATCAGAGGTTTGACACAGCTCCACCATGCAAGTTTCCCATGTGTAGAGGAGATTTGTTCTGATGGGTGAGTCAAGAAACAGCCATATTCTGGTATTGAAATCCAGGCCTCTGAGGAGAGATGCCTGGAAACCAAAGCAATGAATCCGATTAGTGCCTAGGGGCCTGTTGGTTTCTTTTTACCTCGGGCGACATCTATCTATGGGTCAGAGTGCAGGTAGGTGCTCAGATGAACTCAGATTGCCCGTGTTTGTCCTTGGAAGCCAACACTATGGGATGGCCTCAGGGAATTTAAAGGTTTATACTTTTAGTTGCGTTGTCGCCATTGGAATGGGCTCACACAATTCCCTTGCGAGGGCAAGAACAGTCCTCAGGTTTGGCTTCAGGGGCCTGAGCCTATAGGGTGTGTAAGCCAGGGCTGTTTGGACAGTTGTCTGAAAACACAAACTCGACTTCTGTTTCGGGTCATAGGTAGGGCAGGACTGATCTACAGACCATGAGGAGAACATTTAGGTATATGAAAAAAAAGCGAGTATGAGGCTATTGCTCACCTTTTTGTCTCTGCATATCATGTCACTCATGGTCGTGAAATTTCCGGGTGACTTCATGGGAAATGGACGAGTCTTACTCTCTGGGGATTTGGCCCCTTCCAAAGAGGTTGGGGTCATTCTATGGGATGGAAGAAGTCGTTTTTTTTGTTGTTGTTGCTTTGTTTTGTTTCATTTTTTAACCTCCGTTGTCCCACCAAATGAGGAATTCCAGAGTAGAGCTCTGGGGAGGGGTGACTGGACAACCAGAAATCTGGTTAAAAATTGGGGCCTAGGGCTATGTCAAGCCCATTATGACATCTAGTGATCCAGGCTCTGAGAGGACTTACTAGAGGACAGGACTCACCCTGAGGGTCACAATGCATATTTATGCCCTTGTCGCACTCAAGAATAGGCGGGCCTCAGGGTGAATGATAGTTTCTCCTACAATGAACGTTGGACAACATGACAACCACAAGGTTTCTTGCCATGTGTAAGGAGAAGTTCTGATTTCTGCATCACACTCACCCCTGGGCAGTGATTGGAGATAAAGTCTAGTTTCTGAGGCCTGAAAACTGAGGTATGGAAGAGATGATGACCTAAGGCCATGGCGGTTCTGATGTGCTCAGTGTGCGGTCAGCTGTCTGGGTGTTGGTCAGGAAGTCCGGGCTCAGGTTGTGTCAGACAGTGCATTAGTGCCCAGGTTAGACTATATAATTCGGGCAAAGTCGAGTACCGTGTAGGTTTATCTTCATATAAGGTGCCTTGGCAGCTCTTTAGGCAATATTTTTTTTCCAGAAAGCAGGCCATGTGCTGCATTGTCGGACCGGATTTACCAATCATGAGGGCTTTGAGGCCAGGAGAGTGAGGTCGGAATTCTGAGAACAAAAGCTATACTTGGGCTCAGGGCAAGGGCACGGCAGGTACCCCATGCAGATCTGAACCAATATCTCATCCATTTGAAGTCAGGGAGAGAATTAGACTTTGGCTTAGGTTGGAGTTTCTGTGCCTGACGGCCCCTTCATGAAGGGAGCGGGAATCTCGTGTCCATGGAGTTTTTTCCACGTGGGAGTTGTGGGTTGCCCCCTTCAAGAATTCATTCTGCGGGACAATTGAGACCTTTGGGCAACACCAGGACATCCCATATGGAATGACTCCAGAGCACAGTTCAAGGGAGGATGCCTGGGAAGCCAGCCTCGCATTCCAATTGTCTCCTAGCAACAAGCCAGTTTAGATCTGATGGCTCTGCGGGAGCAACCGGGGTGGCTGACTTGATATGGACTTTCCTGAGGATGGGTCCTAATGTGTGTTTGTGTCCATGGGGCCTTGGAATGGGGCCGTGGCACCAGGACCCTGAAGTATTCTCCTAAGCTTTTGACATAGCTCGATGCACATGTTTCCTTGTGGAGACGAGATTTGTTCTGATTGCTGCCTCAGGAAAACCCCTATGCTGGTATTGGAATCCAGGCTTTTGAGGAGACATGCCTGTAACCAAAGCAATGGATCCGATATGGCCAGGGTCCTGTCTGGTTTAATCTTCTTCTCTGCAGACATCCATCTATGGTATGAGTGGAGGTTGATGCTCAGCTGCTATCAGACCGCGCTTGTTTGTCACGGGCGACCTGCACTATTGGGATGGCCTCAGGGATTTGGAGGGTTCTCCTAATTTTACGGTTTTGGACAATGGAATGGGCAGAGTTCACATGGATTGGGTAGGCACAGTCCTTATGTGTGGCTCCAGGGACCGCAGCGTGGAGGGTTTGTGGCCCAGGACTTTGAGGACAGAAGTCTGAAAACATAAACTCAGCTTAGGTTTGGAGACGTAGGTATGGCAGGCCCGATCTATAAACCATGAGAAGAACTCTTCAGGATATGAAGAAAGAGCGAGTCTGAGGTGCTTGTTCAGTCTTTTGTCTCTAGATTCGGTATCAGCGATGGCCGTGGATTGTCTGGGAAACCTCATGGGTCATTGACGAATCTTCCTCTCTGTGGAATTGGCCCGATCCCAATTGTTTTTCGTCAATCTGTGGAATGGGAGGACTCCTTTCAGGTTGGTTACCTTAGGTGTCCCGCCAAAAGAGCAATTCCAAAGAAGAGCCCTGGGGAAAAGCGAAGGGACAACCCGAATTATGGGTAAAATTTGGGGCCTAGGGGCATGGCAAGCCCAATATGCTGTCTCTTCATCCAGCCACTGAGAGGCCTTACCTGAGGACTGGGATCAGGCTGAGGGTCACAATGTGTGTTTGTGACCAATGTGGCCCATAAACATGGGCGGGGCCTCATGGGCCACACTGGTTTCAACTACACTGAACATTGGAAAACATGCCAACCACATGGTTTCTAGCCACGGGGAAGGAGTTGTTATTTCAGCATCACTTACAAGCCTGGGCAGTGATTGGAGATAAGGTCTAGGTTCTGAAACTTGAGAATCGAGGTTTGGAAGAGATGACGACCTAAGGACATGGCTCGTCCAGCGTGCTCAGTGTTCGACCAGCTTTCTGGGTGGGGCCAGGAAGTCCAGGCTCAGGCTGTGTAGAAAGGGCAATAGTGCCCAGGTCAGCCTATATATTTGGGGTACAGTCGAATGGCGTGCAGGTTGATCCTCATTTGGAGTTTCTGGGTAGCCCCACAGGGCAATGTTTTTCTTCCTGAAGGCTGGAAGAGTGCTGCATTATAGTTCTGGTTTGCAAACTGGAGGCTTGTGGGCCAGTAGTCTGAAGACGGAAATCTGAGAACACAAGCTAGGCTTAGGTTTCTGCGTGAGGACAAGGCAGGAACAATCTACAGACCTGAATCGAGATCTCGTGCTTCTGAAGTCAGGGCGAGGATCAGAAGATCGCTCAGGTTGGTGTTTCTGTCCCTGATGGCCCCTTCATGAAGGGACGGGGGGGTCAAGAGGCCGTAGGGGTTTTCCCACGATGTTAGTTGTGAGAAGCTCCAAATTGCAAAGATTCTTGTGCAGGACAATTGAGACATGTTGGTTGGCTCCAGGCCAACGATTCCGAGCAGGGTTCTAAGGATGGATGCCTGGGTAGCCCACCTTGCATTCCAATTGTGTCCTAGCAACAAGACAGGTTATATCTGCTGGATCTGGGCGAGCAATCTGGATCTGAGTTGAAATGGACTCTCCTGTGGATGGATCCTAATATGTTTTTGTGTCTATGGAGACCTTGGAATGAAGCGGTGGCACTGGGGTCCTGAAGGGTTTTTTCAAACAGAGGCTTTGACACAGCTCCAACGTGCAAGTTTCCCATATATAGATGAGATTTTTTATGACAGATGAGTCAGGAAACAGCCATATGCTGGTATTGAAATCCAGGCCTCTGAGGAGAGATGACTAGATACCACAACAATGAATCCGAATAGTGCCTAGGGGCCTGTTCGTACCTTTTTACCTCTGAGAACATCAGTCTATGCGTCTGAGTGCATGTAGGTGCTCAGATGGGCTCAGATTGCCCGAGTTTGTCCTGGGAAGCCACCACTATTGGGATGGCCTCAGGGAGTTTGCAGGTTTATCCTATTAGTAGGGTTGTGGCCATTGGAATGGGCACATACAATTCCCTTGGAGAGGGCAAGTACACTCCTCCGGTTTGGCTCCAGGGGCCTGAGCCTGTAGGGTGTGTAGGCAGAGCTGTTTGGACAGTCGTCTGAAAACACAAACGCGGCTTATGTTTCAGGTCATCGGTATGGCAGGATTGATCTACAGACCATGAGGAGAACTCTTCGGGATATGAATAAGGGGCGAGTGTGAGGCTCGTGCTCAAGTTTTTGTCTCTGGATATCGTGTCACTCATGGTCGTGAAATTCCCTGGTGACTTCATGGGAAATGGACGAGTCTTACACTCTGGGGGTTTGGCCCCGTCCAAAGAGTTTGGGGTCATTCTGTGGCATGGAAGAAGTCCGTTTTGTTGTTGTTGTTGATTTGCCATGTTTTGTTTTTTAACCTCAGGTGTCCCACCAAATGAGGGATTCCAGAGTAGAGCCCTGGGGAGGGGGGAACGGACAACCAGAAATCTGGTTAAAAATTGTGGCCTAGGGACATGTCAAGCCCATTATGACATCTAATGGTCGAGCCACTGAGAGGACTTACTAGAGGACAGGACTCACGCTGAGGGTCACAATGCGTGTTTATGCCCACTTCGCAAACAAGAATGGGCAGGGCCTCATGGTGAATCCTGGTTTCTCCTACACTGAACGTTGGACAACATGCCAACCACAAGGTTTCGTGCCATGGGTAAGGAAGAGTTATGATTTCTGCATCACAGGCACCCCTGGGCAGTGATTGGAGATAAGGTCTAGGTTCTGAAGCCTAAAAACTGAGGTAGGGAAGAGATGATGACCTAAGGCCATGGCGGGTCTGATGTGCTCAGTGTGCGGTCAGCTGTCTGGGTGTTGGTCAGGAGGTCCGGGCTCAGGTTGTGTCAGACAGTGCATTAGTGCCCAGGTTAGACTATATAATTTGGGTACAGTCGAGTGCCACGTAGATTTATCCTCATATAAGTTGTCTGGGCAACTCATTAGGCAAAATTTGTTTTCTAGAGGGCAGGCAGAGTGCTTCATTGTCAGTCCGGAATTGCTAAACTTGAGGGCTTCGTGTAGAGGAGTGTGAGGACGGAAGTCTGAGAACACAATCTAGATTTGGGTTTCAGGGCGAGGACACGGCAGGTACCACTGTAGATCTGAACCAATATTTCATGCATCTGAAGTCAGGCCGAGGATCAGACGTTGGCTCAGGTTGGAGTTTCTGTGCATGACGGACCCTTCATGAAGGGAGCGGAATCTCAAGGCCATGGAGTTTTTCCCACGTTGGGAGTTGTGGGATGCCCCCATCAATGATTCCTTCTGCGGGACAATTGAGACCTGTTGGGCAGCTTCAGGACATCCCATATGGAATGACTCCAGGGCACCGTTCGAGGATGGATGCCTGGGAAGCCCGCCTCGCATTCCAAATGTCTCCCAGCAACAAGACAGTTTAGATCTGATGGCTCTGTGGGAGAAACCGGGGTGGCTGACTTGAAATGGACTTTCCTGAGGATGGGTCCTAATGTGTGTTTGTGTCCATGAGGTCCTTAAAATGGGGCGGTGGCACCGGGACCCTGAAGTATTCTCCTAAGCTTTTGACATAGCTCGATGCACAAGGTTCCTTTGTGGAGACGAGATTTGTTTTGATGGCTGCCTCAGGAAAACCTCTATGCTGGAATTGGAATCCAGGCTTTTGAGGAGACATGCCTGTAATCCAAAGCAATGTATCCTATTATGGCCTAGGGTCCTGTCTGGTTCAATCTTCTTCTCAGGGGACATCCATCTATGGTATGAGTGGAGGTAGATGCTCAGCAGGTATCAGACCGCCCTTGTTTGTCCCGGGCGACCTGCACTATTGGGATGGCCTCAGGGATTTGTAGGGTTCTCCAAATTTTACTGTTTTGGATAATGGCATTGGCAGAATTCCCATGGATTGGGTTGGCACAGTCCTAATGTGTGACTCCAGGGGCCCCAGCCTGGAGGGTGTGTGGCCCAGGACTTTGAGGACAGAAGTCTGAAAACACAAACTCAGCTTAGGTTTGGGGACGTAGGTATGGCAGGCCCGATCTATAAACCATGAGAAGAACTCTTCCGGATATGAAGAGAGAGCGAGTCTGAGGCACTTGCTCAGGCTTTTGTCTCTGGATTTTGTATCAGCGATGGCCGTGGAATGTCGGGGAGGCCTCATGGGCCATGGACGAATTTTGCTCTTTGTGGATTTGGCCCGATCCCAAATGTTTTTCGTCAATCTGTGGAATGGGAGGACTCCTTTCAGGTTTGTTACCTCAGGTGTCCCGCCAAAAGAGGAATTCCAAAGAAGAGCCCTGGGGAAAAGTGAAGGGAGAACCCGAACTATGGGTAAAATTTGGGGCCTAGGGGCATGGCAAGCCCAATATGCTGTCTCTTCATCCAGCCACTGAGAGGCCTTACCTGAGGCCTGGGATCAGACAGAGGGACACAATGTGTGTTTGTGACCAATGTGGCTCTTAAACATGGGCGGGGCCTCATGGGCCACACTGGTTTCAACTACACTGAACGTTGGAAAACATGCCAACCACTAGGTTTCTTGCCAAGGTGGAGGAGAAGTTCTGATTCTTGCATCACGATCACTCCTGAGCAGTGAGTGGAGATAAGGTCTAGGTTCTGAAGGTGAAAACTGAGGTTGGGTAGAGATGATGGCCTAAAGCCATTGTGGGTGTGATATGCTCTGTGTATGGCCAGCTGTCTGGGTGTTGGACTGGAGGTCTGCCCTCAGGCTGTGTCAGACAGGGCTTTAGTGCACAGGCTAGACTGTATAATTGGGGTATGGTCGAGTGGCATGCAGGTTGTTACTCATTTGGCGTTTCTGGTTAGCCCTATAGGGCAACATTTTTCTTCTGGAGGGCAGGCAGAGTGCTGCATTGTGTCTCCAGAATTGCCAAACTGGAGGGGTGTGGCCAGGATTGTGAGGAAGGAAGTCTGAAAACACAAGCTAGCACGAGTTTTGGGGCCAAGAGCATGGCAGGCCCACTCTGCAGAGGCTGAATCGAGATCTCCTGCAGGTGAGGTCAGGGCGATTATCAGAGGTTGCCTCAAGCTGGAGTTTGTGTCCATGACGGCTTCTTCCTGAAGGGGGTGCGGGCGTCATGAGGCCAGGGAGGTTTTCCTACGCTGGGAGTTGTGAGCTGCTCCAAACTTCAAAGTTTCCTTCTTCAGGACAGTCGAGAACTATTGGATGGTTCCAGGATGCCCCATACAGAAAGACTCGAGAGCAGGGGCCTCAGCATGGATGCCGAGAAACGCCAACTCACCTTCCCATTGCCTGGTCGAGACAAGGCACGCTCAATCTGCGGGCTCTTGGGTGAGCTACCCAGAAGGCTGAGTTTAAATGGACTCTCCTGAGGATGAGTCATAATGTGGGTTGGTGGCCATGGAGACCTTGGAATGTGGCAGTAGCTAAGGGACTCTGCAGGATTCTCCAACCCGAAGGGCTTGACACAACTCCAACAAGGAAGCTTCCCATGTGGAGATGAGAGGTCTTCTGTCTGATGCCTCAGGAAAGCCCCGTATGCTGGTCTTCGAACCCAGGCCTCTGAGGAGTGATACCTGGACACCAAAGCAAGAGTTCATAATAGGGCCTAGGGGCCTGTCTGGTTCAATCTTCTGTCTCTGCGGATATCTGTCTGTGTGTCTGCATGGAGGTAGTAGTTGCTCAGCTTGTGTCATAATGCCCCTATTTGTCCAGTGCGGCTTGCCCTAGTGGGATGTCCTTGGGGACCTTGAGGTTTCTACTATTTTGTAGAGTTGTGGCCAATGGAATGTGCAGTTTCTTAGGAGAGAGCAGGCACAGTTCTTGGTGTGGCTCCAGAGACCCCAGCCTGGAGGCTGTGTGGGCCATGGCTGTGCAGACAGAATCCAAAAACCCTAACTCAGCTCAGGTTTGGGGCCGAGGTTACGGCAGGCCTGATCTACAGTCCATGAGGGGAGCTCCTCTGGATATGAAAGAAGGGTGAGAGGGAGGCAGTCGCTCAGGCTTTTGTCTCTGGATGTTTTGTCCACAATGGCCGTTTAATGTAGGAGTTGCCTCATGGGTCGTAGAAGTCTCCCTCTCTGGTAGTTTGTTCAGCCCCCAAGAGTTTGGGGTCATTCTGTGGGAAGGGAAGTGTCCTGTTTTCTGCTTCATGTGTCCCCCCAGTAGAAGGATTCTAGAGCATAGCAGTGGGTACTGACAACTGGAATACTCGCCCTCTGGTTAAGCCTGCGGGCCTATGGATATGACAAGCCCCATATGCAGGATCTTGGTCCAGCCACTGAGAGGCGTTACTTTAATACGGGACTCACGCTGCAGGTCCCAATGCATGTCTGTGCCCTAGGCGGCCCTCAAGCACTGGCGTGGCCTTTCGGACAATGCAGGTTTTCCCACATTGAACGTTGGACAACATGCCAACCACAAGGTTTCTGGCCATGGGGAAGGAGGAATTCTAATTTCTGCATCACGTTCACCCCTGGGCAGTGATTGGAGATAAGGTCTAGGTTCTGAAGCCTGAAAACCGAGGTTGGGAAGAGATGACGACCTACAGCCATAGCGGGTCCTATGTGTCCAGGTTGGGGTCAGCTGTCTGGGTGTCGTTTGGGATGTCTTGTCTCAGGCTGTGCCAGACAGGGCATTAGTATACAGGGTGGGCTGTATAATTGCTTTACAATCGAGTGGCATGCATTAGAAAATCATTTGGGGTTTCTTATTAGCAGCATAGGGCAAAGTTTTTCTTCTGGAGGGCAGGCAGAGTGCTGCATTGTGGCTTCGGAATTCCCAAACTGGAGGGCTTGTGGGCCAGGAGAGTGAGGACGGGGTCTGAGAACACAAGCTAGGCTTAGGTTTCGGGGCAAGGACATGGCAGGCACACTCTGCAGAGCTGAATTGAGATCTCATGCGTCTGAAGTCAGGTTGAAGTTCAGACTTTGGCTCAGGTTTGAGTTTCTGTCCATGTTGGCCCCTTCAGGAAGGGGGGGGGCATTATGAGGCCATGGGGGTTTTCCCACTATTGGAGTTGTGAGATGCTCCAAACCGCAAGGATTCCTTCTGTGGGACAATTAAGATTTGTTGGATGGCTCCAGGACGTCTTATAAGGTATTTTTCCAGAACAGGGTTCTAAGTATGGATGCCTGGGCAGCCAGCCTCACATTCCAATTGTCTCCTAGCAACAAGAAACGTTTGATCTGCTGGCTTGGGGTAGCAACAGAGGGGGCTGAGTTGAAATGGTCTTTCCTGAGGATGGTCTTAATGTTGGTTTGAGTCCATGGAGACCTTGGTATGGGGCAGTGGCACCAGGGCCCTGAAGGATTCTCCTAACCAGAGGTTATGACAAAGCTCCAATGAGCAAGTTTTCCATGGGGAGACGAGATTTGTTCTTAATGGTGCCTCAGGAAACCACCATACGCTGGTATTGGAAACGAGGCCTCTGAGGAGAGATGCCTGGAAACCAAAGCAATGGATCTGATTAGGGCCTTGGGTCCTGTCCGGTTCAATATTCTTCTCTGGGGATATCTGTTGTCTGAGTGGAGGTAGTTGCTCAGCTGGTTTGAGATCACCCCTGTTTGTCCTGGGCGGCCTACACTATTGGGATGGCCTCGGTGACTTTGGAGGTTTTTCCTAATTTGCAAGGTAGTGGCCAATGGAATGGGAAGAATTCCCCTGAAAGGGAAGCACAGTCCTGAGGTGTGGCTCCAGGGACCCAAGTGTGGAGCGTGTGTGGTCCAGGGCTATTTGGACAAAAGTCTGAAAACAGAAACTCCACTTAGGTGGGGGATGTAGGTATGGCCGGCCCGATCTATAGACCGTGAGGAGACCTCTTCGGGATATGAACAAAGGGCGAATGTGAGGTGCTTGCTCATGCTTTTTTTTTTTTTTTTTCTGGAAATGTGTCAACGATTGCCATGGAATGTTGGGGTGTCCTCATGGGCCATCGATGAGGCTCCATTTCAGGCATTTGACCCGATCCCAAGAGTTTGGTGTCATTCTGTGGAAAAAGAGGAGGGCTTTCTGTTTATTTATTTATTTATTTATTTATTTACCTCAGTTGGACCACCAAAAGAGGGATTCCAGCGCAGAGTCGTGGGTAGGGGCAACTGGACAACCAGACCTCTGGTTAATATTGGGACCTAAGAACATGGCAAGCCCCATATGTGGGCTCTTGTTCCAGACACTGAGAGGCCTTCCTTGAGGATAGGTCTCACACTGAGTTTCACAATGTGTTTTTGTGCCCAAGGAGCCCCTCAAGTCAGGGCGTGGCCTAATGTACCATGCTGGTTTCTCCTACACTGAACGTTGCACAGTATGGGAACCACAAGTTTTCTGGCAATGGGGAAGATGGAGTTCTAATTTCTGCAACACTTTCACTCCTGGACTGTGATTGGATTTAAGGTCTAGGTTCTGAAGCCTGAATATTGAGGTTGGGAAGAGATGAAGCCCTAAGGCCATGGTGTGTCTGATGTGCTCAGTGTTCGGCCAGCTGTTGAGTGTGGGTTGGGAGGTGCAGGCTCAGGCTGTGGCAGACAGGGCATTAGTGCCCAGGCTAGACTGTATCATTGGGGTGCAGTCGAGTTTTGTGCAGGATGGTACTCATTTGTGGTTACTGGGTAGCCCCAGAGGGCAACGTTTTTCTTCTGGAGGGAAGACACCGTGCAACATAGTGGCTCCAGAATTCCCAAACTGGAAGGCTTGTGGGCCAGGAGTGTGAGGAAAAAATTCTGAGAACACAAGCCAGACTTAGATTTCGGGGTGAGGGGACAGCAGGCACCCTCTGCAGAGATGATTCGAGATCCCGTATACCTGAAGACAGAGCTAGGATCATACGTTTTCTTAGGTCGGAGTTTCTGTCCATGACGGCCCATTCATGAAGGGGAGGGTGTCACGAGGACATGGAGGTTTTCCCACGATGGGAATTGTGAGATGCTCCAAACCACAATGATTCCTTCTGTGGGACAGTCGAGACCTGTTGGATGGCTCCAGGACATCCCATCAGGAAGTTATCCAGAGCAGGGTTCTAAGGATGGATGCCTGGGCAGCCTGCCTCCCATTCCAGTTGTCTCATAGAGCCAAGGCAAGTTCGATCTGCTGGATCTAGGGGAGCAACCGAGGCGGGTGTGTTGAAATGGGTGAGTTGAGGATGGGTCATAATGTGCATTTGTGTCCATGTAGACCTTGGAATGGGGTGCTTGATCCAGGGCCTTGAGGGATGTTCATAACCGGAGGTTTTGATGGAGCTCTAAAGAGTATGATTCCTATGTAGAGAAGAGAATTGTTTTGATGAGTGCCTAAGGAATCTCCCATATGCTGGTATTGGAAACCAGGTTTCTGAGGAGAGATGACTGGAATCAAAAGCAATGGATCTGATTAGGGCCTAAGTGCCCGTCCAGTTCAATCTTATTCTATGGGGATATCTGTCTCTGGGTCTGAGTGGAGGTGGTTTCCTAACTTGTGAAAGATCATCCCTGTTTGTCCTGGGCAGCCAACACAATTCGGATGGCCTGGGGGAGTTTGGAGGATTCTCCTAATCTATAGGGTTGTGGCCAATGGAAATGGCAGAATTCCCCTGGAGAGGGAAGCCACAGTCCTGAGGTGTGTCTCCAGGGGCCCCAGCTTGGATGGTGTGTGGGCCAGGACTGTGGGGACAGAAGTCAGAAAACACAAACTCAGCTTAGGTTTGGGGATGTATGTATGAAGGCTCGATCTACAGACCGTGAGAATTTTCCGGGCTATGAACAAAGGGCGAGTATGTGGCGCTTGCTCAGGGTTTTGTCTCTGGATTTTGTGTCAATGGTGGCCGTGGAATGTCGGGGTGTCCTCATGGGCCATGGACAATTCTTTCTCTGGTGATTTGGCTTGATCCCAAGTGGATGGGATCATTCTGTGGATGGGAAGAGTCCTTTCTGTATTTTTTTTTTTACCTCAAGTGTCCCACCAAAGAGGGATTCCCGAGTAGAGCCCTGAGTAGGGGTGACTAGACATCTCAAACTCTGGTTGAGATTGGGGGACTAGGGGCTTGGCAAGCCCCATATGTGGGATGTTGTTCCAGTCACTAAGAGGCTTTACATGAGGATAGGGCTCACGCTGAGGGTCACAATGTGTCTTTGTGCACATTGTGGCTTTCAGGGATAGGTGGGGCCTCATAGTCCATGCTGCTTTCTCCTACAATGAACATTGGACAACATGCCAACCACTAGGTTTCTTGCCAAGGCGAAGGAGAAGTTCTGATTCTTGCATCACGTTCACTCCTGAGCAGTGAGTGGAGATAAGGTCTAGGTTCTGAAGGTGAAAACAGGTTGGGTAGAGATGATGGCCTAAAGCCATTGTGGGTGTGATATGCTCTATGTATGGTCAGCTGTCTGGGTGTTGGACTGGAGGTCTGCCCTCAGGCTGTGTCAGACAGGGCTTTAGTGCACAGGCTAGACTGTATAATTGGGGTATGGTCGAGTGGCATGCAGGTTGTTACTCATTTGGCGTTTCTGGTTAGCCCTATAGGGCAACATTTTTCTTCTGGAGGGCAGGCAGAGTGCTGCATTGTGTCTCCAGAATTGCCAAACTGGAGGGGTGTGGCCAGGGTTGTGAGGAAGGAAGTCTGAAAACACAAGCTAGCACGAGTTTTGGGGCCAAGAGCATGGCAGGCCCACTCTGCAGAGGCTGAATCGAGATCTCCTGCAGGTGAGGTCAGGGCGAGTATCAGATGTTGCCTCAAGCTGGAGTTTGTGTCCATGACGGCCCCTTCGTGAAGGGGTTGGGGGCGTCATGAGGCCAGGGAGGTTTTCCTACGTTGGGAGTGGTGAGCTGCTCCAAACTTCAAAGTTTCCTTCTTCAGGACAGTCGAGTACTATTGGATGGTTCCAGGATGCCCCATACAGAAAGACTCGAGAGCAGGGGCCTAAGCATGGATGCCGAGAAACACCAACTCACCTTCCCATTGCCTGGTCGAGACAAGGCACGCTCAATCTGCGCGCTCTTGGGTGAGCTACCCAGAAGGCTGAGTTTAAATGGACTCTCCTGAGGATGAGTCATAATGTGGGTTGGTGGCCATGGAGACCTTGGAATGTGGCAGTAGCTAAGGGACTCTGCAGGACTCTCCAACCCGAAGGGCTTGACACATCTCCAACAAGGAAGCTTCCCATGTGGAGATGAGAGGACTTCTGTCTGGTGCCTCAGGAAAGCCCCATATGCTGGTCTTCGAACCCAGGCCTCTGAGGAGTGATACCTGGACACCAAAGCAAGAGTTCATAATAGGGCCTAGGGGCCTGTCTGGTTCAATCTTCTGTCTCTGCGGATATCTGTCTGTGTGTCTGCATGGAGGTAGTAGTTGCTCAGCTTGTGTCATAATGCCCCTATTTGTCCAGTGCGGCTTGCGGTAGTGGGATGTCCTTGGGGACCTTGAGGTTTCTACTATTTTGTAGAGTTGTGGCCAATGGAATGTGCAGTTTCTTAGGAGAGAGCAGGCACAGTTCTGTGGTGTGGCTCCAGAGACCCCAGCCTGGAGGCTGTGTGGGCCATGGCTCTGCAGACAGCCATCCAAAAACCCTAACTCAGCTCAGGTTTGGGGCCGAGGTTACGGCAGGCCTGATCTACAGTCCATGAGGGGAGCTCCTCTGGATATGAAAGAAGGGTGAGAGGGAGGCAGTCGCTCAGGCTTTTGTCTCTGGATGTTTTGTCCACAATGGCCGTTTAATGTAGGAGTTGCCACATGGGTCGTAGAAGACTCCCTCTCTGGTAGTTTGTCCAGCCCCCAAGAGTTTGGGGTCATTCTGTGGGAAGGGAAGTGTCCTGTTTTCTGCTTCATGTGTCCCCCCAGTAGAGGGATTCTAGAGCATAGCAGTGGGTACTGACCACTGGAATACTCGCCCTCTGGTTAAGTGGGGGCCTATGGATATGACAAGCCCCATTGGCAGGATCTTGATCAGCCACTGAGAGGTGTTACTTTAATACGGGACTCACGCTGCAGGTCACAATGCATGTCTGTGCCCTAGGCGGCCCTCAAGCACTGGCGTGGCCTTTCGGACAATGCAGGTTTTCCCACATTGAACGTTGGACAACATGCCAACCACAAGTTTTCAGGCCATGGGGAAGGAGGAATTCTAATTTCTGCATCACGTTCACCCCTGGGCAGTGATTGGAGATAAGGTCTAGGTTCTGAAGCCTGAAAACCGAGGTTGGGAAGAGATGACGACCTACAGCCATAGCGGGTCCTAAGTGTCCAGGTTGGGGCTAGCTGTCTGGGTGTCGTTTGGGATTTCTTGTCTCAGGCTGTGCCAGAGAGGGCATTAGTATACAGGGTGGGCTGTATAATTGCTTTACAATCGAGTGGCATGCATTAGAAAATCATTTGGGGTTACTTATTAGCAGCATAGGGCAAAGTTTTTCTTCTGGAGGGCAGGCAGAGTGCTGCATTGTGGCTTCGGAATTCCCAAACTGGAGGGCTTGTGGGCCAGGAGAGTGAGGACGGAAGTCTGAGAACACAAGCTAGGCTTAGGTTTCGGGGCAAGGACATGGCAGGCACACTCTGCAGAGCTGAATTGAGATCTCATGCGTCTGAAGTCAGGTCGAGGTTCAGACTTTGGCTCAGGTTTGAGTTTCTGTCCATGTTGGCCTCTTCAGGAAGGGGGGCATTATTAGGCCATGGGGGTTTTCCCACTATTGGAGTTGTGAGATGCTCCAAACCGCAAGGATTCCTTCTGTGGGACAATTAAGATTTGTTGGATGGCTCCAGGACGTCTTATAAGGTATTTTTCCAGAACAGGGTTCTAAGTATGGATGCCTGGGCAGCCAGCCTCACATTCCAATTGTCTCCTAGCAACAAGAAACGTTTGATCTGCTGGCTTGGGGTAGCAACAGAGGGGGCGGAGTTGAAATGGACTTTCCTGAGGATGGTCTTAATGGTGGTTTGAGTCCATGGAGACCCTGGTATGGGGCAGTGGCACCAGGGCCCTGAAGGATTCTCCTAACCAAGGTTATGACAAAGCTCCAATGAGCAAGTTTTCCATGGGGAGACGAGATTTGTTCTTATTGGTGCCTCAGGAAACCACCATACGCTGGTATTGGAAACGAGGCCTCTGAGGAGAGATGCCTGGAAACCAAAGCAATGGATCTGATTAGGGCCTTGGGTCCTGTCCGGTTCAATATTCTTCTCTGGGGATATCTGTTGTCTGAGTGGAGGTAGTTGCTCAGCTGGTTTGAGATCACCCCTGTTTGTCCTGGGCGGCCTACACTATTGGGATGGCCTCGGTGACTTTGGAGGTTTTTCCTAATTTGCAAGGTTGTGGCCAATGGAATGGGAAGAATTTCCTTGAAAGGGAAGCACAGTCCTGAGGTGTGGCTCCAGGGACCCAAGTGTGGAGCGTGTGTGGTCCAGGGCTATTTGGACAAAGTCTGAAAACACAAACTCCACTTAGGTTGGGGAATGTAGGTATGGCCGGCCTGATCTATAGACCGTGAGGAGACCTCTTCGGGATATGAACAAAGGGCGAATGTGAGGTGCGTGTTCATGCTTTTGTTTTTTTTTTTTTTTTTCTGGAAATGTGTCACAGATTGCCATGGAATGTCGGGGGGTCCTCATGGGCCATCGATGAGGCTTCCTTTCTGGGGATTTGACCCGATCCCAAGAGTTTGGCGTCAATCTGTGGGAAGGGAGGAGGCCTTTCTGTTTTTTTTGTTTATTTTTTTTTGTTTTTTGTTTTTTTTTTTTTTTCCTCAGGTGGGCCACCAAAAGAAAGATTCCAGAGCAGAGTCGTGGGTGGGGGCAACTGGACAACCAGACCTCTGGTTAATATTGGGCCTAAGAACATGGCAAGCCCCATATGTGGGCTCTTGGTCCAGACACTGAGAGGCCTTCCTTGAGGATAGTTCTCACACTGAGTTTCACAATGTGTTTTTGTGCCCAAGGAGCCCCTCAAGTCAGGGCGTGGCCTAATGTACCATGCTGGTTTCTCCTACACTGAACGTTGCACAGTATGGGAACCACAAGTTTTCTGGCAATGGGGAAGATGGAGTTCTAATTTCTGCAACACTTTCACTCCTGGACTGTGATTGGATTTAAGGTCTAGGTTCTGAAGCCTGAATATTGAGGTTGGGAAGAGATGAAGCCCTAAGGCCATGGTGTGTCTGATGTGCTCAGTGTTCGGCCAGCTGTTGAGTGTGGGTTGGGAGGTGCAGGCTCAGGCTGTGGCAGACAGGGCATTAGTGCCCAGGCTAGACTGTATCATTGGGGTGCAGTCGAGTTTTGTGCAGGATGGTACTCATTTGTGGTTACTGGGTAGCCCCAGAGGGCAACGTTTTTCTTCTGGAGGGAAGACACCGTGCAACATAGTGGCTCCAGAATTCCCAAACTGGAAGGCTTGTGGGCCAGGAGTGTGAGGAAAAAATTCTGAGAACACAAGCCAGACTTAGATTTCGGGGTGAGGGGACAGCAGGCACCCTCTGCAGAGATGATTCGAGATCCCGTATACCTGAAGACAGAGCTAGGATCATACGTTTTCTTAGGTCGGAGTTTCTGTCCATGACGGCCCATTCATGAAGGGGAGGGTGTCACGAGGACATGGAGGTTTTCCCACGATGGGAATTGTGAGATGCTCCAAACCACAATGATTCCTTCTGTGGGACAGTCGAGACCTGTTGGATGGCTCCAGGACATCCCATCAGGAAGTTATCCAGAGCAGGGTTCTAAGGATGGATGCCTGGGCAGCCTGCCTCCCATTCCAGTTGTCTCATAGAGCCAAGGCAAGTTCGATCTGCTGGATCTAGGGGAGCAACCGAGGCGGGTGTTTTGAAATGGGTGAGTTGAGGATGGGTCATAATGTGCATTTGTGTCCATGTAGACCTTGGAATGGGGTGCTTGATCCAGGGCCTTGAGGGATGTTCATAACCGGAGGTTTTGATGGAGCTCTAAAGAGTATGATTCCTATGTAGAGAAGAGAATTGTTTTGATGAGTGCCTAAGGAATCTCCCATATGCTGGTATTGGAAACCAGGTTTCTGAGGAGAGATGACTGGAATCAAAAGCAATGGATCTGATTAGGGCCTAAGTGCCCGTCCAGTTCAATCTTATTCTATGGGGATATCTGTCTCTGGGTCTGAGTGGAGGTGGTTTCCTAACTTGTGAAAGATCATCCCTGTTTGTCCTGGGCAGCCAACACAATTCGGATGGCCTGGGGGAGTTTGGAGGATTCTCCTAATCTATAGGGTTGTGGCCAATGGAAATGGCAGAATTCCCCTGGAGAGGGAAGCCACAGTCCTGAGGTGTGTCTCCAGGGGCCCCAGCTTGGATGGTGTGTGGGCCAGGACTGTGGGGACAGAAGTCAGAAAACACAAACTCAGCTTAGGTTTGGGGATGTATGTATGAAGGCTCGATCTACAGACCGTGAGAATTTTCCGGGCTATGAACAAAGGGCGAGTATGTGGCGCTTGCTCAGGGTTTTGTCTCTGGATTTTGTGTCAATGGTGGCCGTGGAATGTCGGGGTGTCCTCATGGGCCATGGACAATTCTTTCTCTGGTGATTTGGCTTGATCCCAAGTGGATGGGATCATTCTGTGGATGGGAAGAGTCCTTTCTGTATTTTTTTTTTTACCTCAAGTGTCCCACCAAAGAGGGATTCCCGAGTAGAGCCCTGAGTAGGGGTGACTAGACATCTCAAACTCTGGTTGAGATTGGGGGACTAGGGGCTTGGCAAGCCCCATATGTGGGATGTTGTTCCAGTCACTAAGAGGCTTTACATGAGGATAGGGCTCACGCTGAGGGTCACAATGTGTCTTTGTGCACATTGTGGCTTTCAGGGATAGGTGGGGCCTCATAGTCCATGCTGCTTTCTCCTACAATGAACATTGGACAACATGCCAACCACTAGGTTTCTTGCCAAGGCGAAGGAGAAGTTCTGATTCTTGCATCACGTTCACTCCTGAGCAGTGAGTGGAGATAAGGTCTAGGTTCTGAAGGTGAAAACAGGTTGGGTAGAGATGATGGCCTAAAGCCATTGTGGGTGTGATATGCTCTATGTATGGTCAGCTGTCTGGGTGTTGGACTGGAGGTCTGCCCTCAGGCTGTGTCAGACAGGGCTTTAGTGCACAGGCTAGACTGTATAATTGGGGTATGGTCGAGTGGCATGCAGGTTGTTACTCATTTGGCGTTTCTGGTTAGCCCTATAGGGCAACATTTTTCTTCTGGAGGGCAGGCAGAGTGCTGCATTGTGTCTCCAGAATTGCCAAACTGGAGGGGTGTGGCCAGGGTTGTGAGGAAGGAAGTCTGAAAACACAAGCTAGCACGAGTTTTGGGGCCAAGAGCATGGCAGGCCCACTCTGCAGAGGCTGAATCGAGATCTCCTGCAGGTGAGGTCAGGGCGAGTATCAGATGTTGCCTCAAGCTGGAGTTTGTGTCCATGACGGCCCCTTCGTGAAGGGGTTGGGGGCGTCATGAGGCCAGGGAGGTTTTCCTACGTTGGGAGTGGTGAGCTGCTCCAAACTTCAAAGTTTCCTTCTTCAGGACAGTCGAGTACTATTGGATGGTTCCAGGATGCCCCATACAGAAAGACTCGAGAGCAGGGGCCTAAGCATGGATGCCGAGAAACACCAACTCACCTTCCCATTGCCTGGTCGAGACAAGGCACGCTCAATCTGCGCGCTCTTGGGTGAGCTACCCAGAAGGCTGAGTTTAAATGGACTCTCCTGAGGATGAGTCATAATGTGGGTTGGTGGCCATGGAGACCTTGGAATGTGGCAGTAGCTAAGGGACTCTGCAGGACTCTCCAACCCGAAGAGCTTGACACATCTCCAACAAGGAAGCTTCCCATGTGGAGATGAGAGGACTTCTGTCTGGTGCCTCAGGAAAGCCCCATATGCTGGTCTTCGAACCCAGGCCTCTGAGGAGTGATACCTGGACACCAAAGCAAGAGTTCATAATAGGGCCTAGGGGCCTGTCTGGTTCAATCTTCTGTCTCTGCGGATATCTGTCTGTGTGTCTGCATGGAGGTAGTAGTTGCTCAGCTTGTGTCATAATGCCCCTATTTGTCCAGTGCGGCTTGCGGTAGTGGGATGTCCTTGGGGACCTTGAGGTTTCTACTATTTTGTAGAGTTGTGGCCAATGGAATGTGCAGTTTCTTAGGAGAGAGCAGGCACAGTTCTGTGGTGTGGCTCCAGAGACCCCAGCCTGGAGGCTGTGTGGGCCATGGCTCTGCAGACAGCCATCCAAAAACCCTAACTCAGCTCAGGTTTGGGGCCGAGGTTACGGCAGGCCTGATCTACAGTCCATGAGGGGAGCTCCTCTGGATATGAAAGAAGGGTGAGAGGGAGGCAGTCGCTCAGGCTTTTGTCTCTGGATGTTTTGTCCACAATGGCCGTTTAATGTAGGAGTTGCCACATGGGTCGTAGAAGACTCCCTCTCTGGTAGTTTGTCCAGCCCCCAAGAGTTTGGGGTCATTCTGTGGGAAGGGAAGTGTCCTGTTTTCTGCTTCATGTGTCCCCCCAGTAGAGGGATTCTAGAGCATAGCAGTGGGTACTGACCACTGGAATACTCGCCCTCTGGTTAAGCCTGGGGGCCTATGGATATGACAAGCCCCATTGGCAGGATCTTGATCAGCCACTGAGAGGTGTTACTTTAATACGGGACTCACGCTGCAGGTCACAATGCATGTCTGTGCCCTAGGCGGCCCTCAAGCACTGGCGTGGCCTTTCGGACAATGCAGGTTTTCCCACATTGAACGTTGGACAACATGCCAACCACAAGTTTTCAGGCCATGGGGAAGGAGGAATTCTAATTTCTGCATCACGTTCACCCCTGGGCAGTGATTGGAGATAAGGTCTAGGTTCTGAAGCCTGAAAACCGAGGTTGGGAAGAGATGACGACCTACAGCCATAGCGGGTCCTAAGTGTCCAGGTTGGGGCTAGCTGTCTGGGTGTCGTTTGGGATTTCTTGTCTCAGGCTGTGCCAGAGAGGGCATTAGTATACAGGGTGGGCTGTATAATTGCTTTACAATCGAGTGGCATGCATTAGAAAATCATTTGGGGTTACTTATTAGCAGCATAGGGCAAAGTTTTTCTTCTGGAGGGCAGGCAGAGTGCTGCATTGTGGCTTCGGAATTCCCAAACTGGAGGGCTTGTGGGCCAGGAGAGTGAGGACGGAAGTCTGAGAACACAAGCTAGGCTTAGGTTTCGGGGCAAGGACATGGCAGGCACACTCTGCAGAGCTGAATTGAGATCTCATGCGTCTGAAGTCAGGTCGAGGTTCAGACTTTGGCTCAGGTTTGAGTTTCTGTCCATGTTGGCCTCTTCAGGAAGGGGGGCATTATTAGGCCATGGGGGTTTTCCCACTATTGGAGTTGTGAGATGCTCCAAACCGCAAGGATTCCTTCTGTGGGACAATTAAGATTTGTTGGATGGCTCCAGGACGTCTTATAAGGTATTTTTCCAGAACAGGGTTCTAAGTATGGATGCCTGGGCAGCCAGCCTCACATTCCAATTGTCTCCTAGCAACAAGAAACGTTTGATCTGCTGGCTTGGGGTAGCAACAGAGGGGGCGGAGTTGAAATGGACTTTCCTGAGGATGGTCTTAATGGTGGTTTGAGTCCATGGAGACCCTGGTATGGGGCAGTGGCACCAGGGCCCTGAAGGATTCTCCTAACCAGAGGTTATGACAAAGCTCCAATGAGCAAGTTTTCCATGGGGAGACGAGATTTGTTCTTATTGGTGCCTCAGGAAACCACCATACGCTGGTATTGGAAACGAGGCCTCTGAGGAGAGATGCCTGGAAACCAAAGCAATGGATCTGATTAGGGCCTTGGGTCCTGTCCGGTTCAATATTCTTCTCTGGGGATATCTGTTGTCTGAGTGGAGGTAGTTGCTCAGCTGGTTTGAGATCACCCCTGTTTGTCCTGGGCGGCCTACACTATTGGGATGGCCTCGGTGACTTTGGAGGTTTTTCCTAATTTGCAAGGTTGTGGCCAATGGAATGGGAAGAATTTCCTTGAAAGGGAAGCACAGTCCTGAGGTGTGGCTCCAGGGACCCAAGTGTGGAGCGTGTGTGGTCCAGGGCTATTTGGACAAAGTCTGAAAACACAAACTCCACTTAGGTTGGGGAATGTAGGTATGGCCGGCCTGATCTATAGACCGTGAGGAGACCTCTTCGGGATATGAACAAAGGGCGAATGTGAGGTGCGTGTTCATGCTTTTGTTTTTTTTTTTTTTTTCTGGAAATGTGTCACAGATTGCCATGGAATGTCGGGGGGTCCTCATGGGCCATCGATGAGGCTTCCTTTCTGGGGATTTGACCCGATCCCAAGAGTTTGGCGTCAATCTGTGGGAAGGGAGGAGGCCTTTCTGTTTTTTTTGTTTATTTTTTTTTGTTTTTTGTTTTTTTTTTTTTTTCCCTCAGGTGGGCCACCAAAAGAAAGATTCCAGAGCAGAGTCGTGGGTGGGGGCAACTGGACAACCAGACCTCTGGTTAATATTGGGCCTAAGAACATGGCAAGCCCCATATGTGGGCTCTTGGTCCAGACACTGAGAGGCCTTCCTTGAGGATAGTTCTCACACTGAGTTTCACAATGTGTTTTTGTGCCCAAGGAGCCCCTCAAGTCAGGGCGTGGCCTAATGTACCATGCTGTTTTCTCCTACACTGAACGTTGCACAGTATGGGAACCACAAGTTTTCTGGCAATGGGGAAGATGGAGTTCTAATTTCTGCAACACTTTCACTCCTGGACTGTGATTGGATTTAAGGTCTAGGTTCTGAAGCCTGAATATTGAGGTTGGGAAGAGATGAAGCCCTAAGGCCATGGTGTGTCTGATGTGCTCAGTGTTCGGCCAGCTGTTGAGTGTGGGTTGGGAGGTGCAGGCTCAGGCTGTGGCAGACAGGGCATTAGTGCCCAGGCTAGACTGTATCATTGGGGTGCAGTCGAGTTTTGTGCAGGATGGTACTCATTTGTGGTTACTGGGTAGCCCCAGAGGACAACGTTTTTCTTCTGGAGGGAAGACACCGTGCAACATAGTGGCTCCAGAATTCCCAAACTGGAAGGCTCGTGGGCCAGGAGTGTGAGGAAAAAATTCTGAGAACACAAGCCAGACTTAGATTTCGGGGTGAGGGGACGGCAGGCACCCTCTGCAGAGATGATTCGAGATCCCGTATACCTGAAGGCAGAGCTAGGATCATACGTTTTCTTAGGTCGGAGTTTCTGTCCATGACGGCCCATTCATGAAGGGGAGGGTGTCACGAGGACATGGAGGTTTTCCGACGATGGGAATTGTGAGATGCTCCAAACCACAATGATTTCTTCTGTGGGACAGTCGAGACCAGTTGGATGGCTCCAGGACATCCCATCAGGAAGTTATCCAGAGCAGGGTTCTAAGGATGGATGCCTGGGCAGCCTGCCTCCCATTCCAGGTGTCTCATAGAGCCAAGGCAAGTTCGATCTGCTGGATCTAGGGGAGCAACCGAGGCGGGTGTGTTGAAATGGGTGAGTTGAGGATTGGTCATAATGTGCATTTGTGTCCATGTAGACCTTGGAATGGGGTGCTTGATCCGGGGCCTTGAGGGATGTTCATAACCGGAGGTTTTGATGGAGCTCTAAAGAGTATGTTTCCTATGTAGAGAAGAGAATTGTTTTGATGAGTGCCTAAGAAATCTCCCATATGCTGGTATTGGAAACCAGGCCTCTGAGGAGTGATGACTGGAATCAAAAGCAATGGATCTGATTAGGGCCTAAGTGCCCTTCCAGTTCAATCTTATTCTATGGGGATATCTGTCTCTGGCTCTGAGTGGAGGTGGTTTCCTAACTTGTGAAAGATCATCCCTGTTTGTCCTGGGCATCCAACACAATTCAGATGGCCTGGGGGAGTTTGGAGGATTCTCCTAATCTATAGGGTTGTGGCCAATGGAAATGGCAGAATTCCCTGGAGAGGGAAGCCACAGTCCTGAGGTGTGGCTCCAGGGGCCCCAGCTTGGATGGTGTGTGGGCCAGGACTGTGGGGACAGAAGACTGAAAACACAAACTCAGCTTAGGTTTGGGGATGTATGTATGAAGGCTCGATCTACAGACTGTGAGAATTTTCCGGGCTATGAACAAAGGGCGAGTATGTGGTGCTTGCTCAGGGTTTTGTCTCTGGATTTTGTGTCAATGGCGGCCGTGGAATGTCGGGGTGTCCTCAAGGGCCATGGACAATTCTTTCTCTGGTGATTTGGCCTGATCCCAAGTGGTTGGGATCATTCTGTGAATGGGAAGAGTCCTTTCTGTATTTTTTTTTTTTTTTTTACCTCAGGTGTCCCACCAAAGAGGGATTCCGAGTAGAGCCCTGAGTAGGGGTGACTAGACATCTCGAACTCTGGTTGAGATTGGGGGACTAGGGGCTTTGCAAGCCCCATATGTGGGCTGTTGTTCCAGTCACTAAGAGGCTTTACATGAGGATAGGGCTCACGCTGAGGGTCACAATGTGTGTTTGTGCAAATTGTGGCCCTCAGGGATAGGTGGGTCCTCATAGTCCATGCTGCTTTCTCCTACAATGAACATTGGACAACATGCCAACCACTAGGTTTCTTGCCAAGGCGAAGGAGAATTTCTGATTCTTGCATCACGTTCACTCCTGAGCAGTGAGTGGAGATAAGGTCTAGGTTCTGAAGGTGAAAATTGAGGTTGGGTAGAGATGATGGCCTAAAGCCATTGTGGGTTTGATATGCTCAGTGTACGGCCAACTGTCTGGGTGTTGGACTGGAGGTCTGCCCTCAGGCTGTGTCAGACAGGGCTTTAGTGCACAGGCTAGACTGTAAAATTGGGGTATGGTCGAGTGGCATGCAGGTTGTTACTCATTTGGCGTTTCTGTTTAGCCGTATAGGGCAACATTTTTCTTCTGGAGGCCAGACAGAGTGCTGCATTGTGTCTCCAGAATTTCCAAACTGGAGGAGTGTGGCCAGGATTCTGAGGACGGACGTCTGAGAACACAAGTTAGGCTTAGTTTTCGGGGAGAGGGCCCAGCAGGCACACTCTCAAGTGCTGAATCGAGATCTCATGCTTCTGAATTCAGGGCGAGGATCAGACTTTGGCTTAGGATGGAGTTTCTGTCCGTGATGGCCCATTTATGAAGGTGTGGGGCATCATGAGGAAATGGAGGTTTTCTCACAGTGTTATTGTGTGATGCTTCAAACCACAAGGATTCATTCTGCGAGACAGTCAAGACAGGTTGGTTGGATTCAAGACGTCCCATAAAGAAGTTCTCCAGAGCAGGGTTCTAAGGATGGATGCCTGGGAAGCCCGCCTCCCATTCTAACTGTCTCCTAGTGACAAGGAAGGTTTGATCTGCTGGCTCTGGGTGAGCAGCCGAGGGGGCTGATTTGAAATGGACTCTCCTGAGAATGGTTCATAATGTTAGTTTGTGTCCTTGGAGACCTTGGGATTGGGCCATGGTGCCAGCGCCCTGAAGGATCCTCCTAACCTGAGGTATTGACACAGGTCCAAAGAGCAAGTTTCCCATGTGGAGATGAGATCTGTTCTGATTGTTTCCTTAGGAAACCCCCATATTCTGATATTGGAAACCAGGCCTCTGAGGAGAGATACCTAGAAACCAAAGCAATGCATCAGAAGTTGGCTCAGGTTGGAGTTTCTGTCCATGATGGCCCCTTTATATAGGGGAGCATCTCATGAGGCCATGTAGGTTTTCCCACGATAGGAGTTGTGAGATGCTCCAATCTGCAAGGATTCCTTCTGTGGGACAGTCAAGACCTGTTGGAAGGCTCCAGGACATCCCATATGGAACGGTGCCAGAGCAGGATTCCAAGGATGGATGCTTAGAGAGTCTGCTTTGCATTCCAGTTGTCTCCTAGCGACAAGGCAGGTTTGATATTCTGCCTCTGGGGGAGTAATCGACGGGGCTGAGTTGAAATGTACTCTCCTGCCGAATGGTCATAATGCGGGTATGTGTCCATGGAGACCTTGGAATAGGGCGGTTGCTCCGGACCCTGAAGGTTTCTCCTAACTGGAGGCTTTTACAGAGCTCCAAAGGATAAGTTTCCCATGTGAAGACAAGATTTGTTCTGATTGGTATCTCTGGAATCCCCCATATGCTGGTATTGGAAAACAGGCCTCTGAGGAGAGATGCTTAGAAAAAAAAGCAATGGAACCAATTACATTCTAGGGGCCAGTCCAGTTTAATCTTCTTCTCTTGGGTTATCTGTCTATGGGTGAGTTGACGTCGTTGCTCAGCTTGTGAGAGTTCGCCCCTCTTTGTCCTGGGTGGCCTACACTATTGGAATGGCCTCTGGGACTTTGGACGTTTCTACTTATCTGTAGGGTTGTGGCCAATGGAATGGGAAGAATTTCCTTGGAGAGGGCAGGCACAGTCCTGAGGTGTGGCTCCAGGGGCCTCAGTCTGGAGGGTGTGTGGGACAGGGATGTCAGGATAGAAGTCTGAAAACACAAACTCAAACACAAACGAACTCGCATTACAATTGTCTCCTAGTGATAAAGCAGGTTTGATCTGCTGGCACTGGGTGAGCAACCGCCAGGTTTGTGTTGAAATGGACTCTCCTGAGGATGGGTCATAATGTGGGATTGTGTCCATTGAGACATTGGAATGGGGCGGTGGCTCCAGTGACGTGAAATCTCCTCCTAACTGGAGGTTTTGACACAGTTCCATATAGCATGATTCCCATGTGGCATGCGATTTGTTCTGATTGGTAGCTCCAGAAACCCCCATGTGCTGGTATTGGAATCCAGGCCTCTGAGGAGAGATACATGAAAACAAAAGCAATGAATCCGTTTAGGGCCTAGGTGCCTGTCCTGTTCAATCTTCTTTTCTATGGATATCTATCTACAGGTCTGATTGGAGGTAGTGGCTCAGCTTGTGGCAGATGGTCCCTGTTTGTCCCGGACATCCTACAATATTGGGGTGGCCTCGGGGACTTCGGATGTTTCTCCTAATCTGTCAGGTTGTGCCAAAGGAATGAGCAGAATTCCCATGGAGAGGGCAGGCACAGTCCTGAGGTGTGGCTCCATGGGGCCAAGCCTTGAGGTTGTGTGGGCCAGGACAATGGAGACAGAAGTCTGAAAACACAAACATGGCTTAGGTTTGGGGACATAGGTATGGCAGGCCCGATCTACAGACCGTGAGAATTTTTCAGGCTTTGAACAAAGGGCGAGTGTGTGGCGCTTTTTCAGGCTTTTGTCTCCGGATTTTGTGTCAATGGTGGCCGTGGAATGTCAGGATGGCCTCATCAGCCATGGACGAGTATTTCTCTCTGTGAATTTGGCCCAATTCCAAGTGTTTGCGGTCATTCTTTGGACGGTAGGAGTCCTTTCTCTATTTTTTTTTTTAACCTCATGTGTCCCACCAAGGAGGGATTCTAGAGAAGAGATCTGAGTAGGGGTGACTAGACTTCTCAAGCACTGGTTAAGGTTTGGGGAATAGGGGCATGGTAATCTCCATATGTGGGCTCTTGGTCCAGCCCCGGAGAGGCTTTACTTGAGGCCAGGGTTCATGCTTAGGGTCCTAATGTGTGTTTGTGCCCATCGCAGCCCTCAAGCATGTCTGAGGCCTCATGGGCCATGCTGGTTTCTCCTACACTGCACGTTGGACAACATGCCAACCACAGGGTTTCTGGTCATGGGGAAGGAGGAGTTCTAATTTCTGCATCACGTACACGGCATGGCAGTGAGTAGAGATAAGGTCTAGATTCTGAAGCCTGAAAACCGAGGTTGGTAAGAGATGACGACCTAAGGCCATGGTGGGTCCGATGCACTTAGTGTGCGGCCAGATGTCTGTGTCCATCATGAGGTCTGGGCTCAGGCTGTGTTAGGCAGGGCATTAGTCCCCAGGCTAGACTGTATAATTGGGGTACAGTCGAGTGATGTGAAGGTTGGTCCTCATTTGGGGTTTCTGGTTGGCCCCATAGGGCAAAGATTTTCTTCTGGAGGGCAGGCAGAGTGCTGCATTCTGGCTCCAGAATTGCCAACTTCAGGGCTTGTGGGCCAGGTGTTTTTGGACAGAAGTCTGAGAACACAAGTTCAGCTTAGAATTCGCAGCGGTGACATGGCAGGCACACTCTACAGACCTGAAATGAGATCTCGTGCATCTGAAGTCAGGGCGAGGATCAGATGTTGGCTTAGGTTGGAGTTTCTGTACATGATGTCCCCTTCATGAAGGTGGGGGGGCATCAGGAAACCATGGAAGATTTCCAACTTTGTGAGTGTGTGATGCTCCAAACCACAAGGATTCCGTCAGCGGGACAGTCACGACCTTTTGGATGGATCAAGGACGTCCCATAAGAAATGCTCCAAAGCACAGTTCTAATGATGGATGCCTGGGCAGTCCAACTTGCATTCCAGTTGTGTCCTAGTGAAAAGGAGGATTCGATCTGCTGTCACTGGGGGAACAACCGAGGGGGCTGAATTGAAATGGACTCTCATGAGGATCAGTCATGATGTGGATTTGTGTCCATGGATCCCTTGGAATGGGGCAGTGGCTCTGTTGCCCTGAAGAATTCTCCTAACCTGAGGTTTTGATGCAGCTCCAAAGAGCACGTTTCCCATGTAGAGACGAGATTTGTTCTGAAACCCCCACAACCTGGTATTGGAAACCAAGCATCTAGGGAACAATGCCTGGAATCCAAAGCAATGGATCTGATTACGGTCTAGGGGCCTGTCCTTTTCAATATTCTCCTCTGAGTGTCTCTGTCTAAGATTCAGAATGGAGGTCACTGCTCAGCTTGTGTCAGATCACCCATGTTTGTTGGGGGAGGCCAACACTATTGGGCTGGTCTTGGGAATTGGAGGTTTCTCCTAATCTGTAAGGTTGTGGCAAATGAAACGGGCAGAGTTCCCTTGGAGAGCACTGGCACAGTCCTTAGGTGTGACACCACCTTTCTGGGTGTCATCCAGGAGGTCCAGGCTCAGGCTGTGTCAGACAGGGCATTAGTGCCAAGCTTAGACTGTATAATTGGAGTAAAGTTGAGTGGCATGCAGGTTGATCCTCATTTGGCGTTTCTGGGTAGCCCCAGGGGCAACGTTTTTCTTCTGGAGGGAAGGAAGAGTGCTGCATTGTGGCGACGGAATTCTCACACTGGAGGGCTTGTGGGCCAGAATTGTGAGGAAGGAAGTGAGAGAACACAAGCTAGGCTTCGGTTTTGGGTCAAGATCATGGCAGGCACACTCTGTAGAGCTAAATCTAAATCTCATGCATCTGAAGTCAGGGCGAGGATCAGACGTAGGCTCAGGTTGAAGTTTCTGTTCAGGATGGCCCCTTCATGATGGTGGGGGGCATCATGGGGCTATGGAGACTTTCCCACGATTGGCATTGTAAGTTGCTCCAATCGGCAAGGATTCCTTCTACGGGACAGTCGAGACCGGTCAGATTGCTCCAGGACGTCCCATGCGGAACCACAGCAGTGCAGGGTTCTAAGGATGGATTCCTGGAGTGCCCGCCTCACATTCCTATTGTCTCCTAGTGACAAGGCAGGTTCGATCTGCTTCTTTTGGGGAGCAACCAAAGGGGATGTGTTGAAATGGACTCGCCTGCGGATGGGTCATAATGCGGGTTTGTGTCCATGGAGACCTTGGAATGGGGTGTTGGCTGCTGGGACCTGAAGGTTTCCCTTAACTGGAGGTTGTGACACAGCTCCAAAATGCATGTTTCCCATGTGGAAATGAGATTTGTTCAGACTGGTACCTCCTGAAGAACACATATGCTGGTATTGGAAACCAGGCCTCTGAGGAGAGATGCCTGGAATCAAAAGCAATGGATCTGATTAGGGCCTAGGTGCCTGTCCGGTTCCATCTTCTTCTCTGGGGTTATCTGTCTATGGATCTGAGTTGAGGTAGTTGCTCATCTTGGGACAGATCACCCTGTTTGCCCTGAGTGGCCAACACTATTGGGATGGCCTCAGGGACGTTGGAGTGTTCTCCTATTCTTTAGGGTTGTGGCCAATGGAATGGGCAGAATTTGCTTGGAGAAGGCAGGCACAGTCCTGAGGCATGGCTCCAGGGGACCCAGCCTGGAGGGTGTGTGGGCCAGGACAGTGGGGACAGAAACCTGAAAACCCAAACTCAGCTTAGATTTGGGGACGTAGGTATGACATGCCTGATCTATAGACCGTGAGGAGAATTTATCAGGCTATGAACAAAGGGCAAGTGTGAGGCATATCTCCAGGATTTTGTCTCTAGATTTTGTGTCAATGATGGCCATGGAATGACGGGATGGCCTCTTTGGCCATGGATGATTCTTTCTCTTTTAAGATTTGGTCAGATCCCAAGTTTTGGGGCTCATTCAGGGGATGGAGGAGACCCTTCAATATTTTTTTTCCTCAGGGGTTCCAGAGCAGAGACCTGAATAGGGGTGACTAGAACTCTCAACCTCTCATTAATATTGGGGGACTAGGGATGGCAATGCGGGTTCTTGGTCCAGCCCCTGAGAGGCTTTACTTGAGGACAGGGCTCACACTGAGGGTCCCAATGTGTTTGTGCCCATTGCGGTTCTCAAGCATGGGCGGGGACTCATGGGCTACACTGGATTCTCCTACACTGAACGTTGGAAAACATGCCAACCACAAGGTTTCTTGCCTTGAGGAAGAAGGAGTTTCATTTCTGCATCACGTTCACCCCTGGGTAGTGAGTATATATAAGGTCTAGGTTCTGAAGCCTGAAAACCAAGGTTGAAAAGAGATGATGACCTAAAGCCATGGCGGGTCTGATGTGCTCAGTGTACAGCCAGCTGTCTGGGTGTCGGTTGAAAATTCAGACCTCAGGCTGTGCAAGACAGGGCATTAACGCCGAAGCGAAACTGTATAATTGGGGTAGAGTCAAGTGGCATGCAGGTTGATCCTCATTTGGTGTTTCTGGTTAGCCCCATAGGACAACGTTTCTCTTCTGGAGGGCAGTCAGAGTGCTGCATTGTGTCTCTCCAGAATTCCCTAACTGGAGGGCTGGTGGGCTCGGAGTGTGAGGACGAAGTCTGAGAACAATAGCTAGGTTTTGCTTCGGGACGGGGTTTCGGCAGGCACACTCTGCAGAGTTGAATCAAGATTTCGTGCATCTGAAGTCAGGGCGAGGATTAGACGTTGGCTCAGGTTGGAGTTTCTGTCCAAGATGGCTCTTTCATGAAGGGGACAGTGCACCACGAGGCCACAGAGCTTTTCCCATGATGGGAGTTGTGAGGTGCTCCAAAGCGCAAGGATTCCTTCTGCAGGACAGCTGTGACCTGTTGGATGGCTCCAGGACGTCCCATATGGAATTACTTCAGAGTCGTTTTCTACAGATGGATGCCTAGCCAGCCCGCCTCACATTCCAATTGTCTCCTAGTGACAAGATAGGTTCGATCTGCTGGCTCTAGGGGAGAACCCAAGGGCACTGAGTTGAAATAGACTCTCCTGCAGATGGGTCCTAATGTGGGATTTTGTCCATGGAGACCTTGGAATGAGGTGGTGGCACCGGGGCCCTGAAGGATTTTCCTAGCCGGAGGTTTTGACACAGCTTGAAAGAGCACATTTCCCATGTGGAGAAGACATTTGTTCTGACTGATGCCTCAGGAAACCCCCATATGGTGGTATTGAAAACCAGGCCTCTGAGGTTCTGACATAGCTCCTCGAGCAAGTTTCCAATGTGCAGACAAGACTTGCACTGAAGGAGCCTATGGAAACCCCATAGGCTGGTATTGGAAACCAGGCCTCTGAGAAGAGATGCCTGGAAACCAAAGCAATGGATCTGATTAGGGCCTAGGGGCCTGTCCAGTTCAATGTTCTTCTCTGGGGACATCTGTCTCCGAGTCTGTGTGGAGCTAGTTGCTCAGGTAGTGTCAGATCACCCCTGTTTGTTCCGAGCAGCCTACAATATTGGGATGGTCCCAGGGACATTGGAGATTTCTCCTGATTTATATGGTTGTGGCCAAAGGAATATGTTCCTCCCTTTGAGAGGGCAGGAACAATCCTGATGTGTGGTTCCAGGGGCCCTGGCATGAAGGGTGTGTGTTTTCACCCTCAGGGGGTTTCCTGAGGCACCCATCAGAACTCATCTCGTCTCCACAAGGAAACCTGTGCATGGGAGCCATGTCCAAAGCTTAGGAGAGTACTTCAGGGTCCCGGTGCCACCGCCCCATTCCAAGGCCTTCATGGACACAAAAACACATTAGGACCCATCCTCAGGAAAGTCCATTTCAACTCAGCCAACCCGGTTGCTCCCGCAGAGCCATCAGATCTAAACTGTCTTGTTGCTAGGAGACAATTGGAATGCGAGGAGGGCTTCCCAGGCATCCATCCGCGAACGGTGCTCTGGAATCATTCCATATGGGATGTCCTGGAGCTGTACAACAGGTCTCAATTGTCCCGCAGAAGGAATCCTTGAAGGGGGCATCCCACAACTCCCAACGTGGGAAAACTTCAATGGCCTCGAGATTCCGCTCCCTTCATGAAGCGGCCGTCATGCTCAGAAATTCCAACCTGAGCCAACGTCTGATCCTCGCCCTGAATTCAGATGCATGAGATATTGGTTCAGATCTGCAGGGGGTACCTGCCGTACCCTCGCCTGAAACCCAAGTCTAGCTTGTCTTCTCAGACTTCCGTCCTCACACTCCTGGCCCCGAAGCCCTCAAGTTTGGCAATTCCGGACCCACAATGCAGCACTCTGCCTGCCCTCTAGAAAAAAAATTATTGCCTCATGACCTGCCCAGGCACCTTAAATGCGGGTAAACCTACACAGCACTCGACTTTACCCAAATTATATAGTCTAAGCTGGGCACTACTGCACTGTCTAACACAACCTGAGCCCGGACTTCCTGACCAACACCCAGAAAGCTGCCCGCACACTGAGCACATAAAACACGCCATGGCCTTAGGTCATCATCTCTTCCCTACCTCAGTTTTCAGGCTTCACAGCCGAGACCTTATCTCCAATCACTGCCCAGGGGTGAGTGTGATGCAGAAATCAGAACTCCTCCTTACCCATGGCAAGAACCCTTGTGGTTGGCACGTTGTCCAACGTTCAGTGTAGGAGAAACCAGCATTCACCCTGAGGCCCCGCCCATTCTTGAGTCGACGAGGGCATACACACGCATTGTGACCCTCAGCATGAGTCCTGTCCTCTAGTAAGTCCTCTCAGTGGCTGGACCATTAGATGTCATAATGGGCTTGACATGTCCCTTGGCCCCAATTTTTAACCAGATTTCAGATTGTCCAGTCGCCCCTCCCCAGGGCTCTACTCTGGAATCCATCATTTGGTGGGACAACTGAGGTTAAAAAAGAAAACAACAACAACAACAACAACAAAAAAAAACGTACTTCTTCCAGCCCACAGAATGACCCCAAACTCTTTGGACGGGGCCAAACCACCAGAGAGTAAGACTCGTCCATTTCCCATGAAGTCACCCAGAAATTGCACGACCATGAGTGACACGATATCCAGAGACAAAAACTTGAGCAGGAGCCTCACACTCGCCCTTCTTTCAAATCCCGAAGAGTTCTCCTCATGGTCTGTAGATCAGTCCTGCCATACCTATGACCCGAAACATAAGCCGAGTTTGTGTTTTCAGACAACTGTCCAAACAGCCCTAGCCTACACAACGTACAGGCTAAGGCCCCTGGAGCCAAACCTGAGGACTGTACTTGCCCTCTCCAAGGGAATTGTGTGTGCCCATTCCAATGGCCACAACCCTTCTAATAGGATAAACCTCCAAAGTCCCTGATCCATCTCAATAGTGGTGGCTTCCCAGGTAAAACAGGGGCAATCTGAGCCCAACTGAGCACCTACCTGCACTCAGACCCATAGACAGATGTCCCCAGAGGTAAAAAGGACAGAACAGGCCCCTAGGCACTAATCAGATCCATTGCTTTGGTTTCCAGGCATCTCTCCTCAGAGGCCTGGATTTCAAAAGCAGCATATAGCTGTTTCTTGACTCACCCATCAGAAAACATCTCATCTACACATGGGAAACTTGCACGTTGGAGCTGTGTCAAAGCCTCTGTTTAGGAGAACCCTTTAGGGCCCCAGTGCCACCGCTTCATTCCAAGGTCACCATAGACACAAAAGCACGTTAGGACCCATCCCCAGGGGTGTCCATTTCAACTCAGCGTCCTCGGTTGCTCCCCACAGATCCAGGAGATCTAACCTGTCTGGTTGCTAGGAGACAATTGGAATGCGAGGTGGGCTACCCAGCCATCCATCCTTAGAACCCTGCTCAGAATAATTGGCCTGGAGCCAAACAACAGGTCTCAATTGTCCTGCACAAGACTCTCTGCAGTTTGGAGCTTCTCACAACTCCCATCTTGGGAAAACACCCATGGCCTCGTGATGCCCTGCCCATTCATGAAGGGGCCATCAGGGACAGAAACTCCAACCTGAGCGATCGTCTGATCCTCTCCCTGACTTCAGATGCACCAGATCTCGATTCAGGTCTGTAGATTGTGCCTGCCATGGCCTCACCCAGAAACCTAAGCCTAGCTTGTGTTCTCAGACTTTTGTCGTCAGACTACTGGCCCACAAGCCCTCCAGTTTGGCAATCCAGAACTACAATGCAGCACTCTGCCGGCTCTGCAGAAGAAAAACATTGTCCTCTGGGGCTACCCAGTAACCCCAAATGAGGATCAACCTGCACCGACCTTGGCTGTACCCCAAATACATAGGCTGACCAGGGCACTAATGCCCTTTCTGACACAGCATGAGCCTGGACCCCCTGGACCCTCCCAGACAGCTGGCCGCACACTGAGCACATCGAGCCGCCATGGCCTTAGGTCGTCATCTCTTCCCAACCTCGGTTTTCAGGTTGCAGAACCTAGACCTTATCTCCAATCACTGCCCAGGGTTGAAGGTGATGCAGAAATCAGAACTCCTTCCCCATGGCAAGAAACCTTGTGGTTGGCATGTTGTCCAACGTTCAGTGTAGTTGAAACCAGTGTGGCCCATGCGGCCCCGCTAATGGTCGCGGGCCACATTGGTCACAAACACACATTGTGACGCTCAGGCTGAGCCCAGTCCTCAAGTAAGGCCACTCAGTGGCTGGATGAAGAGATAGAATATTGGGCTTGCCATGCCCCTAGACCCCAATTTTTAACCATAGTTCGGGTTGTCCCTTCAGTCTTCCCCACGGCTTGGCTTTGGAATTCCTCTTTTGGTGGGACACCTGAGGTAAAAAAACTGAAAGAAGACCTACCATCCCACAGATTGACGAAAAGCAATTGGGAATCGGGCCAAATCCTCAGAGAGGAAGATTCGTCCATGGCCCATGAGGCCTCCCCGACATTCCTCGGCCATCGCTGATACAAAATCCAGAGACAAAAGCCTGAGCAAGCGCCTCAGAATCGCAATTTCTTCATATCCTGAAGAGTTCTTCTCATGGTTTGTAGATCGGGCCTGCCATACCTACGTCCCCAAACCTAAGCTGAGTTTGTGTTTTCAGACTTCTGTCCTCAAAGTCTTGGGCCACACACCCTCCAGGCTGGGCCCTGGAGCCACACATTAGGACTGTGCCTACCAATCCATGGTCCAAAATCGTACAAATTAGGAGAAACCTCCAAAGTCCCCGAGGCCATCCCAATAGTGTAGGTCGCCCGGAACAAACAAGGGCTGTCTAACACCAGCTGATAATCGACCTCCACTCATACCATAGATGGATGTCCCCAGAGAAGAAGATTGAACCAGACAGGACCCTAGGCCATAATAGGATCCATTGCTTTGGGTTACAGGCATGTGTCCTCAAAAGCCTGATTCCAATACGAGCATAGGAGTTTTCCTGAGGCACCCATCAGAACTCAACTCGTCTCCACAAGGAAACCTGTGCATGGGAGCCATGTCCAAAGCTTAGGAGAGTACTTCAGGGTCCGGGTGCCACCGCCCCATTCCAAGGCCCTCATGGACACAAAAACTTATTAGGACCCATTTTCAGGAAAGTCCATTTCAACTCAGCCACCCCGGTTGCTCCCGCAGAGCCATCAGATGTAAACTGTCTTGTTGCTAGGAGACAATTGGAATGCGAGGCGGGCTTCCCAGGCATCCATCCGCGAACGGTGCTCTGGAGTCATTCCATATGGGATGTCCTGGAGCTGTCCAACAGGTCTCAATTGTGCCGCAGAAGGAATCCTTGAAGGGGGCATCCCAAAACTCCCAACGTGGGAATACCTCAATGGCCTCGAGATTCCGCTCCCTTGATGAAGCGGCCGTCATGCTCAGAAACTCCAACCTGAGCCAACGTCTGATCCTCGCCCTGACTTCAGATGCATGAGATATTGGTTCAGATCTGCAGGGGGTACCTGCCGTGCCCTCGCCCTGAAACCCAAGTCTAGCTTGTCTTCTCAGACTTCCGTCCTCACACTCCTGGCCCCGAAGCCCTCAAGTTTGGCAATTCCAGACCCACAATGCAGCACTCTGCCTGCCCTCTAGAAAAAAAATTATTGCCTCATGAGCTGCCCAGGCACCTTAAATGAGGGTAAACCTACACAGCACTCGACTGTACCCAAATTATATAGTCTAACCTGGGCACTAATGCACTGTCGAAACCAACCTGAGGCCGGACCTCCTGACCAACACCCAGAAAGCTGACCGCACACTGAGCACATAAAACCCGCCATGGCCTTAGGTCATCATCTCTTCCCTACCTCAGTTTTCAGGCTTCAGAACCGAGACCTTATCTCCAATCACTTCCCAGGGGTGAGTGTGATGCAGAAATCAAAACTCCTCCTTACCCATGGCAAGAACCCTGTGGTTGGCACGTTGTCCAACGTTCAGTGTAGGAGAAACCAGCATTCACCCTGAGGCCCCGCCCATTCTTGAGTGCGACGAGGGCATACACACGCATTGTGACCCTCAGCATGAGTCCTGTCCTCTAGTAAGTCCTCTCAGTTGCTGGACCATTAGATGTCATAATGGGCTTGACATGTCCCTAGGCCCCAATTTTTAACCAAATTTCTGATGGTCCAGTCGCCCCTCCCCAGGGCTCTACTCTGGAATCCCTCATTTGGTGGGACACATGAGGATAAAAAAGAAAAAAACAAGAATAAAAAAAAAACGGACTTCTTCCCGCCCACAGAATGACCCCAAACTCTTTGGACGGGGCCAAACCACCAGAGAGTAAGACTCGTCCATTTCCCATGAAGTCACCCAGATATTCCACGACCATGAGTGACACGATATCCAGAGACAAAAACTTGAGCAGGAGCCTCACACTCGCCCTTCTTTCAAATCCCGAAGAGTTCTCCTCATGGTCTGTAGATCAGTCCTGCCATACCTATGACCCGAAACATAAGCCGAGTTTGTGTTTTCAGACAACTGTCCAAACAGCCCTGGCCTACACAACCTACAGGCTCAGGCCCCTGGAGCCATACCTGAGGACTGTACTTGCCCTCTCCAAGGTAATTGTGTGTGCCCATTCCAATGGCCACTACCCTTCTAATAGGATAAACCTCCAAAGTCCCTGATCCATCTCAATAGTGGTGGCTTCCCAGGTAAAACAGGGGCAATCTGAGCCCAACTGAGCACCTACCTGCACTCAGACCCATAGACAGATGTCCCCAGAGGTATGAAGGAAAGAACAGGCCCCTAGGCACTAATCAGATCCATTGCTTTGGTTTCCAGGCATCTCTCCTCAGAGGCCTGGATTTCAAAAGCAGCATATAGCTGTTTCTTGACTCACCCATCAGAAAACATCTCATCTACACATGGGAAACTTGCACGTTGGAGCTGTGTCAAAGCCTCTGTTTAGGAGAACCCTTTAGGGCCCCAGTGCCACCGCTTCATTCCAAGGTCTCCATAGACACAAAAGCACGTTAGGACCCATCCCCAGGGGTGTCCATTTCAACTCAGCGTCCTCGGTTGCTCCCCACAGATCCAGGAGATCTAACCTGTCTTGTTGCTAGGAGACAATTGGAATGCGAGGTGGGCTACCCAGCCATCCATCCTTAGACCCTGCTCAGAATCATTGGCCTGGGGCCAAACAACAGGTCTCAATTGTCCTGCAGAAGACTCTCTGCAGTTTGGAGCTTCTCACAACTCCCATCGTGGGAAAAGCCCCATGGCCTCGTGATGCCCCCGCCCATTCATGAAGGGGCCATCAGGGACAGAAACTCCAACCTGAGCGATCGTCTGATCCTCGCCCTGACTTCAGATGCACGAGATCTCGATTCAGGTCTGTAGATTGTGCGTACCATGGCCTCAGCCAGAAACCTAAGCCTAGCTTCTGTTCTCAGACTTTTGTCGTCAGACTACTGGCCCACAAGCCCTCCAGTTTGGCAATCCAGAACTACAATGCAGCACTCTGTCGGCCCTCCAGAAGAAAAACATTGTCCTCTGGTGCTACCCAGTAATCCCAAATGAGGATCAACCTGCACCGACCTTGGCTGTACCCCAAATACATAGGCTGACCAGGGCACTAATGCCCTTTCTGACACAGCCTGAGACTGGACCCCCTGGCCCCTCCCAGACAGCTGGCCGCACACTGAGCACATCGAGCCGCCATGGCCTTAGGTCGTCATCTCTTCCCAACATCAGTTTTCAGGTTTCAGAACCTAGACCTTATCTCCAATCACTGCCCAGGGTTGAAGGTGATGCAGAAATCAGAACTCCTTCCCCATGGCAAGAAACCTTGTGGTTGGCATGTTGTCCAACGTTCAGTGTAGTTGAAACCAGTGTGGCCCATGAGGCCCCGCCCATGCTCGCGGGCCACTTTGGTCACAAACACACATTGTGACGCTCAGGCTGAGCCCAGTCCTCAAGTAAGGCCACTCAGTGGCTGGATGAAGAGATATCATATTGGGCTTGCCATGCCCCTAGGCCCCAATTTTTAACCATAGTTCGGGTTGTCCCTTCAGTCTTCCCCACGGCTTGGCTTTGGAATTCCTCTTTTGGTGGGACACCTGAGGTAACAAAACTGAAATGAGTCCTCCCATCCCACAGATTGACGAAAAGCAATTGGGAATCGGGCCAAATCCTCAGAGAGGAAGATTCGTCTATGGCCCATGAGGCGTCCCCGACATTCCACGGCCATCGCTGATACAAAATCCAGAGACAAAAGCCTGAGCAAGAGCCTCAGACTCACACATTCTTCATATCCTGAAGAGTTCTTCTCATGGTTTGTAGATCGGGCCTGCCATACCTACGTCCCCAAACCTAAGCTGAGTTTGTGTTTTCAGACTTCTGTCCTCAAAGTCTTGGGCCACACACCCTCCAGGCTGGGCCCCTGGAGCCACACATTAGGACTGTGCCTACCAATCCATGGGAATTCTGCCCATTCCATGGTCCAAAATCGTACAAATTAGGAGAAATCTCCAAAGTCCCTGAGGCCATCCCAATAGTGTAGGTCGCCCGGAACCAACATGGGCTGTCTGACACCAGCTGATAATCGACCTCCACTCATACCATAGATGGATGTCCCCAGAGAAGAAGATTGAACCAGACAGGACCCTAGGCCATAATAGGATCCATTGCTTTGGGTTACAGGCATGTGTCCTCAAAAGCCTGATTCCAATACGATCATAGGGGTTTTGCTGAGGCACCCATCAGAACTCATCTCGTCTCCACAAGGAAACTTGTGCATGGGAGCCATGTCCAAAGCTTAGGAGAGTACTTCAGGGTCCCGGTGCCACCGCCCCATTCCAAGGCCCTCATGGACACAAAAACACATTAGGACCCATCCTCAGGAAAGTCCATTTCAACTCAGCCACCCCGTTTGCTCCCGCAGAGCCATCAGATCTAAACTGTCTTGTTGCTAGGAGAAAATTGGAATGCGAGGCGGGCTTCCCAGGCATCCATCCGCGAACGGTGCTCTGGAGTCATTCCATATGGGATGTCCTGGAGCTGTCCAACAGGTCTCAATTGTCCCGCAGAAGGAATCCATGAAGGGGGCATGCCACAACTCCCAACGTGGGAAAACCTCAATGGCCTCGAGATTCTGCTCCCTTGATGAAGCGGCCGTCATGCTCAGAAACTCCAACCTGAGCCAACGTCTGATCCTCGCCCTGACTTCAGATGCATGAGATATTGGTTCAGATCTGCAGGGGGTACCTGCCGTGCCCTCGCCCTGAAACCCAAGTCTAGCTTGTCTTCTCAGACTTCCGTCCTCACACTCCTGGCCCCGAAGCCCTCAAGTTTGGCAATTCTGGACCCACAATGCAGCACTCTGCCTGCCCTCTAGAAAAAAAATTATTGCCTCATGAGCTGCCCAGGCACCTTAAATGAGGGTAAACCTACACAGCACTCGACTTTACCCAAATTATATAGTCTAACCTGGGCACTAATGCACTGTCGAACACAACCTGAGGCCGGACCTCCTGACCAACACCCAGAAAGCTGACCGCACACTGAGCACATAAAACCCGCCATGGCCTTAGGTCATCATCTCTTCCCTACCTCAGTTTTCAGGCTTCAGAACCGAGACCTTATCTCCAATCACTTCCCAGGCGTGAGTGTGATGCAGAAATCAGAACTCCTCCTTACCCATGGCAAGAACCCTGTGGTTGGCACGTTGTCCAACGTTCAGTGTAGGAGAAACCAGCATTCACCCTGAGGCCCCGCCCATTCTTGAGTGCGACGAGGGCATACACACGCATTGTGACCCTCAGCATGAGTCCTGTCCTCTAGTAAGTCCTCTCAGTTGCTGGACCATTAGATGTCATAATGGGCTTGACATGTCCCTAGGCCCCAATTTTTAACCAAATTTCTGATGGTCCAGTCGCCCCTCCCCAGGGCTCTACTCTGGAATCCCTCATTTGGTGGGACACATGAGGATAAAAAAGAAAAAAACAAGAATAAAAAAAAAAACGGACTTCTTCCCGCCCACAGAATGACCCCAAACTCTTTGGACGGGGCCAAACCACCAGAGAGTAAGACTCGTCCATTTCCCATGAAGTCACCCAGAAATTCCACGACCATGAGTGACACGATATCCAGAGACCAAAACTTGAGCAGGAGCCTCACACTCGCCCTTCTTTCAAATCCCGAAGTGTTCTCCTCATGGTCTGTAGATCAGTCCTGCCATACCTATAACCCGAAACATAAGCCGAGTTTGTGTTTTCAGACAACTGTCCAAACAGCCCTGGCCTACACAACCTACAGGCTCAGGCCCCTGGAGCCATACCTGAGGACTGTACTTGCCCTCTCCAAGGGAATTGTGTGTGCCCATTCCAATGGCCACTACCCTTCTAATAGGATAAACCTCCAAAGTCCCTGATCCATCTCAATAGTGGTGGCTTCCCAGGAACAACAGGGGCAATCTGAGCCCAACTGAGCACCTACCTGCACTCAGACCCATAGACAGATGTCCCCAGAGGTATGAAGGAAAGAACAGGCCCCTAGGCACTAATCAGATCCATTGCTTTGGTTTCCAGGCATCTCTCCTCAGAGGCCTGGATTTCAAAAGCAGCATATAGCTGTTTCTTGACTCACCCATCAGAAAACATCTCATCTACACATGGGAAACTTGCACGTTGGAGCTGTGTCAAAGCCTCTGTTTAGGAGATCCCTTTAGGGCCCCAGTGCCACCGCTTCATTCCAAGGTCTCCATAGACACAAAAGCACGTTAGGACCCATCCCCAGGGGTGTCCATTTCAACTCAGCGTCCTCGGTTGCTCCCCACAGATCCAGGAGATCTAACCTGTCTTGTTGCTAGGAGACAATTGGAATGCGAGGTGGGCTACCCAGCCATCCATCCTTAGAACCCTGCTCAGAATCATTGGCCTGGAGCCAAACAACAGGTCTCAATTGTCCTGCAGAAGACTCTCTGCAGTTTTGAGCTTCTCACAACTCCCATCGTGGGAAAACACCCATGGCCTCGTGATGCCCCCGCCCATTCATGAAGGGGCCATCAGGGACAGAAACTCCAACCTGAGCGATCGTCTGATCCTCGCCCTGACTTCAGATGCACGATTCTCGATTCAGGTCTGTAGATTGTGCGTGCCATGGCCTCACCCAGAAACCTAAGCCTAGCTTGTGTTCTCAGACTTTTGTCGTCAGACTACTGGCCCACAAGCCCTCCAGTTTGGCAATCCAGAACTACAATGCAGCACTCTGCCGGCCCTCCAGAAGAAAAACATTGTCCTCTGGTGCTACCCAGTAATCCCAAATGAGGATCAACCTGCACCGACCTTGGCTGTACCCCAAATACATAGGCTGACCAGGGCACTAATGCCCTTTCTGACACAGCCTGAGCCTGGACCCCCTGGCCCCTCCCAGACAGCTGGCCACACACTGAGCACATCGAGCCGCCATGGCCTTAGGTCGTCATCTCTTCCCAACATCAGTTTTCAGGTTTCAGAACCTAGACCTTATCTCCAATCACTGCCCAGGGTTGAAGGTGATGCAGAAATCAGAACTCCTTCCCCATGGCAAGAAACCTTGTGGTTGGCATGTTGTCCAACGTTCAGTGTAGTTGAAACCAGTGTGGCCCATGAGGCCCCGCCCATGCTCACGGGCCACATTGGTCACAAACACACATTGTGACGCTCAGGCTGAGCCCAGTCCTCAAGTAAGGCCACTCAGTGGCTGGATGAAGAGATATCATATTGGGCTTGCCATGCCCCTAGGCCCCAATTTTTAACCATAGTTCGGGTTGTCCCTTCAGTCTTCCCCACGGCTTGGCTTTGGAATTCCTCTTTTGGTGGGACACCTGAGGTAACAAAACTGAAATGAGTCCTCCCATCCCACAGATTGACGAAAAGCAATTGGGAATCGGGCCAAATCCTCAGAGAGGAAGATTCGTCTATGGCCCATGAGGCGTCCCCGACATTCCACGGCCATCGCTGATACAAAATCCAGAGACAAAAGCCTGAGCAAGAGCCTCAGACTCACACATTCTTCATATCCTGAAGAGTTCTTCTCATGGTTTGTAGATCGGGCCTGCCATACCTACGTCCCCAAACCTAAGCTGAGTTTGTGTTTTCAGACTTCTGTCCTCAAAGTCTTGGGCCACACACCCTCCAGGCTGGGCCCCTGGAGCCACACATTAGGACTGTGCCTACCAATCCATGGGAATTCTGCCCATTCCATGGTCCAAAATCGTACAAATTAGGAGAAATCTCCAAAGTCCCTGAGGCCATCCCAATAGTGTAGGTCGCCCGGAACCAACATGGGCTGTCTGACACCAGCTGATAATCGACCTCCACTCATACCATAGATGGATGTCCCCAGAGAAGAAGATTGAACCAGACAGGACCCTAGGCCATAATAGGATCCATTGCTTTGGGTTACAGGCATGTGTCCTCAAAAGCCTGATTCCAATACGAGCATAGGGGTTTTGCTGAGGCACCCATCAGAACTCATCTCGTCTCCACAAGGAAACCTGTGCATGGGAGCCATGTCCAAAGCTTAGGAGAGTACTTCAGGGTCCCGGTGCCACCGCCCCATTCCAAGGCCCTCATGGACACAAAAACACATTAGGATCCATCCTCACGAAAGTCCATTTCAAATCAGCCACCCCGGTTGCTCCCGCAGAGCCATCAGATCTAAACTGTCTTGTTGCTAGGAGACAATTGGAATGCGAGGCGGGCTTCCCAGGCATCCATCCGCGAACGGTGCTCTGGAGTCATTCCATATGGGATGTCCTGGAGCTGTCCAACAGGTCTCAATTGTCCCGCAGAAGAAATCCATGAAGGGGGCATCCCACAACTCCCAACGTGGGAAAACCTCAATGGCCTCGAGATTCCGCTCCCTTCATGAAGCGGCCGTCATGCTCAGAAACTCCAACCTGAGCCAACGTCTGATCCTCGCCCTGACTTCAGATGCATGAGATATTGGTTCAGATCTGCAGGGGGTACCTGCCGTGCCCTCGCCCTGAAACCCAAGTCTAGCTTGTCTTCTCAGACTTCCGTCCTCACACTCCTGGCCCCGAAGCCCTCAAGTTTGGCAATTCCGGACCCACAATGCAGCACTCTGCCTGCCCTCTAGAAAAAAAAATTATTGTCTCATGAGCTGCCCAGGCACCTTAAATGAGGGTAAACCTACACAGCACTCGACTTTACCCAAATTATATAGTCTAACCTGGGCACTAATGCACTGTCGAACACAACCTGAGGCCGGACCTCCTGACCAACACCCAGAAAGCTGACCGCACACTGAGCACATAAAACCCGCCATGGCCTTAGGTCATCATCTCATCCCTACCTCAGTTTTCAGGCTTCAGAACCGAGACCTTATCTCCAATCACTTCCCAGGGGTGAGTGTGATGCAGAAATCAGAACTCCTCCTTACCCATGGCAAGAACCCTGTGGTTGGCACGTTGTCCAACGTTCAGTGTAGGATAAACCAGCATTCACCCTGAGGCCCCGCCCATTCTTGAGTGCGACGTGGGCATACACACGCATTGTGACCCTCAGCATGAGTCCTGTCCTCTAGTAAGTCCTCTCAGTTGCTGGACCATTAGATGTCATAATGGGCTTGACATGTCCCTAGGCCCCAATTTTTAACCAAATTTCTGATGGTCCAGTCGCCCCTCCCCAGGGCTCTACTCAGGAATCCCTCATTTGGTGGGACACCTGAGGATAAAAAAGAAAAAAAACAAGAATAAAAAAAAAAGGAATTCTTCCAGCCCACAGAATGACCCCAAACTCTTTGGACGGGGCCAAACCACCAGAGAGTAAGACTCGTCCATTTCCCATGAAGACACCCAGAAATTCCACGACCATGAGTGACACGATATCCAGAGACAAAAACTTGAGCAGAAGCCTCACACTCGCCCTTCTTTCAAATCCCGAAGTGTTCTCCTCATGGTCTGTAGATCAGTCCTGCCATACCTATGACCCGAAACATAAGCCGAGTTTGTGTTTTCAGACAACTGTCCAAACAGCCCTGGCCTACACAACCTACAGGCTCAGGCCCCTGGAGCCAAATCTGAGGACTGTACTTGCCCTCTCCAACGGAATTGTGTGTGCCCATTCCAATGGCCACAACCCTTCTAATAGGATAAACCTCCAAAGTCCCTGATCCATCTCAATAGTGGTGGCTTCCCAGGAAAAACATGGGCAATCTGAGCCAAATGAGCACCTACCTGCACTCAGACCCATAGACAGATGTCCCCAGAGGTATGAAGGAAAGAACAGGCCCCTAGGCACTAATCAGATCCATTGCTTTGGTTTCCAGGCATCTCTCCTCAGAGGCCTGGATTTCAAAAGCAGCATATAGCTGTTTCTTGACTCACCCATCAGAAAACATCTCATCTACACATGGGAAACTTGCACGTTGGAGCTGTGTCAAAGCCTCTGTTTAGGAGAACCCTTTAGGGCCCCAGTGCCACCGCTTCATTCCAAGGTCTCCATAGACACAAAAGCACGTTAGGACCCATCCCCAGGGGTGTCCATTTCAACTCAGCGTCCTCGGTTGCTCCCCACAGATCCAGGAGATCTAACCTGTCTTGTTGCTAGGAGACAATTGGAATGCGAGGTGGGCTACCCAGCCATCCATCCTTAGAACCCTGCTCAGAATCATTGGCCTGGAGCCAAACAACAGGTCTCAATTGTAATGCAGAAGACTCTCTGCAGTTTGGAGCTTCTCACAACTCCCATCGTGGGAAAACCCCCATGGCCTCGTGATGCCCCCGCCCATTCATGAAGGGGCCATAAGGGACAGAAACTCCAACCTGAGCGATCGTCTGATCCTCGCCCTGACTTCAGATGCACGAGATCTCGATTCAGGTCTGTAGATTGTGCGTGCCATGGCCTCACCCAGAAACCTAAGCCTAGCTTGTGTTCTCAGACTTTGTCGTCAGACTACTGGCCCACAAGCCCTCCAGTTTGGCAATCCAGAACTACAATGCAGCACTCTGCCGGCCCTCCAGAAGAAAAACATTGTCCTCTGGTGCTACCCAGTAATCCCAAATGAGGATCAACCTGCACCGACCTTGGCTGTACCCCAAATACATAGGCTGACCAGGGCACTAATGCCCTTTCTGACACAGCCTGAGCCTGGACCCCCTGGCCCCTCCCAGACAGCTGGCCGCACACTGAGCACATCGAGCCGCCATGGCCTTAGGTCGTCATCTCTTCCCAACATCAGTTTTCAGGTTTCAGAACCTAGACCTTATCTCCAATCACTGCCCAGGGTTGAAGGTGATGCAGAAATCAGAACTCCTTCCCCATGGCAAGAAACCTTGTGGTTGGCATGTTGTCCAACGTTCAGTGTAGTTGAAACCAGTGTGGCCCATGAGGCCCCGCCCATGCTCACGGGCCACATTGGTCACAAACACACATTGTGACGCTCAGGCTGAGCCCAGTCCTCAAGTAAGGCCACTCAGTGGCTGGATGAAGAGATATCATATTGGGCTTGCCATGCCCCTAGGCCCCAATTTTTAACCATAGTTCGGGTTGTCCCTTCAGTCTTCCCCACGGCTTGGCTTTGGAATTCCTCTTTTGGTGGGACACCTGAGGTAACAAAACTGAAATGAGTCCTCCCATCCCACAGATTGACGAAAAGCAATTGGGAATCGGGCCAAATCCTCAGAGAGGAAGATTCGTCTATGGCCCATGAGGCGTCCCCGACATTCCACGGCCATCGCTGATACAAAATCCAGAGACAAAAGCCTGAGCAAGAGCCTCAGACTCACACATTCTTCATATCCTGAAGAGTTCTTCTCATGGTTTGTAGATCGGGCCTGCCATACCTACGTCCCCAAACCTAAGCTGAGTTTGTGTTTTCAGACTTCTGTCCTCAAAGTCTTGGGCCACACACCCTCCAGGCTGGGCCCCTGGAGCCACACATTAGGACTGTGCCTACCAATCCATGGGAATTCTGCCCATTCCATGGTCCAAAATCGTACAAATTAGGAGAAATCTCCAAAGTCCCTGAGGCCATCCCAATAGTGTAGGTCGCCCGGAACCAACATGGGCTGTCTGACACCAGCTGATAATCGACCTCCACTCATACCATAGATGGATGTCCCCAGAGAAGAAGATTGAACCAGACAGGACCCTAGGCCATAATAGGATCCATTGCTTTGGGTTACAGGCATGTGTCCTCAAAAGCCTGATTCCAATACGAGCATAGGGGTTTTGCTGAGGCACCCATCAGAACTCATCTCGTCTCCACAAGGAAACCTGTGCATGGGAGCCATGTCCAAAGCTTAGGAGAGTACTTCAGGGTCCCGGTGCCACCGCCCCATTCCAAGGCCCTCATGGACACAAAAACACATTAGGATCCATCCTCACGAAAGTCCATTTCAAATCAGCCACCCCGGTTGCTCCCGCAGAGCCATCAGATCTAAACTGTCTTGTTGCTAGGAGACAATTGGAATGCGAGGCGGGCTTCCCAGGCATCCATCCGCGAACGGTGCTCTGGAGTCATTCCATATGGGATGTCCTGGAGCTGTCCAACAGGTCTCAATTGTCCCGCAGAAGGAATCCATGAAGGGGGCATCCCACAACTCCCAACGTGGGAAAACCTCAATGGCCTCGAGATTCCGCTCCCTTGATGAAGCGGCCGTCATGCTCAGAAACTCCAACCTGAGCCAACGTCTGATCCTCGCCCTGACTTCAGATGCATGAGATATTGGTTCAGATCTGCAGGGGGTACCTGCCGTGCCCTCGCCCTGAAACCCAAGTCTAGCTTGTCTTCTCAGACTTCCGTCCTCACACTCCTGGCCCCGAAGCCCTCAAGTTTGGCAATTCCGGACCCACAATGCAGCACTCTGCCTGCCCTCTAGAAAAAAAAATTATTGTCTCATGAGCTGCCCAGGCACCTTAAATGAGGGTAAACCTACACAGCACTCGACTTTACCCAAATTATATAGTCTAACCTGGGCACTAATGCACTGTCGAACACAACCTGAGGCCGGACCTCCTGACCAACACCCAGAAAGCTGACCGCACACTGAGCACATAAAACCCGCCATGGCCTTAGGTCATCATCTCATCCCTACCACAGTTTTCAGGCTTCAGAACCGAGACCTTATCTCCAATCACTTCCCAGGGGTGAGTGTGATGCAGAAATCAGAACTCCTCCTTACCCATGGCAAGAACCCTGTGGTTGGCACGTTGTCCAACGTTCAGTGTAGGAGAAACCAGCATTCACCCTGAGGCCCCGCCCATTCTTGAGTGCGACGTGGGCATACACACGCATTGTGACCCTCAGCATGAGTCCTGTCCTCTAGTAAGTCCTCTCAGTTGCTGGACCATTAGATGTCATAATGGGCTTGACATGTCCCTAGGCCCCAATTTTTAACCAAATTTCTGATGGTCCAGTCGCCCCTCCCCAGGGCTCTACTCTGGAATCCCTCATTTGGTGGGACACCTGAGGATAAAAAAGAAAAAAAACAAGAATAAAAAAAAAACGGAATTCTTCCAGCCCACAGAATGACCCCAAACTCTTTGGACGGGGCCAAACCACCAGAGAGTAAGACTCGTCCATTTCCCATGAAGACACCCAGAAATTCCACGACCATGAGTGACACGATATCCAGAGACTAAAACTTGAGCAGGAGCCTCACACTCGCCCTTCTTTCAAATCCCGAAGTGTTCTCCTCATGGTCTGTAGATCAGTCCTGCCATACCTATGACCCGAAACATAAGCCGAGTTTGTGTTTTCAGACAACTGTCCAAACAGCCCTGGCCTACACAACCTACAGGCTCAGGCCCCTGGAGCCAAATCTGAGGACTGTACTTGCCCTCTCCAACGGAATTGTGTGTGCCCATTCCAATGGCCACAACCCTTCTAATAGGATAAACCTCCAAAGTCCCTGATCCATCTCAATAGTGGTGGCTTCCCAGGAAAAACATGGGCAATCTGAGCCCAACTGAGCACCTACCTGCACTCAGACCCATAGACAGATGTCCCCAGAGGTATGAAGGAAAGAACAGGCCCCTAGGCACTAATCAGATCCATTGCTTTGGTTTCCAGGCATCTCTCCTCAGAGGCCTGGATTTCAAAAGCAGCATATAGCTGTTTCTTGACTCACCCATCAGAAAACATCTCATCTACACATGGGAAACTTGCACGTTGGAGCTGTGTCAAAGCCTCTGTTTAGGAGAACCCTTTAGGGCCCCAGTGCCACCGCTTCATTCCAAGGTCTCCATAGACACAAAAGCACGTTAGGACCCATCCCCAGGGGTGTCCATTTCAACTCAGCGTCCTCGGTTGCTCCCCACAGATCCAGGAGATCTAACCTGTCTTGTTGCTAGGAGACAATTGGAATGCGATGTGGGCTACCCAGCCATCCATCCTTAGAACCCTGCTCAGAATCATTGGCCTGGAGCCAAACAACAGGTCTCAATTGTCCTGCAGAAGACTCTCTGCAGTTTGGAGCTTCTCACAACTCCCATCGTGGGAAAACCCCCATGGCCTCGTGATGCCCCCGCCCATTCATGAAGGGGCCATCAGGGACAGAAACTCCAACCTGAGCGATCGTCTGATCCTCGCCCTGACTTCAGATGCACGAGATCTCGATTCAGGTCTGTAGATTGTGCGTGCCATGGCCTCACCCAGAAACCTAAGCCTAGCTTGTGTTCTCAGACTTTGTCGTCAGACTACTGGCCCACAAGCCCTCCAGTTTGGCAATCCAGAACTACAATGCAGCACTCTGCCGGCCCTCCAGAAGAAAAACATTGTCCTCTGGTGCTACCCAGTAATCCCAAATGAGGATCAACCTGCACCGACCTTGGCTGTACCCCAAATACATAGGCTGACCAGGGCACTAATGCCCTTTCTGACACAGCCTGAGCCTGGACCCCCTGGCCCCTCCCAGACAGCTGGCCGCACACTGAGCACATTGAGCCGCCATGGCCTTAGGTCGTCATCTCTTCCCAACATCAGTTTTCAGGTTTCAGAACCTAGACCTTATCTCCAATCACTGCCCAGGGTTGAAGGTGATGCAGAAATCAGAACTCCTTCCCCATGGCAAGAAACCTTGTGGTTGGCATGTTGTCCAACGTTCAGTGTAGTTGAAACCAGTGTGGCCCATGAGGCCCCGCCCATGCTCACGGGCCACATTGGTCACAAACACACATTGTGACGCTCAGGCTGAGCCCAGTCCTCAAGTAAGGCCACTCAGTGGCTGGATGAAGAGATATCATATTGGGCTTGCCATGCCCCTAGGCCCCAATTTTTAACCATAGTTCGGGTTGTCCCTTCAGTCTTCCCCACGGCTTGGCTTTGGAATTCCTCTTTTGGTGGGACACCTGAGGTAACAAAACTGAAATGAGTCCTCCCATCCCACAGATTGACGAAAAGCAATTGGGAATCGGGCCAAATCCTCTGAGAGGAAGATTCGTCTATGGCCCATGAGGCGTCCCCGACATTCCACGGCCATCGCTGATACAAAATCCAGAGACAAAAGCCTGAGCAAGAGCCTCAGACTCACACATTCTTCATATCCTGAAGAGTTCTTCTCATGGTTTGTAGATCGGGCCTGCCATACCTACGTCCCCAAACCTAAGCTGAGTTTGTGTTTTCAGACTTCTGTCCTCAAAGTCTTGGGCCACACACCCTCCAGGCTGGGCCCCTGGAGCCACACATTAGGACTGTGCCTACCAATCCATGGGAATTCTGCCCATTCCATGGTCCAAAATCGTACAAATTAGGAGAAATCTCCAAAGTCCCTGAGGCCATCCCAATAGTGTAGGTCGCCCGGAACCAACATGGGCTGTCTGACACCAGCTGATAATCGACCTCCACTCATACCATAGATGGATGTCCCCAGAGAAGAAGATTGAACCAGACAGGACCCTAGGCCATAATAGGATCCATTGCTTTGGGTTACAGGCATGTGTCCTCAAAAGCCTGATTCCAATACGAGCATAGGGGTTTTGCTGAGGCACCCATCAGAACTCATCTCGTCTCCACAAGGAAACCTGTGCATGGGAGCCATGTCCAAAGCTTAGGAGAGTACTTCAGGGTCCCGGTGCCACCGCCCCATTCCAAGGCCCTCATGGACACAAAAACACATTAGGATCCATCCTCACGAAAGTCCATTTCAAATCAGCCACCCCGGTTGCTCCCGCAGAGCCATCAGATCTAAACTGTCTTGTTGCTAGGAGACAATTGGAATGCGAGGCGGGCTTCCCAGGCATCCATCCGCGAACGGTGCTCTGGAGTCATTCCATATGGGATGTCCTGGAGCTGTCCAACAGGTCTCAATTGTCCCGCAGAAGGAATCCATGAAGGGGGCATCCCACAACTCCCAACGTGGGAAAACCTCAATGGCCTCGAGATTCCGCTCCCTTGATGAAGTGGCCGTCATGCTCAGAAACTCCAACCTGAGCCAACGTCTGATCCTCGCCCTGACTTCAGATGCATGAGATATTGGTTCAGATCTGCAGGGGGTACCTGCCGTGCCCTCGCCCTGAAACCCAAGTCTAGCTTGTCTTCTCAGACTTCCGTCCTCACACTCCTGGCCCCGAAGCCCTCAAGTTTGGCAATTCCGGACCCACAATGCAGCACTCTGCCTGCCCTCTAGAAAAAAAAATTATTGTCTCATGAGCTGCCCAGGCACCTTAAATGAGGGTAAACCTACACAGCACTCGACTTTACCCAAATTATATAGTCTAACCTGGGCACTAATGCACTGTCGAACACAACCTGAGGCCGGACCTCCTGACCAACACCCAGAAAGCTGACCGCACACTGAGCACATAAAACCCGCCATGGCCTTAGGTCATCATCTCATCCCTACCTCAGTTTTCAGGCTTCAGAACCGAGACCTTATCTCCAATCACTTCCCAGGGGTGAGTGTGATGCAGAAATCAGAACTCCTCCTTACCCATGGCAAGAACCCTGTGGTTGGCACGTTGTCCAACGTTCAGTGTAGGAGAAACCAGCATTCACCCTGAGGCCCCGCCCATTCTTGAGTGCGACGTGGGCATACACACGCATTGTGACCCTCAGCATGAGTCCTGTCCTCTAGTAAGTCCTCTCAGTTGCTGGACCATTAGATGTCATAATGGGCTTGACATGTCCCTAGGCCCCAATTTTTAACCAAATTTCTGATGGTCCAGTCGCCCCTCCCCAGGGCTCTACTCTGGAATCCCTCATTTGGTGGGACACCTGAGGATAAAAAAGAAAAAAAACAAGAATAAAAAAAAAACGGAATTCTTCCAGCCCACAGAATGACCCCAAACTCTTTGGACGGGGCCAAACCACCAGAGAGTAAGACTCGTCCATTTCCCATGAAGACACCCAGAAATTCCACGACCATGAGTGACACGATATCCAGAGACTAAAACTTGAGCAGGAGCCTCACACTCGCCCTTCTTTCAAATCCCGAAGTGTTCTCCTCATGGTCTGTAGATCAGTCCTGCCATACCTATGACCCGAAACATAAGCCGAGTTTGTGTTTTCAGACAACTGTCCAAACAGCCCTGGCCTACACAACCTACAGGCTCAGGCCCCTGGAGCCAAATCTGAGGACTGTACTTGCCCTCTCCAACGGAATTGTGTGTGCCCATTCCAATGGCCACAACCCTTCTAATAGGATAAACCTCCAAAGTCCCTGATCCATCTCAATAGTGGTAGCTTCCCAGGAAAAACATGGGCAATCTGAGCCCAACTGAGCACCTACCTGCACTCAGACCCATAGACAGATGTCCCCAGAGGTATGAAGGAAAGAACAGGCCCCTAGGCACTAATCAGATCCATTGCTTTGGTTTCCAGGCATCTCTCCTCAGAGGCCTGGATTTCAAAAGCAGCATATAGCTGTTTCTTGACTCACCCATCAGAAAACATCTCATCTACACATGGGAAACTTGCACGTTGGAGCTGTGTCAAAGCCTCTGTTTAGGAGAACCCTTTAGGGCCCCAGTGCCACCGCTTCATTCCAAGGTCTCCATAGACACAAAAGCACGTTAGTACCCATCCCCAGGGGTGTCCATTTCAACTCAGCGTCCTCGGTTGCTCCCCACAGATCCAGGAGATCTAACCTGTCTTGTTGCTAGGAGACAATTGGAATGCGATGTGGGCTACCCAGCCATCCATCCTTAGAACCCTGCTCAGAATCATTGGCCTGGAGCCAAACAACAGGTCTCAATTGTCCTGCAGAAGACTCTCTGCAGTTTGGAGCTTCTCACAACTCCCATCGTGGGAAAACCCCCATGGCCTCGTGATGCCCCCGCCCATTCATGAAGGGGCCATCAGGGACAGAAACTCCAACCTGAGCGATCGTCTGATCCTCGCCCTGACTTCAGATGCACGAGATCTCGATTCAGGTCTGTAGATTGTGCGTGCCATGGCCTCACCCAGAAACCTAAGCCTAGCTTGTGTTCTCAGAGTTTTGTCGTCAGACTACTGGCCCACAAGCCCTCCAGTTTGGCAATCCAGAACTACAATGCAGCACTCTGCCGGCCCTCCAGAAGAAAAACATTGTCCTCTGGTGCTACCCAGTAATCCCAAATGAGGATCAACCTGCACCGACCTTGGCTGTACCCCAAATACATAGGCTGACCAGGGCACTAATGCCCTTTCTGACACAGCCTGAGCCTGGACCCCCTGGCCCCTCCCAGACAGCTGGCCGCACACTGAGCACATCGAGCCGCCATAGCCTTAGGTCGTCATCTCTTCCCAACATCAGTTTTCAGGTTTCAGAACCTAGACCTTATCTCCAATCACTGCCCAGGGTTGAAGGTGATGCAGAAATCAGAACTCCTTCCCCATGGCAAGAAACCTTGTGGTTGGCATGTTGTCCAACGTTCAGTGTAGTTGAAACCAGTGTGGCCCATGAGGCCCCGCCCATGCTCACGGGCCACATTGGTCACAAACACACATTGTGACGCTCAGGCTGAGCCCAGTCCTCAAGTAAGGCCACTCAGTGGCTGGATGAAGAGATATCATATTGGGCTTGCCATGCCCCTAGGCCCCAATTTTTAACCATAGTTCGGGTTGTCCCTTCAGTCTTCCCCACGGCTTGGCTTTGGAATTCCTCTTTTGGTGGGACACCTGAGGTAACAAAACTGAAATGAGTCCTCCCATCCCACAGATTGACGAAAAGCAATTGGGAATCGGGCCAAATCCTCTGAGAGGAAGATTCGTCTATGGCCCATGAGGCGTCCCCGACATTCCACGGCCATCGCTGATACAAAATCCAGAGACAAAAGCCTGAGCAAGAGCCTCAGACTCACACATTCTTCATATCCTGAAGAGTTCTTCTCATGGTTTGTAGATCGGGCCTGCCATACCTACGTCCCCAAACCTAAGCTGAGTTTGTGTTTTCAGACTTCTGTCCTCAAAGTCTTGGGCCACACACCCTCCAGGCTGGGCCCCTGGAGCCACACATTAGGACTGTGCCTACCAATCCATGGGAATTCTGCCCATTCCATGGTCCAAAATCGTACAAATTAGGAGAAATCTCCAAAGTCCCTGAGGCCATCCCAATAGTGTAGGTCGCCCGGAACCAACATGGGCTGTCTGACACCAGCTGATAATCGACCTCCACTCATACCATAGATGGATGTCCCCAGAGAAGAAGATTGAACCAGACAGGACCCTAGGCCATAATAGGATCCATTGCTTTGGGTTACAGGCATGTGTCCTCAAAAGCCTGATTCCAATACGAGCATAGGGGTTTTGCTGAGGCACCCATCAGAACTCATCTCGTCTCCACAAGGAAACCTGTGCATGGGAGCCATGTCCAAAGCTTAGGAGAGTACTTCAGGGTCCCGGTGCCACCGCCCCATTCCAAGGCCCTCATGGACACAAAAACACATTAGGATCCATCCTCACGAAAGTCCATTTCAAATCAGCCACCCCGGTTGCTCCCGCAGAGCCATCAGATCTAAACTGTCTTGTTGCTAGGAGACAATTGGAATGCGAGGCGGGCTTCCCAGGCATCCATCCGCGAACGGTGCTCTGGAGTCATTCCATATGGGATGTCCTGGAGCTGTCCAACAGGTCTCAATTGTCCCGCAGAAGGAATCCATGAAGGGGGCATCCCACAACTCCCAACGTGGGAAAACCTCAATGGCCTCGAGATTCCGCTCCCTTGATGAAGCGGCCGTCATGCTCAGAAACTCCAACCTGAGCCAACGTCTGATCCTCGCCCTGACTTCAGATGCATGAGATATTGGTTCAGATCTGCAGGGGGTACCTGCCGTGCCCTCGCCCTGAAACCCAAGTCTAGCTTGTCTTCTCAGACTTCCGTCCTCACACTCCTGGCCCCGAAGCCCTCAAGTTTGGCAATTCCGGACCCACAATGCAGCACTCTGCCTGCCCTCTAGAAAAAAAAATTATTGTCTCATGAGCTGCCCAGGCACCTTAAATGAGGGTAAACCTACACAGCACTCGACTTTACCCAAATTATATAGTCTAACCTGGGCACTAATGCACTGTCGAACACAACCTGAGGCCGGACCTCCTGACCAACACCCAGAAAGCTGACCGCACACTGAGCACATAAAACCCGCCATGGCCTTAGGTCATCATCTCATCCCTACCTCAGTTTTCAGGCTTCAGAACCGAGACCTTATCTCCAATCACTTCCCAGGGGTGAGTGTGATGCAGAAATCAGAACTCCTCCTTACCCATGGCAAGAACCCTGTGGTTGGCACGTTGTCCAACGTTCAGTGTAGGAGAAACCAGCATTCACCCTGAGGCCCCGCCCATTCTTGAGTGCGACGTGGGCATACACACGCATTGTGACCCTCAGCATGAGTCCTGTCCTCTAGTAAGTCCTCTCAGTTGCTGGACCATTAGATGTCATAATGGGCTTGACATGTCCCTAGGCCCCAATTTTTAACCAAATTTCTGATGGTCCAGTCGCCCCTCCCCAGGGCTCTACTCTGGAATCCCTCATTTGGTGGGACACCTGAGGATAAAAAAGAAAAAAAACAAGAATAAAAAAAAAACGGAATTCTTCCAGCCCACAGAATGACCCCAAACTCTTTGGACGGGGCCAAACCACCAGAGAGTAAGACTCGTCCATTTCCCATGAAGACACCCAGAAATTCCACGACCATGAGTGACACGATATCCAGAGACTAAAACTTGAGCAGGAGCCTCACACTCGCCCTTCTTTCAAATCCCGAAGTGTTCTCCTCATGGTCTGTAGATCAGTCCTGCCATACCTATGACCCGAAACATAAGCCGAGTTTGTGTTTTCAGACAACTGTCCAAACAGCCCTGGCCTACACAACCTACAGGCTCAGGCCCCTGGAGCCAAATCTGAGGACTGTACTTGCCCTCTCCAACGGAATTGTGTGTGCCCATTCCAATGGCCACAACCCTTCTAATAGGATAAACCTCCAAAGTCCCTGATCCATCTCAATAGTGGTGGCTTCCCAGGAAAAACATGGGCAATCTGAGCCCAACTGAGCACCTACCTGCACTCAGACCCATAGACAGATGTCCCCAGAGGTATGAAGGAAAGAACAGGCCCCTAGGCACTAATCAGATCCATTGCTTTGGTTTCCAGGCATCTCTCCTCAGAGGCCTGGATTTCAAAAGCAGCATATAGCTGTTTCTTGACTCACCCATCAGAAAACATCTCATCTACACATGGGAAACTTGCACGTTGGAGCTGTGTCAAAGCCTCTGTTTAGGAGAACCCTTTAGGGCCCCAGTGCCACCGCTTCATTCCAAGGTCTCCATAGACACAAAAGCACGTTAGGACCCATCCCCAGGGGTGTCCATTTCAACTCAGCGTCCTCGGTTGCTCCCCACAGATCCAGGAGATCTAACCTGTCTTGTTGCTAGGAGACAATTGGAATGCGATGTGGGCTACCCAGCCATCCATCCTTAGAACCCTGCTCAGAATCATTGGCCTGGAGCCAAACAACAGGTCTCAATTGTCCTGCAGAAGACTCTCTGCAGTTTGGAGCTTCTCACAACTCCCATCGTGGGAAAACCCCCATGGCCTCGTGATGCCCCCGCCCATTCATGAAGGGGCCATCAGGGACAGAAACTCCAACCTGAGCGATCGTCTGATCCTCGCCCTGACTTCAGATGCACGAGATCTCGATTCAGGTCTGTAGATTGTGCGTGCCATGGCCTCACCCAGAAACCTAAGCCTAGCTTGTGTTCTCAGACTTTTGTCGTCAGACTACTGGCCCACAAGCCCTCCAGTTTGGCAATCCAGAACTACAATGCAGCACTCTGCCGGACCTCCAGAAGAAAAACATTGTCCTCTGGTGCTACCCAGTAATCCCAAATGAGGATCAACCTGCACCGACCTTGGCTGTACCCCAAATACATAGGCTGACCAGGGCACTAATGCCCTTTCTGACACAGCCTGAGCCTGGACCCCCTGGCCCCTCCCAGACAGCTGGCCGCACACTGAGCACATCGAGCCGCCATGGCCTTAGGTCGTCATCTCTTCCCAACATCAGTTTTCAGGTTTCAGAACCTAGACCTTATCTCCAATCACTGCCCAGGGTTGAAGGTGATGCAGAAATCAGAACTCCTTCCCCATGGCAAGAAACCTTGTGGTTGGCATGTTGTCCAACGTTCAGTGTAGTTGAAACCAGTGTGGCCCATGAGGCCCCGCCCATGCTCACGGGCCACATTGGTCACAAACACACATTGTGACGCTCAGGCTGAGCCCAGTCCTCAAGTAAGGCCACTCAGTGGCTGGATGAAGAGATATCATATTGGGCTTGCCATGCCCCTAGGCCCCAATTTTTAACCATAGTTCGGGTTGTCCCTTCAGTCTTCCCCACGGCTTGGCTTTGGAATTCCTCTTTTGGTGGGACACCTGAGGTAACAAAACTGAAATGAGTCCTCCCATCCCACAGATTGACGAAAAGCAATTGGGAATCGGGCCAAATCCTCTGAGAGGAAGATTCGTCTATGGCCCATGAGGCGTCCCCGACATTCCACGGCCATCGCTGATACAAAATCCAGAGACAAAAGCCTGAGCAAGAGCCTCAGACTCACACATTCTTCATATCCTGAAGAGTTCTTCTCATGGTTTGTAGATCGGGCCTGCCATACCTACGTCCCCAAACCTAAGCTGAGTTTGTGTTTTCAGACTTCTGTCCTCAAAGTCTTGGGCCACACACCCTCCAGGCTGGGCCCCTGGAGCCACACATTAGGACTGTGCCTACCAATCCATGGGAATTCTGCCCATTCCATGGTCCAAAATCGTACAAATTAGGAGAAATCTCCAAAGTCCCTGAGGCCATCCCAATAGTGTAGGTCGCCCGGAACCAACATGGGCTGTCTGACACCAGCTGATAATCGACCTCCACTCATACCATAGATGGATGTCCCCAGAGAAGAAGATTGAACCAGACAGGACCCTAGGCCATAATAGGATCCATTGCTTTGGGTTACAGGCATGTGTCCTCAAAAGCCTGATTCCAATACGAGCATAGGGGTTTTGCTGAGGCACCCATCAGAACTCATCTCGTCTCCACAAGGAAACCTGTGCATGGGAGCCATGTCCAAAGCTTAGGAGAGTACTTCAGGGTCCCGGTGCCACCGCCCCATTCCAAGGCCCTCATGGACACAAAAACACATTAGGATCCATCCTCACGAAAGTCCATTTCAAATCAGCCACCCCGGTTGCTCCCGCAGAGCCATCAGATCTAAACTGTCTTGTTGCTAGGAGACAATTGGAATGCGAGGCGGGCTTCCCAGGCATCCATCCGCGAACGGTGCTCTGGAGTCATTCCATATGGGATGTCCTGGAGCTGTCCAACAGGTCTCAATTGTCCCGCAGAAGGAATCCATGAAGGGGGCATCCCACAACTCCCAACGTGGGAAAACCTCAATGGCCTCGAGATTCCGCTCCCTTGATGAAGCGGCCGTCATGCTCAGAAACTCCAACCTGAGCCAACGTCTGATCCTCGCCCTGACTTCAGATGCATGAGATATTGGTTCAGATCTGCAGGGGGTACCTGCCGTGCCCTCGCCCTGAAACCCAAGTCTAGCTTGTCTTCTCAGACTTCCGTCCTCACACTCCTGGCCCCGAAGCCCTCAAGTTTGGCAATTCCGGACCCACAATGCAGCACTCTGCCTGCCCTCTAGAAAAAAAAATTATTGTCTCATGAGCTGCCCAGGCACCTTAAATGAGGGTAAACCTACACAGCACTCGACTTTACCCAAATTATATAGTCTAACCTGGGCACTAATGCACTGTCGAACACAACCTGAGGCCGGACCTCCTGACCAACACCCAGAAAGCTGACCGCACACTGAGCACATAAAACCCGCCATGGCCTTAGGTCATCATCTCATCCCTACCTCAGTTTTCAGGCTTCAGAACCGAGACCTTATCTCCAATCACTTCCCAGGGGTGAGTGTGATGCAGAAATCAGAACTCCTCCTTACCCATGGCAAGAACCCTGTGGTTGGCACGTTGTCCAACGTTCAGTGTAGGAGAAACCAGCATTCACCCTGAGGCCCCGCCCATTCTTGAGTGCGACGTGGGCATACACACGCATTGTGACCCTCAGCATGAGTCCTGTCCTCTAGTAAGTCCTCTCAGTTGCTGGACCATTAGATGTCATAATGGGCTTGACATGTCCCTAGGCCCCAATTTTTAACCAAATTTCTGATGGTCCAGTCGCCCCTCCCCAGGGCTCTACTCTGGAATCCCTCATTTGGTGGGACACCTGAGGATAAAAAAGAAAAAAAACAAGAATAAAAAAAAAACGGAATTCTTCCAGCCCACAGAATGACCCCAAACTCTTTGGACGGGGCCAAACCACCAGAGAGTAAGACTCGTCCATTTCCCATGAAGACACCCAGAAATTCCACGACCATGAGTGACACGATATCCAGAGACAAAAACTTGAGCAGGAGCCTCACACTCGCCCTTCTTTCAAATCCCGAAGTGTTCTCCTCATGGTCTGAAGATCAGTCCTGCCATACCTATGACCCGAAACATAAGCCGAGTTTGTGTTTTCAGACAACTGTCCAAACAGCCCTGGCCTACACAACCTACAGGCTCAGGCCCCTGGAGCCAAATCTGAGGACTGTACTTGCCCTCTCCAACGGAATTGTGTGTGCCCATTCCAATGGCCACAACCCTTCTAATAGGATAAACCTCCAAAGTCCCTGATCCATCTCAATAGTGGTGGCTTCCCAGGAAAAACATGGGCAATCTGAGCCCAACTGAGCACCTACCTGCACTCAGACCCATAGACAGATGTCCCCAGAGGTATGAAGGAAAGAACAGGCCCCTAGGCACTAATCAGATCCATTGCTTTGGTTTCCAGGCATCTCTCCTCAGAGGCCTGGATTTCAAAAGCAGCATATAGCTGTTTCTTGACTCACCCATCAGAAAACATCTCATCTACACATGGGAAACTTGCACGTTGGAGCTGTGTCAAAGCCTCTGTTTAGGAGAACCCTTTAGGGCCCCAGTGCCACCGCTTCATTCCAAGGTCTCCATAGACACAAAAGCACGTTAGGACCCATCCCCAGGGGTCTCCATTTCAAGTCAGCGTCCTCGGTTGCTCCCCACAGATCCAGGAGATCTAACCTGTCTTGTTGCTAGGAGACAATTGGAATGCGAGGTGGGCTACCCAGCCATCCATCCTTAGAACCCTGCTCAGAATCATTGGCCTGGAGCCAAACAACAGGTCTCAATTGTCCTGCAGAAGACTCTCTGCAGTTTGGAGCTTCTCACAACTCCCATCGTGGGAAAACCCCCATGGCCTCGTGATGCCCCCGCCCATTCATGAAGGGGCCATAAGGGACAGAAACTCCAACCTGAGCGATCGTCTGATCCTCGCCCTGACTTCAGATGCACGAGATCTCGATTCAGGTCTGTAGATTGTGCGTGCCATGGCCTCACCCAGAAACCTAAGCCTAGCTTGTGTTCTCAGACTTTGTCGTCAGACTACTGGCCCACAAGCCCTCCAGTTTGGCAATCCAGAACTACAATGCAGCACTCTGCCGGACCTCCAGAAGAAAAACATTGTCCTCTGGTGCTACCCAGTAATCCCAAATGAGGATCAACCTGCACCGACCTTGGCTGTACCCCAAATACATAGGCTGACCAGGGCACTAATGCCCTTTCTGACACAGCCTGAGCCTGGACCCCCTGGCCCCTCCCAGACAGCTGGCCGCACACTGAGCACATCGAGCCGCCATGGCCTTAGGTCGTCATCTCTTCCCAACATCAGTTTTCAGGTTTCAGAACCTAGACCTTATCTCCAATCACTGCCCAGGGTTGAAGGTGATGCAGAAATCAGAACTCCTTCCCCATGGCAAGAAACCTTGTGGTTGGCATGTTGTCCAACGTTCAGTGTAGTTGAAACCAGTGTGGCCCATGAGGCCCCGCCCATGCTCACGGGCCACATTGGTCACAAACACACATTGTGACGCTCAGGCTGAGCCCAGTCCTCAAGTAAGGCCACTCAGTGGCTGGATGAAGAGATATCATATTGGGCTTGCCATGCCCCTAGGCCCCAATTTTTAACCATAGTTCGGGTTGTCCCTTCAGTCTTCCCCACGGCTTGGCTTTGGAATTCCTCTTTTGGTGGGACACCTGAGGTAACAAAACTGAAATGAGTCCTCCCATCCCACAGATTGACGAAAAGCAATTGGGAATCGGGCCAAATCCTCAGAGAGGAAGATTCGTCTATGGCCCATGAGGCGTCCCCGACATTCCACGGCCATCGCTGATACAAAATCCAGAGACAAAAGCCTGAGCAAGAGCCTCAGACTCACACATTCTTCATATCCTGAAGAGTTCTTCTCATGGTTTGTAGATCGGGCCTGCCATACCTACGTCCCCAAACCTAAGCTGAGTTTGTGTTTTCAGACTTCTGTCCTCAAAGTCTTGGGCCACACACCCTCCAGGCTGGGCCCCTGGAGCCACACATTAGGACTGTGCCTACCAATCCATGGGAATTCTGCCCATTCCATGGTCCAAAATCGTACAAATTAGGAGAAATCTCCAAAGTCCCTGAGGCCATCCCAATAGTGTAGGTCGCCTGGAACCAACATGGGCTGTCTGACACCAGCTGATAATCGACCTCCACTCATACCATAGATGGATGTCCCCAGAGAAGAAGATTGAACCAGACAGGACCCTAGGCCATAATAGGATCCATTGCTTTGGGTTACAGGCATGTGTCCTCAAAAGCCTGATTCCAATACGAGCATAGGGGTTTTGCTGAGGCACCCATCAGAACTCATCTCGTCTCCACAAGGAAACCTGTGCATGGGAGCCATGTCCAAAGCTTAGGAGAGTACTTCAGGGTCCCGGTGCCACCGCCCCATTCCAAGGCCCTCATGGACCCAAAAACACATTAGGATCCATCCTCACGAAAGTCCATTTCAAATCAGCCACCCCGGTTGCTCCCGCAGAGCCATCAGATCTAAACTGTCTTGTTGCTAGGAGACAATTGGAATGCGAGGCGGGCTTCCCAGGCATCCATCCGCGAACGGTGCTCTGGAGTCATTCCATATGGGATGTCCTGGAGCTGTCCAACAGGTCTCAATTGTCCCGCAGAAGAAATCCATGAAGGGGGCATCCCACAACTCCCAACGTGGGAAAACCTCAATGGCCTCGAGATTCCGCTCCCTTCATGAAGCGGCCATCATGCTCAGTAACTCCAACCTGAGCCAACGTCTGATCCTCGCCCTGACTTCAGATGCATGAGATATTGGTTCAGATCTGCAGGGGGTACCTGCCGTGCCCTCGCCCTGAAACCCAAGTCTAGCTTGTCTTCTCAGACTTCCGTCCTCACACTCCTGGCCCCGAAGCCCTCAAGTTTGGCAATTCCGGACCCACAATGCAGCACTCTGCCTGCCCTCTAGAAAAAAAATTATTGCCTCATGAGCTGCCCAGGCACCTTTAATGAGGGTAAACCTACACAGCACTCGACTTTACCCAAATTATATAGTCTAACCTGGGCACTAATGCACTGTCGAACACAACCTGAGGCCGGACCTCCTGACCAACACCCAGAAAGCTGACCGCACACTGAGCACATAAAACCCGCCATGGCCTTAGGTCATCATCTCATCCCTACCTCAGTTTTCAGGCTTCAGAACCGAGACCTTATCTCCAATCACTTCCCAGGGGTGAGTGTGATGCAGAAATCAGAACTCCTCCTTACCCATGGCAAGAACCCTGTGGTTGGCACGTTGTCCAACGTTCAGTGTAGGAGAAACCAGCATTCACCCTGAGGCCCCGCCCATTCTTGAGTGCGACGTGGGCATACACGCATTGTGACCCTCAGCATGAGTCCTGTCCTCTAGTAAGTCCTCTCAGTTGCTGGACCATTAGATGTCATAATGGGCTTGACATGTCCCTAGGCCCCAATTTTTAACCAAATTTCTGATGGTCCAGTCGCCCCTCCCCAGGGCTCTACTCTGGAATCCCTCATTTGGTGGGACACCTGAGGATAAAAAAGAAAAAAAACAAGAATAAAAAAAAAAACGGAATTCTTCCAGCCCACAGAATGACCCCAAACTCTTTGGACGGGGCCAAACCACCAGAGAGTAAGACTCGTCCATTTCCCATGAAGACACCCAGAAATTCCACGACCATGAGTGACACGATATCCAGAGACAAAAACTTGAGCAGGAGCCTCACACTCGCCCTTCTTTCAAATCCCGAAGTGTTCTCCTCATGGTCTGTAGATCAGTCCTGCCATACCTATGACCCGAAACATAAGCCGAGTTTGTGTTTTCAGACAACTGTCCAAACAGCCCTGGCCTACACAACCTACAGGCTCAGGCCCCTGGAGCCAAATCTGAGGACTGTACTTGCCCTCTCCAACGGAATTGTGTGTGCCCATTCCAATGGCCACAACCCTTCTAATAGGATAAACCTCCAAAGTCCCTGATCCATCTCAATAGTGGTGGCTTCCCAGGAAAAACATGGGCAATCTGAGCCCAACTGAGCACCTACCTGCACTCAGACCCATAGACAGGTGTCCCCAGAGGTATGAAGGAAAGAACAGGCCCCTAGGCACTAATCAGATCCATTGCTTTGGTTTCCAGGCATCTCTCCTCAGAGGCCTGGATTTCAAAAGCAGCATATAGCTGTTTCTTGACTCACCCATCAGAAAACATCTCATCTACACATGGGAAACTTGCACGTTGGAGCTGTGTCAAAGCCTCTGTTTAGGAGAAACCTTTAGGGCCCCAGTGCCACCGCTTCATTCCAAGGTCTCCATAGACACAAAAGCACGTTAGTACCCATCCCCAGGGGTGTCCATTTCAACTCAGCGTCCTCGGTTGCTCCCCACAGATCCAGGAGATCTAACCTGTCTTGTTGCTAGGAGACAATTGGAATGCGAGGTGGGCTACCCAGCCATCCATCCTTAGAACCCTGCTCAGAATCATTGGCCTGGAGCCAAACAACAGGTCTCAATTGTCCTGCAGAAGACTCTCTGCAGTTTGGAGCTTCTCACAACTCCCATCGTGGGAAAACCCCCATGGCCTCGTGATGCCCCCGCCCATTCATGAAGGGGCCATAAGGGACAGAAACTCCAACCTGAGCGATCGTCTGATCCTCGCCCTGACTTCAGATGCACGAGATCTCGATTCAGGTCTGTAGATTGTGCGTGCCATGGCCTCACCCAGAAACCTAAGCCTAGCTTGTGTTCTCAGACTTTTGTCGTCAGACTACTGGCCCACAAGCCCTCCAGTTTGGCAATCCAGAACTACAATGCAGCACTCTGCCGGCTCTGCAGAAGAAAAACATTGTCCTCTGGTGCTACCCAGTAATCCCAAATGAGGATCAACCTGCACCGACCTTGGCTGTACCCCAAATACATAGGCTGACCAGGGCACTAATGCCCTTTCTGACACAGCCTGAGCCTGGACCCCCTGGCCCCTCCCAGACAGCTGGCCGCACACTGAGCACATCGAGCCGCCATGGCCTTAGGTCGTCATCTCTTCCCAACATCAGTTTTCAGGTTTCAGAACCTAGACCTTATCTCCAATCACTGCCCAGGGTTGAAGGTGATGCAGAAATCAGAACTCCTTCCCCATGGCAAGAAACCTTGTGGTTGGCATGTTGTCCAACGTTCAGCGTAGTTGAAACCAGTGTGGCCCATCAGGCCCCGCCCATGCTCGCGGGCCACATTGGTCACAAACACACATTGTGACGCTCAGGCTGAGCCCAGTCCTCAAGTAAGGCCACTCAGTGGCTGGATGAAGAGATATCATATTGGGCTTGCCATGCCCCTAGGCCCCAATTTTTAACCAGATTTCTGATTGTACAGTCGCCCCTCCCAGTGCGCTACTCTGGAATCCATCATTTCGTTGGACACCTGAGGTTAAAAAAGAAAACAACAACAACAACAAAAAAAAAACGGACTTCTTCCAGCCCACAGAATGACCCCAAACTCTTTGGACGGGGCCAAACCCCCAGAGCGTAAGACTCGTCCATTTCCCATGAAGTCACCCAGAAATTCCACGACCATGAGTGACACGATATCCAGAGACAAAAACTTGAGCAGGAGCCTCACACTCGCTCTTCTTTCAAATCCCGAAGAGATCTCCTCATGGTCTGTAGATCAGTCCTGCAATACCTATGACCCGAAACATAAGCCGAGTTTGTGTTTTCAGACAACTGTCCAAACAGTTCTGGCCTACACAACCTACAGGCTCAGGCCCCTGGAGCCAAACCTGAGGACTGTACTTGCCCTCTCCAAGTGAATTGTGTGTGCCCATTCCAATGGCCACAACCCTTCTAATAGGATAAACCTCCAAAGTCCCTGATCCATCTCCATAGTGGTGGCTTCCCAGGAAAAACAGGGGCAATCTGAGCCCAACTGAGCACCAACCTACACTCAGACCCATAGACAGATATCCCCAGAGGTATGAAGGAAAGAAGAGGCCCTTAGGCACTAATCAGATCCATTGCTTTGGTTTCCAGGCATCTCTCCTCAGAGGCCTGGATTTCAAAAGCAGCATATTGCTGTTTCTTGACTCACCCATCAGAAAACATCTCATCTACACATGGGAAACTTGCACGTTGGAGCTGTGTCAAAGCCTCTGTTTAGGAGAACCCTTTAGGGCCCCAGTGCCACAGCTTCATTCCAAGGTCTCCATAGACACAAAGCACATTAGGACCCATCCCCAAAGGTGTCCATTTCAACTCAGCGTCCTCGGTTGCTCCCCACAGATCCAGGAGATCTAACCTGTCTTGTTGCTAGGAGACAATTGGAATGCGAGGTGGGCTACCCAGCCATCCATCCTTAGAACCCTGCTCAGAATCATTGGCCTGGAGCCAAACAACAGGTCTCAATTGTCCTGCGGAAGACTCTCTGCTGTTTGGAGCTTCTCACAACTCCCATCGTGGGAAAACACCCATGGCCTCATGATGCCCCCCCCATTCATGAAGGGGCCATCAGGGTCAGAAACTCCAACCTGTGCGATCGTCTGATCCTCACCCTGAATTCAGATGCACGAGATCTCGATTCAGGTCTGTAGATTGTGCCTGCCATGGCCTCACCCAGAAACCTAAGCCTAGCTTGTGTTCTCAGACTTTTGTTGTCAGACTACTGGCCCACAAGCCCTCCAGTTTGGCAATCCAGAACTACAATGCAGAACTCTGCCGCCCCCCAGAAGAAAAACATTGTCCTCTGGGGCTACCCAATAACCCCAAATGAGGATCAACCTGCACCGACCTTGGTGAACCCCAAATACATAGGCTGACCAGGGCACTAATGCCCTTTCTAACACAGCCTGAGCCTGGACCCCTGGCCCCTCCCAGACAGCTGGCCACACACTGAGCACATCGAGAGGCCATGGCCTTAGGTCGTCATCTCTTCCCAACCTCGGTTTTAAGGTTTCAGATCCTAGGCCATATCTCCAAACACTGCCCAGGGTTTAATGTGATGCAGAAATCTGAACTCCTTCCCCATGGCAAAAAACCTTGTGGTTGGCATGTTGTCCAACGTTCAGTGTAGTTGAAACCAGTGTGGCCCATGAGGCCACGCCCATGCTCATGGGGCACATTGGTCACAAACACACATTGTGACGCTCAGGCTGAGCCCAGTCCTCAAGTAAGGCCACTCAGTGACTGGATCAAGAGATAGCATATTGGGCTTGCCATGCCCCTAGGCCCCAATTTTTAACCATAGTTCGGGTTGTCCCTTCAGTCTTCCCGACGGCTTGGCTTTGGAATTCCTCTTTTGGTGGGACACCTGAGGTAACAAACCTGAAAAGAGTCCTCCTATCCCACAGATTGACGAAAAGTAATTGGGAATCGGGCCAAATCCTCAGAGAGGAAGATTCGTCCATGGCCCATGAGGCCTCCCCGACATTCCACGGCCATTGCTGATACAAAATCCAGAGACAAAAGCCTGAGCAAGCGCCTCAGACTCGCACTTTCTTCATATCCTGAAGAGTTCTTCTCATGTTTTGTCGATCGGGCCTGCCGTACCTACGTCCCCAAACCTAAGCTGAGTTTGTGTTTTCAGACTTCTGTCTTCAAAGTCTTGGGCCCCATTCCATCCAGGCTGGGCCCCTGGAGCCACACATTAGGACTGTGCCTTCCAATCCATGGGAATTCTGCCCATTCCATGGTCCAGAATCGTACAAATTAGGAGAAACCTCCAAAGTCCCTGAGGCCATCCCAATAGTGTGGGTCGCCCGGAACAAACAAGGGCTGTCTGACACCAGCTGATAATCGACCTCCACTCATCCCATAGATGGATGTCCCCAGAGAAGAAGATTGAACCAGACAGGACCCTAAGCCATAATAAGATCCATTGCTTTGGGTTACAGGCATGTGTCATCAAAAGCCTGATTCCAATACGATCATAGGGGTTTTCCTGAGGCACCCATCAGAATTCATCTCGATACCACAAGGAAACCTGTGCATGGGAGCCATGTCCAAAGCTTAGGAGAGTACTTCAGGATCCCGGTGCCTTCGCCCCATTCCAAGGCCCTCATGGACGCAAAAACACATTAGGACCCATCCTCAGGAAAGTCCATTTCAACTCAGCCACCCCGGTTGCTCCGGCAGAGCCATCAGATCTAAACTGTCTTGTTGCAAGGAGACAATTGGAATGCGAGGCGGGCTTCCCAGGCATCCATCCGCGAAAGGGGCTCTGGAGTCATTCCATATGGGATGTCCTGGAGCTGTCCAACAGGTCTCAATTGTCCCGCAGAAGGAATCCTTGAAGGGGGCATCCCACAACTCCCAACGTGGGAAAACCTCAATGGCCTCGAGTTTCCGCTCCCTTCATGAAGCGGCCGTCATGCTCAGAAACTCCAACCTGAGCCAACGTCTGATCCTCTCCCTGACTTCAGATGCATGAGATATTGGTTCAGATCTGCAGGGGGTACCTGCCGTGCCCTCGCCCTGAAACCCGAGTCTAGCTTGTCTTCTCAGACTTCAGTCCTCACACTCCTGGCCCCGAAGCCCTCAAGTTTGGCAATTCCGGACCCACAATGCAGCACTCTGCCTGCCCTCTAGAAAAAAAAATTATTGCCTCATGAGCTGCCCAGGCACCTTAAATGAGGGTAAACCTACACAGCATTCGACTTTACCCAAATTATATAGTCTAACCTGGGCACTAATGCACTGTCGAACACAACCTGAGCCCGGACCTCCTGACCAACACCCAGAAAGCTGACCGCACACTGAGCACATAAAACCCGCCATGGCCTTAGGTCATCATGTCTCCCCTACCTCAGTTTTCAGGCTTCAGAACCGAGACCTTATCTCCAATCACTGCCCAGGGGTGAGTGTGATGCAGAAATCAGAACTCCTCCTTACCCATGGCAAGAACCCTTGTGGTTGGCACATTGTCCAACGTTCAGTGTAGGAGAAACCAGCATTCACCCTGAGGCCCCGCCCATTCTTGAGTGCGACGAGGGCATACACACGCATTGTGACCCTCCGCATGAGTCTTGTCCTCTAGTAAGTCCTCTCAGTGGCTGGACCATTAGATGTCATAATGGGCTTGACATGTCCCTAGGCCCCAATTTTTAACCAAATTTCTGATTGTCCAGTCGCCCCTCCCCAGGGCTCTACTCTGGAATCCCTCATTTGTTGGGACACCTGAGGTTAAAAAAGAAAACAACAACAACAACAACAAAAAACGGACTTCTTCCAGCCCACAGAATGACCCCAAACTCTTTGGACGGGGCCAAACCACCAGAGAGTAAGACTCGTCCATTTCCCATGAAGTCACCCAGAAATTCCACGACCATGAGTGACACGATATCCAGAGACAAAAACTTGAGCAGGAGCCTCACACTAGCCCTTCTTTCAAATCCCGAAGAGTTCTCCTCATGGTCTGTAGATCAGTCCTGCCATACCTATGACCCGAAACATAAGCCGAGTTTGTGTTTTCAGACAACTGTCCAAACAGCCCTGGCCTACACAACCTACAGGCTCAGGCCCCTGGAGCCAAATCTGAGGACTGTACTTGCCCTCTCCAACGGAATTGTGTGTGCCCATTCCAATGGCCACAACCCTTCTAATAGGATAAACCTCCAAAGTCCCTGATCCATCTCAATAGTGGTGGCTTCCCAGGAAAAACATGGGAAATCTGAGCCCAACTGAGCACCTACCTGCACTCAGACCCATAGACAGATGTCCCCAGAGGTATGAAGGAAAGAACAGGCCCCTAGGCACTAATCAGATCCATTGCTTTGGTTTCCAGGCATCTCTCCTCAGAGGCCTGGATTTCAAAAGCAGCATATAGCTGTTTCTTGACTCACCCATCAGAAAACATCTCATCTACACATGGGAAACTTGCACGTTGGAGCTGTGTCAAAGCCTCTGTTTAGGAGAACCCTTTAGGGCCCCAGTGCCACCGCTTCATTCCAAGGTCTCCATAGACACAAAAGCACGTTAGGACCCATCCCCAGGGGTGTCCATTTCAACTCAGCGTCCTCGGTTGCTCCCCACAGATCCAGGAGATCTAACCTGTCTTGTTGCTAGGAGACAATTGGAATGCGAGGTGGGCTACCCAGCCATCCATCCTTAGAACCCTGCTCAGAATCATTGGCCTGGAGCCAAACAACAGGTCTCAATTTTCCTGCAGAAGACTCTCTGCAGTTTGGAGCTTCTCCCAACTCCCATCGTGGGAAAACACCCATGGCCTCGTGATGCCCCCCCATTCATGAAGGGGCCATCAGGGTCAGAAACTCCAACCTGAGCGATCGTCTGATCTTCGCCCTGATTTCAGATGCAAGAGATCTCGATTCAGGTCTGTAGATTGTGCTTGCCATGGCCTCACCCAGAAACCTAAGCCTAGCTTGTGTTCTCAGACTTTTGTCGTCACACTACTGGCCCACAAGCCCTCCATTTTGGCAATCCAGAACTACAATGCAGCACTCTGCCGGCCCTCCAGAAGAAAAACATTGTCCTCTGGGGCTACCCAGTAACCCCAAATGAGGATCAACCTGCACCGACCTTGGCTGTACCCCAAATACATAGGCTGACCAGGGCACTAATGCCCTTTCTGACACAGCCTGAGCCTGGACCCCCTGGCCCCTCCCAGACAGCTGGCCGCACACTGAGCACATCGAGCCGCCATGGCCTTAGGTCGTCATCTCTTCCCAACCTCAGTTTTCAGGTTTCAGAACCTAGGCCATATCTCCAATCACTGCCCAGGGTTGAAGGTGATGCAGAAATCAGAACTCCTTCCCCATGGCAAGTAACCTTGTGGTTGGCATGTTGTCCAACGTTCATTGTAGTTGAAACCTGTGTGGCCCTTGTGGCCCCGCCCATGCTCACGGGCCACCTTGGTCACAAACACACATTGTGACACTCAGGCTGAGCCCAGTCCTCAAGTAAGGCCACTCAGTGACTGGATGAAGAGATAGTATATTGGGCTTGCCATGCCCCTAGGCCCCAATTTTTAACCATAGTTCGGGTTGTAACTTCAGTCTTCCCCTCGGCTTTGCTTTGGAATTCCTCTTTTGGTGGGACACATGAGGTAACAAAACTGAAATGAGTCCTCCCATCCCACAGATTGACGAAAAGCAATTGGGAATCGGGCCAAATCCTCAGAGAGGAAGATTCGTCCATGGCCCATGAGGCCTCCCCGACATTCCACGGCCATCGCTGATACAAAATCCAGAGACAAAAGCCTGAGCAAGCGCCTCAGACTCGCACTTTCTACATATTCTGAAGAGTTCTTCTCATGGTTTGTAGATCGGGCCTGCCATACCTACGTCCCCAAACCTAAGCTGAGTTTGTATTTTCAGACTTCTGTCCTCAAAGTCTTGGGCCACACACCCTACAGCCTGGGCACCTGGAGCCACACATTAGGACTGTGCCTACCAATCCTATGGAATTCTGCCCATTCCATGGTCCAAAATCGTACAAATTAGGAGAAACCTCCAAATTCCCTGAGGCCATCCCAATAGTGTAGGTCGCCCGGAACAAACAATGGCTGTCTGACACCAGCTGATAATCGACCTCCACTCATACCATAGATGGATGTCTCCAGAGAAGAAGATTCAACCAGACAGGACCCTAGGCCATAATAGGATCCATTGCTTTGGGTTATAGGCATGTGTCCTCAAAAGCCTGATTCCAATACGAGCATAGGGGTTTTCCTGAGGCACCCATCAGAACTCATCTCGTCTCCACAAGGAAACCTGTGCATGGGAGCCATGTCCAAAGCTTAGGAGGGTACTTCAGGGTCCCGGTACCACCGCCCCATTCCAAGGCCCTCATGGACACAAAAACACATTAGGACCCATCCTCAGGAAAGTCCATTTCAACTCAGCCACCCCGGTTGCTCCCGCAGAGCCATCAGATCTAAACTGTCTTGTTGCTAGGAGACAATTGGAATGCGAGGCGAGCTTCCCAGGCATCCATCCGCGAACGGTGCTCTGGAGTCATTCCATATGGGATGTCCTGGAGCTGTCCAACAAGTCTTAATTGTCCCGCAGAAGGTTTCCTTGAAGGGGGCATCCCACAACTCCCAACGTGGGAAAACCTCAATGACCTCGAGATTCCGCTGCCTTCAAGAAGCGGCCGTCATGCTCAGATTCTCCAACCTGAGCCAAAGTCTGATCCTTGCCCTGACTTCAGATGCATGAGATATTGGTTCAGATCTGCAGGGGGTACATGCCGTGCCCTCGCCCTGAAACCCAAGTCTAGCTTGTCTTCTCAGACTTCCGTCCTCACACTCCTGGCCCCGAAGCCCTCAAGTTTGGCAATTCCGGACCCACAATGCAGCACTCTGCCTGCCCTCTAGAAAAAAAAATTATTGCCTCATGAGCTGCCCAGGCACCTTAAATGAGGGTAAACCTACACAGCACTCAACTTTACCCAAATTATATAGTCTAACCTGGGCACTAATGCACTGTCGAACACAACCTGAGCCCGGACCTCCTGATCAACACCCAGAAAGCTGACCGCACACTGAGCACAAAAAACCCGCCATGGCCTTAGGTCATCATCTCTTCCCTAGCTCAGTTTTCAGGCTTCAGAACCGAGACCTTATCTCCAATCACTGCCCAGGGGTGAGTGTGATGTAGAAATCAGAACTCCTCTTTACCCATGGCAAGAACCCTTGCGGTTGGCACGTTGTCCAACGTTCAGAGTAGAAGAAACCAGCATTCACCCTGAGGCCCCGCCCATTCTTGAGTGCGACGAGGGCATACACAAACATTGTGACCCTCAGCTTGAGTCCTGTAGTCTAGTAAGTCCTCTCAGTGGCTGGACCATTAGATGTCATAATGGGCTTGACATGTCCCTAGGCCCCAATTTTTAACCAGATTTCTGATTGTCCAGTCGCCCCTCCCCAGGGCTCTACCCTGGAATCCCTCATTTGGTGGTACACCGGAGGTTAAAAAAGAAAAAAAACAACAACAACAACAAAAAAAAAAAAAACAGACTTCTTCCAGCCCAAAGAATGACCCCAAACTCTTTGCACGGGGCCAAACCACAGAAAGTAAGACTCGTCCATTTCCCATGATGTCACCCAGAAATTCCACGACCATAAGTGACATGATATCCAGAGACAAAAACTTGAGCAGGAGCCTCACACTAGCCCTTCTTTCAAATCCCGAAGAGTTCTCCTCATGGTCTGTAGATCAGTCCTGCCATACCTATGACCCGAAACATAAGCCGAGTTTGTGTTTTCAGAGAACTGACCAAACAGCCCTGGCCTACACAACCTACAGGCTCAGGCTCCTGGAGCCAAACCTGATGACTGTACTTGCCCTCTCCAAGGGAATTGTGTGTGCCCATTCCAATGGCCACAAGCCTTCTAATAGGATAAACCTCCAAAGTCCCTGATCCATCTCAATAGTGGTGGCTTCCCAGGAAAAACAGGGGCAATTTGAGCCCAACTGAGCACCTACCTGCACTCAGACCCATAGACAGATGTCCCCAGAGGTATGAAGGAAAGAACAGGCCCCTAGGCACTAATCAGATCCATTGCTTTGGTTTCCAGGCATCTCTCCTCAGAGGCCTGGATTTCAAAAGCAGCATATAGCTGTTTCTTGACTCACCCATCAGAAAACATCTCATCTACACATGGGAAACTTGCACGTTGGAGCTGTGTCAAAGCCTCTGTTTAGGAGAACCCTTTAGGGCCCCAGTGCCACCGCTTCATTCCAAGGTCTCCATAGACACAAAAGCACGTTAGGACCCATCCCCAGGGGTGTCCATTTCAACTCAGCGTCCTCGGTTGCTCCCCACAGATCCAGGAGATCTAACCTGTCTTGTTGCTAGGAGACAATTGGAATGCGAGGTGGGCTACCCAGCCATCCATCCTTAGAACCCTGCTCAGAATCATTGGCCTGGAGCCAAACAACAGGTCTCAATTGTCCTGCAGAAGACTCTCTGCAGTTTGGAGCTTCTCACAACTCCCATCTTTGGAAAGCCCCATGGCCTCGTGATGACCCCCCATTTATGAAGGGGCCATCAGGGACAGAAACTCCTACCTGAGCGATCGTCTGATCCTCGCCCTGACTTTAGATGCACGAGATCTCGATTCAGGTGTGTAGATTGTGCCTGCCATGGCCTCACCCAGAAACCTAAGCCTAGCTTGTGTTCTCAGACTTTTGTCGTCACACTACTGGCCCACAAGCCCTCCAGTTTGGCAATCCAGAACTACAATGCAGCACTCTGCCGGCCCTCCAGAAGAAAAACATTGTCCTCTGGGGCTACCCAGTAACCCCAAATCAGGATCAACCTGCACCGACCTTGGTGTACCCCAAATACATAGGCTGACCAGGGCATTAATGCCCTTTCTGACACAGCCTGAGCCTGGACCCCTGGCCCCTCCCAGACAGCTGGCCGCACACTGAGCACATCGAGCCGCCATGGCCTTAGGTCGTCATCTCTTCCCAACCTCGGTTTAAGGTTTCAGAACCTAGGCCATATCTCCAATCATTGCCCAGGGTTGAAGGTGATGCAGAAATCAGAACTCCTTCCCCATGGCAAGAAACCTTGTGGTTGGCATGTTGTCCAACGTTCAGTGTAGTTGAAACCAGTGTTGCCCATGAGGCCCCGCCCATGCTCATGGGCCACATTGGTCACAAACACACATTGTGACGCTCAGGCTGAGACCAGTCCTCAAGTAAGGCCACTCAGTGACTGGATGAAGAGATAGCATATTGGGCTTGCCATGCCCCTAGGCCCCAATTTTTAACTATAGTTCGGGTTGTCCCTTCAGTCTTCCCCACGGCTTGGCTTTGGAATTCCTCTTTTGGTGGGACACCTGAGGTAACAAAACTGAAATGAGTCCTCCCATCCCACAGATTGACGAATAGTAATTGGGAATCGGGCCAAATCCTCAGAGAGGAAGATTCGTCCATGGCCTATGAGGCCTCCCAAACATTCCACGGCCATCGCTGATACAAAATCCAGAGACAAAAGCCTGAGCAAGCGCCTCAGACTCGCACTTTCTTCATATCCTGAAGAGTTCTTCTCATGGTTTGTCGATCGGGCCTGCCATACCTACGTCCCCAAAGCTAAGCTGAGTTTGTGTTTTCAGACTTCTGTCCTCAAAGTCTTGGGCCCCACACCCTCCAGGCTGGGCCCCTGGAGCCACACATTAGGACTGTGCCTACCAATCCATGGGAATTCTGCCCATTCCATGGTCCAAAATCGTACAAATTAGGAGAAACCTCCAAAGTCCCTGAGGCCATCCCAATAGTGTAGGTCGCCCGGAACAAACAAGGGCTGTCTGACACCAGCTGATAATCGACCTCCACTCATACCATAGATGGATGTCCCCAGAGAAGAAGATTGAACCAGACAGGACCCTAGGCCATAATAGGATCCATTGCTTTGGGTTACAGGCATGTGTCCTCAAAAGCCTGATTCCAATACTAGCATATGTGTTTTCCTGAGGCACCCATCAGAACTCATCTCATCTCCACAAGGAAATCTGTGAATGGGAGCCATGTCCAAAGCTTAGGAGAGTACTTCAGGATCCTGGTGCCACCGCCCCATTCCAAGGAACTCATGGACACAAAAACACATTATAACCCATCCTCACGAAAGTCCATTTCAACTCAGCCACCCTGGTTGCTCCCGCAGAGCCATCAGATCTAAACTGTCTTGTTGCTAGGAGACAATTGGAATGCGAGGCGGGCTTCCCAGGCATCCATCCGCGAACGGTGCTCTGGAGTCATTCCATATGGGATGTCCTGGAGCTGTCCAACAGGTCTCAATTGTCCCGCAGAAGGAATCCTTGAAGGGGGCATCCCACAACTCCCAACGTGGGAAAACCTCAATGGCCTCGAGATTCCGCTCCCTTCATGAAGCGGCCATCATGCAAAGAAACTCCACCCTGAGCCAACGTCTGATCCTCGCCCTTACTTCAGATGGATGAGATATTGGTTCAGATCTGCAGGGGGTACCTGCCGTGCCCTCGCCCTGAAACCCAAGTCTAGCTTGTCTTCTCAGACTTCCGTCCTCACACTCCTGGCCCCGAAGCCCTCAAGTTTGGCAATTCCGGACCCACAATGCAGCACTCTGCCTGCCCTCTAGAAAAAAAATTATTGCCTCATGAGCTGCCCAGGCACCTTAAATGAGGGTAAACCTACACAGCACTCGACTTTACCCAAATTATAAAGTCTAACCTGGGCACTAATGCACTGTCGAACACAACCTGAGCCCGGACCTCCTGACCAACACCCTGAAAGCTGACAGCACACTGAGCACATAAAACCCGCCATGGCCTTAGGTCATCATGTCTTCCCTACCTCAGTTTTCAGGCTTCAGACCGAGAACTTATCTCCAATCACTGCCCAGGGGTGAGTGTGATGCAGAAATCAGAACTCCTCCTTACCCATGGCAAGAACCCTTGTGGTTGGCACGTTGTCCAACGTTCAGTGTAGGAGAAACCAGCATTCACCCTGAGGCCCCGCCCATCCTTGAGTGCGACGAGGGCATACACACGCACTGTGACCCTAATCATGAGTCCTGTCCTACAGTAAGTCCTCTCAGTTGCTGGACCATTAGATGTCATAATGAGCTTCACATGTCCCTAGGCCCCAATTTCTAACCAGATTTCTGATGGTCCAGTCGCCCCTCCCCAGGGCTCTACTAGGGAATCCCTCATTTGGTGGGACTCCTGAGGTTAAAAAAGAAAAAATCAACAATAAAAAAAAAAACGGACTTCTTCCAGCCCACAGAATGACCCCAAACTCTTTGGACGGGGCCAAACTACCAGAGAGTAAGACTTGTCCATTTCCTATGAAGTCACCCAGAAATTCTACGACCATGAGTGACACGATATCCAGAGACAAAAACTTGAGCAGGAGCCTCACACTCGCCCTTCTTTCAAATCCCGAAGAGTTCTCCTCATGGTCTGTAGATCAGTCCTGCCATACCCATGACCCGAAACATAGGCCGAGTTTTGGTTTTCAGACAACTGTCCAAACAGCCCTGGCCTACACAACCTACAGGCTCAGGCCCCTGGAGCCAAACCTGAGGACTGTACTTGCCCTCTCCAAGGGAATTGTGTGTGCCCATTCCAATGGCCACAACACTTCTAATAGGATAAACCTCCAAAGTCCCTGATCCATCTCCATAGTGGTGGCTTCCCAGGAAATACAGGGGCAATCTGAGCCCAACTGAGCACCTACCTGCACTCAGACCCATAGAGAGATGTCCCCAGAGGTAAAAAGGAAAGAACAGGCCCCTAGGCACTAATCAGATCCATTGCTTTGGTTTCCAGGCATCTCTCCTCAGAGGCCTGGATTTCAAAAGCAGCATATAGCTGTTTCTTGACTCACCCATCAGATAACATCTCATCTACACATGGGAAACTTGCACGTTGGAGCTGTGTCAAAGCCTCTGTTTAGGAGAACCCTTTAGGGCCCCAGTGCCACCGCTTCATTCCAAGGTCTCCATAGACACAAAAGCACGTTAGGACCCATCCCCAGGGGTGTCCATTTCAACTCAGCATCCTCGGTTGCTCCCCACAGATCCAGGAGATCTAACCTGTCTTGTTGCTAGGAGACAATTGGAATGCGAGGTGGGCTACCCAGCCATCCATCCTTAGAACCCTGCTCAGAATCATTGGCCTGGAGCCAAACAACTGGTCTCAATTGTCCTGCAGAAGACTCTCTGCAGTTTGGAGCTTCTCACAACTCTCATCGTGGGAAAAGACCCATGGCCTCGTGATGCCCGCCCCATTCATGAAGGGGCCATCAGGGTCAGAAACTCCAACCTGAGCGATCGTCTGATCCTCGCCCTGACTTCAGATGCACGAGATCTCGATTCAGGTCTGTAGATTGTGCCTGCCATGGCCTCACCCAGAAACCTAAGCCTAGCTTGTGTTCTCAGACTTTTGTCGTCACACTACTGGCCCACAAGCCCTCCAGGTTGGCAATCCAGAACTACAACGCAGCACTCTGCCGGCCCTCCAGAAGAAAAACATTGTCCTCTGGGGCTACCCAGTAACCCCAAATGAGGATCAACCTGCACCGACCTTGGCTGTACCACAAATACACAGGCTGACCAGGGCTCTAATGCCCTTTCTGGTACAGCCTGAGCCTGGACCCCCTGGCCCCTCCCAGACAGCTGGCCGCAAACTGAGCACATCGAGCCGCCATGGCCTTAGGTCGTCATCTATTCCCAACATCAATTTTCAGGTTTCAGAACCTAGACCTTATATCCAATCACTGCCCAGGGTTGAAGGTGTTGCAGAAATCAGAACTCCTTCCCCATGGCAAGAAACCTTGTGGTTGGCATGTTGTCCAACGTTCATTGTAGTTGAAACCTGTGTGTCCCTTGAGGCCCCGCCCATGCTCGTGCTCCACATTGCTCACAAACACACATTGTGACGCTCAGGCTGAGCCCAGTCCTCAAGTAAGGCCACTAAGTGGCTGGATGAAGAGATAGCATATTGGGCTTGCCATGCCCCTAGGCCCCAATTTTTAACCATAGTTCGGGTTGTCCCTTCAGTCTTCCCCACGGCTTGGCTTTGGAATTCCTCTTTTGGTGGGACACCTGAGGTAACAAAACTGAAAGGAGTCCTCCCATTCCACAGATTGACGAAAAGCAATTGGGAATCGGGCCAAATCCTCAGAGAGGAAGATTCGTCCGTGGCCCATGAGGCCTCCCCGACATTCCACGGCCATCGCTGATACAAAATCCAGAGACAAAAGCCTGAGCAAGCGCCTCAGACTCGCACTTTCTTCATATCCTGAAGAGTTCTTCTCATGGTTTGTAGATCGGGCCTGCCATACCTACGTCCCCAAACCTAAGCTGAGTTTGTGTTTTCAGACTTCTGTCCTCAAAGTCTTGGGCCACACACCCTCCAGGCTGGGCCCCTGGAGCCACACATTCGGACTGTGCCTTCCAATCCATGGGAATTCTGCCCATTCCATGGTCCAAAATCGTACAAATTAGGAGAAACCTCCAAAGTCCCTGAGGCCATCCCAATAGTGTAGGTCGCCCAGAACAAACAAGGGCTGTCTTACACCAGCTGATAATCGACCTATACTCATAACAGAGATGGTTGTCCCCAGAGAAGAAGATTGAACCAGACAGGACCCTAGGCCATAATAGGATCCATTGCTTTGGGTTACAGGCATGTGTCCTCAAAAGCCTGATTCCAATACGAGCATAGGGGTTTTGCTGAGGCACCCATCAGAACTCATCTCGTCTCCACAAGGAAACCTGTGCATGGGAGCCATGTCCAAAGCTTAGGAGGGTACTTCAGGGTCCCGGTACCACCGCCCCATTCCAAGGCCCTCATGGACACAAAAACACATTAGGACCCATCCTCAGGAAAGTCCATTTCAACTCAGCCACCCCGGTTGCTCCCGCAGAGCCATCAGATCTAAACTGTCTTGTTGCTAGGAGACAATTGGAATGCGAGGCGAGCTTCCCAGGCATCCATCCGCGAACGGTGCTCTGGAGTCATTCCATATGGGATGTCCTGGAGCTGTCCAACAAGTCTTAATTGTCCCGCAGAAGGTTTCCTTGAAGGGGGCATCCCACAACTCCCAACGTGGGAAAACCTCAATGACCTCGAGATTCCGCTGCCTTCAAGAAGCGGCCGTCATGCTCAGATTCTCCAACCTGAGCCAAAGTCTGATCCTTGCCCTGACTTCAGATGCATGAGATATTTTTTCAGATCTGCAGGGGGTACCTGCCGTGCCCTCGCCCTGAAACCCAAGTCTAGCTTGTCTTCTCAGACTTCCGTCCTCACACCTGGCCCCGAAGCCCTCAAGTTTGGCAATTCCGGACCCACAATGCAGCACTCTGCCTGCCCTCTAGAAAAAAAAATTATTGCCTCATGAGCTGCCCAGGCACCTTAAATGAGGGTAAACCTACACAGCACTCAACTTTACCCAAATTATATAGTCTAACCTGGGCACTAATGCACTGTCGAACACAACCTGAGCCCGGACCTCCTGATCAACACCCAGAAAGCTGACCGCACACTGAGCACAAAAAACCCGCCATGGCCTTAGGTCATCATCTCTTCCCTACCTCAGTTTTCAGGCTTCAGAACCGAGACCTTATCTCCAATCACTGCCCAGGAGTGAGTGTGATGTAGAAATCAGAACTCCTCTTTACCCATGGCAAGAACCCTTGTTGTTGGCACGTTGTCCACCGTTCAGTGTAGGAGAAACCAGCATTCAACCTGAGGCCCCGCCCATTCTTGAGTGCGACGAGGGCATACACACGCATTGTGACCCTCAGCTTGAGTCCTGTAGTCTAGTAAGTCCTCTCAGTGGCTGGACCATTAGATGTCATAATGTGCTTGACATGTCCCTAGGCCCCAATTTTTAACCAGATTTCTGATTGTCCAGTCGCCCCTCCCCAGGGCTCTACTCTGGAATCCCTCATTTGGTGGTACACCGGAGGTTAAAAAAGAAAAAAAACAACAACAACAACAACAAAAAAAACAGACTTCTTAAAGCCCAAAGAATGACCCCAAACTCTTTGGACGGGGCCAAACCACCAGAAAGTAAGACTCGTCCATTTCCCATGATGTCACCCAGAAATTCCACGACCATGAGTGACATGATATCCAGAGACAAAAACTTGAGCAGGAGCCTCACACTAGCCCTTCTTTCAAATCCCGAAGAGTTCTCCTCATGGTCTGTAGATCAGTCCTGCCATACCTATGACCCGAAACATATGCCGAGTTTGTGTTTTCAGAGAACTGACCAAACAGCCCTGGCCTACACAACCTACAGGCTCAGGCCCCTGGTGCCAAACCTGAGGACTGTACTTGCCCTCTCCAAGGGAATTGTGTGTGCCCATTCCAATGGCCACAACCCTTCTAATAGGATAAACCTCCAAAGTCCCTGATCCATCTCAATAGTGGTGGCTTCCCAGGAAAAACAGGGGCAATCTGAGCCCAACTGAGCACCTACCTGCACTCAGACCCATAGAGAGATGTCCCCAGAGGTAAAAAGGAAAGAACAGGCCCCTAGGCATTAATCAGATCCATTGCTTTGGTTTCCAGGCATCTCTCCTCAGAGGCCTGGATTTCAAAAGCAGCATATAGCTGTTTCTTGACTCACCCATCAGATAACATCTCATCTACACATGGGAAACTTGCACGTTGGAGCTGTGTCAAAGCCTCTGTTTAGGAGAACCCTTTAGGGCCCCAGTGCCACCGCTTCATTCCAAGGTCTCCATAGACACAAAAGCACGTTAGGACCCATCCCCAGGGGTGTCCATTTCAACTCAGCGTCCTAGGTTGCTCCCCACAGATCCAGGAGATCTAACCTGTCTTGTTGCTAGGAGACAATTGGAATGCGAGGTGGGCTACCCAGCCATCCATCCTTAGAACCCTGCTCAGAATCATTGGCCTGGAGCCAAACAACAGGTCTCAATGTCTTGCAGAAGACTCTCTGCAGTTTGGAGCTTCTCACAACTCCCATCGTTGGAAAGCCCCATGGCCTCGTGATGACCCCCCATTTATGAAGGGGCCATCAGGGACAGAAACTCCTACCTGAGCGATCGTCTGATCCTCGCCCTGACTTTAGATGCACGAGATCTCGATTCAGGTCTGTAGATTGTGCCTGCCATGGCCTCACCCAGAAACCTAAGCCTAGCTTGTGTTCTCAGACTTTTGTCGTCAGACTACTGGCCCACAAGCCCTCCAGTTTGGCAATCCAGAACTACAATGCAGCACTCTGCCGGCCCTCCAGAAGAAAAACTTTGTCCTCTGGGGCTACCCAGTCATCCCAAATGAGGATCAACCTGCACCGACCTTGGCTGTACCCCAAATACATAGGCTGACCAGGGCACTAATGCCCTTTCTGACACAGCCTGATCCTGGACCCCCTGGACCCTCCCAGACAGCTGTCCGCACACTGAGCACATCGAGCCGCCATGGCCTTAGGTCGTCATCTCTTCCCAACATCAGTTTTCAGGATTCAGAACCTAGACCTTATCTCCAATCACTGCCCAGGGTTGAAGATGATGCAGAAATCAGAACTCCTTCCCCATGGCAAGAAACCTTGTGGTTGGCATGTTGTCCAAAGTTCAGTGTAGTTGAAACCAGTGTGGCCCATGAGGCCCCACCCATGCTCGCGGGCCACATTGTTCACAAACACACATTGTGACCCTCAGGCTGAGCCCAGTCCTCAAGTAAGGCCACTCAGTGGCTGGATGAAGAGATAGCATATTGTGCTTGCCATGCCCGTAGGCCCCAATTTTTAACCATAGTTCGGGTTGTCCCTTCAGTCTTCCCCACGGCTTTGCTTTGGAATTCCTCTTTTGGTGGGACACCTGAGGTAACAAACCTGAAAGGAGACCTCCATCCCACAGATAGACGAAAAGCAATTGGGAATCGGGCCAAATCCTCAGAGAGGAAGATTCGTCCATGGCCCATGAGGCATCCCCGACATTCCACGGAGATCGCTGATACAAATTCCAGAGACAAATGCCTGAGCAAGCGCCTCAGACTCACTCTATATTCAAATCTTCATGAGTTCTTCTCATGGTTTGTAGATTGGGCCTGCCATACCGATTTCCCCAAAGAAAGCTGAGTTTGAGTATCGGAATCACAATCAGAACTCTGCCTTCCACAAGGCTGTAATGCTTGTTCTTCGCATGGAGTCACACCTTCACGTGGGGAACCCTTCATGGCCCCTGATGCCACGCCCAAACATGAGTGCTGCTTGGGCACAAATTCACACTGTGACCCTCAGCATGAGCCCCATGTCAAAGAAAGGCCTGTTAGGGCCTGGACCAAGAGCCCACATATGGGGCTTGCCAAGCCCCTATGCACCCAATCCTCACCATGGTTTGAATTTTCCAGGCACCCCGCCCGTACCTGGAGCTCTGCTCTGGAATCCCTTTCTTGGAGAGACCCATGAGCCAGACAACACGACTCCACCCTTCCCACAAAATGACTCCAAACTCTTGGGAGCTTGGACAATCCCCCGAAAGGAAGGCTCTTTTTCGGACCCTGAGGCAACCCCTACCCTGACCGGACACTGTGAACGCAACACCCAGAGACAAAAGCCTGAGCGACTGCCTCCCACTTGCCCTCCTTTGATATCCAGAGGATCTCCCCTCACGGACTGGAGATCAGGCCTGCCATTACCTTGGCCCCTACCTGAGCCAAGTTTGCTCTTTCAGACATCAGTCCCCAGAGCCCTGGCAACACAGCCTCTAGGCTGGGTCCTCTGGAGCCATACCACAGGACCGTGCCTGCTCTCTCCTGGGAAACTGTGTCCATTCCTTTGGCCACACACCTCCAGAATATGAGAAACCTCAAGGCCCCCGAGGTCATCCCACTACTGGGAGCCTCCCTGGACACACAGGGGCATTCGGACACAAGCTGAGCAGCTACCTCCACGAAGGCATGCACACAGATGTCAACAGAGATAGAAGGTTGAGCCGGACAGGCCCTTAGGCCCTAATCTCAACTCTTGCTTTGGGTTCCAGGTGTTACTCCTCAGAGGCTTTCGTTCGAAGAACAGGATATGGGGCTTTCCTGAGGCAAAGAACAGAACTCCTCTCGTCTCCACATGGGAGGCTTCCTTGTTGGAGCTGTGTCAAACGCCTCAGTTTGAAAACCCTGCAGAGTCCCCGAGCCACCTCCACATTCCAAGGTCTCCCAGGCCACCAAGCCACAGTAGAACTCATCTTCAGGAGAGTCCATTTCAACTCTCCCCTCTACGTAGCTCACCCAGGAGCCTGCAGATTGAGCCTGACTTGTCCTGACTAAACAGTGGGAATATGAGGTGGTGTTCCCAGGCATCCATGCTTTGACACCTGCTCTCGAGTCTTTCCGTATGGGGCCTCCTGGAACCGTCCAATAGGACTCGACTGTCGAGAAGAAGGAAATCTTGAGGTTTGGAGTAGTTCACAAATCCCATCGTAGGCAAACCTCCCTGGCTTCATGAAGCCCCCAAACCCTTCAGGAAGAGGACATGCTGGACAAAAACTCTAGCCTGAGGCACGTCTCATAGTTGACATGACCTCAGTGCAGGAGATCTCGATTCAGCCTCTGCAGAGTGGGCCTGCCTTGCCCTCGGTCCCAAACCTCACGCTAGCTTGTGTTTTCCGACTTCCTTCCTCACAGTCCTGGCAAACAAGCCCTCCGGACTAGGAACTCCAGAACCACAACCCAGCCCAGTGTATGCCCAACGGAAGAAAAACGGTTCCCTGTAGGACTCTCCAGAAAACCCAGATGAGGATCAACCTGCTCGGGCCTCGACGGTACCCGAACTGGATAGGCTGCTCTGGGCACTCATGCTCTGCCTGACACAGCCTGAAGCCAGACGTCCAGACAGACAAGGAGACAGCTGGCCGCACACCCAGCACTTCGGACACGCCATGGTCTTATGCCGTCACCTCTTCCTAACCTTGGTTTTTAGATATCTGAACCTAGACATCATATCAATTCTCCACACAGCTGGGTATCGCAAGCACAAAACAGAAGTCCTGCTTCCCCATGGCTGTAAAGCTTGCTCTTGGCATGGAGTCACACCTTCAGTTTGGGAGAAACATTCATGGCCCCTGATTGGGAACAAATTCACACTGTGACCCTCAGCATGAGCCCCATGTCAAAGAAAGGCCTGTCAGGGCTGGACAAAGAGCGCGCATATGGGGCTTGCCAAGCCCCTATGCACCCAATCCTCACCACGGTTTGAATTTTCCAGTCGCCCTGCCCGTACCTGGAGCTCTGCTCTGGAATCCCTTTATTGGAGAGACTCATGAGCCAGACAACACGACTCCAACCTTCCCATAAAATGACCCCAAACTCTTGGGAGCTGGGACAAATCCCCAGAGTGGGATACTCGTCCACAGAACCTGTGGCCACCGCTCCAATCCACGGCTATCCCGGACACAACATCCAGAGACAAAAGCCTGAAGGAACGCCTCCCACACGCCCTTGTTTCAGAGGCACAGGAGCTCCCTCTCGGGCTGTACATCCGGCCTGCCATACCCTAGGCGCCACTCATAAGCTGAGTTTGTGTATACCGACTTCTGTGCCCACAGCCTGGACCCACACAACATCCAGGCTAGGGCCTCTGGACCAAACAGCGAAAGATTGTGCCTGCCCTCTCCAAGGAAAGTGTGCCCAATCCATTGACCACAACCCTACAGGTTAGGGAAAAGCTCCAAGGTCCCTGAGGCCATCAATAGTATAGGCCACCCTGGACTAAGAGGGGCTCTCTGACACCAGCGGAGCAACTATCTCCACTTAGACTCTCAGACAGTGTCCCCAGAGACAGAAGGTTGAAATGGACAGGCCCCCAGGCCCTAATCTGAACCTTAGCTTTGGTTTCCATGTTTCCGTTCTCAGAGGACTGTTTTCGTAGACCAGCACATGGGGCTTTTCTGAGGCACCAAACCAAACCTCTCTCATCTCCACATGGGCAGCTTTCTTACTGGGATGTATCAAACACTTCAGTTAGGAGAGTTCCGCAGGGCCACTGAACAACCAGCACATTCCAAGGTCTCCATGGACCCAAACGCACATTATGACGCATCCTCAGGAGAGGCCATTTCATCTCAGCCCCCTGGGTCGCGTGTTCCAGAGGCAGCATATCAAACATATCTTGTCGCTAATAGCCAATGGGAATGCGAGGCATGCAGTACAGGGATCCATCCTTCGAACCCTGCTCTCCAGTCCTTCCATATGGTCTGTCCTGGAGCCATGCAACAGGACTCGAATGTCCCGCAGAAGGAAACCTTGTGGTTTGGGGCAACCTCCAAACTCAGCGTGGGAAAACTTCCTTGGCCTCATGAGGCCCCCACTTCATGAAGGTGCCATCATGGACACATACTCCAGCCTCAGCCAAAGTCTGATCCTCAGCCTGACTTCAGATGCAGGAGATTTTGATTCAGCCTCTGCAGAGTGGGCCTGCTCTGCCCTTGGCTCCAATCCTCACACTAGCTTGTGTATTCAGACTTCCGTTCTCACACTCCTCGCCCACAAACCCTCCCTACTGGGAATTCTCGGCCACAATGAAGCACTGTGCTTGCCTCCCAGGAGAAAAACATTGTCTATGGCGCTGCCCAGAATCCACAAATGAGGATCAAACTGGTGGCCCTCGGTAACACCCCAATTGCATAGGCTACCTTAAACAGTGATGCTCTGTCGCAAATAGCCTGAGCCCAGACCTTCCAACAGACACCGACACAGCTGGCTGCACACCCAGCACATTGGACCCGCCACTGCCTTAGGCCACCATCCATTCCGAACCTGGGTTTTCAGTCATCGGAACCTAGACCTTATCTCCAATCCCTGCACAGGGGGGAACCTGATGCACCAGTCATAACCCCTCCTTCCCCATGGCAAGAAACCTTGCTGCTGGCAGTGAGTCAAACCTTCAGTGTAGGAGAAAACGGCATGGCCCATGAGGCCACGCCCAAGTGTGAGGGCCGCCTTGGGCACAAACACACATTGTGACCTCAGCGTGAGTACCTTATTCAAGTAACGCCTCTCAGTGACTGGACCAAGAGCCCGCATATGTGGCTCGCCATGCCCATAGGCACCCAGGACTAACTAGATTGTGTGTATTCCAGTTGAGGGAACCCACTGCTGTGCTCTAGAGTCCCTCTCCTGGGGGGTCCCCTGTTGCAGAAAACAGTATTCTTCATTCCCACAGAATGAACACAAACACTTGGGAGCTTGGACAATCCCCCGAGTGGAAGGCTCTTCCTCGGCCTCTGAGACAACCCCTACCCTGACCGGACACTGTAAACGCAACACCCAGAGACAAAATCCTGAGTGACTGCCTCCCACTTGCCCTTCTTTGATTTCCAGAGGATCTCCCCTCACGGACTAGAGATCAGGCCTGCCATTACATTGGCCCCTAGCTGAGCCAAGTTTGCTTTTTCAGACATCTGTCCCCACAGCCCTGGCAAACACAGCCTCTAGGCTGGGTCCTCTGGAGCCATACCACAGGACCGTGCCTCCTCTCTCCTGGGAAACTGTGTCCATTCCTTTGGCCACACACCTCCAGAATATGAGAAACCTCAGGGCTCCGAGGACATCCCACTACTGGGAGCCTCACTGGACTCACAGGGGCATTCGGACACAAGCTGAGCAGCTACATCCATGAATGCATGCACACAGATGTCAACAGAGATAGAAGGTTGAGCCGGACAGGCCTTTAGGCCGTAATCTCAACTCTTGCTTTGGTTTCCAGGTGTCACTCCTCAGAGGCTTTGGTTCGAAGAACAGGGTATGGGGCTTTCCTGAGGCACGGAACAGAACTCCTCTCGTCTCCACATGGGAAGATTCCTTGTTGGAGCCGTGTCAAACACCTCATGTTGGAGAATCCTGCAGAGTCCCTGAGCCACCTCCACATTCCAAGGTCTCCCAGGCCACCAAGCCACAGTAGGACTCATCTTCAGGAGAGACCATTTCAACTCTCCCCTCTGGGTAGCTCACCCAGGAGCCCGCAGATTGAGCCTGCCTTGTCCTGACTAAAGAGTGGGAATATGAGGTGGCGTTCCCAGGCATCCATGCTTAGACACCTGCTCTCGAGTCTTTCCATATGGGCCCTCTTGGAACCATCCAATAGGACTCGACTGTCGTGCAGAAGGTAACCTTCAGTTTTGGAGCAGTTCACAAATCCCATCGTAGGCAAAACTTTCTGGCCTCATGAAGCCCCCACACCCTTCAGGAAGAGGCCATGCTGGACAAAAACTCTAGCCTGAGGCACGTCTCATAGTTGACATGACCTCAGTGCAGGAGATCTCGATTCAGCCTCTGCAGAGTGGGCCTGCCGTACCCTCGGTCCCAAACCTCACGCTAGCCTGTGTTTTCAGACTTCCTTCCTCACACTCCTGGAAAACAAGCCCTCCGGACTAGGAACTCCAGAAACAAAACCCAGCCCAGTGTCTGCCCAACGGAAGAAAAATGTTTCCCTGTGGGGCTCTCCAGAAAACCCAGATGAGGATCAACCTGCTCGGGCCTCGACCGTCCCTGAACTGGATAGGCTGCTCTGGGCACTCATGCTCTGCCTGACACAGGCTGAAGCCAGACGTCCAGACAGACAAGGAGAGAGCTGGCCGCACACCCAGCACTTCGGAAACGCCATGGACTTATGCCGTCATCGCATCCTAAACTTGGTTTTCAGATATCTGAACCTAGACATTATATCAATTCTCCACACAGCTGGGTATAGCAAGCACAAAACAGAACTCCTCCTTCCCCATGGCTGTCAAGCTTGCTCTTGGCATGGAGTCACACCTTCAGGGTGGGAGAAACCTTCATGGCCCCTGATGCCACGCCCAAACTTGAGTGCTGCTTGGGCACAAATTCACACTGTGACCCTCAGCATGAGCCCCATGTCAAAGAAAGGCCTGTCAGGGCCTGGACCAAGAGCCCACATATGGGGCTTGCCAAGCCCCTATGCACCCAATCCTCACCACGGTTTGAATTTTTCAGTCGCCCCGCCCATACCTGGAGCTCTGCTCTGGAACCCTTTCTTGGAGAGACCCATGAGCCAGACAACACGATTCCACCCTTCCCACAAAATGACCCCAAACTCTTGGGAGCTGGGTCAAATCCCCAGAGAGGGATACTCGTCCACAGTACCTGAGGCCACCGCTCCAATCCACGGCTATCCCGGACACAACATCCAGAGACAAAAGCCTGAAGGAACGCCTCCCAGTCGCCCTTGTTTCAGAGGCCCAGGAGCTCCCTCTCGGGCTGTACATCCGGCCGGCCATAACCTCGGCGCCACTCATAAGCTGAGTTTGTGTATTCAGACTTCTGTGCCCACAGCCTGGACCCACACAACATCCAGGCTAGGGCCTCTGGACCAAACAGCGAAAGATTGTGCCTGCCCTCTCCAAGGAAAGTGTGCCCAATCCATTGACCACAACCCTACAGGTTAGGGAAAAGCTCCAAGGTCCCTGAGGCCATCAATAGTATAGGCCACCCTGGACTAAGAGGGGCTCTCTGACAGCAGCGGAGCAACTATCTCCACTTAGACGCTCACACAGTGTCCCCAGAGACAGAAGGTTGAAATGGACAGGCCCCCAGGCCCTAATCTGAACCTTAGCTTTGGTTTCCATGTTTCCGTTCTCAGAGGACTGTTTTCGTAGACCAGCACATGGGGCTTTTCTGAGGCACCAAACCAAACCTCTCTCATCTCCACACGGGCAGCTTTCTTACTGGGATGTATCAAACACTTCAGGTAGGAGAGTTCCGCAGGGCCACTGAACAACCAGCACATTCCAAGGTCTCCATGGACCCAAACGCACATTATGACGCATCCTCAGGAGAGGCCATTTCAACTCAGCCCCCTGGGTCGCGTGTTCCAGAGGCAGCAGATCAAACATATCTTGTCGCTAATAGCCAATGGGAATGCGAGGCATGCTGTACAGGGATCCATCCTTCGAACCCTGCTCTCCAGTCCTTCCATATGGTATGTCCTGGAGCCATGCAACAGTACTCGAATGTCCCACAGAAGGAAACCTTGTGGTTTGGGGCAACCTCCAAACTCAGCGTGGGAAAACTTCCTTGGCCTCATGAGGCCCCCACTTCATGAAGGTGCCATCATGGACACATACTGCAGCCTCAGCCAACGTCTGATCCTCAGCCTGACTTCAGATGCAGGAGATTTTGATTCAGCTTCTGCAGAGTGGGCCTGCTCTGCCCTTGGCTCCAATCCTCACACTAGCTTGTGTTTTCAGACTTCCGTCCTCACACTCCTGGCCCACAAACCCTCCCTACTGGGAATTCTGGGGCCACAATGAAGCACTGTGCCTGCCTCCCAAAAGAAAAACATTGTCTATGGCGCTGCCGAGAAACCCCAAATGAGGATCAAACTGCTTGGCCCTCGACATCACCCCAATTGCATAGGCTACCTTAAACAGTGATGCTCTGTCGCAAATAGCCTGAGCCCAGACCTTGCAACAGACACCGACACAGCTGGCTGCACACCCAGCACATTGGACCCGCCACTGCCTTGGCCACCATCCATTCCCAACCTGGGTTTTCAGTCATCGGAACCTAGACCTTATCTCCAATCCCTGCACAGGGGGGAACCTGATGCACAAGTCAGAACCGCTCCTTCCCCATGGCAAGAAACCTTGCTGCTGGCAGTGAGTCAAACCTCCAGTGTAGGAGAAAACGGTATGGCCCATGAGGCCACGCCCAAGCGTGAGGGCCGCCTTGGGCACAAACACACATTGTGACCCTCAGCGTGAGTACCTTATTCAAGTAGCGCCTCTCAGTGACTGGACCAAGAGCCCGCATATGTGGCTTGCCATGCCCATAGGCACCCAGGACTAACTAGATGGTGTGTATTCCAGTTGAGGGAACCCACTGCTGTGCTCTAGAGTCCCTCTTTTGGGGGGTCCCCTGTGGCAGAAAACAGTACTCTTCATTCCCACAGAATGAACACAAACACTTGGGAGCTTGGACAATCCCCCGAGAGGAAGGCTCTTCCTCGGCCTCTGAGACAACCCCTACCCTGACCGGACACTGTAAACGAAACACCCAGAGACAAAATCCTGAGTGACTGCCTCCCACTTGCCCTACTTTGATTTCCAGAGGATCTCCCCTCACGGACTAGAGATCAGGCCTGCCATTACATTGGCCCCTAGCTGAGCCAAGTTTGCTTTTTCAGACATCTGTCCCCACAGCCCTGGCAAACACAGCCTCTAGGCTGGGTCCTCTGGAGCCATACCACAGGACCGTGCCTGCTCTCTCCTGGGAAACTGTGTCCATTCCTTTGGCCACACACCTCCAGAATATGAGAAACCTCAAGGCCTCCGAGGACATCCCACTACTGGGAGCCTCACTGGACTCACAGGGGCATTCGGACACAAGCTGAGCAGCTACATCCATGAATGCATGCACACAGATGTCAACAGAGATAGAAGGTTGAGCCGGACAACCTTTAGGACGTAGTCTCAACTCTTGCTTTGGTTTCCAGGTGTCACTCCTCAGAGGCTTTGGTTCGAAGAACAGGGTATGGGGCTTTCCTGAGGCACGGAACCGAACCTCTCTCATCTCCACATGGGAAGGTTCCTTGTTGGAGCCGTGTCAAACACCTCATTTTGGAGAATCCTGCAGAGTCCCTGAGCCACCTCCACATTCCAAGGTCTCCCAGGCCACCAAGCCACAGTAGGACTCATCTTCAGGAGAGACCATTTCAACTCTCCCCTCTGGGTAGCTCACCCAGGAGCCAGCAGATTGAGCCTGCCTTGTCCTGACTAAAGAGTGGGAATATGAGGTGGCGTTCCCAGGCATCCATGCTTAGACACCTGCTCTCGAGTCTTTCCATATGGAGCCTCTTGGAACCATCCAATAGGACTCGACTGTCGTGCAGAAGGTAACCTTCAGTTTTGGAGCAGTTCAGAAATCCCATCGTAGGCAAAACATTCTGGCCTCATGAAGCCCGCACACCCTTCAGGAAGAGGCCATACTGGACAAAAACTCTAGCCTGAGGCACGTCTCATAGTTGACATGACCTCAGTGCAGGAGATCTCGATTCAGACTCTGCAGAGTGGGCCTGCCGTGCCCTCGGTCCCAAACCTCACGCTAGCTTGTGTTTTCAGACTTCCTTCCTCACACTCCTGGCAAACAAGCCCTCCGGACTAGGAACTCCAGAAACAAAACCCAGCCCAGTGTCTGCCCAACGGAAGAAAAATGTTTCCCTGTGGGGCTCTCCAGAAAACCCAGATGAGGATCAACCTGCTCAGGCCTCGACGGTACCCGAACTGGATAGGCTGCTCTGGGCACTCATGCTCTGCCTGACACAGCTTGAAGCCAGACGTACAGACAAACAGGAAGACAGCTGGCCGCACACCCAGCACTTCGGAAACGCCATGGACTTATGCCGTCACCGCATCCTAAACTTGGTTTTCAGATATCTGAACCTAGACATTATATCAATTCTCCACACAGCTGGGTATAGCAAGCACAAAACAGAACTCCTCCTTCCCCATGGCTGTCAAGCTTGCTTTTGGCATGGAGTCACACCTTCAGGGTGGGAGAAACCTTCATGGCCCCTGATGCCACGCCCAAACTTGAGTGCTGCTTGGGCACAAATTCACACTGTGACCCTCAGCATGAGCCCCATTTCAAAGAAAGGCCTGTCAGGGCCTGGACCAAGAGCCCACATATGGGGCTTGCCAAGCCCCTATGCACCCAATCCTCACCACGGTTTGAATTTTCCAGTCGCCCCGCCCGTACCTGGAGCTCTGCTCTGGAATCCCTTTCTTGGAGAGACTCATGAGCCAGACAACACGACTCCAACCTTCCCATAAAATGACCCCAAACTCTTGGGAGCTGGGACAAATCCCCAGAGAGGGATACTCGTCCACAGTACCTGAGGCCACCGCTCCAATCCACGGCTATCCCGGACACAACATCCAGAGACAAAAGCCTGAAGGAACGCCTCCCACTTGCCCTTGTTTCAGAGGCCCAGGAGCTCCCTCTCGGGCTGTACATCCGGCCTGCCATACCCTAGGCGCCACTCATAAGCTGAGTTTGTGTATTCAGACTTCTGTGCCCACAGCCTGGACCCACACAACATCCAGGCTAGGGCCTCTGGACCAAACAGCGAAAGATTGTGCCTGCCCTCTCCAAGGAAAGTGTGCCCAATCCATTGACCACAACCCTACAGGTTAGGGAAAAGCTCCAAGGTCCCTGAGGCCATCAATAGTATAGGCCACCCTGGACTAAGAGGGGCTCTCTGACACCAGCGGAGCAACTATCTCCACTTAGACTCTCAGACAGTGTCCCCAGAGACAGAAGGTTGAAATGGACAGGCCCCCAGGCCCTAATCTGAACCTTAGCTTTGGTTTCCATGTTTCCGTTCTCAGAGGACTATTTTCGTAGACCAGCACATGGGGCTTTTCTGAGGCACCAAACCAACATCTCTCATCTCCACATGGGCAGCTTTCTTACTGGGATGTATCAAACACTTCAGGTAGGAGAGTTCCGCAGGGCCACTGAACAACCAGCACATTCCAAGGTCTCCATGGACCCAAACGCACATTATGACGCATCCTCAGGAGAGGCCATTTATCTCAGCCCCCTGGGTCGCGTGTTCCAGAGGCAGCAGATCAAACATATCTTGTCGCTAATAGCCAATGGGAATGCGAGGCATGCTCTACAGGGATCCATCCTTCGAACCCTGCTCTCCAGTCCTTCCATATGGTATGTCCTGGAGCCATGCAACAGGACTCGAATGTCCCGCAGAAGGAAACCTTGTGGTTTGGGGCAACCTCCAAACTCAGCGTGGGAAAACTTCCTTGGCCTCATGAGGCCCCCACTTCATGAAGGTGCCATCATGGACACATACTCCAGCCTTAGCCAACGTCTGATCCTCAGCCTGACTTCAGATGCAGGAGATTTTGATTCAGCCTCTGCAGAGTGGGCCTGCTCTGACCTTGGCTCCAATCCTCACACTAGCTTGTGTTTTCAGACTTCCGTTCTCACACTCCTGGCCCACAAACCCTCCCTACTGGGAATTCTCGGCCACAATGAAGCACTGTGCCTGCCTCCCAGGAGAAAAACATTGTCTATGGCGCTGCCCAGAAACCACAAATGAGAATCAAACTGGTGGCCCTCGGCAACACCCCAATTGCATAGGCTACCTTAAACAGTGATGCTCTGTCGCAAATAGCCTGAGCCCAGACCTTCCAACAGACACCGACACAGCTGGATGCACACCCAGCACATTGGACCCGCCACTGCCTTAGGCCACCCTCCATTCCCAACCTGGGTTTTCAGTCATCGGAACCTAGACCTTATCTCCAATCCCTGCACAGGGGGGAACCTGATTCACAAGTCAAACCCCTCCTTCCCCATGGCAAGAAACCTTGCTGCTGGCAGTGAATCAAACCTTCAGTGTAGGACAAAACGGCATGGCCCATGAGGCCACGCCCAAGCGTGAGGGCCGCCTTGGGCACAAACACACATTGTGACCCTCAGCGTGAGTACCTTATTCAAGTAACGCCTCTCAGTGACTGGACGAAGAGCCCGCATATGTGGCTCGCCATGCCCATAGGCACCCAGGACTAACTAGATGGTGTGTATTCCAGTAGAGGGAACCCACTGCTGTGCTCTAGAGTCCCTCTTCTGGGGGGTACCCTGTGGCAGAAAACAGTATTCTACATTCCCACAGAATGAACACAAACACTTGGGAGCTTGGACAATCCCCCGAGAGGAAGGCTCTTCCTCGGCCTCTGAGACAACCCCTACTCTGACTGGACACTGTAAACGCAACACCCAGAGACAAAATCCTGAGTGACTGCCTCCCACTTGCCCTACTTTGATTTCCAGAGGATCTCCCCTCACGGACTAGAGATCAGGCCTGCCATTACATTGGCCCCTAGCTGAGCCAAGTTTGCTTTTTCAGACATCTGTCCCCACAGCCCTGGCAAACACAGCCTCTAGGCTGGGTCCTCTGGAGCCATACCACAGGACCGTGCCTGCTCTCTCCTGGGAAACTGTGTCCATTCCTTTGGCCACACACCTCCAGAATATGAGAAACCTCAAGGCCTCCGAGGACATCCCACTACTGGGAGCCTCACTGGACTCACAGGGGCATTCGGACACAAGCTGAGCAGCCACATCCATGAATGCATGCACACAGATGTCAACAGAGATAGAAGGTTGATCCGGACAGGCCTTTAGGCCGTAGTCTCAACTCTTGCTTTGGTTTCCAGGTGTCACTCCTCAGAGGCTTTGGTTCGAAGAACAGGGTATGGGGCTTTCCTGAGGCATGGAACAGAACTCCTCTCGTCTCCACATGGGAAGTTTCCTTGTTGGAGCCGTGTCAAACACCTCATGTTGGAGAATCCTGCAGAGTACCTGAGCCACCTCCACATTCCAAGGTCTCCCAGGCCACCAAGCCACAGAGGACTCATCTTCAGGAGAGACCATTTCAACTCTCCCCTCTGGGTAGCTCACCCAGGAGCCCGCAGATTGAGCCTGCCTTGTCCTGACTAAAGAGTGGGAATATGAGGTGGCGTTCCCAGGCATCCATGCTTAGACACCTGCTCTCGAGTCTTTCCATATGGGGCCTCTTGGAACCATCCAATAGGACTCGACTGTCGTGCAGAAGGTAACCTTCAGTTTTGGAGCAGTTCACAAATCCCATCGTAGCCAAAACTTTCTGGCCTCATGAAGCCCCCACACCCTTCAGGAAGAGGCCATGCTGGACAAGAACTCTAGCCTGAGGCACGTCTCATAGTTGACATGACCTCAGTGCAGGAGATCTCGATTCAGCCTCTGCAGAGTGGGCCTGCCGTGCCCTCGGTCCCAAACCTCACGCTAGCTTGTGTTTTCAGGCTTTCTTCCTCACACTCCTGGCAAACAAGCCCTCCGGACTAGGAACTCTAGAACCAAAACCCAGCCCAGTGTCTGCCCAACGGAAGAAAAACGTTTCCCTGTGGGACTCTCCAGAAAACCCAGATGAGGATCAACCTGCTCGGGCCTCGACAGTACCCGAACTGGATAGGCTGCTCTGGGCACTCATGCTCTGCCTGACACAGCCTGAAGCCAGACGTCCAGATAGACAAGGAGACAGCTGGCCGCACACCCAGCACTTCGGACACGCAATGGTCTTATGCCGTCACCTCATCCTAACCTTGGTTTTCAGATATCTGAACCTAGACATTATATCAATTCTCCACACAGCTGGGTATAGCAAGCACAAAACAGAACTCCTCCTTCCCCATGGCTGTCAAGCTTGCTCTTGGCATGGAGTCACACCTTCAGGGTGGGAGAAACCTTCATGGCCCCTGATGCCACGCCCAAACTTGAGTGCTGCTTGGGCACAAATTCACACTGTGACCCTCAGCATGAGCCCCATGTCAAAGAAAGGCCTGTCAGGGCCTGGACCAAGAGCCCACATATGGGGCTTGCCAAGCCCCTATGCACCCAATCCTCACCACGGTTTGAATTTTCCAGTCGCCCCGCCCGTACCTGGAGCTCTGCTCTGGAATCCCTTTCTTGGAGAGACCCATGAGCCAGACAACACGACTCCACCCTTCCCACAAAATGACCCCAAACTCTTGGGAGCTGGGACAAATCCCCAGAGAGGGATACTCGTCCACAGTACCTGAGGCCACCGCTCCAATCCACGGCTATCCCGGACACAACATCCAGAGACAAAAGCCTGAAAAAACGCCTCCCACACGCCCTTGTTTCAGAGGCCCAGGAGCTCCCTCTCGGGCTGTACATCCGGCCGGCCATACCCTCGGCGCCACTCATAAGCTGAGATTGTGTATTCAGACTTCTGTGCCCACAGCCTGGACCCACACAACATCCAGGCTAGGGCCTCTGGACCAAACAGCGAAAGATTGTGCCTGCCCTCTCCAAGGAAAGTGTGCCCAATCCATTGACCACAACCCTACAGGTTAGGGAAAAGCTCCAAGGTCCCTGAGGCCATCAATAGTATAGGCCACCCTGGACTAAGAGGGGCTCTCTGACACCAGCGGAGCAACTATCTCCACTTAGACTCTCAGACAGTGTCCACAGAGACAGAAGGTTGAAATGGACAGGCCTCCAGGCCCTAATCTGAACCTTAGCTTGGTTTCCATGTTTCCCTTCTCAGAGGACTGTTTTCGTAGACCAGCACATGGGGCTTTTCTGAGGCACCAAACCAAACATCTCTCATCTCCACATGGGCAGCTTTCTTACTGGGATGTATCAAACACTTCAGGTAGGAGAGTTCCGCAGGGCCACTGAACAACCAGCACATTCCAAGGTCTCCATGGACCCAAACGCACATTATGACGCATCCTCAGGAGAGGCCATTTCATCTCAGCCCCCTGGGTCGCGTGTTCCAGAGGCAGCAGATCAAACATATCTTGTCGCTAATAGCCAATGGGAATGCGAGGCATGCTCTACAGGGATCCATCCTTCGAACCCTGCTCTCCAGTCCTTCCATATGGTATGTCCTGGAGCCATGCAACAGGACTCGAATGTCCCGCAGAAGGAAACCTTGTGGTTTGGGGCAACCTCCAAACACAGCGTGGGAAAAGTTCCTTGGCGTCATGAGGCCCCCACTTCATGAAGGTGCCATCATGGACACATACGCCAGCCTCAGCCAATGTCTGATCCTCAGCCTGACTTCAGATGCAGGAGATTTTGATTCAGCCTCTGCAGAGTGGGCCTGCTCTGCCCTTGGCTCCAATCCTCACACTAGCTTGTGTTTTCAGACTTCCGTTCTCACACTCCTGGCCCACAAACCCTCCCTACTGGGAATTCTCGGCCACAATGAAGCACTGTGCCTGCCTCCCAGGAGAAAAACATTGTCTATGGCGCTGCCCAGAAACCACAAATGAGGATCAAACTGGTGGCCCTCGGCAACACCCCAATTGCATAGGCTACCTTAAACAGTGATGCTCTGTCGCAAATAGCCTGAGCCCAGACCTTCCAACAGACACCGACACAGCTGGATGCACACCCAGCACATTGGACCCGCCACTGCCTTAGGCCACCCTCCATTCCCAACCTGGGTTTTCAGTCATCGGAACCTAGACCTTATCTCCAATCCCTGCACAGGGGGGAACCTGATTCACAAGTCAAACCCCTCCTTCCCCATGGCAAGAAACCTTGCTGCTGGCAGTGAGTCAAACCTTCAGTGTAGGAGAAAACGGCATGGCCCATGAGGCCACGCCGAAGCGTGAGGGCCACCTTGGGCACAAACACACAATGTGACCCTCAGCGTGAGTACCTTATTCAAGTAACGCCTCTCAGTGACTGGACCAAGAGCCCGCATATGTGGCTCGCCATGCCCATAGGCACCCAGGACTAACTAGATGGTGTGTATTCCAGTTGTGGGAACCCACTGCTGTGCTCTAGAGTCCCTCTTCTGGGGGGTACCCTGTGGCAGAAAACAGTACTCTTCATTCCCACAGAATGAACACAAACACTTGGGAGCTTGGACAATCCCCCGAGAGGAAGGCTCTTCCTCGGCCTCTGAGACAACCCCTACCCTGACCGGACACTGTAAACGCAACACCCAGAGACAAAATCCTGAGTGACTGCCTCCCACTTGCCCTACTTTGATTTCCAGAGGATCTCCCCTCACGGACTTGAGATCAGGCCTGCCATTACATTGGCCCCTAGCTGAGCCAAGTTTGCTTTTTCAGACATCTGTCCCCACAGCCCTGGCAAACACAGCCTCTAGGCTGGGTCCTCTGGAGCCATACCACAGGACCGTGCCTGCTCTCTCCTGGGAAACTGTGTCCATTCCTTTGGCCGACACCTCCAGAATATGAGAAACCTCAAGGCCTCCGAGGACATCCCACTACTGGGAGCCTCACTGGACTCACAGGGGCATTCGGACACAAGCTGAGCAGCCACATCCATGAATGCATGCACACAGATGTCAACAGAGATAGAAGGTTGAGCCGGACAGGCCTTTAGGCCGTAGTCTCAACTCTTGCTTTGGTTACCAGGTGTCACTCCTCAGATGCTTTAGTTTGAAGAACAGGGTATGGGGCTTTCCTGAGGCACGGAACAGAACTCCTCTCGTCTCCACATGGGAAGTTTCCTTGTGGGAGCCGTGTCAAACACCTCATGTTGGAGAATCCTGCAGAGTCCCTGAGCCACCTCCACATTCCAAGGTCTCCCAGGCCACCAAGCCACAGTAGGACTCATCTTCAGGAGAGACCATTTCAACTCTCCCCTCTGGGTAGCTCACCCAGGAGCCCGCAGATTGAGCCTGCCTTGTCCTGACTAAAGAGTGGGAATATGAGGTGGCGTTCCCAGGCATCCATGCTTAGACACCTGCTCTCGAGTCTTTCCATATGGGGCCTCTTGGAACCATCCAATAGGACTCGACTGTCGTGCAGAAGGTAACCTTCAGTTTTGGAGCAGTTCACAAATCCCATCGTAGCCAAAACTTTCTGGCCTCATGAAGCCCCCACACCCTTCAGGAAGAGGCCATGCTGGACAAGAACTCTAGCCTGAGGCACGTCTCATAGTTGACATGACCTCAGTGCAGGAGATCTCGATTCAGCCTCTGCAGAGTGGGCCTGCCGTGCCCTCGGTCCCAAACCTCACGCTAGCTTGTGTTTTCAGACTTCCTTCCTCACACTCCTGGCAAACAAGCCCTCTGGACTAGGAACTCCGGAACCAAAACCCAGCCCAGTGTCTGCCCAACGGAAGAAAAACTTTTCCCTGTGGGGCTCTCCTGAAAACCCAATGAGGATCAACCTGCTCGGTCCTCGACGGTACCCGAACTGGATAGGCTGCTCTGGGCACTCATGCTATGCCTGACACAGCCTGAAGCCAGATGTCCAGACAGACAAGGAGACAGCTGGCCGCACACCCAGCACTTCGGACACGCCATGGTCTTATGCCGTCACCTCATCCTAACCTTGGTTTTCAAATATCTGAACCTAGACATTATATCAATTCTCCACACAGCTGGGTATAGCAAGCACAAAACAGAACTCCTCCTTCCCCATGGCTGTCAAGCTTGCTCTTGGCATGGAGTCACACCTTCAGGGTGGGAGAAACCTTCATGGCCCTTGATGCCACGCCCAAACTTGAGTGCTACTTGGGCACAAATTCACACTGTGACCCTCAGTATGAGCCCCATGTCAAAGAAAGGCCTGTCAGGGCCTGGACCAAGAGCCCACATATGGGGCTTGCCAAGCCCCTATGCACCCAATCCTCACTACGGTTTGAAATTTCCAGTCGCCCCGCCCGTACCTGTAGCTCTGCTCTGGAATCCCTTTCTTGGAGAGACCCATGAGCCAGACAACACGACTCCACCCTTCCCACATAATGACCCCAAACTCTTGGGAGCTGGGACAAATCCCCAGAGAGGGATACTCGTCCACAGTACCTGAGGCCACCGCTCCAATCCACGGCTATCCTGGACACAACATCCAGAGACAAAAGCCTGAAGGAACGCCTCCCACTCGCCCTTGTTTCAGAGGCCCAGGAGCTCCCTCTCGGGCTGTACATCCGGCCTGCCATACCCTTGGCGCCACTCATAAGCTGAGTTTGTGTATTTAGACTTCTGTGACCACAGCCTGGACCCACACAACATCCAGGCTAGGGCCTCTGGACCAAACAGCGAAAGATTGTGCCTGCCCTCTCCAAGGAAAGTGTGCCCAATCCATTGACCACAACCCTACAGGTTAGGGAAAAGCTCCAAGGTCCCTGAGGCCATCAATAGTATAGGCCACCCTGGACTAAGAGGGGCTCTCTGACACCAGCGGAGCAACTATCTCCACTTAGACTCTCAGACAGTGTCCCCAGAGACAGAAGGTTGAAATGGACAGGCCCCCAGGCCCTAATCTGAACCTTAGCTTTGGTTTCCATGTTTCCGTTCTCAGAGGACTGCTTTCATAGACCAGCACATGGGGCTTTTCTGAGGCACCAAACCAAACCTCTCTCATCTCCACATGGGCAGCTTTCTTACTGGGATGTATCAAACACTTCAGGTAGGAGAGTTCCGCAGGGCCACTGAACAACCAGCACATTCCAAGGTCTCCATGGACCCAAACGCACATTATGACGCATCCTCAGGAGAGGCCATTTCAACTCAGCCCCCTGGGTCGCGTGTTCCAGAGGCAGCAGATCAAACATATCTTGTCGCTAAAGCCAATGGGAATGCGAGGCATGCTGTACAGGGATCCATCCTTCGAACCCTGCTCTCCAGTGTTTCCATATGGTATGTCCTGGAGCCATGCAACAGGACTCGAATGTCCCGCAGAAGGAAACCTTGTGGTTTGGGGCAACCTCCAAACTCAGCGTGGGAAAACTTCCTTGGCCTCATGAGGCCGCCACTTCATAAAGGTGCCATCATGGACACATACTCCAGCCTCAGCCAACGTCTGATCCTCAGCCTGACTTCAGATGCAGGAGATTTTGATTCAGCCTCTGCAGAGTGGGCCTGCTCTGCCCTTGGCTCCAATCCTCACACTAGCTTGTGTTTTCAGACTTCCGTCTTCACACTCCTGGCCCACAAACCCTCCCTACTGGGAATACTGGGGCCACAATGAAGCACTGTGCCTGCCTCCCAGGAGAAAATCCTTGTCTATGGCGCTGCCCAGAAACACCAAATGAGGATCAAACTGCTTGGCCCTCGGCAACACCCCAATTGCATAGGCTACCTTAAACAGTGATGCTCTGTCGCAAATAGCCTGAGCCCAGACCTTCCAACAGACACCGACACAGCTGGCTGCACACCCAGCACATTGGACCCGCCACTGCCTTAGGCCACCATCCATTCCCAACCTGGGTTTTCAGTCATCGGAACCTAGACTTTATCTCCAATCCCTGCACAGGGGGGATCCTGATGCACAAGTCAGAACCCCTCCTTCCCCATGGCAAGAAACCTTGCTGCTGGCAGTGAGTCAAACCTTCGGTGTAGGAGAAAACGGCATGGCCATGAGGCCACGCCCAAGCGTGAGGGCCGCCATGGGCACAAACACACATTGTGAACCTCAGCGTGAGTACCTTATTCAAGTAACGCCTCTCAGTGACTGGACCAAGAGCCCGCATATGTGGCTTGCCATGCCCATAGGCACCCAGGACTAACTAGATGGTGTGTATTCCAGTTGAGGGAACCCACTGCTGTGCTCTAGAGTCCCTCTCCTGGGGGGTCCCCTGTGGCAGAAAACAGTACTCTTCATTCCCACAGAATGAACACAAACACTTGGGAGCTTGGACAATCCCCCGAGAGGAAGGCTCTTCCTCGGCCTCTGAGACAACCCCTACCCTGACCGGACACTGTAAACGCAACACCCAGAGACAAAATCCTGAGTGACTGCCTCCCACTTGCCCTACTTTGATTTCCAGAGGATCTCCCCTCACGCACTAGAGATCAGGCCTGCCATTACATTGGCCCCTAGCTGAGCCAAGTTTGCTTTTTCAGACATCTGTCCCCACAACCCTGGCAAACACAGCCTCTAGGCTGGGTCCTCTGGAGCCATTCCACAGGACCGTGCCTGCCCTCTCCTGGGAAACTGTGTACATTCCTTTGGCCACACACCTCCAGAATATGAGAAACCTCAAAGCCTCTGAGGACATCCCACTACTGGGAGCCTCACTGGACTCACAGGGGCATTCGGACACAAGCTGAGCAGCTACATCCATGAATGCATGCACACATATGTCAACAGAGATAGAAGGTTGTGCCGGACAGGCCTTTACGCTGTAGTCTCAACTCTTGCTTTGGTTTCCAGGTGTCACTCCTCAGAGGCTTTGGTTCGAAGAACAGGGTATGGGGCTTTCCTGAGGCACGGAACAGAACTCCTCTCGTATCCACATGGGAAGTTTCCTTGTTGGAGCCGTGTCAAACACCTCATGTTGGAGAATCCTGCAGAGTCCCTGAGCCACCTCCACATTCCAAGGTCTCCCAGGCCACCAAGCCACAGTAGGACTCATCTTCAGGAGAGTCCATTTCAACTCTCCCCTCTGGGTAGCTCACCCAGGAGCCCGCAGATTGAGCCTGCCTTGTCCTGACTAAAGAGTGGGAATATGAGGTGGCGTTCCCAGGCATCCATGCTTAGACACCTGCTCTCGAGTCTTTCCATATGGGGCCTCTTGGTACCATCCAATAGGACTCGACTGTCGTGCAGAAGGTAACCTTCAGTTTTGGAGCAGTTCACAAATCCAATCGTAGGCAAAACTTTCTGGCCTCATGAAGCCCCCACACCCTTCAGGAAGAGGCCATGCTGGACAAGAACTCTAGCCTGAGGCACGTCTCATAGTTGACATGACCTCAGTGCAGGAGATCTCGATTCAGCCTCTGCAGAGTGGGCCTGCCGTGCCCTCGGTCCCAAACCTCACGCTAGCTTGTGTTTTCAGACTTCCTTCCTCACACTCCTGGCAAACAAGCCCGCCGGACTAGGAACTCCAGAACCAAAACCCAGCCCAGTGTCTGCCCAACAGAAGAAAAACGTTTCCCTGTGGGGCTCTCCAGAAAACCCAGATGAGGATCAACCTGCTCGGGCCTCGACGGTACCCGAACTGGATAGGCTGCTCTGGGCACTCATGCTCTGCCTGACACAGCCTGAAGCCAGACGTCCAGACAGACAAGGAGACAGCTGGCCGCACACCCAGCACTTCGGACACGCCATGGTCTTATGCCGTCACCTCATCCTAACCTTGGTTTTCAGATATCTGAACCTAGACATTATATCAATTCTCCACACAGCTGGGTATAGCAAGCACAAAACAGAACTCCTCCTTCCCCATGGCTGTCAAGCTTGCTCTTGGCATGGAGTCACACCTTCAGGGTGGGAGAAACCTTCATGGCCCCTGATGCCACGCCCAAACTTGAGTGCTGCTTGGGCACAAATTCACACTGTGACCCTCAGCATGAGCCCCATGTCAAAGAAAGGCCTGTCAGGGCCTGGACCAAGAGCCCACATATGGGGCTTGCCAAGCCCCTATGCACCCAATCCTCACCACGGTTTGAATTTTCCAGTCGCCCCGCCCGTACCTGGAGCTCTGCTCTGGAATCCCTTTCTTGGAGAGACCCATGAGCCAGACAACACTACTCCACCCTTCCCACAAAATGACCCCAAACTCTTGGGAGCTGGGACAAATCCCCAGAGAGGGATACTCGTCCACAGTACCTGAGGCCACCGCTCCAATCCACGGCTATCCCGGACACAACATCCAGAGACAAAAGCCTGAAGGAACGCCTCCCACTCGCCCTTGTTTCAGAGGCCCAGGAGCTCCCTCTCGGGCTGTACATCCGGCCTGCCATACCCTAGGCGCCACTCATAAGCTGAGTTTGTGTATTCAGACTTCTGTGCCCACAGCCTGGACCCACACAACATCCAGGCTAGGGCCTCTGGACCAAACAGCGAAAGATTGTGCCTGCCCTCTCCAAGGAAAGTGTGCCCAATCCATTGACCACAACCCTACAGGTTAGGGAAAAGCTCCAAGGTCCCTGAGGCCATCAATAGTATAGGCCACCCTGGACTAAGAGGGGCTCTCTGACACCAGCGGAGCAACTATCTCCACTTAGACTCTCACACAGTGTCCCCAGAGACAGAAGGTTGAAATGGACAGGCCCCCAGGCCCTAATCTGAACCTTAGCTTTGGTTTCCATGTTTCCGTTCTCAGAGGACTGCTTTCGTAGACCAGCACATGGGGCTTTTCTGAGGCACCAAACCAAACCTCTCTCATCTCCACATGGGCAGCTTTCTTACTGGGATGTATCAAACACTTCAGGTAGGAGAGTTCCGCAGGGCCACTGAACAACCAGCACATTCCAAGGTCTCCATGGACCCAAACGCACATTATGACGCATCGTCAGGAGAGGCCATTTCAACTCAGCCCCCTGGGTCGCGTGTTCCAGAGGCAGCAGATCAAACATATCTTGTCGCTAATAGCTAATGGGAATGCGAGGCATGCTGTACAGGGATCCATCCTTCGAACCCTGCTCTCCAGTCCTTCCATATGGTATGTCCTGGAGCCATGCAACAGGACTCGAATGTCCCGCAGAAGGAAACCTTGTGGTTTGGGGCAACCTCCAAACTCAGCATGGGAAAACTTCCTTGGCCTTATGAGGCCCCCACTTCATGAAGGTGCCATCATGGACACATACTCCAGCCTCAGCCAACGTCTGATCCTCAGCCTGACTTCAGATGCAGGAGATTTTGATTCAGCCTCTGCAGAGTGGGCCTGCTCTGCCCTTGGCTCCAATCCTCACACTAGCTTGTGTTTTCAGACTTCCGTCCTCACACTCCTGGCCCACAAACCCTCCCTACTGGGAATTCTGGGGCCACAATGAAGCACTGTGCCTGCCTCCCAGGAGAAAATCCTTGTCTATGGCGCTGCCCAGAAACACCAAATGAGGATCAAACTGCTTGGCCCTCGGCAACACCCCAATTGCATAGGCTACCTTAAACAGTGATGCTCTGTCGCAAATAGCCTGAGCCCAGACCTTCCAACAGACACCGACACAGCTGGCTGCACACCCAGCACATTGGACGCGCCACTGCCTTAGGCCACCATCCATTCCCAACCTGGGTTTTCAGTCATCGGAACCTAGACCTTATCTCCAATCCCTGCACAGGGGGGATCCTGATGCACAAGTCAGAACCCCTCCTTCCCCATGGCAAGAAACCTTGCTGCTGGCAGTGAGTCAAACCTTCGGTGTAGGAGAAAACGGCATGGCCATGAGGCCACGCCCAAGCGTGAGGGCCGCCATGGGCACAAACACACATTGTGAACCTCAGCGTGAGTACCTTATTCAAGTAACGCCTCTCAGTGACTGGACCAAGAGCCCGCATATGTGGCTTGCCATGCCCATAGGCACCCAGGACTAACTAGATGGTGTGTATTCCAGTTGAGGGAACCCACTGCTGTGCTCTAGAGTCCCTCTCCTGGGGGGTCCCCTGTGGCAGAAAACAGTACTCTTCATTCCCACAGAATGAACACAAACACTTGGGAGCTTGGACAATCCCCCGAGAGGAAGGCTCTTCCTCGGCCTCTGAGACAACCCCTACCCTGACCGGACACTGTAAACGCAACACCCAGAGACAAAATCCTGAGTGACTGCCTCCCACTTGCCCTACTTTGATTTCCAGAGGATCTCCCCTCACGGACTAGAGATCAGGCCTGCCATTACATTGGCCCCTAGCTGAGCCAAGTTTGCTTTTTCAGACATCTGTCCCCACAGCCCTGGCAAACACAGCCTCTAGGCTGGGTCCTCTGGAGCCATACCACAGGACCGTGCCTGCTCTCTCCTGGGAAACTGTGTCCATTCCTTTGGCCACACACCTCCAGAATATGAGAAACCTCAAGGCCTCCGAGGACATCCCGCTACTGGGAGCCTCACTGGACTCACAGGGGCATTCGGACACAAGCTGAGCAGCTACATCCATGAATGCATGCACACAGATGTCAACAGATATAGAAGGTTGAGCCGGACAGGCCTTTAGGCCATAGTCTCAACTCTTGCTTTGGTTTCCAGGTGTCACTCCTCAGAGGCTTTGGTTCGAAGAACAGGGTATGGGGCTTTCCTGAGGCACGGAACAGAACTCCTCTCGTCTCCATATGGGAAGTTACCTTGTTGGAGCCGTGTCAAACACCTCATGTTGGAGAATCCTGCAGAGTCCCTGAGCCACCTCCACATTCCAAGGTCTCCCAGGCCACCAAGCCACAGTAGGACTCATCTTCAGGAGAGTCCATTTCAACTCTCCCCTCTGGGTAGCTCACCCAGGAGCCCGCAGATTGAGCCTGCCTTGTCCTGAATAAAGAGTGGGAATATGAGGTGGCGTTCCCAGGCATCCATGCTTAGACACCTGCTCTCGAGCCTTCCATATGGGGCCACTTGGTACCATCCATTAGGACTCGACTGTCGTGCAGAAGGTAACCTTCAGTTTTGGAGCAGTTCACAAATCCCATCGTAGGCAAAACTTTCTGGCCTCATGAAGCCCCCACACCCTTCAGGAAGAGGCCAAGCTGGACAAGAACTCTAGCCTGAGGCACGTCTCATAGTTGACATGACTTCAGTGCAGGAGATCTCGATTCAGCCTCTGCAGAGTGGGCCTGCCGTGCCCTCGGTCCCAAACCTCACGCTAGCTTGTGTTTTCAGACTTCCTTCCTCACACTCCTGGCAAACAAGCCCTCTGGACTAGGAACTCCGGAACCAAAACCCAGCCCAGTGTCTGCCCAACGGAAGAAAAACGTTTCCCTGTGGGGCTTCCAGAAAACCCAGATAAGGATCAACCTGCTTGGGCCTCGACGGTACCCGAACTGGATAGGCTGCTCTGGGCACTCATGCTCTGCCTGACACAGCCTGAAGCCAGACGTCCAGACAGACAAGGAGACAGCTGGCCGCACACCCAGCACTTCGGACACGCCATGGTCTTATGCCGTCACCTCATCCTAACCTTGGTTTTCAGATATCTGAACCTAGACATTATATCAATTCTCCACACAGCTGGGTATAGCAAGCACAAAACAGAACTCCTCCTTCCCCATGGCTGTCAAGCTTGCTCTTGGCATGGAGTCACACCTTCAGGGTGGGAGAAACCTTCATGGCCCCTGATGCCACGCCCAAACTTGAGTGCTGCTTGGGCACAAATTCACACTGTGACCCTCAGCATGAGCCCCATGTCAAAGAAAGGCCTGTCAGGGCCTGGACCAAGAGCCCACATATGGGGCTTGCCAAGCCCCTATGCACCCAATCCTCACCACGGTTTGAATTTCCAGTCGCCCCGCCCGTACCTGGAGCTCTGCTCTGGAATCCCTTTCTTGGAGAGACCCATGAGCCAGACAACACGACTCCACCCTTCCCACAAAATGACCCCAAACTCTTGGGAGCTGGGACAAATCCCCAGAGAGGGATACTCGTCCACAGTACCTGAGGCCACCGCTCCAATCCACGGCTATCCCGGACACAACATCCAGAGACAAAAGCCTGAAGGAACGCCTCCCACTCGCCCTTGTTTCAGAGGCCCAGGAGCTCCCTCTCGGGCTGTACATCCGGCCTGCCATACCCTAGGCGCCACTCATAAGCTGAGTTTGTGTATTCAGACTTCTGTGCCCAGAGCCTGGACCCACACAACATCCAGGCTAGGGCCTCTGGACCAAACAGCGAAAGATTGTGCCTGCCCTCTCCAAGGAAAGTGTGCCCAATCCATTGACCACAACCCTACAGGTTAGGGAAAAGCTCCAAGGTCCCTGAGGCCATCAATAGTATAGGCCACCCTGGACTAAGAGGAGCTCTCTGACAACAGCGGAGCAACTATCTCCACTTAGACTCTCACACAGTGTCCCCAGAGACAGAAGGTTGAAATGGACAGGACCCCAGGCCCTAATCTGAACCTTAGCTTTGGTTTCCATGTTTCCGTTCTCAGAGGACTGTTTTCGTAGACCAGCACATGGGGCTTTTCTGAGGCACCAAACCAAACCTCTCTCATCTCCACATGGGCAGCTTTCTTACTGGGATGTATCAAGCACTTCAGGTAGGAGAGTTCCACAGGGCCACTGAACAACCAGCACATTCCAAGGTCTCCATGGACCCAAACGCACATTATGACGCATCCTCAGGAGAGGCCATTTCAACTCAGCCCCCTGGGTCGCGTGTTCCAGAGGCAGCAGATCAAACATATCTTGTCGCTAATAGCCAATGGGAATGCGAGGCATGCTGTACAGGGATCCATCCTTCGATCCCTGCTCTCCAGTCTTTCCATATGGTATGTCCTGGAGCCATGCAACAGGACTCGAATGTCCCGCAGAAGGAAACCTTGTGTTTTGGGGCAACCTCCAAACTCAGCGTGGGAAAACTTCCTTGGCCTCATGAGGCCCCCACTTCATAAAGGTGCCATCATGGACACATACTCCAGCCTCAGCCAACGTCTGATCCTCAGCCTGACTTCAGATGCAGGAGATTTTGATTCAGCCTCTGCAGAGTGGGCCTGCTCTGCCCTTGGCTCCAATCCTCACACTAGCTTGTGTTTTCAGACTTCCGTCCTCACACTCCTGGCCCACAAACCCTCCCTACTGGGAATTCTGGGGCCACAATGAAGCACTGTGCCTGCCTCCCAAAAGAAAAACATTGTCTATGGCGCTGCCCAGAAACCCCAAATGAGGATCAAACTGCTTGGCCTTCGGCAACACCCCAATTGCATAGGCTACCTTAAACAGTGATGCTCTGTCGCAAATAGCCTGAGCCCAGACCTTCAAACAGACACCGACACAGCTGGCTGCACACCCAGCACATTGGACCTGCCACTGCCTTAGTCCACCATCCATTCCCAACCTGGGTTTTCAGTCATCGGAACCTAGACCTTATCTCCAATCCCTGCACAGAGGGGAACTGATGCACCAGTCATAACACCTCCTTCCCCATGGCAAGACACCTTGCTGCTGGCAGTGAGTCAAACCTTCACTGTAGGAGAAAACGGCATGGCCCATGAGGCCACGCCCAAGCGTGAGGGCCGCCTTGGGCACAAACACACATTGTGACCCTCAGCGTGAGTACCTTATTCAAGTAACGCCTCTCAGTGACTCGACCAAGAGTCCGCATATGTGGCTTGCCATGCCCATAGGCACCCAGGACTAACTAGATGGTGTGTATTCCAGTTGAGGGAACCCACAGCTGTGCTCTAGAGTCCCTCTCCTGGGGGGTCCCCTGTGGCAGAAAACAGTACTCTTCATTCCCACAGAATGAACACAAACACTTGGGAGCTTGGACAATCCCCCGAGAGGAAGGCTCTTCCTCGGCCTCTGAGACAACCCCTACCCTGACCGGACACTGTAAACGCAACACCCAGAGACAAAAGCCTGAGTGACTGCCTCCCACTTGCCCTACTTTGATTTCCAGAGGATCTCCCCTCACGGACTAGAGATCAGGCCTGCCATTACATTGGCCCCTAGCTGAGCCAAGTTTGCTTTTTCAGACATCTGTCCCCACAGCCCTGGCAAACACAGCCTCTAGGCTGGGTCCTCTGGAGCCATTCCACAGGACCGTGCCTGCCCTCTCCTGGGAAACTGTGTACATTCATTTGGCAACACAACTGCAGAATATGAGAAACCTCAAAGCCTCCGAGGACATCCCACTACTGGGAGCCTACTGGACTCACAGGGGCATTCGGACACAAGCTGAGCAGCTACATCCATGAATGCATGCACACAGATGTCAACAGAGATAGAAGGTTGAGCCGGACAGGCCTTTAGGCCGTAGTCTCAACTCTTGCTTTGGTTTCCAGGTGTCACTCCTCAGAGGCTTTGGTTCGAAGAACAGGGTATGGGGCTTTCCTGAGGCACGGAACAGAACTCCTCTCGTCTCCACATGGGAAGTTTCCTTGTTGGAGCCGTGTCAAACACCTCATGTTGGAGAATCCTGCAGAGTCCCTGAGCCACCTCCACATTCCAAGGTCTCCCAGGCCACCAAGCCACAGTAGGACTCATCTTCAGGAGAGTCCATTTCAACTCTCCCCTCTGGGTAGCTCACCCAGGAGCCCGCAGATTGAGCCTGCCTTGTCCTGACTAAAGAGTGGGAATATGAGGTGGCGTTCCCAGGCATCCATGCTTAGACACCTGCTCTCGAGTCTTTCCATATGGGGCCTCTTGGAACCATCCAATAGGACTCGACTGTCGTGCAGAAGGTAACCTTCAGTTTTGGAGCAGTTCACAAATCCCATCGTAGGCAAAACTTTCTGGCCTCATGAAGCCCCCACACCCTTCAGGAAGAGGCCATGCTGGACAAGAACTCTAGCCTGAGGCACGTCTCATAGTTGACATGACCTCAGTGCAGGAGATCTCGATTCAGCCTCTGCAGAGTGGGCCTGCCGTGCCCTCGGTCCCAAACCTCACGCTAGCTTGTGTTTTCAGACTACCTTCCTCACACTCCTGGCTAACAAGCCCTCCGGACTAGGAACTCCAGAACCAAAACCCAGCCCAGTGTCTGCCCAACGGAAGAAAAACGTTTCCCTGTGGGGCTCTCCAGAAAACCCAGATGAGGATCAACATGCTCGGGCCTCGACGGTACCCGAACTGGATAGGCTGCTCTGGGCACTCATGCTCTGCCTGACACAGCCTGAAGCCAGACGTCCAGACAGACAAGGAGAGAGCTGGCCGCACACCCAGCACTTCGGACACGCCATGGTCTTATGCCGTCACCTCATCCTAACCTTGCTTTTCAGATATCTGAACCTAGACATTATATCAATTCTCCACACAGCTGGGTATAGCAAGCACAAAACAGAACTCCTCCTTCCCCATGGCTGTCAAGCTTGCTCTTGGCATGGAGTCACACCTTCAGGGTGGGAGAAACCTTCATGGCCCCTGATGCCACGCCCAAACTTGAGTGCTGCTTGGGCACAAATTCACACTGTGACCCTCAGCATGAGCCCCATGTCAAAGAAAGGCCTGTCAGGGCCTGGATCAAGAGCCCACATATGGGGCTTGCCAAGCCCCTATGCACCCAATCCTCACCACGGTTTGAATTTTCCAGTCGCCCCGCCCGTACCTGGAGCTCTGCTCTGGAATCCCTTTCTTGGAGAGACCCATGAGCCAGACAACACGACTCCACCCTTCCCACATAATGACCCCAAACTCTTGGGAGCTGGGACAAATCCCCAGAGAGGGATACTCGTCCACAGTACCTGAGGCCACCGCTCCAATCCACGGCTATCCCGGACACAACATCCAGAGACAAAAGCCTGAAGGAACACCTCACACTCGCCCTTGTTTCAGAGGCCCAGGAGCTCCCTCTCGGCTGTACATCCGGCCTGCCATACCCTAGGCGCCACTCATAAGCTGAGTTTGTGTATTCAGACTTCTGTGCCCACAGCCTGGACCCACACAACATCCAGGCTAGGGCCTCTGGACCAAACAGCGAAAGATTGTGCCTGCCCTCTCCAAGGAAAGTGTGCCCAATCCATTGACCACAACCCTACAGGTTAGGGAAAAGCTCCAAGGTCCCTGAGGCCATCAATAGTATAGGCCACCCTGGACTAAGAGGGGCTCTCTGACACCAGCGGAGCAACTATCTCCACTTAGACTCTCAGACAGTGTCCCCAGAGACAGAAGGTTGAAATGGACAGGCCCCCAGGCCCTAATCTGAACCTTAGCTTTGGTTTCCATGTTTCCGTTCTCAGAGGACTGTTTTCGTAGACCAGCACATGGGGCTTTTCTGAGGCACCAAACCAAACCTCTCTCATCTCCACATGGGCAGCTTTCTTACTGGGATGTATCAAGCACTACAGGTAGGAGAGTTCCGCAGGGCCACTGAACAACCAGCACATTCCAAGGTCTCCATGGACCCAAACGCACATTATGACGCATCCTCAGGAGAGGCCATTTCAACTCAGCCCCCTGGGTCGCGTGTTCCAGAGGCAGCATATCAAACATATCTTGTCGCTAATAGCCAATGGGAATGCGAGGCATGCAGTACAGGGATCCATCCTTCGAACCCTGCTCTCCAGTCCTTCCATATGGTATGTCCTGGAGCCATGCAACAGGACTCGAATGTCCCGCAGAAGGAAACCTTGTGGTTTGGGGCAACCTCCAAACTCAGCGTGGGAAAACTTCCTTGGCCTCATGAGGCCCCCACTTCATGAAGGTGCCATCATGGACACATACTCCAGCCTCAGCCAACGTCTGATCCTCAGCCTGACTTCAGTTGCAGATGATTTTGATTCAGCCTCTGCAGATTGGGCCTGCTCTGCCCTTGGCCCCAATCCTCACACTAGCTTGTGTTTTTAGACTTCTGTCCTCACACTCCTGGCCCACAAACCCTCCCTACTGGGAATTCTGGGGCCACAAGGAAGCACTGTGCCTGACTCCCAGGAGAAAAACATTGTCTATGGCGCTGCCCAGAAACCCCAAATGAGGATCAAACTGCTTGACACTCGGCAACACCCCATTGCATATGCTACCTTAAACAGTGATGCTCATTCGCAAATAGCCTGAGCCCAGACCTTCCAACAGACACCGACACAGCTGGCTGCACACCCAACACATTGGACCCGCCACTGCCTTAGGCCACCATCCATTCCCAACCTGGGTTTTCAGTCATCAGAACCTAGACCTTATCTCCAATCCCTGCACTGGGGGGAACCTGATGCACAAGTCAGAACCCCTCCTTCCCCATGGCAAGAAACCTTGCTGCTGGCAGTGAGTCAAACCTTCAGTGTAGGAGAAAACGGCATGGCCCATGAGGCCACGCCCAAGCGTGAGGGCCGCCTTGGGCACAAACACACATTGTGACCCTCAGCGTGAGTACCTTATTCAAGTAACGCCTCTCAGTGACTGGACCAAGAGCCCGCATATGTGGCTTGCCATGCCCATAGGCACCCAGGACTAACTAGATGGTGTGTATTCCAGTTGAGGGAACGCACTGCTGTGCTCTAGAGTCCCTCTCCTGGGGTGTCCCCTGTGGCAGAAAACAGTACTCTTCATTCCCACAGAATGAACACCAACACTTGGGAGCTTGGACAATCCCCCGAGAGGAAGGCTCTTCCTCGGCTTCTGAGACAACCCCTACCCTGACCGGACACTGTAAACGCAACACCCAGAGACAAAATCCTGAGTGACTGCCTCCCACTTGCCCTACTTTGATTTCCAGAGGATCTCCCCTCACGGACTAGAGATCAGGCCTGCCATTACATTGGCCCCTAGCTGAGCCAAGTTTGCTTTTTCAGACATCTGTCCCCACAGCCCTGGCAAACACAGCCTCTAGGCTGGGTCCTCTGGAGCCATACCACAGGACCGTGCCTGCTCTCTCCTGGGAAACTGTGTCCATTCCTTTGGCCACACACCTCCAGAATATGAGAAACCTCAAGGCCTCCGAGGACATCCCACTACTGGGAGCCTCACTGGACTCACAGGGGCATTCGGACACAAGCTGAGCAGCTACATCCATGAATGCATGCACACAGATGTCAACAGAGATAGAAGGTTGAGCCGGACAGGCCTTTAGGCCGTAGTCTCAACTCTTGCTTTGGTTTCCAGGTGTCACTCCTCTGAGGCTTTGGTTCGAAGAACAGGGTATGGGGCTTTCCTGAGGCACGGAACAGAACTCCTCTCATCTCCACATGGGAAGTTTCCTTGTTGGAGCCGTGTCAAACACTTCATGTTGGAGAATCCTGCAGAGTCCCTGAGCCACCTCCACATTCCAAGGTCTCCCAGGCCACCAAGCCACAGTAGGACTCATCTTCAGGAGAGTCCATTTCAACTCTCCCCTCTGGGTAGCTCACCAAGGAGCCCGCAGATTGAGCCTGCCTTGTCCTGACTAAAGAGTGGGAATATGAGGTGGCGTTCCCAGGCATCCATGCTTAGACACCTGCTCTCGAGTCTTTCCATAAGGGGCCTCTTGGTACCATCCAATAGGACTCGACAGTCGTGCAGAAGGTAACCTTCAGTTTTGGAGCAGTTCACAAATCCCATCGTAGGCAAAACTTTCTGGCCTCATGAAGCCCCCACACCCTTCAGGAAGAGGCCATGCTGGACAAGAACTCTAGCCTGAGGCACGTCTCATAGTTGACATGACCTCAGTGCAGGAGATCTCGATTCAGCCTCTGCAGAGTGGGCCTGCCGTGCCCTCGGTCCCAAACCTCACGCTAGCTTGTGTTTTCAGACTTCCTTCCTCACACTCCTGGCATACAAGCCCTCTGGACTAGGAACTCCGGAACCAAAACCCAGCCCAGTGTCTGCCCAACGGAAGAAAAACGTTTCCCTGTGGGGCTCTCCAGAAAACCCAGATAAGGATCAACCTGCTTGGGCCTCGACGGTACCCGAACTGGATAGGCTGCTCTGGGCACTCATGCTCTGCCTGACACAGCCTGAAGCCAGACGTCCAGACAGACAAGGAGACAGCTGGCCGCACACCCAGCACTTCGGACACGCCATGGTCTTATGCCGTCACCTCATCCTAACCTTGCTTTTCAGATATCTGAACCTAGACATTATATCAATTCTCCACACAGCTGGGTATAGCAAGCACAAAACAGAACTCCTCCTTCCCCATGGCTGTCAAGCTTGCTCTTGGCATGGAGTCACACCTTCAGGGTGGGAGAAACCTTCATGGCCCCTGATGCCACGCCCAAACTTGAGTGCTGCTTGGGCACAAATTCACACTGTGACCCTCAGCATGAGCCCCATGTCAAAGAAAGGCCTGTCAGGGCCTGGACCAAGAGCCCACATATGGGGCTTGCCAAGCCCCTATGCACCCAATCCTCACCACGGTTTGAATTTCCAGTCGCCCCGCCCGTACCTGGAGCTCTGCTCTGGTATCCCTTTCTTGGAGAGACCCATGAGCCAGACAACACGACTCCACCCTTCCCACAAAATGACCCCAAACTCTTGGGAGCTGGGACAAATCCCCAGAGAGGGATACTCGTCCACAGTACCTGAGGCCACCGCTCCAATCCACGGCTATCCCGGACACAACATCCAGAGACAAAAGCCTGAAGGAACGCCTCCCACTCGCCCTTGTTTCAGAGGCCCAGGAGCTCCCTCTCGGGCTGTACATCCGGCCTGCCATACCCTAGGCGCCACTCATAAGCTGAGTTTGTGTATTCAGACTTCTGTGCCCACAGCCTGGACCCACACAACATCCAGGCTAGGGCCTCTGGACCAAACAGCGAAAGATTGTGCCTGCCCTCTCCAAGGAAAGTGTGCCCAATCCATTGACCACAACCCTACAGGTTAGGGAAAAGCTCCAATGTCCCTGAGGCCATCAATAGTATAGGCCACCCTGGACTAAGAGGGGCTCTCTGACACCAGCGGAGCAACTATCTCCACTTAGGCTCTCACACAGTGTCCCCAGAGACAGAAGGTTGAAATGGACAGGACCCCAGGCCCTAATCTGAACCTTAGCTTTGGTTTCCATGTTTCCGTTCTCAGAGGACTGCTTTCGTAGACCAGCACATGGGGCTTTTCTGAGGCACCAAACCAAACCTCTCTCATCTCCACATGGGCAGCTTTCTTACTGGGATGTATCAAGCACTTCAGGTAGGAGAGTTCCGCAGGGCCACTGAACAACCAGCACATTCCAAGGTCTCCATGGACCCAAACGCACATTATGACGCATCCTCAGGAGAGGCCATTTCAACTCAGCCCCCTGGGTCGCGTGTTCCAGAGGCAGCAGATCAAACATATCTTGTCGCTAATAGCCAATGGGAATGCGAGGCATGCTGTACAGGGATCCATCCTTCGAACCCTGCTCTCCAGTGTTTCCATATGGTATGTCCTGGAGCAATGCAACAGGACTCGAATGTCCCGCAGAAGGAAACCTTGTGGTTTGGGGCAACCTCCAAACTCAGCGTGGGAAAACTTCCTTGGCCTCATGCGGCCCCCACTTCATAAAGGTGCCATCATGGACACATACTCCAGCCTCAGCCAACGTCTGATCCTCAGCCTGACTTCAGATGCAGGAGATTTTGATTCAGCCTCTGCAGAGTGGGCCTGCTCTGCCCTTGGCTCCAATCCTCACACTAGCTTGTGTTTTCAGACTTCCGTCCTCACACTCCTGGCCCACAAACCCTCCCTACTGGGAATTCTGGGGCCACAATGAAGCACTGTGCCTGCCTCCAGGAGAAAAACATTGTCTATGGCGCTGCCCAGAAACCCCAAATGAGGATCAAACTGCTTGGCCTTCGGCAACACCCCATTGCATAGTCTACCTTAAACAGTGATGCCTTGTCGCAAATAGCCTGAGCCCAGACCTTCCAACAGACACCGACACAGCTGGCTGCACACCCAGCACATTGGACCCGCCACTGCCTTAGTCCACCATCCATTCCCAACCTGGGTTTTCAGTCATCGGAACCTAGACCTTATCTCCAAACCCTGCACAGGGGGGATCCTGATGCACCAGTCATAACCCCTCCTTCCCCATGGCAAGAAACCTTGCTGCTGGCAGTGAGTCAAACCTTCAGTGTAGGAGAAAACGGCATGGCCCATGAGGCCACGCCCAAGCGTGAGGGCCGCCTTGGGCACAGACACACATTGTGACCCTCAGCTTGAGTACCTTATTCAAGTAACGCCTCTCAGTGACTGGACCAAGAGCCCGCATATGTGGCTTGCCATGCCCATAGGCACCCTGGACTAACTAGATGGTGTGTATTCCAATTGAGGGAACCCACTGCTGTGCTCTAGAGTCCCTCTCCTGGGGGGTCCCCTGTGGCAGAAAACAGTACTCTTCATTCCCACAGAATGAACACAAACACTTGGAGCTTGGATAATCCCCCGAGAGGAAGGCTCTTCCTCGGCCTCTGAGACAACCCCTACCCTGACCGGACTCTGTAAACGCAACACCCAGAGACAAAATCCTGAGTGACTGCCTCCCACTTGCCCTACTTTGATTTCCAGAGGATCTCCCCTCACGCACTAGAGATCAGGCCTGCCATTACATTGGCCCCTAGCTGAGCCAAGTTTGCTTTTTCAGACATCTGTCCCCACAGCCCTGGAAAACACAGCCTCTAGGCTGGGTCCTCTGGAGCCATTCCACAGGACCGTGCCTGCCCTCTCCTGGGAAACTGTGTACATTCATTTGGCAACAAAACTGCAGAATATGAGAAACCTCAAAGCCTCCGAGGACATCCCACTACTGGGAGCCTACTGGACTCACAGGGGCATTCGGACACAAGCTGAGCAGCTACATCCATGAATGCATGCACACAGATGTCAACAGAGATAGAAGGTTGAGCCGGACAGGCCTTTAGGCCGTAGTCTCAACTCTTGCTTTGGTTTCCAGGTGTCACTCCTCAGAGGCTTTGGTTCGAAGAACAGGGTATGGGGCTTTCCTGAGGCACGGAACAGAACTCCTCTCGTCTCCACATGGGAAGTTTCCTTGTTGGAGCCGTGTCAAACACCTCATGTTGGAGAATCCTGCAGAGTCCCTGAGCCACCTCCACATTCCAAGGTCTCCCAGGCCACCAAGCCACAGTAGGACTCATCTTCAGGAGAGTCCATTTCAACTCTCCCCTCTGGGTAGCTCACCCAGGAGCCCGCAGATTGAGCCTGCCTTGTCCTGACTAAAGAGTGGGAATATGAGGTGGCGTTCCCAGGCATCCATGCTTAGACACCTGCTCTCGAGTCTTTCCATATGGGGCCTCTTGGAACCATCCAATAGGACTCGACTGTCGTGCAGAAGGTAACCTTCAGTTTTGGAGCAGTTCACAAATCCCATCGTAGGCAAAACTTTCTGGCCTCATGAAGCCCCCACACCCTTCAGGAAGAGGCCATGCTGGACAAGAACTCTAGCCTGAGGCACGTCTCATAGTTGACATGACCTCAGTGCAGGAGATCTCGATTCAGCCTCTGCAGAGTGGGCCTGCCGTGCCCTCGGTCCCAAACCTCACGCTAGCTTGTGTTTTCAGACTACCTTCCTCACACTCCTGGCTAACAAGCCCTCCGGACTAGGAACTCCAGAACCAAAACCCAGCCCAGTGTCTGCCCAACGGAAGAAAAACGTTTCCCTGTGGGGCTCTCCAGAAAACCCAGATGAGGATCAACCTGCTCGGGCCTCGACGGTACCCGAACTGGATAGGCTGCTCTGGGCACTCATGCTCTGCCTGACACAGCCTGAAGCCAGACGTCCAGACAGACAAGGAGAGAGCTGGCCGCACACCCAGCACTTCGGACACGCCATGGTCTTATGCCGTCACCTCATCCTAACCTTGCTTTTCAGATATCTGAACCTAGACATTATATCAATTCTCCACACAGCTGGGTATAGCAAGCACAAAACAGAACTCCTCCTTCCCCATGGCTGTCAAGCTTGCTCTTGGCATGGAGTCACACCTTCAGGGTGGGAGAAACCTTCATGGCCCCTGATGCCACGCCCAAACTTGAGTGCTGCTTGGGCACAAATTCACACTGTGACCCTCAGCATGAGCCCCATGTCAAAGAAAGGCCTGTCAGGGCCTGGACCAAGAGCCCACATATGGGGCTTGCCAAGCCCCTATGCACCCAATCCTCACCACGGTTTGAATTTTCCAGTCGCCCCGCCCGTACCTGGAGCTCTGCTCTGGAATCCCTTTCTTGGAGAGACCCATGAGCCAGACAACACGACTCCACCCTTCCCACATAATGACCCCAAACTCTTGGGAGCTGGGACAAATCCCCAGAGAGGGATACTCGTCCACAGTACCTGAGGCCACCGCTCCAATCCACGGCTATCCCGGACACAACATCCAGAGACAAAAGCCTGAAGGAACACCTCACACTCGCCCTTGTTTCAGAGGCCCAGGAGCTCCCTCTCGGCTGTACATCCGGCCTGCCATACCCTAGGCGCCACTCATAAGCTGAGTTTGTGTATTCAGACTTCTGTGCCCACAGCCTGGACCCACACAACATCCAGGCTAGGGCCTCTGGACCAAACAGCGAAAGATTGTGCCTGCCCTCTCCAAGGAAAGTGTGCCCAATCCATTGACCACAACCCTACAGGTTAGGGAAAAGCTCCAAGGTCCCTGAGGCCATCAATAGTATAGGCCACCCTGGACTAAGAGGGGCTCTCTGACACCAGCGGAGCAACTATCTCCACTTAGACTCTCAGACAGTGTCCCCAGAGACAGAAGGTTGAAATGGACAGGCCCCCAGGCCCTAATCTGAACCTTAGCTTTGGTTTCCATGTTTCCGTTCTCAGAGGACTGTTTTCGTAGACCAGCACATGGGGCTTTTCTGAGGCACCAAACCAAACCTCTCTCATCTCCACATGGGCAGCTTTCTTACTGGGATGTATCAAGCACTTCAGGTAGGAGAGTTCCGCAGGGCCACTGAACAACCAGCACATTCCAAGGTCTCCATGGACCCAAACGCACATTATGACGCATCCTCAGGAGAGGCCATTTCAACTCAGCCCCCTGGGTCGCGTGTTCCAGAGGCAGCAGATCAAACATATCTTGTCGCTAATAGCCAATGGGAATGCGAGGCATGCAGTACAGGGATCCATCCTTCGAACCCTGCTCTCCAGTCCTTCCATATGGTATGTCCTGGAGCCATGCAACAGGACTCGAATGTCCCGCAGAAGGAAACCTTGTGGTTTGGGGCAACCTCCAAACTCAGCGTGGGAAAACTTCCTTGGCCTCATGAGGCCCCCACTTCATGAAGGTGCCATCATGGACACATACTCCAGCCTCAGCCAACGTCTGATCCTCAGCCTGACTTCAGTTGCAGATGATTTTGATTCAGCCTCTGCAGATTGGGCCTGCTCTGCCCTTGGCCCCAATCCTCACACTAGCTTGTGTTTTTAGACTTCTGTCCTCACACTCCTGGCCCACAAACCCTCCCTACTGGGAATTCTGGGGCCACAAGGAAGCACTGTGCCTGACTCCCAGGAGAAAAACATTGTCTATGGCGCTGCCCAGAAACCCCAAATGAGGATCAAACTGCTTGACCCTCGGCAACACCCCATTGCATATGCTACCTTAAACAGTGATGCTCATTCGCAAATAGCCTGAGCCCAGACCTTCCAACAGACACCGACACAGCTGGCTGCACACCCAACACATTGGACCCGCCACTGCCTTAGGCCACCATCCATTCCCAACCTGGGTTTTCAGTCATCAGAACCTAGACCTTATCTCCAATCCCTGCACTGGGGGGAACCTGATGCACAAGTCAGAACCCCTCCTTCCCCATGGCAAGAAACCTTGCTGCTGGCAGTGAGTCAAACCTTCGGTGTAGGAGAAAACGGCATGGCCCATGAGGCCACGCCCAAGCGTGAGGGCCGCCTTGGGCACAAACACACATTGTGACCCTCAGCGTGAGTACCTTATTCAAGTAACGCCTCTCAGTGACTGGACCAAGAGCCCGCATATGTGGCTTGCCATGCCCATAGGCACCCAGGACTAACTAGATGGTGTGTATTCCAGTTGAGGGAACGCACTGCTGTGCTCTAGAGTCCCTCTCCTGGGGTGTCCCCTGTGGCAGAAAACAGTACTCTTCATTCCCACAGAATGAACACCAACTCTTGGGAGCTTGGACAATCCCCCGAGAGGAAGGCTCTTCCTCGGCCTCTGAGACAACCCCTACCCTGACCGGACACTGTAAACGCAACACCCAGAGACAAAATCCTGAGTGACTGCCTCCCACTTGCCCTACTTTGATTTCCAGAGGATCTCCCCTCACGGACTAGAGATCAGGCCTGCCATTACATTGGCCCCTAGCTGAGCCAAGTTTGCTTTTTCAGACATCTGTCCCCACAGCCCTGGCAAACACAGCCTCTAGGCTGGGTCCTCTGGAGCCATACCACAGGACCGTGCCTGCTCTCTCCTGGGAAACTGTGTCCATTCCTTTGGCCACACACCTCCAGAATATGAGAAACCTCAAGGCCTCCGAGGACATCCCACTACTGGGAGCCTCACTGGACTCACAGGGGCATTCGGACACAAGCTGAGCAGCTACATCCATGAATGCATGCACACAGATGTCAACAGAGATAGAAGGTTGAGCCGGACAGGCCTTTAGGCCGTAGTCTCAACTCTTGCTTTGGTTTCCAGGTGTCACTCCTCTGAGGCTTTGTTTCGAAGAACAGGGTATGGGGCTTTCCTGAGGCACGGAACAGAACTCCTCTCATCTCCACATGGGAAGTTTCCTTGTTGGAGCCGTGTCAAACACTTCATGTTGGAGAATCCTGCAGAGTCCCTGAGCCACCTCCACATTCCAAGGTCTCCCAGGCCACCAAGCCACAGTAGGACTCATCTTCAGGAGAGTCCATTTCAACTCTCCCCTCTGGGTAGCTCACCAAGGAGCCCGCAGATTGAGCCTGCCTTGTCCTGACTAAAGAGTGGGAATATGAGGTGGCGTTCCCAGGCATCCATGCTTAGACACCTGCTCTCGAGTCTTTCCATAAGGGGCCTCTTGGTACCATCCAATAGGACTCGACAGTCGTGCAGAAGGTAACCTTCAGTTTTGGAGCAGTTCACAAATCCCATCGTAGGCAAAACTTTCTGGCCTCATGAAGCCCCCACACCCTTCAGGAAGAGGCCATGCTGGACAAGAACTCTAGCCTGAGGCACGTCTCATAGTTGACATGACCTCAGTGCAGGAGATCTCGATTCAGCCTCTGCAGAGTGGGCCTGCCGTGCCCTCGGTCCCAAACCTCACGCTAGCTTGTGTTTTCAGACTTCCTTCCTCACACTCCTGGCATACAAGCCCTCTGGACTAGGAACTCCGGAACCAAAACCCAGCCCAGTGTCTGCCCAACGGAAGAAAAACGTTTCCCTGTGGGGCTTCCAGAAAACCCAGATAAGGATCAACCTGCTTGGGCCTCGACGGTACCCGAACTGGATAGGCTGCTCTGGGCACTCATGCTCTGCCTGACACAGCCTGAAGCCAGACGTCCAGACAGACAAGGAGACAGCTGGCCGCACACCCAGCACTTCGGACACGCCATGGTCTTATGCCGTCACCTCATCCTAACCTTGGTTTTCAGATATCTGAACCTAGACATTATATCAATTCTCCACACAGCTGGGTATAGCAAGCACAAAACAGAACTCCTCCTTCCCCATGGCTGTCAAGCTTGCTCTTGGCATGGAGTCACACCTTCAGGGTGGGAGAAACCTTCATGGCCCCTGATGCCACGCCCAAACTTGAGTGCTGCTTGGGCACAAATTCACACTGTGACCCTCAGCATGAGCCCCATGTCAAAGAAAGGCCTGTCAGGGCCTGGACCAAGAGCCCACATATGGGGCTTGCCAAGCCCCTATGCACCCAATCCTCACCACGGTTTGAATTTTCCAGTCGCCCCGCCCGTACCTGGAGCTCTGCTCTGGAATCCCTTTCTTGGAGAGACCCATGAGCCAGACAACACGACTCCACCCTTCCCACAAAATGACCCCAAACTCTTGGGAGCTGGGACAAATCCCCAGAGAGGGATACTCGTCCACAGTACCTGAGGCCACCGCTCCAATCCACGGCTATCCCGGACACAACATCCAGAGACAAAAGCCTGAAGGAACGCCTCCCACTCGCCCTTGTTTCAGAGGCCCAGGAGCTCCCTCTCGGGCTGTACATCCGGCCTGCCATACCCTAGGCGCCACTCATAAGCTGAGTTTGTGTATTCAGACTTCTGTGCCCAGAGCCTGGACCCACACAACATCCAGGCTAGGGCCTCTGGACCAAACAGCGAAAGATTGTGCCTGCCCTCTCCAAGGAAAGTGTGCCCAATCCATTGACCACAACCCTACAGGTTAGGGAAAAGCTCCAATGTCCCTGAGGCCATCAATAGTATAGGCCACCCTGGACTAAGAGGGGCTCTCTGACACCAGCGGAGCAACTATCTCCACTTAGGCTCTCACACAGTGTCCCCAGAGACAGAAGGTTGAAATGGACAGGACCCCAGGCCCTAATCTGAACCTTAGCTTTGGTTTCCATGTTTCCGTTCTCAGAGGACTGCTTTCGTAGACCAGCACATGGGGCTTTTCTGAGGCACCAAACCAAACCTCTCTCATCTCCACATGGGCAGCTTTCTTACTGGGATGTATCAAGCACTTCAGGTAGGAGAGTTCCGCAGGGCCACTGAACAACCAGCACATTCCAAGGTCTCCATGGACCCAAACGCACATTATGACGCATCCTCAGGAGAGGCCATTTCAACTCAGCCCCCTGGGTCGCGTGTTCCAGAGGCAGCAGATCAAACATATCTTGTCGCTAATAGCCAATGGGAATGCGAGGCATGCTGTACAGGGATCCATCCTTCGAACCCTGCTCTCCAGTGTTTCCATATGGTATGTCCTGGAGCCATGCAACAGGACTCGAATGTCCCGCAGAAGGAAACCTTGTGGTTTGGGGCAACCTCCAAACTCAGCGTGGGAAAACTTCCTTGGCCTCATGCGGCCCCCACTTCATAAAGGTGCCATCATGGACACATACTCCAGCCTCAGCCAACGTCTGATCCTCAGCCTGACTTCAGATGCAGGAGATTTTGATTCAGCCTCTGCAGAGTGGGCCTGCTCTGCCCTTGGCTCCAATCCTCACACTAGCTTGTGTTTTCAGACTTCCGTCCTCACACTCCTGGCCCACAAACCCTCCCTACTGGGAATTCTGGGGCCACAATGAAGCACTGTGCCTGCCTCCAGGAGAAAAACATTGTCTATGGCGCTGCCCAGAAACCCCAAATGAGGATCAAACTGCTTGGCCTTCGGCAACACCCCATTGCATAGTCTACCTTAAACAGTGATGCCTTGTCGCAAATAGCCTGAGCCCAGACCTTCAAACAGACACCGACACAGCTGGCTGCACACCCAGCACATTGGACCTGCCACTGCCTTAGTCCACCATCCATTCCCAACCTGGGTTTTCAGTCATCGGAACCTAGACCTTATCTCCAAACCCTGCACAGGGGGGATCCTGATGCACCATTCCACAGGACCTTCCCCATGGCAAGAAACCTTGCTGCTGGCAGTGAGTCAAACCTTCAGTGTAGGAGAAAACGGCATGGCCCATGAGGCCACGCCCAAGCGTGAGGGCCGCCTTGGGCACAAACACACATTGTGACCCTCAGCTTGAGTACCTTATTCAAGTAACGCCTCTCAGTGACTGGACCAAGAGCCCGCATATGTGGCTTGCCATGCCCATAGGCACCCAGGACTAACTAGATGGTGTGTATTCCAATTGAGGGAACCCACTGCTGTGCTCTAGAGTCCCTCTCCTGGGGGGTCCCCTGTGGCAGAAAACAGTACTCTTCATTCCCACAGAATGAACACAAACACTTGGAGCTTGGATAATCCCCCGAGAGGAAGGCTCTTCCTCGGCCTCTGAGACAACCCCTACCCTGACTGGACTCTGTAAACGCAACACCCAGAGACAAAATCCTGAGTGACTGCCTCCCACTTGCCCTACTTTGATTTCCAGAGGATCTCCCCTCACGCACTAGAGATCAGGCCTGCCATTACATTGGCCCCTAGCTGAGCCAAGTTTGCTTTTTCAGACATCTGTCCCCACAGCCCTGGAAAACACAGCCTCTAGGCTGGGTCCTCTGGAGCCATTCCACAGGACCGTGCCTGCCCTCTCCTGGGAAACTGTGTACATTCATTTGGCAACACAACTGCAGAATATGAGAAACCTCAAAGCCTCCGAGGACATCCCACTACTGGGAGCCTACTGGACTCACAGGGGCATTCGGACACAAGCTGAGCAGCTACATCCATGAATGCATGCACACAGATGTCAACAGAGATAGAAGGTTGAGCCGGACAGGCCTTTAGGCCGTAGTCTCAACTCTTGCTTTGGTTTCCAGGTGTCACTCCTCAGAGGCTTTGGTTCGAAGAACAGGGTATGGGGCTTTCCTGAGGCACGGAACAGAACTCCTCTCGTCTCCACATGGGAAGTTTCCTTGTTGGAGCCGTGTCAAACACCTCATGTTGGAGAATCCTGCAGAGTCCCTGAGCCACCTCCACATTCCAAGGTCTCCCAGGCCACCAAGCCACAGTAGGACTCATCTTCAGGAGAGTCCATTTCAACTCTCCCCTCTGGGTAGCTCACCCAGGAGCCCGCAGATTGAGCCTGCCTTGTCCTGACTAAAGAGTGGGAATATGAGGTGGCGTTCCCAGGCATCCATGCTTAGACACCTGCTCTCGAGTCTTTCCATATGGGGCCTCTTGGAACCATCCAATAGGACTCGACTGTCGTGCAGAAGGTAACCTTCAGTTTTGGAGCAGTTCACAAATCCCATCGTAGGCAAAACTTTCTGGCCTCATGAAGCCCCCACACCCTTCAGGAAGAGGCCATGCTGGACAAGAACTCTAGCCTGAGGCACGTCTCATAGTTGACATGACCTCAGTGCAGGAGATCTCGATTCAGCCTCTGCAGAGTGGGCCTGCCGTGCCCTCGGTCCCAAACCTCACGCTAGCTTGTGTTTTCAGACTACCTTCCTCACACTCCTGGCTAACAAGCCCTCCGGACTAGGAACTCCAGAACCAAAACCCAGCCCAGTGTCTGCCCAACGGAAGAAAAACGTTTCCCTGTGGGGCTCTCCAGAAAACCCAGATGAGGATCAACCTGCTCGGGCCTCGACGGTACCCGAACTGGATAGGCTGCTCTGGGCACTCATGCTCTGCCTGACACAGCCTGAAGCCAGACGTCCAGACAGACAAGGAGAGAGCTGGCCGCACACCCAGCACTTCGGACACGCAATGGTCTTATGCCGTCACCTCATCCTAACCTTGCTTTTCAGATATCTGAACCTAGACATTATATCAATTCTCCACACAGCTGGGTATAGCAAGCACAAAACAGAACTCCTCCTTCCCCATGGCTGTCAAGCTTGCTCTTGGCATGGAGTCACACCTTCAGGGTGGGAGAAACCTTCATGGCCCCTGATGCCACGCCCAAACTTGAGTGCTGCTTGGGCACAAATTCACACTGTGACCCTCAGCATGAGCCCCATGTCAAAGAAAGGCCTGTCAGGGCCTGGACCAAGAGCCCACATATGGGGCTTGCCAAGCCCTTATGCACCCAATCCTCACCACGGTTTGAATTTTCCAGTCGCCCCGCCCGTACCTGGAGCTCTGCTCTGGAATCCCTTTCTTGGAGAGACCCATGAGCCAGACAACACGACTCCACCCTTCCCACATAATGACCCCAAACTCTTGGGAGCTGGGACAAATCCCCAGAGAGGGATACTCGTCCACAGTACCTGAGGCCACTGCTCCAATCCACGGCTATCCCGGACACAACATCCAGAGACAAAAGCCTGAAGGAACACCTCACACTCGCCCTTGTTTCAGAGGCCCAGGAGCTCCCTCTCGGCTGTACATCCGGCCTGCCATACCCTTGGCGCCACTCATAAGCTGAGTTTGTGTATTCAGACTTCTGTGCCCACAGCCTGGACCCACACAACATCCAGGCTAGGGCCTCTGGACCAAACAGCGAAAGATTGTGCCTGCCCTCTCCAAGGAAAGTGTGCCCAATCCATTGACCACAACCCTACAGGTTAGGGAAAAGCTCCAAGGTCCCTGAGGCCATCAATAGTATAGGCCACCCTGGACTAAGAGGGGCTCTCTGACACCAGCGGAGCAACTATCTCCACTTAGACTCTCAGACAGTGTCCCCAGAGACAGAAGGTTGAAATGGACAGGCCCCCAGGCCCTAATCTGAACCTTAGCTTTGGTTTCCATGTTTCCGTTCTCAGAGGACTGTTTTCGTAGACCAGCACATGGGGCTTTTCTGAGGCACCAAACCAAACCTCTCTCATCTCCACATGGGCAGCTTTCTTACTGGGATGTATCAAGCACTACAGGTAGGAGAGTTCCGCAGGGCCACTGAACAACCAGCACATTCCAAGGTCTCCATGGACCCAAACGCACATTATGACGCATCCTCAGGAGAGGCCATTTCAACTCAGCCCCCTGGGTCGCGTGTTCCAGAGGCAGCATATCAAACATATCTTGTCGCTAATAGCCAATGGGAATGCGAGGCATGCAGTACAGGGATCCATCCTTCGAACCCTGCTCTCCAGTCCTTCCATATGGTATGTCCTGGAGCCATGCAACAGGACTCGAATGTCCCGCAGAAGGAAACCTTGTGGTTTGGGGCAACCTCCAAACTCAGCGTGGGAAAACTTCCTTGGCCTCATGAGGCCCCCACTTCATGAAGGTGCCATCATGGACACATACTCCAGCCTCAGCCAACGTCTGATCCTCAGCCTGACTTCAGTTGCAGATGATTTTGATTCAGCCTCTGCAGATTGGGCCTGCTCTGCCCTTGGCCCCAATCCTCACACTAGCTTGTGTTTTTAGACTTCTGTCCTCACACTCCTGGCCCACAAACCCTCCCTACTGGGAATTCTGGGGCCACAAGGAAGCACTTTGCCTGACTCCCAGGAGAAAAACATTGTCTATGGCGCTGCCCAGAAACCCCAAATGAGGATCAAACTGCTTGACCCTCGGCAACACCCCATTGTATATGCTACCTTAAACAGTGATGCTCATTCGCAAATAGCCTGAGCCCAGACCTTCCAACAGACACCGACACAGCTGGCTGCACACCCAACACATTGGACCCGCCACTGCCTTAGGCCACCATCCATTCCCAACCTGGGTTTTCAGTCATCGGAACCTAGACCTTATCTCCAATCCCTGCACTGGGGGGAACCTGATGCACAAGTCAGAACCCCTCCTTCCCCATGGCAAGAAACCTTGCTGCTGGCAGTGAGTCAAACCTTCAGTGTAGGAGAAAACGGCATGGCCCATGAGGCCACGCCCAAGCGTGAGGGCCGCCTTGGGCACAAACACACATTGTGACCCTCAGCGTGAGTACCTTATTCAAGTAACGCCTCTCAGTGACTGGACCAAGAGCCCGCATATGTGGCTTGCCATGCCCATAGGCACCCAGGACTAACTAGATGGTGTGTATTCCAGTTGAGGGAACGCACTGCTGTGCTCTAGAGTCCCTCTCCTGGGGTGTCCCCTGTGGCAGAAAACAGTACTCTTCATTCCCACAGAATGAACACCAACACTTGGGAGCTTGGACAATCCCCCGAGAGGAAGGCTCTTCCTCGGCCTCTGAGACAACCCCTACCCTGACCGGACACTGTAAACGCAACACCCAGAGACAAAATCCTGAGTGACTGCCTCCCACTTGCCCTACTTTGATTTCCAGAGGATCTCCCCTCACGGACTAGAGATCAGGCCTGCCATTACATTGGCCCCTAGCTGAGCCAAGTTTGCTTTTTCAGACATCTGTCCCCACAGCCCTGGCAAACACAGCCTCTAGGCTGGGTCCTCTGGAGCCATACCACAGGACCGTGCCTGCTCTCTCCTGGGAAACTGTGTCCATTCCTTTGGCCACACACCTCCAGAATATGAGAAACCTCAAGGCCTCCGAGGACATCCCACTACTGGGAGCCTCACTGGACTCACAGGGGCATTCGGACACAAGCTGAGCAGCTACATCCATGAATGCATGCACACAGATGTCAACAGAGATAGAAGGTTGAGCCGGACAGGCCTTTAGGCCGTAGTCTCAACTCTTGCTTTGGTTTCCAGGTGTCACTCCTCTGAGGCTTTGGTTCGAAGAACAGGGTATGGGGCTTTCCTGAGGCACGGAACAGAACTCCTCTCATCTCCACATGGGAAGTTTCCTTGTTGGAGCCGTGTCAAACACTTCATGTTGGAGAATCCTGCAGAGTCCCTGAGCCACCTCCACATTCCAAGGTCTCCCAGGCCACCAAGCCACAGTAGGACTCATCTTCAGGAGAGTCCATTTCAACTCTCCCCTCTGGGTAGCTCACCAAGGAGCCCGCAGATTGAGCCTGCCTTGTCCTGACTAAAGAGTGGGAATATGAGGTGGCGTTCCCAGGCATCCATGCTTAGACACCTGCTCTCGAGTCTTTCCATAAGGGGCCTCTTGGTACCATCCAATAGGACTCGACAGTCGTGCAGAAGGTAACCTTCAGTTTTGGAGCAGTTCACAAATCCCATCGTAGGCAAAACTTTCTGGCCTCATGAAGCCCCCACACCCTTCAGGAAGAGGCCATGCTGGACAAGAACTCTAGCCTGAGGCACGTCTCATAGTTGACATGACCTCAGTGCAGGAGATCTCGATTCAGCCTCTGCAGAGTGGGCCTGCCGTGCCCTCGGTCCCAAACCTCACGCTAGCTTGTGTTTTCAGACTTCCTTCCTCACACTCCTGGCATACAAGCCCTCTGGACTAGGAACTCCGGAACCAAAACCCAGCCCAGTGTCTGCCCAACGGAAGAAAAACGTTTCCCTGTGGGGCTCTCCAGAAAACCCAGATAAGGATCAACCTGCTTGGGCCTCGACGGTACCCGAACTGGATAGGCTGCTCTGGGCACTCATGCTCTGCCTGACACAGCCTGAAGCCAGACGTCCAGACAGACAAGGAGACAGCTGGCCGCACACCCAGCACTTCGGACACGCCATGGTCTTATGCCGTCACCTCATCCTAACCTTGGTTTTCAGATATCTGAACCTAGACATTATATCAATTCTCCACACAGCTGGGTATAGCAAGCACAAAACAGAACTCCTCCTTCCCCATGGCTGTCAAGCTTGCTCTTGGCATGGAGTCACACCTTCAGGGTGGGAGAAACCTTCATGGCCCCTGATGCCACGCCCAAACTTGAGTGCTGCTTGGGCACAAATTCACACTGTGACCCTCAGCATGAGCCCCATGTCAAAGAAAGGCCTGTCAGGGCCTGGACCAAGAGCCCACATATGGGGCTTGCCAAGCCCCTATGCACCCAATCCTCACCACGGTTTGAATTTCCAGTCGCCCCGCCCGTACCTGGAGCTCTGCTCTGGAATCCCTTTCTTGGAGAGACCCATGAGCCAGACAACACGACTCCACCCTTCCCACAAAATGACCCCAAACTCTTGGGAGCTGGGACAAATCCCCAGAGAGGGATACTCGTCCACAGTACCTGAGGCCACCGCTCCAATCCACGGCTATCCCGGACACAACATCCAGAGACAAAAGCCTGAAGGAACGCCTCCCACTCGCCCTTGTTTCAGAGGCCCAGGAGCTCCCTCTCGGGCTGTACATCCGGCCTGCCATACCCTAGGCGCCACTCATAAGCTGAGTTTGTGTATTCAGACTTCTGTGCCCACAGCCTGGACCCACACAACATCCAGGCTAGGGCCTCTGGACCAAACAGCGAAAGATTGTGCCTGCCCTCTCCAAGGAAAGTGTGCCCAATCCATTGACCACAACCCTACAGGTTAGGGAAAAGCTCCAATGTCCCTGAGGCCATCAATAGTATAGGCCACCCTGGACTAAGAGGGGCTCTCTGACACCAGCGGAGCAACTATCTCCACTTAGGCTCTCACACAGTGTCCCCAGAGACAGAAGGTTGAAATGGACAGGACCCCAGGCCCTAATCTGAACCTTAGCTTTGGTTTCCATGTTTCCGTTCTCAGAGGACTGCTTTCGTAGACCAGCACATGGGGCTTTTCTGAGGCACCAAACCAAACCTCTCTCATCTCCACATGGGCAGCTTTCTTACTGGGATGTATCAAGCACTTCAGGTAGGAGAGTTCCGCAGGGCCACTGAACAACCAGCACATTCCAAGGTCTCCATGGACCCAAACGCACATTATGACGCATCGTCAGGAGAGGCCATTTCAACTCAGCCCCCTGGGTCGCGTGTTCCAGAGGCAGCAGATCAAACATATCTTGTCGCTAATAGCCAATGGGAATGCGAGGCATGCTGTACAGGGATCCATCCTTCGAACCCTGCTCTCCAGTGTTTCCATATGGTATGTCCTGGAGCCATGCAACAGGACTCGAATGTCCCGCAGAAGGAAACCTTGTGGTTTGGGGCAACCTCCAAACTCAGCGTGGGAAAACTTCCTTGGCCTCATGCGGCCCCCACTTCATAAAGGTGCCATCATGGACACATACTCCAGCCTCAGCCAACGTCTGATCCTCAGCCTGACTTCAGATGCAGGAGATTTTGATTCAGCCTCTGCAGAGTGGGCCTGCTCTGCCCTTGGCTCCAATCCTCACACTAGCTTGTGTTTTCAGACTTCCGTCCTCACACTCCTGGCCCACAAACCCTCCCTACTGGGAATTCTGGGGCCACAATGAAGCACTGTGCCTGCCTCCAGGAGAAAAACATTGTCTATGGCGCTGCCCAGAAACCCCAAATGAGGATCAAACTGCTTGGCCTTCGGCAACACCCCATTGAATAGTCTACCTTAAACAGTGATGCCTTGTCGCAAATAGCCTGAGCCCAGACCTTCAAACAGACACCGACACAGCTGGCTGCACACCCAGCACATTGGACCCGCCACTGCCTTAGTCCACCATCCATTCCCAACCTGGGTTTTCAGTCATCGGAACCTAGACCTTATCTCCAAACCCTGCACAGGGGGGATCCTGATGCACCAGTCATAACCCCTCCTTCCCCATGGCAAGAAACCTTGCTGCTGGCAGTGAGTCAAACCTTCACTGTAGGAGAAAACGGCATGGCCCATGAGGCCACGCCCAAGCGTGAGGGCCGCCTTGGGCACAAACACACATTGTGACCCTCAGCTTGAGTACCTTATTCAAGTAACGCCTCTCAGTGACTGGACCAAGAGCCCGCATATGTGGCTTGCCATGCCCATAGGCACCCAGGACTAACTAGATGGTGTGTATTCCAATTGAGGGAACCCACTGCTGTGCTCTAGAGTCCCTCTCCTGGGGGGTCCCCTGTGGCAGAAAACAGTACTCTTCATTCCCACAGAATGAACACAAACACTTGGAGCTTGGATAATCCCCCGAGAGGAAGGCTCTTCCTCGGCCTCTGAGACAACCCCTACCCTGACCGGACTCTGTAAACGCAACACCCAGAGACAAAATCCTGAGTGACTGCCTCCCACTTGCCCTACTTTGATTTCCAGAGGATCTCCCCTCACGCACTAGAGATCAGGCCTGCCATTACATTGGCCCCTAGCTGAGCCAAGTTTGCTTTTTCAGACATCTGTCCCCACAGCCCTGGCAAACACAGCCTCTAGGCTGGGTCCTCTGGAGCCATTCCACAGGACCGTGCCTGCCCTCTCCTGGGAAACTGTGTACATTCATTTGGCAACACAACTGCAGAATATGAGAAACCTCAAAGCCTCCGAGGACATCCCACTACTGGGAGCCTACTGGACTCACAGGGGCATTCGGACACAAGCTGAGCAGCTACATCCATGAATGCATGCACACAGATGTCAACAGAGATAGAAGGTTGAGCCGGACAGGCCTTTAGGCCGTAGTCTCAACTCTTGCTTTGGTTTCCAGGTGTCACTCCTCAGAGGCTTTGGTTCGAAGAACAGGGTATGGGGCTTTCCTGAGGCACGGAACAGAACTCCTCTCGTCTCCACATGGGAAGTTTCCTTGTTGGAGCCGTGTCAAACACCTCATGTTGGAGAATCCTGCAGAGTCCCTGAGCCACCTCCACATTCCAAGGTCTCTCAGGCCACCAAGCCACAGTAGGACTCATCTTCAGGAGAGTCCATTTCAACTCTCCCCTCTGGGTAGCTCACCCAGGAGCCCGCAGATTGAGCCTGCCTTGTCCTGACTAAAGAGTGGGAATATGAGGTGGCGTTCCCAGGCATCCATGCTTAGACACCTGCTCTCGAGTCTTTCCATATGGGGCCTCTTGGAACCATCCAATAGGACTCGACTGTCGTGCAGAAGGTAACCTTCAGTTTTGGAGCAGTTCACAAATCCCATCGTAGGCAAAACTTTCTGGCCTCATGAAGCCCCCACACCCTTCAGGAAGAGGCCATGCTGGACAAGAACTCTAGCCTGAGGCACGTCTCATAGTTGACATGACCTCAATGCAGGAGATCTCGATTCAGCCTCTGCAGAGTGGGCCTGCCGTGCCCTCGGTCCCAAACCTCACGCTAGCTTGTGTTTTCAGACTACCTTCCTCACACTCCTGGCTAACAAGCCCTCCGGACTAGGAACTCCAGAACCAAAACCCAGCCCAGTGTCTGCCCAACGGAAGAAAAACGTTTCCCTGTGGGGCTCTCCAGAAAACCCAGATGAGGATCAACCTGCTCGGGCCTCGACGGTACCCGAACTGGATAGGCTGCTCTGGGCACTCATGCTCTGCCTGACACAGCCTGAAGCCAGACGTCCAGACAGACAAGGAGACAGCTGGCCGCACACCCAGCACTTCGGACACGCCATGGTCTTATGCCGTCACCTCATCCTAACCTTGGTTTTCAGATATCTGAACCTAGACATTATATCAATTCTCCACACAGCTGGGTATAGCAAGCACAAAACAGAACTCCTCCTTCCCCATGGCTGTCAAGCTTGCTCTTGGCATGGAGTCACACCTTCAGGGTGGGAGAAACCTTCATGGCCCCTGATGCCACGCCCAAACTTGAGTGCTGCTTGGGCACAAATTCACACTGTGACCCTCAGCATGAGCCCCATGTCAAAGAAAGGCCTGTCAGGGCCTGGACCAAGAGCCCACATATGGGGCTTGCCAAGCCCCTATGCACCCAATCCTCACCACGGTTTGAATTTCCAGTCGCCCCGCCCGTACCTGGAGCTCTGCTCTGGAATCCCTTTCTTGGAGAGACCCATGAGCCAGACAACACGACTCCACCCTTCCCACAAAATGACCCCAAACTCTTGGGAGCTGGGACAAATCCCCAGAGAGGGATACTCGTCCACAGTACCTGAGGCCACCGCTCCAATCCACGGCTATCCCGGACACAACATCCAGAGACAAAAGCCTGAAGGAACACCTCACACTCGCCCTTGTTTCAGAGGCCCAGGAGCTCCCTCTCGGCTGTACATCCGGCCTGCCATACCCTAGGCGCCACTCATAAGCTGAGTTTGTGTATTCAGACTTCTGTGCCCACAGCCTGGACCCACACAACATCCAGGCTAGGGCCTCTGGACCAAACAGCGAAAGATTGTGCCTGCCCTCTCCAAGGAAAGTGTGCCCAATCCATTGACCACAACCCTACAGGTTAGGGAAAAGCTCCAAGGTCCCTGAGGCCATCAATAGTATAGGCCACCCTGGACTAAGAGGGGCTCTCTGACACCAGCGGAGCAACTATCTCCACTTAGACTCTCAGACAGTGTCCCCAGAGACAGAAGGTTGAAATGGACAGGCCCCCAGGCCCTAATCTGAACCTTAGCTTTGGTTTCCATGTTTCCGTTCTCAGAGGACTGTTTTCGTAGACCAGCACATGGGGCTTTTCTGAGGCACCAAACCAAACCTCTCTCATCTCCACATGGGCAGCTTTCTTACTGGGATGTATCAAGCACTACAGGTAGGAGAGTTCCGCAGGGCCACTGAACAACCAGCACATTCCAAGGTCTCCATGGACCCAAACGCACATTATGACGCATCCTCAGGAGAGGCCATTTCAACTCAGCCCCCTGGGTCGCGTGTTCCAGAGGCAGCATATCAAACATATCTTGTCGCTAATAGCCAATGGGAATGCGAGGCATGCAGTACAGGGATCCATCCTTCGAACCCTGCTCTCCAGTCCTTCCATATGGTATGTCCTGGAGCCATGCAACAGGACTCGAATGTCCCGCAGAAGGAAACCTTGTGGTTTGGGGCAACCTCCAAACTCAGCGTGGGAAAACTTCCTTGGCCTCATGAGGCCCCCACTTCATGAAGGTGCCATCATGGACACATACTCCAGCCTCAGCCAACGTCTGATCCTCAGCCTGACTTCAGTTGCAGATGATTTTGATTCAGCCTCTGCAGATTGGGCCTGCTCTGCCCTTGGCCCCAATCCTCACACTAGCTTGTGTTTTTAGACTTCTGTCCTCACACTCCTGGCCCACAAACCCTCCCTACTGGGAATTCTGGGGCCACAAGGAAGCACTGTGCCTGACTCCCAGGAGAAAAACATTGTCTATGGCGCTGCCCAGAAACCCCAAATGAGGATCAAACTGCTTGACCCTCGGCAACACCCCATTGCATATGCTACCTTAAACAGTGATGCTCATTCGCAAATAGCCTGAGCCCAGACCTTCCAACAGACACCGACACAGCTGGCTGCACACCCAACACATTGGACCCGCCACTGCCTTAGGCCACCATCCATTCCCAACCTGGGTTTTCAGTCATCAGAACCTAGACCTTATCTCCAATCCCTGCACTGGGGGGAACCTGATGCACAAGTCAGAACCCCTCCTTCCCCATGGCAAGAAACCTTGCTGCTGGCAGTGAGTCAAACCTTCACTGTAGGAGAAAACGGCATGGCCCATGAGGCCACGCCCAAGCGTGAGGGCCGCCTTGGGCACAAACACACATTGTGACCCTCAGCTTGAGTACCTTATTCAAGTAACGCCTCTCAGTGACTGGACCAAGAGCCCGCATATGTGGCTTGCCATGCCCATAGGCACCCAGGACTAACTAGATGGTGTGTATTCCAGTTGAGGGAACGCACTGCTGTGCTCTAGAGTCCCTCTCCTGGGGTGTCCCCTGTGGCAGAAAACAGTACTCTTCATTCCCACAGAATGAACACCAACACTTGGGAGCTTGGACAATCCCCCGAGAGGAAGGCTCTTCCTCGGCCTCTGAGACAACCCCTACCCTGACCGGACACTGTAAACGCAACACCCAGAGACAAAATCCTGAGTGACTGCCTCCCACTTGCCCTACTTTGATTTCCAGAGGATCTCCCCTCACGGACTAGAGATCAGGCCTGCCATTACATTGGCCCCTAGCTGAGCCAAGTTTGCTTTTTCAGACATCTGTCCCCACAGCCCTGGCAAACACAGCCTCTAGGCTGGGTCCTCTGGAGCCATACCACAGGACCGTGCCTGCTCTCTCCTGGGAAACTGTGTCCATTCCTTTGGCCACACACCTCCAGAATATGAGAAACCTCAAGGCCTCCGAGGACATCCCACTACTGGGAGCCTCACTGGACTCACAGGGGCATTCGGACACAAGCTGAGCAGCTACATCCATGAATGCATGCACACAGATGTCAACAGAGATAGAAGGTTGAGCCGGACAGGCCTTTAGGCCGTAGTCTCAACTCTTGCTTTGGTTTCCAGGTGTCACTCCTCTGAGGCTTTGTTTCGAAGAACAGGGTATGGGGCTTTCCTGAGGCACGGAACAGAACTCCTCTCATCTCCACATGGGAAGTTTCCTTGTTGGAGCCGTGTCAAACACTTCATGTTGGAGAATCCTGCAGAGTCCCTGAGCCACCTCCACATTCCAAGGTCTCCCAGGCCACCAAGCCACAGTAGGACTCATCTTCAGGAGAGTCCATTTCAACTCTCCCCTCTGGGTAGCTCACCAAGGAGCCCGCAGATTGAGCCTGCCTTGTCCTGACTAAAGAGTGGGAATATGAGGTGGCGTTCCCAGGCATCCATGCTTAGACACCTGCTCTCGAGTCTTTCCATAAGGGGCCTCTTGGTACCATCCAATAGGACTCGACAGTCGTGCAGAAGGTAACCTTCAGTTTTGGTGCAGTTCACAAATCCCATCGTAGGCAAAACTTTCTGGCCTCATGAAGCCCCCACACCCTTCAGGAAGAGGCCATGCTGGACAAGAACTCTAGCCTGAGGCACGTCTCATAGTTGACATGACCTCAGTGCAGGAGATCTCGATTCAGCCTCTGCAGAGTGGGCCTGCCGTGCCCTCGGTCCCAAACCTCACGCTAGCTTGTGTTTTCAGACTTCCTTCCTCACACTCCTGGCATACAAGCCCTCTGGACTAGGAACTCCGGAACCAAAACCCAGCCCAGTGTCTGCCCAATCGAAGAAAAACGTTTCCCTGTGGGGCTCTCCAGAAAACCCAGATAAGGATCAACCTGCTTGGGCCTCGACGGTACCCGAACTGGATAGGCTGCTCTGGGCACTCATGCTCTGCCTGACACAGCCTGAAGCCAGACGTCCAGACAGACAAGGAGACAGCTGGCCGCACACCCAGCACTTCGGACACGCCATGGTCTTATGCCGTCACCTCATCCTAACCTTGGTTTTCAGATATCTGAACCTAGACATTATATCAATTCTCCACACAGCTGGGTATAGCAAGCACAAAACAGAACTCCTCCTTCCCCATGGCTGTCAAGCTTGCTCTTGGCATGGAGTCACACCTTCAGGGTGGGAGAAACCTTCATGGCCCCTGATGCCACGCCCAAACTTGAGTGCTGCTTGGGCACAAATTCACACTGTGACCCTCAGCATGAGCCCCATGTCAAAGAAAGGCCTGTCAGGGCCTGGACCAAGAGCCCACATATGGGGCTTGCCAAGCCCCTATGCACCCAATCCTCACCACGGTTTGAATTTCCAGTCGCCCCGCCCGTACCTGGAGCTCTGCTCTGGAATCCCTTTCTTGGAGAGACCCATGAGCCAGACAACACGACTCCACCCTTCCCACAAAATGACCCCAAACTCTTGGGAGCTGGGACAAATCCCCAGAGAGGGATACTCGTCCACAGTACCTGAGGCCACCGCTCCAATCCACGGCTATCCCGGACACAACATCCAGAGACAAAAGCCTGAAGGAACGCCTCCCACTCGCCCTTGTTTCAGAGGCCCAGGAGCTCCCTCTCGGGCTGTACATCCGGCCTGCCATACCCTAGGCGCCACTCATAAGCTGAGTTTGTGTATTCAGACTTCTGTGCCCAGAGCCTGGACCCACACAACATCCAGGCTAGGGCCTCTGGACCAAACAGCGAAAGATTGTGCCTGCCCTCTCCAAGGAAAGTGTGCCCAATCCATTGACCACAACCCTACAGGTTAGGGAAAAGCTCCAATGTCCCTGAGGCCATCAATAGTATAGGCCACCCTGGACTAAGAGGGGCTCTCTGACACCAGCGGAGCAACTATCTCCACTTAGGCTCTCACACAGTGTCCCCAGAGACAGAAGGTTGAAATGGACAGGACCCCAGGCCCTAATCTGAACCTTAGCTTTGGTTTCCATGTTTCCGTTCTCAGAGGACTGCTTTCGTAGACCAGCACATGGGGCTTTTCTGAGGCACCAAACCAAACCTCTCTCATCTCCACATGGGCAGCTTTCTTACTGGGATGTATCAAGCACTTCAGGTAGGAGAGTTCCGCAGGGCCACTGAACAACCAGCACATTCCAAGGTCTCCATGGACCCAAACGCACATTATGACGCATCGTCAGGAGAGGCCATTTCAACTCAGCCCCCTGGGTCGCGTGTTCCAGAGGCAGCAGATCAAACATATCTTGTCGCTAATAGCCAATGGGAATGCGAGGCATGCTGTACAGGGATCCATCCTTCGAACCCTGCTCTCCAGTGTTTCCATATGGTATGTCCTGGAGCCATGCAACAGGACTCGAATGTCCCGCAGAAGGAAACCTTGTGGTTTGGGGCAACCTCCAAACTCAGCGTGGGAAAACTTCCTTGGCCTCATGCGGCCCCCACTTCATAAAGGTGCCATCATGGACACATACTCCAGCCTCAGCCAACGTCTGATCCTCAGCCTGACTTCAGATGCAGGAGATTTTGATTCAGCCTCTGCAGAGTGGGCCTGCTCTGCCCTTGGCTCCAATCCTCACACTAGCTTGTGTTTTCAGACTTCCGTCCTCACACTCCTGGCCCACAAACCCTCCCTACTGGGAATTCTGGGGCCACAATGAAGCACTGTGCCTGCCTCCAGTAGAAAAACATTGTCTATGGCGCTGCCCAGAAACCCCAAATGAGGATCAAACTGCTTGGCCTTCGGCAACACCCCATTGCATAGTCTACCTTAAACAGTGATGCCTTGTCGCAAATAGCCTGAGCCCAGACCTTCAAACAGACACCGACACAGCTGGCTGCACACCCAGCACATTGGACCCGCCACTGCCTTAGTCCACCATCCATTCCCAACCTGGGTTTTCAGTCATCGGAACCTAGACCTTATCTCCAAACCCTGCACAGGGGGGATCCTGATGCACCATTCCACAGGACCTTCCCCATGGCAAGAAACCTTGCTGCTGGCAGTGAGTCAAACCTTCAGTGTAGGAGAAAACGGCATGGCCCATGAGGCCACGCCCAAGCGTGAGGGCCGCCTTGGGCACAAACACACATTGTGACCCTCAGCTTGAGTACCTTATTCAAGTAACGCCTCTCAGTGACTGGACCAAGAGCCCGCATATGTGGCTTGCCATGCCCATAGGCACCCAGGACTAACTAGATGGTGTGTATTCCAATTGAGGGAACCCACTGCTGTGCTCTAGAGTCCCTCTCCTGGGGGGTCCCCTGTGGCAGAAAACAGTACTCTTCATTCCCACAGAATGAACACAAACACTTGGAGCTTGGATAATCCCCCGAGAGGAAGGCTCTTCCTCGGCCTCTGAGACAACCCCTACCCTGACCGGACTCTGTAAACGCAACACCCAGAGACAAAATCCTGAGTGACTGCCTCCCACTTGCCCTACTTTGATTTCCAGAGGATCTCCCCTCACGCACTAGAGATCAGGCCTGCCATTACATTGGCCCCTAGCTGAGCCAAGTTTGCTTTTTCAGACATCTGTCCCCACAGCCCTGGCAAACACAGCCTCTAGGCTGGGTCCTCTGGAGCCATTCCACAGGACCGTGCCTGCCCTCTCCTGGGAAACTGTGTACATTCATTTGGCAACACAACTGCAGAATATGAGAAACCTCAAAGCCTCCGAGGACATCCCACTACTGGGAGCCTACTGGACTCACAGGGGCATTCGGACACAAGCTGAGCAGCTACATCCATGAATGCATGCACACAGATGTCAACAGAGATAGAAGGTTGAGCCGGACAGGCCTTTAGGCCGTAGTCTCAACTCTTGCTTTGGTTTCCAGGTGTCACTCCTCAGAGGCTTTGGTTCGAAGAACAGGGTATGGGGCTTTTCTGAGGCACGGAACAGAACTCCTCTCGTCTCCACATGGGAAGTTTCCTTGTTGGAGCCGTGTCAAACACCTCATGTTGGAGAATCCTGCAGAGTCCCTGAGCCACCTCCACATTCCAAGGTCTCCCAGGCCACCAAGCCACAGTAGGACTCATCTTCAGGAGAGTCCATTTCAACTCTCCCCTCTGGGTAGCTCACCCAGGAGCCCGCAGATTGAGCCTGCCTTGTCCTGACTAAAGAGTGGGAATATGAGGTGGCGTTCCCAGGCATCCATGCTTAGACACCTGCTCTCGAGTCTTTCCATATGGGGCCTCTTGGAACCATCCAATAGGACTCGACTGTCGTGCAGAAGGTAACCTTCAGTTTTGGAGCAGTTCACAAATCCCATCGTAGGCAAAACTTTCTGGCCTCATGAAGCCCCCACACCCTTCAGGAAGAGGCCATGCTGGACAAGAACTCTAGCCTGAGGCACGTCTCATAGTTGACATGACCTCAGTGCAGGAGATCTCGATTCAGCCTCTGCAGAGTGGGCCTGCCGTGCCCTCGGTCCCAAACCTCACGCTAGCTTGTGTTTTCAGACTACCTTCCTCACACTCCTGGCTAACAAGCCCTCCGGACTAGGAACTCCAGAACCAAAACCCAGCCCAGTGTCTGCCCAACGGAAGAAAAACGTTTCCCTGTGGGGCTCTCCAGAAAACCCAGATGAGGATCAACCTGCTCGGGCCTCGACGGTACCCGAACTGGATAGGCTGCTCTGGGCACTCATGCTCTGCCTGACACAGCCTGAAGCCAGACGTCCAGACAGACAAGGAGAGAGCTGGCCGCACACCCAGCACTTCGGACACGCCATGGTCTTATGCCGTCACCTCATCCTAACCTTGCTTTTCAGATATCTGAACCTAGACATTATATCAATTCTCCACACAGCTGGGTATAGCAAGCACAAAACAGAACTCCTCCTTCCCCATGGCTGTCAAGCTTGCTCTTGGCATGGAGTCACACCTTCAGGGTGGGAGAAACCTTCATGGCCCCTGATGCCACGCCCAAACTTGAGTGCTGCTTGGGCACAAATTCACACTGTGACCCTCAGCATGAGCCCCATGTCAAAGAAAGGCCTGTCAGGGCCTGGACCAAGAGCCCACATATGGGGCTTGCCAAGCCCTTATGCACCCAATCCTCACCACGGTTTGAATTTTCCAGTCGCCCCGCCCGTACCTGGAGCTCTGCTCTGGAATCCCTTTCTTGGAGAGACCCATGAGCCAGACAACACGACTCCACCCTTCCCACATAATGACCCCAAACTCTTGGGAGCTGGGACAAATCCCCAGAGAGGGATACTCGTCCACAGTACCTGAGGCCACTGCTCCAATCCACGGCTATCCCGGACACAACATCCAGAGACAAAAGCCTGAAGGAACACCTCACACTCGCCCTTGTTTCAGAGGCCCAGGAGCTCCCTCTCGGCTGTATATCCGGCCTGCCATACCCTAGGCGCCACTCATAAGCTGAGTTTGTGTATTCAGACTTCTGTGCCCACAGCCTGGACCCACACAACATCCAGGCTAGGGCCTCTGGACCAAACAGCGAAAGATTGTGCCTGCCCTCTCCAAGGAAAGTGTGCCCAATCCATTGACCACAACCCTACAGGTTAGGGAAAAGCTCCAAGGTCCCTGAGGCCATCAATAGTATAGGCCACCCTGGACTAAGAGGGGCTCTCTGACACCAGCGGAGCAACTATCTCCACTTAGACTCTCAGACAGTGTCCCCAGAGACAGAAGGTTGAAATGGACAGGCCCCCAGGCCCTAATCTGAACCTTAGCTTTGGTTTCCATGTTTCCGTTCTCAGAGGACTGTTTTCGTAGACCAGCACATGGGGCTTTTCTGAGGCACCAAACCAAACCTCTCTCATCTCCACATGGGCAGCTTTCTTACTGGGATGTATCAAGCACTACAGGTAGGAGAGTTCCGCAGGGCCACTGAACAACCAGCACATTCCAAGGTCTCCATGGACCCAAACGCACATTATGACGCATCCTCAGGAGAGGCCATTTCAACTCAGCCCCCTGGGTCGCGTGTTCCAGAGGCAGCATATCAAAAATATCTTGTCGCTAATAGCCAATGGGAATGCGAGGCATGCAGTACAGGGATCCATCCTTCGAACCCTGCTCTCCAGTCCTTCCATATGGTATGTCCTGGAGCCATGCAACAGGACTCGAATGTCCCGCAGAAGGAAACCTTGTGGTTTGGGGCAACCTCCAAACTCAGCGTGGGAAAACTTCCTTGGCCTCATGAGGCCCCCACTTCATGAAGGTGCCATCATGGACACATACTCCAGCCTCAGCCAACGTCTGATCCTCAGCCTGACTTCAGTTGCAGATGATTTTGATTCAGCCTCTGCAGATTGGGCCTGCTCTGCCCTTGGCCCCAATCCTCACACTAGCTTGTGTTTTTAGACTTCTGTCCTCACACTCCTGGCCCACAAACCCTCCCTACTGGGAATTCTGGGGCCACAAGGAAGCACTGTGCCTGACTCCCAGGAGAAAAACATTGTCTATGGCGCTGCCCAGAAACCCCAAATGAGGATCAAACTGCTTGACCCTCGGCAACACCCCATTGTATATGCTACCTTAAACAGTGATGCTCATTCGCAAATAGCCTGAGCCCAGACCTTCAAACAGACACCGACACAGCTGGCTGCACACCCAGCACATTGGACCCGCCACTGCCTTAGGCCACCATCCATTCCCAACCTGGGTTTTCAGTCATCGGAACCTAGACCTTATCTCCAATCCCCGCACTGGGGGGAACCTGATGCACAAGTCAGAACCCCTCCTTCCCCCTGGCAAGAAACCTTGCTGCTGGCAGTGAGTCAAACCATCAGTGTAGTAGAAATTGGCATGGCCCATGAGGCCACGCCCAAGCGTGAGGGCCGCCTTGGGCACAAACACACATTGTGACCCTCAGCGTGAGTACCTTATTCAAGTAACGCCTCTCAGTGACTGGACCAAGAGCCCGCATATGTGGCTTGCCATGCCCATAGGCACCCAGGACTAACTAGATGGTGTGTATTCCAGTTGAGGGAACGCACTGCTGTGCTCTAGAGTCCCTCTCCTGGGGTGTCCCCTGTGGCAGAAAACAGTACTCTTCATTCCCACAGAATGAACACCAACACTTGGGAGCTTGGACAATCCCCCGAGAGGAAGGCTCTTCCTCGGCCTCTGAGACAACCCCTACCCTGACCGGACACTGTAAACGCAACACCCAGAGACAAAATCCTGAGTGACTGCCTCCCACTTGCCCTACTTTGATTTCCAGAGGATCTCCCCTCACGGACTAGAGATCAGGCCTGCCATTACATTGGCCCCTAGCTGAGCCAAGTTTGCTTTTTCAGACATCTGTCCCCACAGCCCTGGCAAACACAGCCTCTAGGCTGGGTCCTCTGGAGCCATACCACAGGACCGTGCCTGCTCTCTCCTGGGAAACTGTGTCCATTCCTTTGGCCACACACCTCCAGAATATGAGAAACCTCAAGGCCTCCGAGGACATCCCACTACTGGGAGCCTCACTGGACTCACAGGGGCATTCGGACACAAGCTGAGCAGCTACATCCATGAATGCATGCACACAGATGTCAACAGAGATAGAAGGTTGAGCCGGACAGGCCTTTAGGCCGTAGTCTCAACTCTTGCTTTGGTTTCCAGGTGTCACTCCTCAGAGGCTTTGGTTCGAAGAACAGGGTATGGGGCTTTCCTGAGGCACGGAACAGAACTCCTCTCGTCTCCACATGGGAAGTTTCCTTGTTGGAGCCGTGTCAAACACCTCATGTTGGAGAATCCTGCAGAGTCCCTGAGCCACCTCCACATTCCAAGGTCTCCCAGGCCACCAAGCCACAGTAGGACTCATCTTCAGGAGAGTCCATTTCAACTCTCCCCTCTGGGTAGCTCACCAAGGAGCCCGCAGATTGAGCCTGCCTTGTCCTGACTAAAGAGTGGGAATATGAGGTGGCGTTCCCAGGCATCCATGCTTAGACACCTGCTCTCGAGTCTTTCCATATGGGGCCTCTTGGTACCATCCAATAGGACTCGACAGTCGTGCAGAAGGTAACCTTCAGTTTTGGAGCAGTTCACAAATCCCATCGTAGGCAAAACTTTCTGGCCTCATGAAGCCCCCACCCTTCAGGAAGAGGCTATGCTGGACAAGAACTCTAGCCTGAGGCACGTCTCATAGTTGACATGACCTCAGTGCAGGAGATCTCGATTCAGCTTCTGCAGAGTGGGCCTGCCGTGCCCTCGGTCCCAAATCTCACGCTAGCTTGTGTTTTCAGACTTCCTTCCTCACACTCCTGGCAAACAAGCCCTCTGGACTAGGAACTCCGGAACCAAAACCCAGCCCAGTGTCTGCCCAACGGAAGAAAAACGTTTCCCTGTGGGGCTCTCCAGAAAACCCAGATAAGGTTCAACCTGCTCGGGCCTCGACGGTACCCGAACTGGATAGGCTGCTCTGGGCACTCATGCTCAGCCTGACACAGCCTGAAACCAGACGTCCAGACAGGCAAGGAGACAGCTGGCCGCACACCCAGCACTTCGGACACGCCATGGTCTTATGCCGTCACCTCATCCTAACCTTGGTTTTCAGATATCTGAACCTAGACATTATATCAATTCTCCACACAGCTGGGTATAGCAAGCACAAAACAGAACTCCTCCTTCCCCATGGCTGTCAAGCTTGCTCTTGGCATGGAGTCACACCTTCAGGGTGGGAGAAACCTTCATGGCCCCTGATGCCACGCCCAAACTAGAGTGCTGCTTGGGCACAAATTCACACTGTGACCCTCAGCATGAGCCCCATGTCAAAGAAAGGCCTGTCAGGGCCTGGCCCAAGAGCCCACATATGGGGCTTGCCAAGCCCCTATGCACCCAATCCTCACCACGGTTTGAATTTCCAGTCGCCCCGCCCGTACCTGGAGCTCTGCTCTGGAATCCCTTTCTTGGAGAGACCCATGAGCCAGACAACACGACTCCACCCTTCCCACAAAATGACCCCAAACTCTTGGGAGCTGGGACAAATCCCCAGAGAGGGATACTCGTCCACAGTACCTGAGGCCACTGCTCCAATCCACGGCTATCCCGGACACAACATCTAGAGACAAAAGCCTGAAGGAACGCCTCCCACTCGCCCTTGTTTCAGAGGCCCAGGAGCTCCCTCTCGGGCTGTACATCCGGCCTGCCATACCCTAGGCGCCACTCATAAGCTGAGTTTGTGTATTCAGACTTCTGTGCCCACAGCCTGGACCCACACAACATCCAGGCTAGGGCCTCTGGACCAAACAGCGAAAGATTGTGCCTGCCCTCTCCAAGGAAAGTGTGCCCAATCCATTGACCACAACCCTACAGGTTAGGGAAAAGCTCCAAGGTCCCTGAGGCCATCAATAGTATAGGCCACCCTGGACTAAGAGGGGCTCTCTGACACCAGCGGAGCAACTATCTCCACTTAGACTCTCAGACAGTGTCCCCAGAGACAGAAGGTTGAAATGGACAGGCCCCCAGGCCCTAATCTGAACCTTAGCTTTGGTTTCCATGTTCCGTTCTCAGAGGACTGCTTTCGTAGACCAGCACATGGGGCTTTTCTGAGGCACCAAACCAAACCTCTCTCATCTCCACATGGGCAGCTTTCTTACTGGGATGTATCAAACACTTCAGGTAGGAGAGTTCCGCAGGGCCACTGAACAACCAGCACATTCCAAGGTCTCCATGGACCCAAACGCACATTATGACGCATCCTCAGGAGAGGCCATTTCAACTCAGCCCCCTGGGTCGCGTGTTCCAGAGGCAGCAGATCAAACATATCTTGTCGCTAATAGCCAATGGGAATGCGAGGCATGCTGTACAGGGATCCATCCTTCGAACCCTGCTCTCCAGTCTTTCCATATGGTATGTCCTGGAACCATGCAACAGGACTCGAATGTCCCGCAGAAGGAAACCTTGTGGTTTGGGGCAACCTCCAAACTCAGCGTGGGAAAACTTCCTTGACCTCATGAGGCCCCCACTTCATAAAGGTGCCATCATGGACACATACTCCAGCCTCAGCCAACGTCTGATCCTCAGCCTGACTTCAGATGCAGGAGATTTTGATTCAGCCTCTGCAGAGTGGGCCTGCTCTGCCCTTGGCTCCAATCCTCACACTAGCTTGTGTTTTCAGACTTCCGTCCTCACACTCCTGGCCCACAAACCCTCCCTACTGGGAATTCTGGGGCCACAAGGAAGCACTGTGCCTGCCTCCCAGGAGAAAATCCTTGTCTATGGCGCTGCCCAGAAACCCCAAATGAGGATCAAACTGCTTGGCCCTCGGCAACACCCCATTGCATAGGCTACCTTAAACAGTGATGCTCATTCGCAAATAGCCTGAGCCCAGACCTTCAAACAGACACCGACACAGCTGGCTGCACACCCAGCACATTGGACCCGCCACTGCCTTAGGCCACCATCCATTCCCAACCTGGGTTTTCAGTCATCGGAACCTAGACCTTATCTCCAATCCCCGCACTGGGGGGAACCTGATGCACAAGTCAGAACCCCTCCTTCCCCCTGGCAAGAAACCTTGCTGCTGGCAGTGAGTCAAACCTTCAGTGTAGGAGAAATTGGCATGGCCCATGAGGCCACGCCCAAGCGTGAGGGCCGCCTTGGGCACAAACACACATTGTGACCCTCAGCGTGAGTACCTTATTCAAGTAACGCCTCTCAGTGACTGGACCAATAGCCCGCATATGTGGCTTGCCATGCCCATAGGCACCCAGGACTAACTAGATGGTGTGTATTCCAGTTGAGGGAACGCACTGCTGTGCTCTAGAGTCCCTCTCCTGGGGGGTCCCCTGTGGCAGAAAACAGTACTCTTCATTCCCACAGAATGAACACCAACACTTGGGAGCTTGGACAATCCCCCGAGAGGAAGGCTCTTCCTCGGCCTCTGAGACAACCCCTACCCTGACCGGACACTGTAAACGCAACACCCAGAGACAAAATCCTGAGTGACTGCCTCCCACTTGCCCTACTTTGATTTCCAGAGGATCTCCCCTCACGGACTAGAGATCAGGCCTGCCATTACATTGGCCCCTAGCTGAGCCAAGTTTGCTTTTTCAGACATCTGTCCCCACAGCCCTGGCAAACACAGCCTCTAGGCTGGGTCCTCTGGAGCCATACCACAGGACCGTGCCTGCTCTCTCCTGGGAAACTGTGTCCATTCCTTTGGCCACACACCTCCAGAATATGAGAAACCTCAAGGCCTCCGAGGACATCCCACTACTGGGAGCCTCACTGGACTCACAGGGGCATTCGGACACAAGCTGAGCAGCTACATCCATGAATGCATGCACACAGATGTCAACAGAGATAGAAGGTTGAGCCGGACAGGCCTTTAGGCCGTAGTCTCAACTCTTGCTTTGGTTTCCAGGTGTCACTCCTCAGAGGCTTTGGTTCGAAGAACAGGGTATGGGGCTTTTCTGAGGCACGGAACAGAACTCCTCTCGTCTCCACATGGGAAGTTTCCTTGTTGGAGCCGTGTCAAACACCTCATGTTGGAGAATCCTGCAGAGTCCCTGAGCCACCTCCACATTCCAAGGTCTCCCAGGCCACCAAGCCACAGTAGGACTCATCTTCAGGAGAGTCCATTTCAACTCTCCCCTCTGGGTAGCTCACCAAGGAGCCCGCAGATTGAGCCTGCCTTGTCCTGACTAAAGAGTGGGAATATGAGGTGGCGTTCCCAGGCATCCATGCTTAGACACCTGCTCTCGAGTCTTTCCATATGGGGCCTCTTGGTACCATCCAATAGGACTCGACAGTCGTGCAGAAGGTAACCTTCAGTTTTGGAGCAGTTCACAAATCCCATCGTAGGCAAAACTTTCTGGCCTCATGAAGCCCCCACCCTTCAGGAAGAGGCTATGCTGGACAAGAACTCTAGCCTGAGGCACGTCTCATAGTTGACATGACCTCAGTGCAGGAGATCTCGATTCAGCTTCTGCAGAGTGGGCCTGCCGTGCCCTCGGTCCCAAATCTCACGCTAGCTTGTGTTTTCAGACTTCCTTCCTCACACTCCTGGCAAACAAGCCCTCTGGACTAGGAACTCCGGAACCAAAACCCAGCCCAGTGTCTGCCCAACGGAAGAAAAACGTTTCCCTGTGGGGCTCTCCAGAAAACCCAGATAAGGTTCAACCTGCTCGGGCCTCGACGGTACCCGAACTGGATAGGCTGCTCTGGGCACTCATGCTCAGCCTGACACAGCCTGAAACCAGACGTCCAGACAGGCAAGGAGACAGCTGGCCGCACACCCAGCACTTCGGACACGCCATGGTCTTATGCCGTCACCTCATCCTAACCTTGGTTTTCAGATATCTGAACCTAGACATTATATCAATTCTCCACACAGCTGGGTATAGCAAGCACAAAACAGAACTCCTCCTTCCCCATGGCTGTCAAGCTTGCTCTTGGCATGGAGTCACACCTTCAGGGTGGGAGAAACCTTCATGGCCCCTGATGCCACGCCCAAACTAGAGTGCTGCTTGGGCACAAATTCACACTGTGACCCTCAGCATGAGCCCCATGTCAAAGAAAGGCCTGTCAGGGCCTGGACCAAGAGCCCACATATGGGGCTTGCCAAGCCCCTATGCACCCAATCCTCACCACGGTTTGAATTTCCAGTCGCCCCGCCCGTACCTGGAGCTCTGCTCTGGAATCCCTTTCTTGGAGAGACCCATGAGCCAGACAACACGACTCCACCCTTCCCACAAAATGACCCCAAACTCTTGGGAGCTGGGACAAATCCCCAGAGAGGGATACTCGTCCACAGTACCTGAGGCCACCGCTCCAATCCACGGCTATCCCGGACACAACATCTAGAGACAAAAGCCTGAAGGAACGCCTCCCACTCGCCCTTGTTTCAGAGGCCCAGGAGCTCCCTCTCGGGCTGTACATCCGGCCTGCCATACCCTAGGCGCCACTCATAAGCTGAGTTTGTGTATTCAGACTTCTGTGCCCACAGCCTGGACCCACACAACATCCAGGCTAGGGCCTCTGGACCAAACAGCGAAAGATTGTGCCTGCCCTCTCCAAGGAAAGTGTGCCCAATCCATTGACCACAACCCTACAGGTTAGGGAAAAGCTCCAAGGTCCCTGAGGCCATCAATAGTATAGGCCACCCTGGACTAAGAGGGGCTCTCTGACACCAGCGGAGCAACTATCTCCACTTAGACTCTCAGACAGTGTCCCCAGAGACAGAAGGTTGAAATGGACAGGCCCCCAGGCCCTAATTTGAACCTTAGCTTTGGTTTCCATGTTCCGTTCTCAGAGGACTGCTTTCGTAGACCAGCACATGGGGCTTTTCTGAGGCACCAAACCAAACCTCTCTCATCTCCACATGGGCAGCTTTCTTACTGGGATGTATCAAACACTTCAGGTAGGAGAGTTCCGCAGGGCCACTGAACAACCAGCACATTCCAAGGTCTCCATGGACCCAAACGCACATTATGACGCATCCTCAGGAGAGGCCATTTCAACTCAGCCCCCTGGGTCGCGTGTTCCAGAGGCAGCAGATCAAACATATCTTGTCGCTAATAGCCAATGGGAATGCGAGGCATGCTGTACAGGGATCCATCCTTCGAACCCTGCTCTCCAGTCTTTCCATATGGTATGTCCTGGAACCATGCAACAGGACTCGAATGTCCCGCAGAAGGAAACCTTGTGGTTTGGGGCAACCTCCAAACTCAGCGTGGGAAAACTTCCTTGGCCTCATGAGGCCCCCACTTCATAAAGGTGCCATCATGGACACATACTCCAGCCTCAGCCAACGTCTGATCCTCAGCCTGACTTCAGATGCAGGAGATTTTGATTCAACCTCTGCAGAGTGGGCCTGCTCTGCCCTTGGCTCCAATCCTCACACTAGCTTGTGTTTTCAGACTTCCGTCCTCACACTCCTGGCCCACAAACCCTCCCTACTGGGAATTCTGGGGCCACAAGGAAGCACTGTGCCTGCCTCCCAGGAGAAAATCCTTGTCTATGGCGCTGCCCAGAAACCCCAAATGAGGATCAAACTGCTTGGCCCTCGGCAACACCCCATTGCATAGGCTACCTTAAACAGTGATGCTCTGTCGCAAATAGCCTGAGCCCAGACCTTCAAACAGACACCGACACAGCTGGCTGCACACCCAGCACATTGGACCCGCCACTGCCTTAGGCCACCATCCATTCCCAACCTGGGTTTTCAGTCATCGGAACCTAGACCTTATCTCCAATCCCCGCACTGGGGGGAACCTGATGCACAAGTCAGAACCCCTCCTTCCCCCTGGCAAGAAACCTTGCTGCTGGCAGTGAGTCAAACCTTCAGTGTAGGAGAAATTGGCATGGCCCATGAGGCCACGCCCAAGCGTGAGGGCCGCCTTGGGCACAAACACACATTGTGACCCTCAGCGTGAGTACCTTATTCAAGTAACGCCTCTCAGTGACTGGACCAAGAGCCCGCATATGTGGCTTGCCATGCCCATAGGCACCCAGGACTAACTAGATGGTGTGTATTCCAGTTGAGGGAACCCACTGCTGTGCTCTAGAGTCCCTCTCCTGGGGTGTCCCCTGTGGCAGAAAACAGTACTCTTCATTCCCACAGAATGAACACCAACACTTGGGAGCTTGGACAATCCCCCGAGAGGAAGGCTCTTCCTCGGCCTCTGAGACAACCCCTACACTGACCGGACACTGTAAACGCAACACCCAGAGACAAAATCCTGAGTGACTGCCTCCCACTTGCCCTACTTTGATTTCCAGAGGATCTCCCCTCACGGACTAGAGATCAGGCCTGCCATTACATTGGCCCCTAGCTGAGCCAAGTTTGCTTTTTCAGACATCTGTCCCCACAGCCCTGGCAAACACAGCCTCTAGGCTGGGTCCTCTGGAGCCATACCACAGGACCGTGCCTGCTCTCTCTTGGGAAACTGTGTCCATTCCTTTGGCCACACACCTCCAGAATATGAGAAACCTCAAGGCCTCCGAGGACATCCCACTACTGGGAGCCTCACTGGACTCACAGGGGCATTCGGACACAAGCTGAGCAGCTACATCCATGAATGCATGCACACAGATGTCAACGGAGATAGAAGGTTGAGCCGGACAGGCCTTTAGGCCGTAGTCTCAACTCTTGCTTTGGTTTCCAGGTGTCACTCCTCAGAGGCTGTGGTTCGAAGAACAGGGTATGGGGCTTTCCTGAGGCACGGAACAGAACTCCTCTCGTCTCCACATGGGAAGTTTCCTTGTTGGAGCCGTGTCAAACACCTCATGTTGGAGAATCCTGCAGAGTCCCTGAGCCACCTCCACATTCCAAGGTCTCCCAGGCCACCAAGCCACAGTAGGACTCATCTTCAGGAGAGTCCATTTCAACTCTCCCCTCTGGGTAGCTCACCCAGGAGCCCGCAGATTGAGCCTGCCTTGTCCTGACTAAAGAGTGGGAATATGAGGTGGCGTTCCCAGGCATCCATGCTTAGACACCTGCTCTCGAGTCTTTCCATATGGGGCCTCTTGGAACGATCCAATAGGACTCGACTGTCGTGCAGAAGGTAACCTTCAGTTTTGGAGCAGTTCACAAATCCCATCGTAGGCAAAACTTTCTGGCCTCATGAAGCCCCCACACCCTTCAGGAAGAGGCCATGCTGGACAAGAACTCTAGCCTGAGGCACGTCTCATAGTTGACATGACCTCAGTGCAGGGGATCTCGATTCAGCCTCTGCAGAGTGGGCCTGCCGTGCCCTCGGTCCCAAACCTCACGCTAGCTTGTGTTTTCAGACTTCCTTCCTCACACTCCTGGCAAACAAGCCCTCCGGACTAGGAACTCCAGAACCAAAACCCAGCCCAGTGTCTGCCCAACGGAAGAAAAACGTTTCCCTGTGGGGCTCTCCAGAAAACCCAGATGAGGATCAACCTGCTCGGGCCTCGACGGTACCCGAACTGGATAGGCTGCTCTGGGCACTCATGCTCTGCCTGACACAGCCTGAAGCCAGACGTCCAGACAGACAAGGAGACAGCTGGCCGCACACCCAGCACTTCGGACACGCCATGGTCTTATGCCGTCACCTCTTCCTAACCTTGGTTTTCAGATATCTGAACCTAGACATTATATCAATTCTCCACACAGCTGGGTATAGCAAGCACAAAACAGAACTCCTCCTTCCCCATGGCTGTCAAGCTTGCTCTTGGCATGGAGTCACACCTTCAGGGTGGGAGAAACCTTCATGGCCCCTGATGCCACGCCCAAACTTGAGTGCTGCTTGGGCACAAATTCACACTGTGACCCTCAGCATGAGCCCCATGTCAAAGAAAGGCCTGTCAGGGCCTGGACCAAGAGCCCACATATGGGGCTTGCCAAGCCCCTATGCACCCAATCCTCACCACGGTTTGAATTTTCCAGTCGCCCCGCCCGTACCTGGAGCTCTGCTCTGGAATCCCTTTCTTGGAGAGACCCATGAGCCAGACAACACGACTCCACCCTTCCCACAAAATGACCCCAAACTCTTGGGAGCTGGGACAAATCCCCAGAGAGGGATACTCGTCCACAGTACCTGAGGCCACCGCTCCAATCCACGGCTATCCCGGACACAACATCCAGAGACAAAAGCCTGAAGGAACGGCTCCCACTCGCCCTTGTTTCAGAGGCCCAGGAGCTCCCTCTCGGGCTGTACTTCCGGCCGGCCATACCCTAGGCGCCACTCATAAGCTGAGTTTGTGTATTCAGACTTCTGTGCCCACAGCCTGGACCCACACAACATCCAGGCTAGGGCCTCTGGACCAAACAGCGAAAGATTGTGCCTGCCCTCTCCAAGGAAAGCGTGCCCAATCCATTGACCACAACCCTACAGGTTAGGGAAAAGCTCCAAGGTCCCTGAGGCCATCAATAGTATAGGCCACCCTGGACTAAGAGGGGCTCTCTGACACCAGCGGAGCAACTATCTCCTCTTAGACTCTCAGACAGTGTCCCCAGAGACAGAAGGTTGAAATGGACAGGCCCCCAGGCCCTAATCTGAACCTTAGCTTTGGTTTCCATGTTTTCGTTCTCAGAGGACTGCTTTCGTAGACCAGCACATGGTTCTTTTCTGAGGCACCAAACCAAACCTCTCTCATCTCCACATGGGCAGCTTTCTTACTGGGATGTATCAAACACTTCAGGTAGGAGAGTTCCGCAGGGCCACTGAACAACCAGCACATTCCAAGGTCTCCATGGACCCAAACGCACATTATGACGCATCCTCAGGAGAGGCCATTTCAACTCAGCCCCCTGGGTCGCGTGTTCCAGAGGCAGCAGATCAAACATATCTTGTCGCTAATAGCCAATGGGAATGCGAGGCATGCTGTACAGGGATCCATCCTTCGAACCCTGCTCTCCAGTCCTTCCATATGGTATGTCCTGGAGCCATGCAACAGGACTCGAATATCCCGCAGAAGGAAACCTTGTGGTTTGGGGCAACCTCCAAACTCAGCGTGGGAAAACTTCCTTGGCCTCATGAGGCCCCCACTTCATGAAGGTGCCATCATGGACACATACTCCAGCCTCAGCCAACGTCTGATCCTCAGCCTGGCTTCAGATGCAGGAGATTTTGATTCAGCCTCTGCAGAGTGGGCCTGCTCTGCCCTTGGCTCCAATCCTCACACTAGCTTGTGTTTTCAGACTTCCGTCCTCACACTCCTGGCCCACAAACCCTCCCTACTGGGAATTCTGGGGCCACAATGAAGCACTGTGCCTGCCTCCCAGGAGAAAAACATTGTCTATGGCGCTGCCCAGAAACCCCAAATGAGGATCAAACTGCTTGGCCCTCGGCAACACCCCATTGCATAGGCTACCTTAAACAGTGATGCTCTGTCGCAAATAGCCTGAGCCCAGACCTTCAAACAGACACCGACACAGCTGGCTGCACACCCAGCACATTGGACCCGCCACTGCCTTAGGCCACCATCCATTCCCAACCTGGGTTTTCAGTCATCGGAACCTAGACCTTATCTCCAATCCCTGCACTGGGGGGAACCTGATGCACAAGTCAGAACCCCTCCTTCCCCCTGGCAAGAAACCTTGCTGCTGGCAGTGAGTCAAACCTTCAGTGTAGGAGAAATTGGCATGGCCCATGAGGCCACGCCCAAGCGTGAGGGCCGCCTTGGGCACAAACACACATTGTGACCCTCAGCGTGAGTACCTTATTCAAGTAACGCCTCTCAGTGACTGGACCAAGAGCCCGCATATGTGGCTTGCCATGTCCATAGGCACCCAGGACTAACTAGATGGTGTGTATTCCAGTTGAGGGAACCCACTGCTGTGCTCTAGAGTCCCTCTCCTGGGGTGTCCCCTGTGGCAGAAAACAGTACTCTTCATTCCCACAGAATGAACACCAACACTTGGGAGCTTGGACAATCCCCCGAGAGGAAGGCTCTTCCTCGGCCTCTGAGACAACCCCTACACTGACCGGACACTGTAAACGCAACACCCAGAGACAAAATCCTGAGTGACTGCCTCCCACTTGCCCTACTTTGATTTCCAGAGGATCTCCCCTCACGGACTAGAGATCAGGCCTGCCATTACATTGGCCCCTAGCTGAGCCAAGTTTGCTTTTTCAGACATCTGTCCCCACAGCCCTGGCAAACACAGCCTCTAGGCTGGGTCCTCTGGAGCCATACCACAGGACCGTGCCTGCTCTCTCTTGGGAAACTGTGTCCATTCCTTTGGCCACACACATCCAGAATATGAGAAACCTCAAGGCCTCCGAGGACATCCCACTACTGGGAGCCTCACTGGACTCACAGGGGCATTCGGACACAAGCTGAGCAGCTACATCCATGAATGCATGCACACAGATGTCACCGGAGATAGAAGGTTGAGCCGGACAGGCCTTTAGGCCGTAGTCTCAACTCTTGCTTTGGTTTCCAGGTGTCACTCCTCAGAGGCTGTGGTTCGAAGAACAGGGTATGGGGCTTTCCTGAGGCACGGAACAGAACTCCTCTCGTCTCCACATGGGAAGTTTCCTTGTTGGAGCCGTGTCAAACACCTCATGTTGGAGAATCCTGCAGAGTCCCTGAGCCACCTCCACATTCCAAGGTCTCCCAGGCCACCAAGCCACAGTAGGACTCATCTTCAGGAGAGTCCATTTCAACTCTCCCCTCTGGGTAGCTCACCCAGGAGCCCGCAGATTGAGCCTGCCTTGTCCTGACTAAAGAGTGGGAATATGAGGTGGCGTTCCCAGGCATCCATGCTTAGACACCTGCTCTCGAGTCTTTCCATATGGGGCCTCTTGGAACGATCCAATAGGACTCGACTGTCGTGCAGAAGGTAACCTTCAGTTTTGGAGCAGTTCACAAATCCCATCGTAGGCAAAACTTTCTGGCCTCATGAAGCCCCCACACCCTTCAGGAAGAGGCCATGCTGGACAAGAACTCTAGCCTGAGGCACGTCTCATAGTTGACATGACCTCAGTGCAGGGGATCTCGATTCAGCCTCTGCAGAGTGGGCCTGCCGTGCCCTCGGTCCCAAACCTCACGCTAGCTTGTGTTTTCAGACTTCCTTCCTCACACTCCTGGCAAACAAGCCCTCCGGACTAGGAACTCCAGAACCAAAACCCAGCCCAGTGTCTGCCCAACGGAAGAAAAACGTTTCCCTGTGGGGCTCTCCAGAAAACCCAGATGAGGATCAACCTGCTCGGGCCTCGACGGTACCCGAACTGGATAGGCTGCTCTGGGCACTCATGCTCTGCCTGACACAGCCTGAAGCCAGACGTCCAGACAGACAAGGAGACAGCTGGCCGCACACCCAGCACTTCGGACACGCCATGGTCTTATGCCGTCACCTCTTCCTAACCTTGGTTTTCAGATATCTGAACCTAGACATTATATCAATTCTCCACACAGCTGGGTATAGCAAGCACAAAACAGAACTCCTCCTTCCCCATGGCTGTCAAGCTTGCTCTTGGCATGGAGTCACACCTTCAGGGTGGGAGAAACCTTCATGGCCCCTGATGCCACGCCCAAACTTGAGTGCTGCTTGGGCACAAATTCACACTGTGACCCTCAGCATGAGCCCCATGTCAAAGAAAGGCCTGTCAGGGCCTGGACCAAGAGCCCACATATGGGGCTTGCCAAGCCCCTATGCACCCAATCCTCACCACGGTTTGAATTTTCCAGTCGCCCCGCCCGTACCTGGAGCTCTGCTCTGGAATCCCTTTCTTGGAGAGACCCATGAGCCAGACAACACGACTCCACCCTTCCCACAAAATGACCCCAAACTCTTGGGAGCTGGGACAAATCCCCAGAGAGGGATACTCGTCCACAGTACCTGAGGCCACCGCTCCAATCCACGGCTATCCCGGACACAACATCCAGAGACAAAAGCCTGAAGGAACGGCTCCCACTCGCCCTTGTTTCAGAGGCCCAGGAGCTCCCTCTCGGGCTGTACTTCCGGCCGGCCATACCCTAGGCGCCACTCATAAGCTGAGTTTGTGTATTCAGACTTCTGTGCCCACAGCCTGGACCCACACAACATCCAGGCTAGGGCCTCTGGACCAAACAGCGAAAGATTGTGCCTGCCCTCTCCAAGGAAAGCGTGCCCAATCCATTGACCACAACCCTACAGGTTAGGGAAAAGCTCCAAGGTCCCTGAGGCCATCAATAGTATAGGCCACCCTGGACTAAGAGGGGCTCTCTGACACCAGCGGAGCAACTATCTCCTCTTAGACTCTCAGACAGTGTCCCAGAGACAGAAGGTTGAAATGGACAGGCCCCCAGGCCCTAATCTGAACCTTAGCTTTGGTTTCCATGTTTTCGTTCTCAGAGGACTGTTTTCGTAGACCAGCACATGGTTCTTTTCTGAGGCACCAAACCAAACCTCTCTCATCTCCACATGGGCAGCTTTCTTACTGGGATGTATCAAACACTTCAGGTAGGAGAGTTCCGCAGGGCCACTGAACAACCAGCACATTCCAAGGTCTCCATGGACCCAAACGCACATTATGACGCATCCTCAGGAGAGGCCATTTCAACTCAGCCCCCTGGGTCGCGTGTTCCAGAGGCAGCAGATCAAACATATCTTGTCGCTAATAGCCAATGGGAATGCGAGGCATGCTGTACAGGGATCCATCCTTCGAACCCTGCTCTCCAGTCCTTCCATATAGTATGTCCTGGAGCCATGCAACAGGACTCGAATATCCCGCAGAAGGAAACCTTGTGGTTTGGGGCAACCTCCAAACTCAGCGTGGGAAAACTTCCTTGGCCTCATGAGGCCCCCACTTCATGAAGGTGCCATCATGGACACATACTCCAGCCTCAGCCAACGTCTGATCCTCAGCCTGACTTCAGATGCAGGAGATTTTGATTCAGCCTCTGCAGAGTGGGCCTGCTCTGCCCTTGGCTCCAATCCTCACACTAGCTTGTGTTTTCAGACTTCCGTCCTCACACTCCTGGCCCACAAACCCTCCCTACTGGGAATTCTGGGGCCACAATGAAGCACTGTGCCTGCCTCCCAGGAGAAAAACATTGTCTATGGCGCTGCCCAGAAACCCCAAATGAGGATCAAACTGCTTGGCCCTCGGCAACACCCCATTGCATAGGCTACCTTAAACAGTGATGCTCTGTCGCAAATAGCCTGAGCCCAGACCTTCCAACAGACACCGACACAGCTGGCTGCACACCCAGCACATTGGACCCGCCACTGCCTTAGGCCACCATCCATTCCCAACCTGGGTTTTCAGTCATCGGAACCTAGACCTTATCTCCAATCCCTGCACAGGGGGGAACCTGATGCACAAGTCAGAACCCCTCCTTCCCCATGGCAAGAAACCTTGCTGCTGGCCGTGAGTCAAACCTTCAGTGTAGGAGAAAACGGCAAACCTGCCAGGCCTCATGAAGCCCCCCATATCATTCAGGGAGAGGCCATAATGGTCAAAAACTCTAGCTTGAAGCACGTCTCATAGTAGACATGACCGCAATGCAGGAGATCTTGATTCAGCCTCTGCAGATTGGCCTGCCGTGCCCTCGGTCCCAAACCTCACGCTAGCTTGTGTTTTCAGACTTCCTTCCTCACACTCCTGGCAAACAATCCCTCCAGAGTAGGAATTGCAGAACCACAAGCCTGCCCAGTTACTGCCCACCGGTAGAAAACGTTTCCTCGTGGGGCTTTCCATGAAACCCAGATGAGGATAAACCTGCTCTTGCCTCGACGGCACTCAGATTTGATAGGCTGCTCTGGGCACTAATGCTCTGCCTTTCACAGCCTGATGCCAGACGTCCAGACAGGCAAGGAGACAGCTGGCCACACACCTAGCACTTCTGACACGCCATGGTCTTATGACGTTATCTCTTCCTAACCTTGGTTTTCCGATATCTAAACCCAGATATTATATCAATTCCCCACACAGTTGGGCATCTGAAGCACAAATCAGAACTCCTTCTTCCCCATGGCTGTAAGGCTTGCTCTTGGCATGGAGTCACACCTTCAGGGTGGGAGAAACCTTCATTTCCCCTGAAACCACGCCCAAACTTGAGTGCTGCCTTTGGCAGAAATTCACTCTGTGACCCTCAGCATGAGGCCAATATCAAAGAAAGGCCTGTCAGGGCCTTGACCAAGAGCCCTCATATGGGGCGTGCCAAGCCCCTATACACCCAATCCTCACCAGTGTTTGAGTTTTCCAGTCTCCCCCCTGTTTCTGGGGCTCTGCTCTGGAATCACTTTCTTGGAGAGACACATGAGCCAGACAACAGGACTCCACCCTTCCCACAAAATGACCCCAAACTCCTGTTAGCTGGGACAAATCCCCAGAGAGGTTACTCGTCCACAGTCACTGAGGCCACCCCCTACAATCCAAGGCTATCCTGGACGCATCCAGAGACAAAAGCCTGAAGGAATCTCGCCCTTGATTCACAAGCCAAGGAGCTCACTCTTTATCTGTACATCCGGACTGCCATACCCTCGGCGCCACTCATAAGCTGAGTTTTTGTTTTCAGACTTATGTGCCCACAGCCTGGACCCACACACCCTCCAGGCTAGGGCATCTGGAGCCACAGTGAAAGATTGTGCCTGCCATCTCCAAGGAAAGTGTGCCCAATCCATTGACCACAACCCTACAGGTTAGGGAAAAGTTCCAAGGCCCCTGAGGCCATCCTGATAGTGTAGGCTGCCCTGGACTAAAAGGGGCACTCTGACACCAGCTCTGCCATTATCACCACTTAGACTTTCAGACAGTGTCCCCAGAGACAGAAGATTGAAATGGACAGGCCCTTAGGCCCTAATATGAACCTTAGCTTTAGTTTTCATGTGTCTGTCCTCAGAGGACTGGTTTCTTATACCAGCATATTAGGTTTTTCTGAGGCTCCAAACCAAACCTCTCTCGTCTCCACTGGAGTGCTTTCTTACTGGATCTGTATCAAACCCTTCTGGTCGGAGAATTCCGCAGGGCCACAGTACAACCATCACATTCCAAGGTCTCCATGGACAGAAACCCACATTATGACGCATCCTCAGGAGAGGCCATTTCAACTCAGCCCACTGGTTAGCTTGCCCCAGAGCCAGCAGAACAAACATATCTTGTCGTTAATGGCCAAAGGGAATGCGAGGCATGTTGTTCAAGGATCCATCCTTTGAACCCTCCTCTTCAGTCTTTCCGTATGGTATGTATTGGAGCCATTCAACAGGACTCGACTGTCTCGCAGAAGGAAACCTTGTGGTTTGTGGCAACCTCCAAACTCAGCGTGGGAAAACTTCGTTGGCCTCATGAGGCACCTGCTTCATGAAGGTGCCATCAAGGGCACAATCCAACCTCAGCCAATGTCTGATCCTCATCCTGATCAGATGCATGAGATATCCTTTCAGCCTTTGCAGAGTGGGCCTGCTCCCCACCTCACCCTATGTTTTGTTTTCAGACTCTACCCTAGCACTCCTGGCCCAAAAGCCCTCATGATTGGGAATTCTGGTTCCAGAACGAAGCACTCTGCCTGCCCCCCAAAGAAAAACATTGTCTATGGCATTGCTCAGAAACCCCAAATGAAAATCAACCTGCTCAGCCCTCGGCAACACCCCAATTGCATAGGCTACCCTAAACACTATGCTCTGTCTTACATAGCCTGAGCCCAGACCTTGTGAGAGACATTGAGACAGTTGGCTTCACACCCAGCACATCGAACCTGCCATGGGTTAGGCCATTTCATCCCTTCCCATTGACCTGGGTGTCTTCCTGGAGGTATATTCTGAGGCTGTGTCAGACTATGCATTTTTTCTGGAGCTTCCTATGGAATTGGGGTGGTATTAGGGGCCTTGCAATTTTCTCTTAATCTGGTGGGTTGGGAAACTGAGACAGGCTGACATTCCTTGGGAGAGCTGGCCCAGTGCTGTTGTGTGTTCCTGGAGGCCCCATCCTGGAGGGCATATGGGTCAGGACTCTGGGTCCAAAGTCTTCAGACACAAACTCGGGTAAGAGTTAAGCTCGAGGTGATGGCAGACCCAATCTGCAGACCCTGAGCGAAGCATCTCCAGATATGAAATTCGGACAGCTGTGAGGCAGGAGCACAGTCTTTTCTGTCTGACTTGTTTGTCTATGATGGCCACGAAATGGAGGGGTGGCCTCATGGGTCCATGTGAGATTCTACCTCTCTGGGAATTCTGCTCGGCACCCAAGAGTTTGGTGTATTTCCGGGGGATGGGAGGAGCGCAGTTTTATGAGTCAGGGATCCCGTCCAAACAGCCATTCCAGAGATGGGTCCTGGGTTCTGGAGCCTGGATCACCGCAACAAGGCTTAGGATTTGGGCCTAGGGTCCTGCTCTATGTTTTCCTGGTACAGCTCCTGAGTGTTCTTGTTGGAAATGGGTCTCATTCTGAGGGTCACAATGCCTGTTTTTGCCCAGATGCCCATGCTGAGTGGGTGTGACCTCATGGGCTATGCACTTGGCTCCCACTCTGAGGGTTGGACTGCCATCTCAACATTCAGTTTTCCTGCCATGGGGAAGGAGGTGTACTTTTTATGCTTCAGGTTCCCCCATGGGCAGGAATTTGAGCTAAGTTCTGGGACAGGGGCCTGAATAACCAGTTCACTTTGAGATGAGGTCCTCGGGCCAAGGCAGGACCCACCTGCAGAAAATGAGGCCTGCTTTCTGGGTGGCTGTCAGGAGCTCGGGCTCGAGCTGTGTCAGACAGAACATTCGTGGAGAGTTCGGCCTATGATATTGGGGTGCTTTTGAGAGCTGTGCAACTGGTTCCTCATGGGGGATTTTTGCACAGACCCTTTCTTCACTTCTTCTATCTGGTGAGCAGGCAGATGGCTGCATTACGGCTCCAGAATATCCAAGTTGGAGGGTTTGCAGGCGAGGAGTGTGAGGACAGAAGTATGAAAACATAAGCTACGGTTACGCTCAGTGCCGAGCACATGTCTATTCCAATGTACAGCAGTTGTTTCGAGATCTTCAGCACCTGGGCGAGGGGAAGATGTCTGCTCACGCTGGAGTTTGTATCCATGATGGCCAACAAATGGTGGGGAGGCCTCAAGAATTCTTGGAGGTTTTTCCAAGCTGGAGCTTGTGAGCTGCTCCAAACATCAAGGTGTCCTACTAAGGGACAGCAGAAGTCTTCTTACAGGGCTCCAGGGTCCCCCATATGGAAGATTCGATAGTAATGCTCTCTGAATGGAGGCCTGGGAAGCCAATCTCTTGTTACCATTGCAGCTGAGGAACAGGGTAAGCTTGAACCAATGACACTGATTCCAAGTTCCAAGTGATTTGCGTTGATGGAAGTTCTCAGTCTAACAGGTTCCAATGCTGCTTGATTTCCAGGGAGACCTTAGAATGTGGTGGCGGCTCTCTGACCATTGAGGATTCTCTATCCTTAGGATTAGACCCAGTACCCAGGAGCCAGGTTTCCTTCTTGGGACAGGAGGTGTGCTCTTGTATGGCTCACGGACCACAGGTTGGACCATATGCTTGAATTTCCAGAACAGCCCTCTAGGGAGAGAGACCTCAAAACATAAGCTAGGGTTCTGATGAGGTTTTAGGGCCATGGAAGTTTCAATCTTCGGACTAAGTGCCATTGGCCTGCATGTCATCCTGGAGGTAGGTGCTGAGGCTGTGTCAGGCTGTGCACTTTTTCCAGAGTGGCCTATGAAATTGGGGTGCAGTCAGGGGCCTTGCAGTTTTCTCCTAATCTGGACATTTTGGGAAACTGAGATGGGCAGGGTTTCCTCAGGAGAGCAGGGCCAGTGATGTCATGTGTTTCTCGAGGCCCCATCCTGGAGGTCATGTGTGTCAGGACTTTGGGACCAAAGACTTTAGACACAACCTCGGATAAGAGATAGGAGTGAGGTGTTGGCAGTCCGAATCTGAAGACCCTGAGGGAAGCTCCTCGGGATTTGAAATTCAGGTGGCTGGGAGGGAGGAGCACAGGCTTTTCTGTCTGGATTTTGTGTCTAGGATGGCCACTAAATGGAGGGGTGACCTCATGTGTCCATGGGATATTCTTCCACTCTGGTGATTCTGCTTGGCACCCAAGAGTTTGATTTCTTTCTGGGGAAGAGGAAAAGACTGTATTCCATCTCTGGGATCCTGTCCAAACAGGGATTCCAGAGATGGTTTCTGGGTCCAGACACTGGGAAAACTTAACCAAAGCTTCGATTTGGGTTCCTGGTCCAGATCCCAAGGGGGATCTTTGGAAAGGGGTCTCATTCTGAGGGTCACAATGCCTGTTTGTGCCCAGCTGCCCATCCTGTGTAGGCGTGGTCACATGGACCATGCACCTGGTTCCCACTCAGGGTTGTACAGCCATCTCAACATTCAGTTTTCTGGCCATGGGGAAGGAGGAGCACTCTTTTGTGCTTCCGAGTCCCCTATGGGCAGGAATTTGAGCTAAGTCTGGGACAGGTACCTGAATATCCAGGTTGCTTCAAGATGATGGCCTCGGGCCAAGGTTGGACCCACCTGGAGGATATGGGGCCCACTATCTGGGTGGCTGACAGGAGGTCGGGGATCAGGCGGTGTCAGACAGACAATTTATGCAGAGGTCGGTCTATTATATTGGGGTGCCATTGAGGGCCGTGCAGGAGGATCCTCATGTGGGTTTCTGCGAAGACCCATAGGGCACTTCTTCTTTGTGGTGGGCAGGCAGAAAGCTGCACTGTGGCTTCAGAATTCCCAATATGGAGGGCTTGTAGGCGAGGAGTGTGAAGACAGAAGTCTGAAAACACAAGCCAGGGATAAGCTCAGTGCCGACCACAGGACCATTCCATTGTGCAGTGGTTGTTTTGAGATTTCCAGCACCTGAGTATGGGCGAGGGTCAGATGTCTGCTCACGCTGGGTTTGCATCCATGATGGTCAACGAATTGTGGGGTGGCCTCAAGAATTCTTGGAGATTTTCCCAAGCAGGACCTTGTGAGCTGCTCCAAACAGCAAGGTGTCCTACGGTGGGACAGGGGAAGTCCACTTACAAGGCTCCAGGGTCCCCCATATAGAAAGATTCGACAGCAGAGGTCTCTGAATGGGGGCCTGGGAAGTCTTCCTTGCATGACCATTGCAGCTGAGGAACATTGCAGGCTTGATCTGCTGGTTTTTGTTCAAATTTCCAAGTGATCTAAGTTGACGGATGTTCTCAGTCTAATGAGTCACAATGCTGCTTGGTGTCCAGGGAGACCTTAGAATGTGGTGGTGAGGGTGCCTGGGTGGCTCAATGGGCTAAGCCGCTGCCTTCGGCTCAGGTCATGATCTCAGGGTCCTGGGATTGAGTCCCGCATCGGGCTCTCTGCTCAGCAGGGAGCCTGCTTCTTCCTCTCTCTCTCTCTGCCTTCCTCTATGCCTCCTTGTGATCTCTCTCTGTCAAATAAATAAATAAAATCTATATAAAAAAAAAGAATGTGGTTGTGGATCTGTGGCCATGCAGGATTCTCCTACCTGAGGGTTAGACCCAGTTCCCAGGAGCCAGGTTCCCTTCTCGGGACAGGAGGGGTTCTCTTGTATGGCTCAGGGACCACATGTCGGATCATATGTTGGATTTCAAGACCAGGCCTCTGGGCACAGAGGCCTGAATATCTAGGCTAGGGTTCTTATGAGGTTGTAGGGGCATGTCATCCTCAACCTTCGGACTTAGGGACTTTGACCTGTGAGTCTTCCTGGAGGTAGATGCTCAGGTTGTGTCAGACTGTGCATTTTTTCCAGAGTGGCCTATGAAATTGGGGTGGGCTCAGGGGCCTTGCAGGCTTTTCCTAATCTGGAGGGTTTGTGCAACTGAGACGGCAGAATTTCATCCAGAGATCAGGCCCAGTGATGTAGTGTGGTTCTGTCAGCCCCATCATGCAGGGAATGTGGTTAAGGGCTCTGGGACCAAAGTCTTCAGACACAAAATTGTGTATCAATTAGGAGGGAGGTGATGGCAGCCCCGATCTGCAGACGCTGAGGGCAGCTCCTCAGGAATTGAAATTCGTGTGGCTGGGAGGCAGGAGCAAAGGCTTTTCTGTCTGGATTGTGTCTAGGATGGCCTTGGAATGGTGGGGTGTCCTCATGTGTCCATGGAATATTCTACCTGTCTGGGGATTCTGCCCAGCACCCAAGAGTTTGGTGTCTCACTGCGAAGGAGAGAGCGTGGTTTACTGTTTCACGGTTCCCGTCAACACAGGGATTCCAGAGATGGGTTATAGGTCCCTGTGCCTGGATAACCCTACAAAGGCTTAGTATTTGGGCCTAGAGGCTTGACTGCCTGGCTCTGTGGGGCTTTGGTTCAGCTCCCATGGTGACTTGTTGGAAATGGGTCTCAGGGTAAGGGTCACAATGCCTGTTTGTGCCCAGATGCCCATCCTGAGTGGGCATTGGCTCTTGTTCCATGCACCTGGATCCCAATATGAGGGTTGGACCACCATATCAACATTTAATTTTCCTTCTATGAGGAAGGAGGAGTACTCTTTTGTGCTTCAGATTCCCCCATGCACAGTAATTTGAGCTATGTCTGGGACTGGTACGTGAATAACCAGGTTGGTTTGAGATGAAGGACTCAGGTCAAGGCAGGTCACACCTGCCAGATATGGGTCCCGCTATCTAGGTGGCTACCAGGAGGTCGGGGCTCGAGCTGTGTCAGACAAAGCATTAGTTCACAAGGTGGCCTATGATATTGTGGTGCTATAGAGGGCTGTGCTGGTGGAACCTTATATGGAGTTTCACGCAGACCCATAGGGCACCTCTTTTTTCTGGTGGGCAGGCAGAAGGCTGCATTGTGGCTCCCAAATTCCCAATATGGGGGACTTGAAGGCGAGGAGTGTGAGAACAGAAGGCAGAAAACACAATCTATGCTTAATCTCAGTGCCGAGAACATGGCCGTTCCAATGTGCAGTGGTTTTTTTCGAGATCTCCAGCATCTGAGTACAGGCGAGGGTCAGATGTCTGCTCATGATAGAGTTTGTATCTATCGTGGCCAACAAATGAAATATCCAGCACCTGAGTAAAGGTGGATTTCAGATGTTTACGCACACTGGAGTTTGTGTCTCTGATGACCGAATGGAAGAGTGGCATCAAGAGGCTGATGCATGTGAGATGCTCCAAACAGCAAGGTTGTTTTTTCTACTGGACAGTTAGAGTCTGGTATGTTTTCTGCAGGGCCCCCCATGTGAAAAGTATGGGTAGCAGAGCCCTTCCACATGGATGCCTGGAAAGCACACCTCCATTGACCAATGCAGCTGAGGAACATGCAGGTTCTTTACGGTGCTTCTGGGGCGAAGCACCAAGGTCTTGAGTTGACATGGAATCTCTTGAAGATGGGTTACAATGCTGGTTTTTTTTTTACCAGGTAGATCTTAGAATGTGTTGGTGGCTAAGTTGCCTGCAGGATTCTCCTACCCTGAGGGTTTAACACAGGTCGAAGAGCACGGTTACCTTCTGGGGACAGGAGATGTAGTGTTTTGTGGCTCAGGGACCACATGCCGTATCAAAAGTTCCTATTCAAGAACAGGCCTCTGAAGACAGATGCCCGACAACCTAATCTAGGGTTCCAATGAGTCCCAGGGGCATGAGAGGTTCAATCTTCAGACTTAGGACAGTTGACTTGGGTGTCTGCCAGAATGTAGGTGATCAGGGAGTTTCAGACTGTGCACTTATGTCCAGAGTAACCTCCAATATTGGGGTGGCCACAGGGGCCTTGAATGTTTCAACCAACTCTGGAGGGTTTGGTTAACTGACATGCACAATTTCCATGGGGATGGCAAGCACAGTCCTGTGGTGTGGCTCCAGAGACTCTACCCTGGAGGGCATGTGAGCCATGTTTCTGGGAGGGAAGTCTGCAAACACAAACTTGGGTTAGGTTTAGTGGCTAGGTTATCGCAGGGCAATGTGTAGACCTGGAAGGCTACTCGTCAGGAACAGTAACTGGAATGACCCGAAGGCGGAAGCACAGGCTTTTATATCTGGATTGTGTGTCTAGGGTGACGTCAGAATGTAGCTGTGGCCTCATGGGTCCATGGGAGATTTTTCCTCTAAGGATACAGGCGGCTCCCAATATTTTGATGACTTTTTGGTATGGGAAGACTGCTATTTTCGATCTTAGGTGTGCCCCAAAACAGAGATTCCAGAGATGGGCTCTGGGTCTAGGCGCCTGGAAAATCCCACCAAGGGTTGGGATTTGGGCTTATGGGCAGACCAGGCCTGCAATGCAGGATCTTGGTGGTGCAACTGAGAGGGCTTGTTTGGAAACATGCTCAGGCTGAGCATTACAATGCCTGTTTGTGCCCAGGGTGGCCCTCAGGAGTGGGCGTGGTCCCATTGTCCATTTTATGGCTCCCACACTGAGGGATGGACACACATTCCAATGGCCAGGTTTCCAGCCATGGGGAAGGAGGAAATATCTATTGTGCTTCATGTTCCCCCATAGGCAGGGATTACAGCAAAGGTCTGGGGACAGATGCCTGAATACCAAGGATGCATAGAGATGACAGATTTGGGCCATGGCCGTTCTCACATGCTGGATATGGGCCCCGCTCTCTGGGTGGCTGACACGAGGTCTGGGCTCAGGCTGTGTCAGACACAGCACTAGTGGCCAGAGAAGTCTATATATTGGGGTTCTCTCCAGGGCCGAGTAAATTGATCCTCATGTAGGGTTTCTGGCCAGACTCACGAAGCACTTCTTTCTGTGGGGCAGGCAGAATGCTGCCTTATGGATCCAGAATTCCCTATCAAGAGGGTTTGGGGACAAATAGGGTGAGAATGCAATTGTAAACACCAGCTATGCTTAAATTGAGTGCCAAGCGGAAGTCAGTTTCAATGTGCAGCAGCTTATACGAGATATCCAGCACCTGAGTAAGGGCAGATGTCAGATATTTGCTCACACTGGAGTTTGTGTCTAGAATGACGACTAATGGAGGGGTGGCTTCAGGAGGCAATGGAGGATTACCCACGCTTAAGATTGTGAGATGCTCCAAACAACAAGGTTTCCTTCTAATGGACAGGAGGAGTCTGTTTTTTTTTCCTCCAGGGTCCCTCAAGTGGAAGTTTGCGTAGCAGAGCCCTCCCGCATGGATGACTGGAAAGCACACGTCCAATGACCATTGCAGCTGAGGAACATGACAGGTTCGTTTTGGTGGTTCTGGTGCCAAGTACCAAGGCCTTGAGTTGACTTGGAATCTCTTACAGATGTGTCCCAAAACTGGTTTGTTACAAGGGAGGTCTTAGAATGTATTGGTGGCTATGGGCCACGCTGAGGGTTTGGCACAGGTCGATGTGCACAGTTTCCATCTTGGGAGAGGAGATGTTCTGTTTTGTGGCTCAGGGTACATATGTTGTATCCTGACTTGGTATTCAAGAACAGGCCTCTGAGGATTGATGCTGGCAACCTAATCTAGAGATCCAATGATGTCCTTGGTGCCCATCAGGTTCAATTTTCTTACTAAGGACCATTGATATGGTTGTCTGACTGGATGTAGGTGATCAGGGTGTTTCAGACTGTGCATTTGCATCCAGAGCCACTTCCACTATTGGGGTGGGCTCAGGGGCCTTGCAGGTTTCTCCTAACTTGGAGGCTTTGGGGAACTGTGATGGGCACAGTTTCCTTGGGGATGGCAGGCCCAGTCCTGTGGTAAGGCTTCAGAGACCACCTCCTTGAGGATATGAGAGCCATGGTTTTGGGAGGGAAGTCTGCAAACACAAATTTGGGTCAGGGATAGTGGCAAGGTGATCGCAGGTCCAATGCATAGACCTAGAATTCATCACGTCAGCAACTGTAATTAGGGTGACTGAAAGCTGGTAGCACAGGCTTTTCTATCTGGATTGTGTGTCCAGGATGGGCTCTGAATGTAGACGTGGTCTCATGGTACAATGGGAGACTTTTCCTCTCTAAGGATCCTGGTGGATCTCCATAGATTGGTGGTTTTTCAGAGAAGAAAAGAGTGCTCTTTTCCATCTTAGGGGTGCTCCAAAACAGGGAAGAATGCTGTTTTCCAACTTAGGCTTATGCCAAAACAGGGATTCCAGAGACGGGCTCTGGGTCTGGGTGCCCGGATATCCCACCAAGTGTTAGGATTTGGGCCTAGGGGCATTCCAGGCCTGCAATGCAGGATCCTAATGGTGTAACAGAGAGGGTTTGTTTGAAAGCATGCTCAGGCTGAGGGTCATCATGCCTCTTTTTGCCCAGGGGGGCCCTCATGAGAGGGCGTAGTCTCATTGGCCATATAGCTGGATCCCACTTTGAAGGTTGGACACCCATTGCAACAGCCAGGCTTCCTGCAATGGAAAGAGGAGTTCTCTATTGTGCTTCAGGTTCCCCCATTGGCAGGGTTACAGGAAAGGTCTGTGGAAAGTTGCCTTAATACCAAGGATGTGTACAGATGACAGGCTAAGAATTCCCAGGTAACAAAACAGCATTGTTACCCATATTCATGACATTCCATGTAGAAATAAGCCCTTAGTACTTCGCCCCAGAGCCACCAGAATGAACTTGCCATGTTCCTAAGCTGCAATGGTCAGTGGAGGTGTGGTTTCCAGGCAACCATACGGGGGTGCTCTGCTACACAAACTTTGCAATTGGCGGGGACCCTTGAGACAAAAAAACAGAATGCCCCTGTCCGGTAGAAGGAAACCTTCTGTTTGGAGCATCTCACAAGCCCCAGCGTTGGAAATCCTCCATTTCCTCTTGAAGCCACCACTCCATTTGTCAGTCATCATAGACACAAACTCCAGCATGAGCAAACATCTGACATCCGCCCTTACTCAGTTGCTGGATTTCAATTCGATCGCTGCACACTGGAACTGCCTTTAGTTTGACTGAATTAAGCCATAGCTTGGGTTTACAATTCCATCCTCAGCCTACTGGTCCACAAGCCCTATTGTGAGGGAATTCTGGAGCTACAACACAATATTCTGCCTTCCCCATAGAAAGAAAAAGGGCCTGGAGAGTCTGCCCAGAAACTCCATATGATGGTCAATCTTCTCGGTGCTAGACGGAACCCTGATTCATAGGCTGCCCTGGGCACTAGTGCTGTGTCTGACATAGCCGGAGCCAGGACCTAGTGTCAGCCACTGAGAGATCAGGGCCCATATACAGCATGTGAGACCAGCTATGGCCCAAGTCTGTCTTCTCTTCTATTCTTGGTATTCAGGCATCTGTACCCACACCTTTGCTGAAATCCTTGCCATTGGGGAAACCTGTAGCACAATAGAGAACTCCTCCTTCCCCATGGAAGGTATTCTGACAGTTGGGATAGTTGCTCAACCCTCAAAGTGGAAGGCAGCTCCATGGCCAAGGAGACCATGTGCACTCATGATGGCTTACCCGGGCACAAGCAGGCATTGTGACCTCAGCCTGAGCATGCTTTCAACCAAACGCTCTCAATTGCATCTCTGGGACCCCGAATTGCAGGCCTAGTACACACCTAGGCCCAAATCCTAACCCTGGTGGGATTTTACAGGGGCCCAGACACAGAGCCCATCTCTGGAATCCCTATTTTGGGGGACCCTTAAGATGGAAAACAGCACTCTTCCCTTCCCCGAGATAGTCACCAAACTCTTGGTAGCCACCAGGATCCTTGAGTGGAAAAATCTGCCATAGACCCATGAGAAAACACCTGCATTCCGAGGCCATCCTGGACATACAATCCAGATACATATCATGTGCTATCACCTTTGAGTCATCGGATTTACAGTTCCTGACGAGCTGCCTTCCAGGTCTATGCATTGGGCCTGCAATCACCTTGCCATTAACCTAATCTGAGTTTGTGTTTGCAGACTTCCTTCCTAAAACCATGGCTCACATGACCTCCAGGTTCTGGCATCTGAAGCCACACCACAAGACTGTGCATGAGATCCTCAAGGAAACTGTGCCCATCACTTTTGCCCGATACCTTTAGATTAGGAGAAACCTGCAAGGCCCCTGAGCGCAGCCAAATAATGGAGGCCGCTCTGGGCACAAATGCACAGTCTGAGACACCCTGATCCCCTCCATACAGGCAGACACCCAAGTCAATGCTCCTGAGTCAGAAGATTGAACCTGACATGCCCCGAGGACTTCATTGGCACACTAGATTAGGTTTACAGGTATCTGTCATCAGAGGCCTGCTCTGGAATATCAACTTATGATAAAATATATAGTCCCTGAGCCACAGAACAGAATATGTCCTCCCCAAAAAGGAAGCCATGCTCCTGGAATTGTGTCATACCCTTAGGGTATTTGGATCCTGAATGGCCCCTTAGCAACCAGCACATTCTATGATATTCCTGGTAACAAACCATCATTGTGCCCCATCTTCATCAGACTCCATGTCAACTCAAGGTCTCGATATATTGCCCCAGAGCCACCAGAATGCACCTGCCATGTTCCTCAGGTGCAATGGTCAATAGAGGGGTGATTTCCAGGCATCCCTGTGGGGTTCTCTGCTACAAAACTTTCCACATGGAGAAACCAGAGAAAACAAACCAGACTTCTCCTGTCCGGTAGAAAGAAACTTTGCTATTTGGAGCATCTCACAAGCCCCAGCATGGGAAATCCTCCATGGCCTCTTGACGCCACCCTTCCATTTGTGGGTAATCACAGACACAAACTCCAGTGTGAGCAAACATCTGACATCCACCCTTACTCAGGTGCTGGATATTCGAAACGGCAGCTGCACACTGGAACTGCCTTTTGCTTTTCACTGAACTTAACCATAGCTTTGTATTACTATTCTATCCTCACCACACTGGTCCACAATATCTCTTGATAGGGAATTCTGGAGCCACAACGCAGTATTCTGCCTTCCACATAGAAAGAAGAAGGACCTGTTGAGTCTGCCCAGAAACCTCACATGAGGATCAATCTACTCAGACCACGAGGCAACCCTGATTAATAGATTTCCCTGACCACTAGTGCTGTGTCTGACAGAGTCTAAGCCCCGACCTCGTGTCAGCCACCCAGAGTTGAGGGCCCATATTTAGCATGAGAGATCGGCCATGGCCCTGGGCCATCATCTGTACCCATCCTTGGTATCCAGTCATCTGTCCCCCAAACTTTGCTGGAATTCCTGCCAATGGCGAACCTGAAACACAATAGAGAACACCTCCTTCCCCATGGCAGGAATATTGGTTGTCCAACCCTCAGCGTGGGAGCCAGCTGCATGGCCAAGGAGACCATGCCCACTCCTGAGGGCCGACATGGGCACAGGCAGGCATGGTGATCCTCAGCCTGAGCATGTTTTCCAACAAACACTCTCAGTTGCTCCTCCAGTACCAGCATTGCAGGCCTGGTATGCACCTAGGCCCAAATCCTAACCCTTGGTGGGATTTTCCAGGTGCCCAGACCCAGAGTCCGTCTCAGAATCCCTGTTTGGGGCACCATTAAGATGGAAAACAGCACTCTTCCCTTCCCTGAGAAAGGCACCAAACTATTGGGAGCCGCCAGGATCCTTAGAGAGAAAAAATCTCCCATGGACCCATGAAAACAAACCTGCATTCCGAGGCCATCCTGTCCACACAATCCAGAGAGAAAAGTCTTTGCTACCGCCTTCGAGTCATCCTATTTACATTTCCTGACGAGCTGCCCTCCATGTCTATGCATTGGGCCTGTGATCATCTCGACACTAACCCTAACCCCAGTTTGTGTTTGCCGACTTCTCTCCCAAAACCATGGCTTACATGCCCACCAAGATGTGGTCCCTCAAGCCACATCACAGGAAAGTTCCTGCCATCCCCAAGAAAACTGTGCCCATCAGGTTGTCCAAACCCTCCAGATTAGGAGAAACCTGCCAGGCCCCTGAACCCACCCCAATATTGGAGGTTGCTCTGGATGCAAACGTGCAGTCTGAAACACCCTGAGCACCTCCATCGAGGCAGAAAGCCAAGTCAATGGTTCTGAGTCAGATGATTGAACCTGACATGCCCCTAGGACTTCACTGGAACCCTAGATTGGGTCTTCAGACATCTGTTCTCAGAGTCCTGTTCTGGAATACCAAGTTATGATACAACATGTGGTCCCTGATTCCCACAACAGAACATCTCCTGTCTCCAGAAGGAAAATGTGCTCTTGGATCTATGTCCAACTTTCAGGGTAGATGGATCCTGCATGACCCATTAGCCCCAGCACCTTCTATGATCTCCCTGGTAACAAACCAGCATTGTGACCCAACTTCCTGAGACTTGATGCCAACTCAAGGTGTTGGTACTTTGCCCAAGAGCCATGAAACGAATCTGCCATGTTCCTCAGGTACAAAGGTCAATGGACGTGTGCTTTCTAGGCATCCAAGAGGTAGTTCTCTGCTACACAAAAATTCCACATAGGGAACCCTAGAGCAAACAAATAAGACTGCTCCTGTCAGGTTGAAGGAAACCTTGGTTGTTTGGAGCATCTCACAAGCCCCAGCCTGGGAAGTCCTCCACATTCTCTTGATGCCAACCCTCCATTTGTTAGTCATCATAGACACAAATTCCAGCATGAGCAAACATCTGACATCTGCTCTTACTCAGGTGCTGGATATTCGAATCAGTCACGCACACTGGAAATACCTTTCACTTGACACTGTATTCTTGCATAGTTTGGTTTTACAATTCCATCCTCACCCTACTGGACTGCAAGTCCTCTTGAGAGGGAATTAGGGAGACAAAACGCAACATTCTGCCTTCCCCATAGAAAGAAGAAGGGCCTGGTGAGTCTGCCCAGAAACTCCCCATGAAGATCAATCTACTTGGCCCTCGAGGGAACCCCGATTTATACTTTGCGCTGGCCACTAGCGCTGTGTCTGAGAGAGCCTGAGCCCCAACCTCGTGTCAGCCACCCAGAGTGTGGGGCCCTTATCCAGCATGTGGGACTGGCCATGGCCCAGTCATCTCTACCCATCCTTGGTATTCCGGCAACTATCCCAGACCTTTGCTGGAATCCCTACCAGTGGGGGAACCTGAAGCACAATTGAGAACTCCTCCTTCCCCATGGCAGGAAGCCTGGCTGTTGCTATGGGTGCCCAACCCTCAGAATTAGAACCAGGTGCATGGCCAATGAGACAACGCCCAATCATAAGGGCCGCCTGGGCCAAAGCAGGCATTGTGTCCCTCAACCTTAGCATGCATTCAAACAAATGCTCTCAGTTGTTTCTGCAGGGTCCCGCATCGCAGGCCTGGTATGCCCTTAGGACCAAATCCTAACACTTCGTGGGATTTTCCATGCCAACATAACCAGAGCCCGTCTCTGGAATCTCTGTTTTGAAGCACCCCTATGATGGAAAACAGCACTCTTCCCTCCCCTGAGAAAACTATTAGGAGCTGCCAGGATGCGTAGAGAGGAAAAATCTCCCAGGGCTCCATAAGACCACACCTTCATTCCGAGGCCATCCGGGACACACAATCCAGATACAAGGGACTGTGCTACCACCTTCGAATCACCTGGTTTACAGTTCCAGACGAGCTGCCCTACAGACCTATGCATTGGGCCTGTGATCACCTCGCCATTAACCCTACCCCAAGTTTGTGTTTGCAGACTTCTTTCCCAAAACCATGGCTCACATGCCCTCTATGATGGGTCTCTGTAGCCACACCACAGGAAAGATCCTGCTATCCCCAATGAAACTGTGTCCATCACAGTTGCCCAAACCCTCCAGATTAGGAGAGACCTGCAAGTCCCCTGAGCCCAGTCCAATATTGGAGACCACTCTGGACACAAATGCACAGTGTGCAACACCCTGATCACCTCCATCCAGGAAGACACCCAAGTCAATGGTCCTGAGTCAGAAGATTGGTCCCTGAACCCCACAATAGAATATCTCCTGTCCCCAGATGGAATTCGTGCTCTTCAACTTGTGTCAAGGGTCGGGGTATATGAATTATGCACAGCCCCTTAGCCCCCAGCACATTCTAAGATCTCTCTGGTAACAAACAAACAGCATTGTGATCCATCTTCATGAGATTCCATGTCACTTCAAGTCCTTGGTAATTCGCCCCAGAGCCACCAGAATGAACCTGCCATGTTCCTCACCTGATATGGTCAGTGGAGGTGTGCTTTCCAGGCATCCATGTGGGAGTGCTCTTCTACTTATTCTTTCCACATGTGGGACCCTGGAGCAAACAAACCAGACTGCCACTGACCAGTAGAAGGGAACCCTCTGTTTGGAGCATCTCAGAAGCACCAGCAGGAGAAATCCTTCATGGCCCTTGACACAACCCCTTCATTTGTCAGTCATCATAGACAAAAACTCCAGCATGAGAAAACATCTGAAATCTGCCGTTATTTAGATTCTGCATTTTCTTTTCCACCACTGCACACTGGAACTGCGTTTCACTTGACACTGAATTTAACAATAGATTGGGTTTAGAATTCCATCCTCAGCCTCCTGGTCTGCAAGCCCTCTAGAGAGGGAATTTGGAGCAACAAGGCAACATTCTGCATTCCCACTAGAAAGAAATAGGGCCTGGTGAATCTTCCCAGAAACTCCACATGAGGATCAATCTACTTGGCACTCGATGGAACCTTGATTTATAGGCTGTCCTGGGCACTAGTACTAGTACTAGTACTAGTACTAGTACTGTGTCTGAAAGAGCCTGAGCCAAGACGTAGTTTCAGGCACCCAGAGATATGAGCCCATATCCAGCATGTGAGATTGGCCAGGGCCCAAGTCCATCATCTCTACCCATCCTTGGTATTCAGGCACCTGTCCCCAGACCTTTTATGTAATCCCTACCAATGGGGTAACCTAAAGCACAATAGAGAACTCCTCCTTCCCCATGGTAGGAATCCTGGCTGTTGATATGGGTGTCCAAACCTCAAAGTGGGAGCCAGCTGCATGGCCAAGGAGACAATGCCCACTCATGAGGGCTGCCCTGGGCACAAGTAGCCATTCTAACCCTCAGCTTGATCAAGCCTTCAAAAAAATGCTCTTAGTTGCACCTCCAGGATCCTGCATTGCAGGCCTGATATGCCCTTAAGCCCAAATCCTAACACATCGTGGGATGTTCCATGTGCACATACCCAGAGCCCGTCACTGGAATCCCTGTTTTGAGGCACCCCTAAGATGGAAAACAGCACTCTTCACTTCCCTGAGAAAGCCACCAAACTAATGGGATCCCCCAGGATCCTTGAGAAGAAGAATCTCCCATGGTCCCATGAGTCCACACCTGTATTCCGAGGCCAGCGTGGATATGCTATCCAGATACAAGAGACTGTGCTACTGGCTTCGAGTCACCTGATTTACAGTTCCTGACGTGCTGCCCTCCAGATCTTTGAATTGGGGCTGTGAACACCTCTCCATTAACTTTATCCCGAGTTTGTGTTTGCAGATCTCTCTCTAAAAACCATTGCTCACATGTCCTCCAGGATGGGGCCCCTAGAGTCACACCACAAGACTGTGCTTGCCATCCCCAAGGAAACTGGGCCCATCACAGTTGCCCAAACCCTCCTGATTAGGAGAAACCTGGAAGGCTCCTGAGCACATCCCAATATTGGAGGCTGCTCTGGATGCAAATGCACAGTCTGAAACACCCTGATCACCTCCATCCAGGCAGACACCCAAATCAATGGTCCTGAGTCAGATAATTGAACCTGACATGGCCCTAGGACCTCATTGGAAGAGGGATTAACTTTTCAGGCACCTGTCCTCAGAGGCCTCTTCTGGAATACCAACTTATGATACAAATTATGGCCCCTGAGCCCCAGGGTGGGAAATCCTCCATGGCCTCTTGACGCCACCTCTCCATTTGTTGGTCATCATAGACACAAACTGCAGCCTGAGCAAACATCTGACATCCGCCCATATTCAGGCGCTGATATTGGAATCAGCTGCTGTACACTGGAACTGCCTTTCGCTTTGCAATGAATTTAAGCCTAGCTTCAGACTACAATTTCATCCTCACCCTACTGGTCTGCCATATCTCTTGATAGGGAATTCTGGAGCCACAACGCAACATTCTGCCTTCTTCATAGATAGAAGGACCTGGTGAGTCTGCCCATAAACTGCACATAAAGATCAATATACTCAGCCCAGGAGGGAACCCCTATTTATAGTTTGCCCTAGCCACTAGTGCTGTGTCTGACAGAGCCTGAGCCCCTACCTCGTGTCAGCAACCCAGAGGGTGGGGCCCACATTAACCATGTGAGACCGGCCATGGCCCAGGGCTGTCATTACTACCCATCCTTGGTATTCAGGCATCTGTCCCCTAGATCTTAGCTGGAATCCCTACCAATGGGGGGACCTGAAGCACAATAGAGAATTCATCCTTCGCCATGGCAGGAATCCTGGCTTTTGGATGGGTGTCCAACCCTAGGAATGGGAACTGGCTGCATGGCTGAGTAGACATCGCCCAATCCTGATGGCCTCCGGGGCACAAGCAGGCATTGGGACCCTCAGCTTGACCATACTTTCAAACAAACGCTCTCAGTTGCACCTCCAGGATCCCGCATTGCAGGCCTGGTATGGCCCTAGGCCTAAATATTAACCCTTGGTGGGATTTTCCAAGCACTTAGACCCAGAGCTCATCTCTGGAATGCCTGTTTTGGGGCACGCCTAAGCTGGAAAACAGTACTCATCCCTTCCCTGAGAAATCCAACAACCTATTGAGAACCGCCAGGATCCTTGAGAGGAGAAATCTCCCATGGACCCTTGAGACAACACCTGCAATAAAGGCCATTCTGGAAATTAAATCCAGATACAATTACCTGTGCTACCACCTTTGAGTTACGTGATTTACAGTTCCAGACTTGCTGCCCTCCTGGTCTATGGATTGGGACTATGATCACCTTGCCACTAACCCTAACCTAAGTTTTTGTTTGCAGACTTCTCTCTCAAAATCATGGCGCACATGTCCTCCAGGATGGGGTCTCTGGAGTCACACCACAGGACAGTTCCTGCAATCCCCAAGGAAACTGCCCATCACAGTTGTCCAAAAACCCCATATAAGGAGAAACCTGCAAGGAACCTGAGCCAACCCTAGTATTGGATGCCACTCTGGACACAAATGCACAGTCTGAAACACCCTCATCACCTGCATCCAGTCAGACACCAGAGTCAATGATCCTGAGTCAGAAGATTGAATGACATTCCCCTAGGGCCTCATTCAAACTCTTTATTAAGTTTTCAGGCTTCTGTCCTCAGAGACCTGTTCTGGATTACCAATTTATGATGCAACATATGGCCGCTGAGCCCCACAACAGAATATCTCCTGCCCCCAGAAGCAATCCGGGCTCTTGGGCCTGTGTCAAATCCTCAGGCTAGATGAATCCTGCATGGCCCATTAACCACCAGCACATTCTAAGATCTCTCTGGTAACAAACCAACATTTTGACCCATCTTCATGAGGTTCCATGTCCAATCCAGTCTTTATTTCTTCGCCTCAAAGCCACCAGATGCCATGTTCCTTCGCTGTCATGGTCAATGAAGGTGTGCTTTCCAGTCACCCATGTGGGAGATCTATGTTATCCGATCTTTCAACATGGGGAACCATGGAGGAAACAAATCAGACTGCCCCTGTCTGGTAGAAGGAAACCTTGCTGTTTGGAGCATCTCAAAAACACCAGATTGGGAAATCCTCCATAACCTCTTGACGCCACCCCTCCATTTTTGTGTCATCATAGACACAAACTCCAGCATGAGCAAATATCTGACATCCACCCTCACTCAAGTGCTGAATATTGGATTCAAACATTGCACACTGGAAATTCCTTTTGCTAGATACAGAATGTAACCATAGCTTAGGTTTACAATTCCATCCTCAGCCTCCTGGTCCACAAGCCCTCTTAATAGTGAATTCTAGAGCCACAAAGCAGCATTCTGCCTTCCCCTTACAAACAAGAAGGGCCTGGTGAGTCTGCCCAGAAACCATACATGAGGATCAATCTGCTCGGCACTTGAGGGAACCCCAATTTATAGGCTGCCCTGGGCACTAGTGCTGTGTCTGACAGAGCCTGAGCCAAGACCTAGTGTCAGCCACCCAGTTATCGGGGCCCATATCCACGATTTGATACTGGCCATGGCCCATGTCCATCATCTTTACCCATCCTTGGTATTCAGGCCTCTGTCCCCAGACCTTTGCTGGAATCCCCGCTAATGGGGGAACCTGAAGCACTATAGAGAACTCCTCTTTCCCCATGGCAGGATTCTGGCTGTTGGGATGGTTGTCCAACCCTCAAAGTGGGAGCCAGCTGCATGGCCAATGTGACCACGCCCACTCATGAGGGCCACCTGGGCATAAGCAAGTATTGTGACCCTCAGCCTGAGAATGATTTCAAACAAGCCCTCTCAGTTGCACCTCCAGGATCCTGCATGCAGGCCTGGTAAGCCATTAGGCCCAAATCCTAACACTTGGTGGGATTTTCCAGGGGACCAAACCCAGAGTCCGTCTCTGGAATCCATATTTTGGGGCATCCCTAACATGAAAAAAAGCACTCTTCCCTTCCCCGAAAAAGCCACCAACTATTGGGAGCCACCAGGATCCTTAGAGAGGAAAAATCTCCCATGGACCCATGAGGCCACAACTGCATTCTGAAGCCATCCTGCACACAATACAGAGAAAAAAGCCTGTGATTCTGCCTTTGAGTCACCCGATTAACAGTTCCTGAAGAGCTGCCATCCATGTCTATGCATTGGGCCTGTGATAACCTTGCCACTAACCCTAACCCAAGTTTGTGTTTTCAGACTTCCCTCCCAAAACCATGGCTCACATGCCCTCCAGTTTGTGATAACTGGAGCCACACCACGGGATTGTACCTGTCTTCCCAAAGGAAACTGTGATTGTCACTATTAAACAAACCCTCTAGATTAGGAGAAACCTGCAAGGCCCCTAAGCCCAGCCCAATATTGGATGCCACTCTGGACGCAAATGCACAGTCTGACACACCATATCACCTACATCCAGGCTGATATCCAAGTCAATGGTCCTCAGACAGAAGATTGAACCTGACATGCTCCTAGGATTCACTGGAACACTAGAATAGGTTTTCAGGTATCTGTACTCAGAAGGCTGTTCTGAATATCAATGTATGATACAATATGGTCACTGAGCCACACAAAAGAACATCTCCTGTCCTTAGAAGAAAGCTGTGCTCTGGACCTGTGTCAAACACTCTGGGTAGATGAATCCTTCAAGGCCCCCTGGCAACCAGCACATTCTATGATCTCCCTGACAACATACCAGCATTGTGACCCATCTTCATGAGACTCCATGACAACTCTAGCCCTTGGTACTTCGGCCCAGAGCCACCAGAATGAAACTGCCATGTTCCTCTGCTGCCATGGTCAATGTAGGTGTACTTTCCAGGCATCCAGCGGGAGTGCTCTGATACCAACTTTCCACATGGGGAACCCTGGAGGAAACAAACCAGACTCCCCTGTACGGTAAAAGGAATCTTTGCTTTATGGAGTATCTCAAGCCTGAGGGTGGGTAATCCTCCATGGCCTCTTGAGGCCACCCATCCATTTGTTGGTCATCATAGACACTAACTCCAGCGTGAGCAATCAACTAACATCTGCACTTACTCAAGTGCTGGATATTTGAATCTGCTGCTACACACTGGAATTGCCTTATGCTTGGCACTGAATTTAAAAGTAGCTTGGCGGGACGCCTGGGTGGCTCAGTTGGTTAAACAGCTGCCTTCGGCTCAGGTCATGATCCCAGCGTCCTGGGATCGAGTCCCACATCAGGCTCCTTGCTCCGCAGGGAGCCTGCTTCTCGGTCTCACTCTGCCTTCCACTCTGTCTGCCTGTGCTTGCTCTCGCGCGCTCTCTGACAAATAAATAAAATCTTAAAAAAAAAAAGTAGCTTGGGTTTGCAATTCCATCCTCACCCTGGTGTTCAGTAAGCTCTCTTGATAGGGAATTCTGAAGCCACAACACAGCATTCTGCCTTCCCCATAGCAAGAAAAAACAGCCTGGAGAGACTGCCCAGAAACCCTACATGAGGATAAATCTACTCGACCCTCGAGTGAACCCCATTTATAGGTTTACCTGGCCACTAGCGCTGAGTCTGACAGAACCTCGTCTCTGATTTCGTGTCAGGACCCAGAGACTGGGCTCCAACTCCAGAATGTGAGACCAGCCATGTCCCAGGGCTGTCATCTCTACCCATTCTTGATTCAGGCATCTGTCCCCAGACATTTGCTGAAATCCCTGCCAATGGGGGAACCAGAAGCACAATAGGGAAATCCTCCTTCCCCATGGCAGGAATGATGGCTCTTGGGATGGGTTTCCAGACCTCAGAGTGGTAGCCAGCTGAATGGCCAATGATAACCCGCCCACTCATGAGGGCCGCCCTGGACACAAGCAGGCATTGTGACCCCCAACATGAGCATGCTTTCAAACAAACACTCTCAGTTGCATTCCAGAATCCAAATTTGCAGGCCTGATATGCCCCTAAGCACAAATCCTAACACCTGGTGGGATTTTTCAGGGGCCCAGAAACACAGCCTGTCTCTGGAATCCCTGTTTTGGGACACCCCTAAGATGGAAAATAGCACTCTCCCCTTCGCCAAGAAAGCCACCATAGTATAGGGAGCCGCTAGGATCCTTCAGAGGAAAAATCTCCCATGGATCCATGAGACCACACCTGTATTCCGAGGCCATCCTGGACACAAAAGCCAGATACACAAGCCTGTGCTACCACCTTCAAGGCAACTAATTTATAGTTCCAGACGAGCTGCCCTCCAGGTCTATGCATTGGGCCTGCGATCACCTCACCGCTAACCTTAACCCGAGTTTGTGCTTACAGACTTCTATCCCGAAACCATGGCTCATATTTCCTCCAGGATGGGGTCTCTGGAGCCACACCAAAGGACTGTGCCTGCCATCCCCAAGGAAAATGTGTCCGTCACATTTGCCTAAAACTTCGAGATAAGGAGAAACCTGCAAGGCCCCTGAGCCCACCCCAATACTGGAGGCCCCTCTGGACACAAATGTGCAGTCTGAAATACGCTGATCACCTGAATCCAGGCAGATACCCAAGTCAGTGTTTCTCAGTCAGAAGATTGAACCTGACATGCTCCTATGACCTCATTGTAACCCCTGATTAGGTTTTCAGGCATCTGTAATCAGAGACCTGTTCTGGAGTACCAACTTAAGATACAACATATGGTCCCTGATCCCCACAACAGAACATCTCCTTTCTCTAGATGGAAGCCGTGCTCTTGGAACTGTGTCAAACCCTCAAGGTAGATGAATCCTACTTGGCCCGTAGCCACCAGCAGATTCTAAGATCTCACTGGTAACAAGCCAGCATTGTGAGCCATCTTCATGAGATTCCATGTCAACTACAGGCCTTGGTACTTCACCCCAGAGCCTTCAGAAAGAACCTGTCATGTTCCTCAGCTGCAATGTTCAGTGGAAGTGTGCTTTCCAGGCATCCATGTGGGAGTGCTCTGCTACCCAAACTTTCCACATGGGGGACTCTCGAGCAAACAAATCTGACCGCCCTGTCCTGTAGAAGGAAACCTGGCTGTTTGGAGCATCTCACAAGCTCAAGTGTGGGAAATCCTCTATGACCTCTTTTCAACTCCTCTCCATTTGTCGGTCATTATAGACACAAACTCCAGCTTGAGCAAACATCTGACGTCTGCGCTTACTCAGGTGCTGGATATTCGAATCAGCCGCTGCACACTGGAAATGCCATTCGCTTGTCACTGAATTTATTCATAGCTTGGGTTTACAATTCCATCCTCACCCTACTGGTCCACAAGCCCTCATGATAGGGAATTCTGCAGCCACAACACAGCATTCTGCCTTCCCAATAGAAAGAAGAAGGGCCTGGTGAGTCTGCCCAGAAACTCCACATTATGATCAATCTACTTGTCCCTTGAGGGAACCCGGAATTATAGACAGCCCTGGCCCCTAGTGTTGTGTCTGACAGAGCCTAAGCCCCGACCTCGTGTCAGCCACCTAGAAGGCGGGGCCCATATCCCGCATGTTAGACTGGCCACGGAACAGAGCCGTCATCTTTACCCATCCTTGGTATTCAGGCATGTGTCCCCAGACCTTTCCTGGAATCCCTACCAATGAGGGAACCTGAATCACAATAGAGAAATCCTCATTCCCCATGGCAGGATTCCTGTAAGTTCGGAAGGGTGTCCAACACTCAGAGAGTTAGCCTACTGAATGGCCATTGAGACCACCCCCATTCCTGAGGGCCACCCTATGCAAAAGCTTGCATAGTGACCCTCAGCCTGAGCATGCTTTCAAACAAACGCTCTCAGTTGTATCTCCAGGACTTGCATTGGAGGCCTGGTAAGCCCCTATGCCCAAATCATAACCCTTGGTGGGTATTTCCAGGTGCCCAGAGCCAGAGCACTTCTCTGCAATCCCTGTTATGGGACACCCTTAATATGGAAAACAGAACTCTTTCCTCTCTGAGAAAGCCACCACATTATAAGGAGCCGCCAGGATACTTGAGAGGAAATATCACCCATGGACACCTGAGACCACACCTGCATTCTTAGTCCATCGTGGATACACAATCCAGATAAAAAAGCCTGTGCTACCTCCTTTGAGGCATGCGATTTACATTTCACACGGAGCTTCCCTCCAGGAGTATGCATTGGGCCTACAATCACTTCGCCACTAAACCTAACCCGCATTTGTGTTTGCAGACTTCCCTCCCAAAACCATGGCTCTCATGCCCTCCAGCATGGGGTATCTGGAGCCACACCACAGGACTGTGCCCACCATTGCCAAGGAAACTGTGCCCATCAAATTGCCCTATCTTTCCAGATTAGGAGAAACCTGCAAGGCCCCTGAGCCCACCCCAATACTGGTTGCCACTCTGTACACAAATGCACAGTCTGGAACACCCTGATCACCTACATCTAGGCAGACTTTGAAGTCAATGATACTGAGTCAGAGGATTGAACCTGACATTCCGTTAGGATTTTATTGGAACCCTAGATTAAATTTTCAGGCATCTATCCTCAGAGGCCTGTTCTGCAATACCAAATTATGATACATTTGGTCCGTTAGCCCTACTTCAGAACATCTCTGGTCCGAGAAGGAAACCGTGCCCTTTGACCAGTGTCAAACCCTCAGGGTAGATGAATCCTACATGGTCCCTTAGCCACCAGCACACTGTAAGGTCTCCATGGTAACAAACCTGCATTATGACCCATCTTTATGAGACTTCATGTCAACTCCAGGCCTTGGTAATTCGCCCAAGAGCCACCAGAACGAATTGGCCATGTTTCTCAGCTGCAATTTTAATGGAGGTGTGCTTTTCAGGCATCCACGTGGGAGTGCTCTGCTACCCAAACTTTCCACATGGGGGACCCTGGAGCAAATAAACCAGTCTCCCCCTGTGTGGTAGAAGGAAACTTTGCTGTTTGAAGCATCTCACAAGCCCCAGCATGTGAAATCCTCCATGGCCTCTTGACGCCACCCCTCCATTCATCGGTCATCATAGACATAAACTCCAGCATGAGGAAATGTCTGACTTTCACCTTTACTCAGGTGCTGGATATCTGGAGTCAGACACTGCACAATGGAACTGCCTTTTGCTTGGCACTGAATTGAACCTTAGCTTGAGTTTACAATTCCATCCTCACCCTACTGGTCCCCAAGCCCGCTTGATAGGGAATTCTGGGGCCACAACGCAGCTTTTTGCCTTCCCCTTAGAAAGAAGAAGGGCATGGTGATTCTGCCCAGAAACTCTGCATGAGGATCAATCTGCTCAGCCCTTGAGGGGTCCCTGATTCATACTCAGCCCTGACCACTAGTTCTGTTTCTGACAGAGCCTGAGTGCTCAATTCATGTCAGCTACTCAGAGAGTCAGGCATGTGAGACTGGCCATGTCTCAGGTCCCTCATCTCTACCCATCCTTGGTATTCAGGCATCTGTCCCCAGACATTTGCTAGAATACCTGCTAATGGGGGAACCTGAGGCACAATAGAGAATTCTTCCTTTTCCATGGCAGGAATCCTGGTAGTTGGGATGGGTGTCCTACATTAAAGTGGTAGCCAGCTGCATGGCCAAGGAGACAACTCCCACTCATAAGGGCTGCCCTAATCACATCAGGCATTGTGACACTCAGACTAGCATGCTTTCAAACAAACGCTCTCAGTTGTACTTCCAAGTCACACATTGTAGGCCTGGTACTCCCCTAGGCCCAAATCCTAATCCTGGTGGGATTTTCCAAGCACCCAGACTCACAACCCTTCTCTGGAATCCTTTTTTGGGGAACATCTAAGATTGAAAACAGCACTCTTCCATTCAAACGAGAAAGCCACCATACTATTGGGAGCTTCCAGGATCCGTAGAGAGGAAAATACTCTCATGGAAACATTAGAACACACCTGCATTCCAAGGCTATCATGGACACACAATCCAGATACAAAAGCCAGTGCTAGTGCCTTCGAGGTACGTGATTTACAGTTCCTGACGATCTGCCCTCCAGGTCTATGCATTGGGCCTACGATCACCTCGCAACTCAACCTAATCCGAGTTTGTGATTGCAGACTTCTCTCCCAAAACCATGGCTTACATGCCCTCCACGATGGAGTCTCTGGAGCCACACCACAGGACTGTGCCTGCCACCCCCAAGGAAACCGTGCCCACAAATTTGCCTAAACCTTCAAGATTAGGAGAAACCTGCAAGGCCCCAGAGCCCACCCCAATATTGGAGGCCACTCTGTACACAAAGGCACAGTCAGAAACACCCTGGTTGCCTACATATAGGCAGACACCGAAGTCAATGGTCCTGAGTCTGATGATTCAACCTGAAATTCCCCTTGGACTTCATTGGAACCCTAGATGAAGTTTTTAGGCATCTGTCCTCAGAGGCCTGTTCTGGAATACCAACTTATGATACAACATTTGGTCCGTGAGCCCCACAACAGAACATCTCCGATACCCAGAAAGAAACCGTGTTCTTCGACCAGTGTCAAACCATCAGGATAGACTAATCATACATGGCCCCTTAGCCACCAGCACATAGTAAGATTTCCGTGGTAACAAAACTGCATTGTGACCCAACTTCATTAGAATCCAGGCCTTGGTACTTTGCCCTAGAGCAACCAGAAAGAACCTGCCATGTTCCTTAGGTGCAATGGTTAATGTAGGTGTGCTTTCCAGTATCCACATGCGAGTACTATGCTACCCAAACTTTGCACATGGGGGAACCTGGTGTAAACAAACCAGACCTCCCCTGTCCAGTAGAAGGAAACCTTATGTTTGGATCAACTCACAGGCCTCAGCGTGTAAACTGCTCCATGGCCTCTTGATGCCACCACTCAATTGGTCGGTCATCATAGACACAAACTCCAGTCTAAGCAAACATCTGACATGCACCCTTATCCCAGTGCTGGATGTCTTGAATAAACCACTGCACATTGGAACTGCCTTCCACTTGGCACTGAATTGAACCATAGCTTGTGTTTACAATTCCATCCTCACCTGACTGGTCCCTAAGCCCTCTTGATAGGGAAATCTGGGGCCACAATGCAGTATTCTGCCTTCCCCATCGAATGAAGAAATGCCTGGTGAGTCTGCCCTGAAAACCCACATGAGGATCAATCAGGTCGGCCCTCGAGTCAACACCGATTTATAGGCTGCCATGGCCACTAGTGCCGTGTCTGACAGAGCCTGAGCTCGACTGAGTTTCAGCCACTAAAGAGCAGGCCCCATATCTAGCATTTGGGATTGCCATGGCCCAAGTATGTCATCTCTACCCATCCTTGATATTCAGGCACCTGTCCCCAGACCTTGGCAGGGATCCCTGCCAATTAGGGAACTTGAAGCACAATAGAGAACTCTTCTTTCCCCATGGCAATAAACCTGGCTTTTGGGATGGGTGTTCTACCCTCAAAGGGGGAGCCAGTTACAACATCAATGACACCACACACACTCCTGAGGACTACCCTTGGCACAAACAGGCATTGTGACCCTCACCCTGAGCATGCTTTCAAAAAATCCCTCTCAGATTCACCACAATGATCCCTCATTTCAGGCCTGGTATGCCTGTAGGTTCAAATCATAAAACTTGGTGGGATTTTCGAGGTGCCCAGACCCAGAGACCATCTCTGGAATTTTTGTTTTGGTGCACCCTTCAGATGGAAAACAGCACTCATCCCTTCCCCAAAAATGTCACCAAATTATGAGGAGCCACCAGGATCCATAGAGAGGCAATGTCTCCCATGGACCCATGAGAACACACCTGCATTCCGAGGCCATCCTGGACACACAATCCGGAGAGAAAAGCCTGTGCTACTGCCTTCCATTCACCCTAATTACAGTTCCAGATGAGCTGCTCTCAAGGTATATGCATTGGGCCTGTGATCACCTCGCCACTCACCCTAATTCGAATTTGTGTTTGCAGACTTATCTACCAAAACCATGGCACACATGCCCTCCAGGATGGGGTCTCTGGATCCACACTGCAGGACTGTCCCTGCCATCCACAAGGAAACTGTTTCCATCACAGTTGCCCAAACTGTCTAGATTAGGAGAAACCTACAAGGCCTCTGGGCCTACCCCAATTTCGGCGGCCGCTCTGAACACAAATGCACAGTCTGAAATACCCTGATCTCCTACATCCAGGAACACAGCCAAGTCAATGGTCCTGAGTCAGAATAATGAACCTAACATGCCCCTAGGACGTCATTGGAACCATTGATTCGGTTTTCAGACATGTGTCCTCAGAGGCCTGTTCTAGAATGCGAACTTATGATACAACATGTGGTGGCTGGGCCACACAACAGAACATCTCCTGTCCCCAGAAGGAAACCGTGCCCTACAATCTGTGCAAAATCCCAGAGTAGTAGATTCCTGCACAACTACTAAGCCACCAGCACATTCTAAGATCTACCTGGTAACAAACCAGCTGTGTGGCCCATCTGCAAGAGATTCCATGTCAAATCAAGGACTTGGTACTTTGCTACGGAGACACCAGAATAAAGCTGCCATGTTCTTCAGTTGCAATGGTCAATGAAGTTGAACATTCCAGGCATCCATGCGGTAGAGCTCTGCTACCCAAACTTTCCACATGGGGGACCCTGGAGCAAATAAACCACACTCCACCTGTCCAGTAGAATGAAACCTTGCTATTTGGAGCAGCTCATGAGTCTCAACGTGAAAATCCCTACTTGGCTTCTTGACGCCACCCCTCCATTTGTCAGTCATCATAGACACAAACTCCAGTGTGAGCAAATATCTGACGTCCTCCCTTACTAAGGTGCTGGATATCTCGAAAAGGCTGCTGGACACAGGAACTGCCTTCCGCTTGGCAGTGAATTGAACTGTAGCTTGTGTTTACAATTCCTTCCTCACCCGACTGGTCCCCAAGCCTTCTTGATAGCGAATTATGGAGACACAACACAGCATTCTGCCTTCCCGATAGAAACAAGTGCCTGGTGAGTCTGGCCAGAAACCCCACTTGAGGATCAATCTGCTCGGCCCTATATCGGAGGGACCCTGATTTATAGGTTGCCCTGGCCACTAGTGCTGTGTCTGACAGAGCCTGAGCCCAGACCTAGTGTCAGTCACCAGAGTTTGAGCCCCACATCTAGTATTTGGGAATGCCATGGCTCAAGTATTTCATCTCTACCCATCCTTGGTATTCAGGCACCTGTCCCCAGACCTTTGCTGGAATCCCTGATAATGGGGCATCCTGAAGCACAATAGAGAACTCCTCCTTCTTCATATCAGGAAACTTGGCTGTTAGGATGGGTGTTCAACCCTGAAAGGGGGAGTCATTTACAAGTCCAGTGAGACCACACAAACTCCTCAGGGATGCCCTGGAGGCAAACAGGCCTTGTGACCCTCAGCCTGAGCATGCTTTCAAACAATCCTTCTCTTTTGCACCACCATGAACCCGCATTGCAGGCCTAATATGCCCCTAAGCCCAAATCCTAGCACTTGTTGTCATGTCCCAGATGCTATGAACCAGAGCCCGTCTCTGGAATCCCTGTTTTGGGGCTCCCATAAGGTGGAAAACATCACTCTCCCCTTCCCCGAAAAAGCCACCAAACTATGGAGAGCCACCAGGATCCATAGAGAGGAAAAGACTCCCATGGACCCATGAGACCACACCTGCATTCCAAGGCCATCCTGGACACACAATCCAGAGAGAAAAGCCTGTGCTACTGCCTTCCAGTCTCCCTAATTATAGTTCATGACGAGCTTCCCTCCAGGTCTACGCATTGGGCCTGTGATCACCTCGCCACTCACCCTAATTTGTATTTGTGTTTGCAGAATTCTCTCCCAAAACCATGGCTCACATGCCCACCAGAATGTGATCTCTGGAGCCACACCACAGAACTCTGGCTGCCAACCCCAAGGACACTGTGCATATCAGATTTGCCCAAACCTTCCAGATTAGGAGAAACCTGTGTGGCCCCTGAGCCCACACCAATATTGCCGGCCACTCGGGATGGAAATGCGCAGTCTGAAACACCCTTATCACCTACATCCAGGGAAATAGCCAAGTCAATGATCGTGAGATAGACGATTGAACCTAAAATGCCAGTAGGCTCTCAATGGAACCCCATTAGGTTTTCAGGCATCTGTCCTCAGGGGCCTGTTCTGAAATACCAATCTATGACACATCATGTGGTCTCTGAGCCACACGACAGAACATCCCCTGTCCCCAGAAGAATACCATGCACTTCGACCTGTGCCAAACCCTCAGGGTAGGAGAATCCTGCATGGCACCTTAGCAACCAGCACATTCTAAGTTCTCCCTGGTAACAAACAAGCATTGTGACCCATCTGCAAGAGATCCCATGTCAACTCAAGGCCTTGGCACTTTGTCCCAGAGCCACCAGAACGAATCTGCCATGTTCCTCAGCTGCAATTGTCAATGGAGGTGTGCTTTCCTGGCATCCATGCCGGAGAGCTCTTCTTCACAAACTTTCCACATGGGGAAACCTAGAGTAAACAAACCAGACTTCACCTACTCTGTACAAAGAAATGTTACTTTTTGCAGCAGTTCACAGGCCTCAGCATGTGAACTCCTCCATGGCCTCTTTATACCACCCCTCCACTTGTCGGTCATCATAGACAAAAACTCTAGTGTGAGCAAGCATCTGACATCCACCCTTATTTCAGTGCTGGATGTCTCGAGTAAACTGCTACAAATTGGAACTGCCTTCTGCTTGGCACTGAATTGAACCATAGCTTTTGTTTACAATTCCACCCAAAACTGACTGGTCCCCAAGCTCTCGTGATTGGGAAATCTGGAGCCACAACACAGCATTCTGCCTTCCCTATTGAATGAACAAATGCCTGGGAATCTTCCCAAGAAACTCCACATGAGGATCAATCTGCTCCGCCCTCGAATCTACTCTGATATAAAGGCTACCATGGCCACTAGCGCTGTGTCTGACAGAGCCTGAGCCCCGACCGAGTTTTAGGCCTCATATCTAGCATTTGGGATTGCTATGGCCCAAGTACGTCATCTCCACCCATCCTTGGTATTCAGGCACCTATCTCGAGACCTTGCTGGAAACCCTGCCAATGGGGCAACCTGAAGCACAGAGGAACCTGACGGAAGAGAACTCATCCTTCCTCATGGCAGGACATTTGGCTGTTGGGTTGGGTGTCCAACTCTCTAAGAGGGAGCCAGATATATGACCAATGAGACCACTCCCACTCCTGAGGGCCGCCATGGGAGCAAACAGGCATTGTGAGACTCAGCCTGAGCAAGCTTTCAAACAATCCCTCTCAGTTGCACCATCATGATCCCGCATTGCAGGCCTCATACAACCCTAGGTGCAAATCCTAACCCTTGGTGGGAAGTCCCAGATGCCCAGAAAAAGAGCCTGTATCTGGAATCCCTGTTTTGGGGCACCCATAAGATGGAAAACAACACTCTTCCCTTCCCCAAAAAAGCCACCAAACTATGAGCTGCACAGATCCATAGAGAGGAAAAGTTTCCCATGGACCCATGAGACTATACCTGCATTCCGAGGCCATCTTGGACACACAATATAGAGAGAATAGCCTGTGCTACTGCCTTCCAGTCACCCTAATTACAACTCCTGACAAGCTGCACTCCAGGTCTACTCATTGGGCCTGTGATCACCTTTCCACTAACCATAACCCACATTTGTGTTTGCAGACTTCTCTCCCAAAACCATGGCTCATATGCCCTCCAGGACAGGGTCTCTGGATCCACAACACATGACTAGGCCTGCCATCCCCAAGGAAACTGTGCCCGTCAAACCTGCCCAAACCTTCCAGTTTAGGAGAAACACGCAAGAGCCCTGAGCCCAACCCAATATTGTCGGCAGCACTGGACACAAATGCCAGTCTGAAACGCCCTGATCACCTACATCCAAGCAGACAGCCATTTCAATGTTCCTGGGTCAGAAGATTGTACCTGACATGCTCCTAGGACATCATTGGAACACTAGATTAGGTTTTCAGGCATCTGTCCTCAGGGTCCTGTTCTGAAATACCAACTTAGGATACAACATGTGGTCCCTGAGCCACACAATAGAATATCTCCTGTCCCCAGTAGGAAACCATGCCCTTCGACCTGTGCCAAACCCTCAAGATTGGAGAATCCTGCACAGCACCTTAGTCACCAGCACAAACTCTAGTTTGTGCGTTGACCCATACCACAAGCTTTCCATCTGCTGGACAGTCGAGTCCTGTTGAATGGCTCCAGGATGTCCCATACGGAAAGACTGGAGAGCAGGATTCGAAGGATGGATGCCTGTACAGCATACCTCACATTCCCATTGGCTCTTTGTGACAAGACATGTTTGAACTACTGGCTCTGGGGCGAGCTAACTAGGGGGCTGAATTGAAATGGACTCTCCTGCGGATGGGTCATAATGTGGGTTTGTGTGCATGGAGACCTTGGAATATGTTGGCAGCTCAGGGGCCATGAAGTATTCGCCTAACCGAAGGGTGTAATATTGCTCCAATTAAAAAGAGATCCCTATGTGGAGATGAGACAGGTTCTCTTTGGTGCCTCAGAAAAGCCCCAGATACTGGTCTTCAAACCAGTTCTCTGAGTAGAGACACCTGGAAACCAAAGCTAGGGTTCAGATTAGAGCCTAGATGCCTGTCCGTTTCAATCTTCTGTCTCTGGGGACACTGTCTGAGTATCTAAGTGGAGATAGTTGCTCAGCTGGTGTCAGAGTGCCCCTCTTAGTCCATGGCCGAGGCATGGCCTTGGAGACCTTATTGGATTTTCCTAATATCTAGGGTTGTGGCTAATGGATTGGGTACAGTTTTCTTGGAGAGGACTGGCACAGTCCTTCAGTGTGTCTCCATAGGCCCTAGCCTGGAGGGTGTGTGGGTCCGGGCTGTGGGCACAGAAGTCTGAAAACACAAACTCGGCTTGGGTGCGGAGCCGAGAGCATTGCAGGATGGACCCACAGACCGTGAGAGGAGATCCTCAGCTTATGAAAGAAGGGCAAATGGGAGGCAGTCACGCAAGCTTTTGTCTTTGGATGTTTTGTCTCCCATAGCCGTGGAATGTAGGGGTGACCTCAGGGGCTATGGAAGAGTCTCCCTCTCTGAGGAGTTGGTCCAGCTCTTAAGATTTTGGGGACATTTTGTGGGAAGGGTGGAGTCCTGCTGTCTGGCTCAGGTGTTCTTCCAGGAGAGGGACTCCAGATCACAGTCCTGGGTTCGAGCAAATGGAATACTCGAGCTCTTGTGAAGATTGGGATCATAGGGGCTTGGCAAGCCCCATATGCGGGCTCTTAGTCCAGGCCCTGAGAGACCTTACTTCGACATGGGGCCCATGCTGATGGTCCCAATGCGAGTTTGTACCCAAGGAGGCACTCAAGTTTAGGCTTGGCCTCAGGGGCCATGAAGGTTTCTCCTACACTGAAGGTATGACTCCATGCCAACAGCAAGCTTTCCAGCCATGGGGAAGGAGAAGATCTGATTTGTGCTTCAGTTACCCACGTTTGCCAGGATTTGATATAATATCTAGGGTCAGATGTCTGAAAACCCAGGTTGGGAAGAGATGACAGCATAAGGCCATGGCCTGTCTGATGTGCTTAGTGTGCAGCCAGCTGTTTCCTTGTCTGTCGGGACGTCAGGCTGTGTCAGACAGAGCATTACTGACCAGGGTAGCTTTTCCAGTTAGGGTGCGGTCGAGGCCAGAGCAGGTTGGTTCTCATTTGTGGTTTCTGGAGAGCCCCATAGGGCAACGTTTTTCTTCTGGTGGGCAGACAGAAAACTGTGTTGTGGTTCTGGAATTCCCAGTATGGAGGGCTTGTTTGCCAGGAGTGTGAAGAGGGAAGTCTGAAAACACAAGCTAGCGTTAGGTTTGGGGCCGAGGGCATGGCAGGCCCACTCTGCAGAGACTGAATCAAGATCTCCTGCATCTGAGGTCAGGGCGAGTATCAGACGTTGCCTCAGGTTGGAGTTTGTGTCCATTATGGCCCCTTCCTGAAGGGGGTGGGGGCGTCATGAGGCCAGGGAGGTTTCCCAACGCTGGGAGTTATGAGCTGCCCCAAACATCAAGGTTTCCTCTGTAGGACAGTTGAGTACTATGAGATGGTTCTAGGATGACCCGTACAGAAAGACTCGAGAGAAGGGGTCTAAGCATGAATGTCTGCAAATGCCACCTCACATTCCCACTGGCTGCTTGGGGCAAGGAAGGCTCAATCTGCAGGCTCTTGGGCGGGTTTCTCAGAGGGCTGAGTAGAAATGGACTCTCCTGAGGATGAGTCATACTGTGGGTTGGTGGCCATGGAGACCTTGGAATGTGGCGGTGGCTCAGGGACTCTGCAGGTTTCTCCAAACCGAAGGGTTTGACACAGCTCCAACAATGAAGCTTCCCATGTGGAGACGATAGTTGTTCTGTTTGGTGTCTCAGGAAAGCCCCAGATGCTGGTCTTCAAACCCAGGCCTCTGAGGAGTGACACCTGGAAACCAAAGCAAGAGTTCAGATTAGGGCCCAGGGGCCTGTCTGGTTCAATCTACTGTCTCTGCCGACATCTGTCTGTGTTTCTGCATGGAGGTAGTTGCTCAGCTAGTGTCAGGATGCCTTTGTCCAGAGAGGCTCATAGTAGTGGGATGTCCTCGGGGGCCTTGAGGTTTCTCCTATTCTGTGGGGTTATGGGCAATGGAATGGGCATAGTCTCCTTGGAGAGAGCAGGACAGTCCTGTGGTGTGGCTCCAGAGGCCCCAGCCTGGCGGATGTGTGGGCCAGGGCTGTGGGGACAGACATCCAAAAACACAAACTCGGCTGAGGTTTGGGGCTGAGGTTATGGCAGGAGTGATCTACAGTCCGTGAGGGGAGCTCATTGTGATTAGAAAGTAAGGCGAGTGAGAGGCGGTCGTTCAGGCTTATGTCTCTGGATGTTGTATTCATGATGGTCATTTAATGTAAGCATGGTCTCATGGGCCATGGAAGTCTCCCTCTCTGGTGATTTGTCCGGCTCCCAAGAGATTGGGGTCATTTTGTGGGAAGGGAGGAGTCCTGTTTTCTGCCTCATGTGTTCCCACAATAGAGGGATTCTAGAGCAGAGCACTGGGTACAGACAACTGGAATACCCACCCTCTGGTTAGGCCTGGGGTCCTATGGGCATGGCAAGCCCATATGCAGATTCTTGGTCCAGCCACTGAGAGACGTTACTTGAATAGTGGACTCATGCTGAGGGTCACAATGTGTGTTTGTGCCCAAGGTGGTCCTCAATATTGGGCGGGACTTCATTGAGCTTGCAGGTTTCTCCTACACTGAACCTTGGACATGCCAACCTCAGGGTTTCTTGCCATGGGGAAGGAGGAGTTTTGATTTCTGCATCACGTTCACCTCTGGGCACTAATTGGAGATAAGGTCTAGGTTCTGAAGCCTGAAAACCGAGGTTTGGAAGAGATGACGACCTAAGGCCATGGCGGGTCCAATGTGTTCAGTTTGGGGCCAGCTTTCTAGGTGTCGTTCAGGAGGTCTGCACTCAGGCTGTGCCAGACAGGGCATTCGTGCCCAGATACGCTGTATAATTGGGGTACAGTTGAGTGGCATGCAGAAGATAATTATTTGGGGTTTCTCCGTAGCCCCATAGGGCAAAGTCTTTCTTCTGGAGGGCAGGCAGAGTGCTGCATTCTGGCTCCGGGACTGCCAAACTGGAGTCCTTGGGGCCAGGAATGCAAGGATGTAAGTCTGAGAACTGAAGCTTTGCTTTGGTTTCAGGGCGAGGACATGGCAGGTACACTCTGCAGAGCTGAATTGAGATTTCATGCATCTGAGGTCAGGGCGAGGTTCATATGTTGGCTCAGGTTGGAGTTTCTGTCCATGATGGCCCCTTCATGAAGGGGGGTCATCACACCGCCATTGGTGTTTTCCCATGATGGCAGTAGTGAAATGCTCCAAACCACAAGGATTTTCTGCGGGTCAGTTGAAACCTGTTGGATGGCTCCAGGGCATCCCATATGGAACAATTGCAGAGCAGGGTTCTAAGGATGGATGCCTGGGCATCCGGCCTTGCATTCCAATTGTCTCCTAGCGAAACGGCACGTTTGATTGCTGCCTATGATGTAGCAGCCGAGGGGGCTGAGTTGAAATGCATTCTCCTGAGGATCGGTCATAATGTGGGATTGTGTCCATGGAGACCTTGGAATGGGGCAGTGGCACCAGGGCTCTGAAGGATGCTCCTAACCAGAGGTTTTGACACAGCTCCAAGAAGCATTTTTCCCATGGGGAAACAAGATTTGTTCTCATTGGTGCTTCAGTAACCCCCAATATGCTGGTATTGGAAACCAGAACTCTGAGGAGAGATGCCTGGAAACCAAGGCAATGGATCTGATTAGGGCCTGGGGCCTGTCTGGTTTAATCTTCTTCTCTCGGTTCATCTGTCTATGGGATTGAGTGGAGGTAGTTCCTCAGCTGGTGTCAGATTGCCCCTATTTGTCCTGGGCAGTCTACACTATTGGGATGGCCACTTTGACTTTGGAGGTTTCTCCTAATTTGCAAGTTTGTGGCCAATGAAATGGGCAGAATTCCTTTGGGGAGGGAAGGCACAATCCTGAGGTGTGGCTCTAGGGGTTCAAGCATGGAGGGTGTGTGGGTCAGAGCTGTGGGGACAGAAGTCTGAAAACAGAAACTCGTCTTAGGTTTGGGGACATAGGTATGGGAGGCCCGATCTACAGACCTTGAGCAGAACTCTTCAGGATATGAACAAAGAGTGAGTGTGAGGCACTTGCTCAGGCTTTTGACTCTGGATTTTGTGTCACTGATGGCCGTGGAATGTAGGGGCGTCCTCATGGACCATGGGTGAGACTTCCTCTATGGGGATTTGGATGATCCCAATATTTTGGGGTCATTCCGTGGGATGGGAGGAGTCCATTCTGTTTTTTTTGTTTTGTTTTGTTTTGTTTTTTTACCTCAGGTGTGCCACTAAAGAGGGATTCCAGAGCAGAACCCTGGGAAGGGGCGACTGGACAACCCGAACTCTGTATAAGATTGGGGGCCTAAGGGCATGGCAATCCCCATATGGGGTACCTTGGTCCAGCCACTGAGAGGTCTTACTTGAGTACAGTGCTCACACTGAGGGTCACAATGCATGTTTGTGCCAATGTAGGCATCAAGCATGGGCGGGGACTCATGGGCCATGCTTGATTCTCCTACACTGAACTTTGGACAACATACGAACCACAAGGTTTCTTTCCATGGGGAAAGAGGAATTCTGATTTCTGCATCATGTTCACCCCTGGGCAGTGCCTGGAGATAAGATCTAAGTTCTGAATCCAGAAAATCGAGGTTGGGATGAGATGATAACCTAAGGTCATGGAGGGTCCGATGTGCTCAGTGTGCGGTCAGCTTTCTGGGTGTTGTTCAGGAGGTATGGATTCAGGCTGTGTCAGACAGTGCATTAGTGCCCAGGTTAGACTGTATAATTTGGGTACAGTTGAGTTCCATGTAGGTTCATCCTCATTTATTGTGTCAGGGAAGCTCACTGGGGCAGGCAGAGTGCAGCATTGTGGGTCCAGAATTGCCAAACTTAAGGACGTCGGGACCAGGAGTGTGAGGACTTAAGTCTGAGATCATAAGCTAGACTTAAGTTTCAGGGCGAGGGCACGGCAGGCACCCTCTGCAGATCCGAATCAAAATCTCATTCATCTGAAGTCAGGACGAGGATCAGACTTAGGCGCAGGTTGGAGTTTCTGTCCATGATGGCCCCTTCATCAAAGGGGTGGAATCTCGAGGCCATGGAGGTTTTCCCACGTTGGGAGTTGTGGGATGCTCCAAACTGCAAGGATTCCTTCTGCGGGAAAATTGAGAACTGTTGAATGGCTCCAGGACATCCCATATGGAATGACTCCAGAGCCGGGTTCTAAGGATGGATGCCTGAGCAGACTGCCTCTTACACCAATTGTCTCCCTGCCACAAGACAGGTACGATCTGATGGCTATGCAGGAGCAATCGTGGGAGCTGAGTTGAAATGGACTCTCCTGAAGATGGGTCTTAATGTGTGTTTGTGTCCATGAGGACGTTGGAATGGGGTGGTGGCCCCAGGGCTCTAAAGGATTCTAACCGGAGATTTTGAAACAACTCGAAAGAGCAAGTTTTCCATGTGGAGACAAGATTTGTTCTAATTGGTGCCTCAGGAAACCCACATATGCTGGTACTAGAACCAGGCCTCTGAGGAGAGATACATAGAAACCACAGCAATGCATCCAATTAGGTCCTAGGAGCCTCTCTGGTTCAATCTTCTTCTCTGTCGACATCTGTCTATTTTATGAAATGGAGGTAGTTGCTCAGCTGGTGTCAGACCGCTCCTGTTTGTCCGGGCGGCCTACACTATAGGGATGGCCTCGGGGACTTTGGAGGTTTCTCCTAAATTGTATGATTATGGACAATGGCATGGGCAGAATTCCTGTGGAGTGGGCAGGCACAGACCTGATGTGTGGCTCCAAGGGCCCAGCCTTGAGGGTGTGTGGGCAAGGACTGTGGGGACAGATGTCTGAAAACACAAACTCAGCTTAGCTTTGGGGACGTAGGTATGGCAGGTCCGAATTACAGACTATGAGGAGAACTTTTTGGGATATGAATAAAGGGTGAAAGTGTGACACTTGTCAGGCTTTTGCCCCTGGATTTTGTGTCAATGATGGCTGTGGAATGTCGAGGAGTCCTCATGGGCCATGGAAGAGTCTTTCTCTCTGTGGATTTGGCCAGATCCCAATTGTTTTGGGTTAATCTGTGGGATTCAGTTTTGTTAACTAAGGTGTCCCACCAAAAGAGGGATTCCAGAGCAGAGCCCTGGACAACAAGAAATCTAACTAAAAATACGGGCCTAGGGGCATGGCAAGCCCAATATGCCTTCTAATGGTCCAGCCACTGAGAGGCCTTCATTGAGGACAGAACTCATGCTGAGGGTCACAATGCGTGTTTATGCCCTTGTGGTACTCAAGCATGGGTGGGGACTCATGGTGCATGCTTGTTTCTCCTACACTGAATGATAGTCAACATGTCAACCACATGAGTTCTTGCCATGGGGAAGTATTAATTCTGATTTCTGCATGTCATTCACCCCTGGGCAGTGATTGGAGATAAGGTCTAGGTTGTGAAGTCTGAAAACCGAGGTTGGGAAGAGATGACGACCTAAGACCATGTCGGGTCCGATATGCTCAGCGTGGAGCCAGCTGTCTGGGTGTTGGTCGGGAGGTCCAAGCTTGGGCTGTGTCAGACAGGGCATTAGTGCCCAGGGTAGATTGTATAATTGTGGTACAACTGAATGCCGTGCAGGTTGATCTTTATTTGGCATTTCTGGGTAGCCCCAAGGGCAATGTTTTTCTTCTGGAAAATGCAGAGTGCTGCATTGTGGCTCCGGAATTTCCAAAGTGGATGCCTTGTGGACGGGGAGTGTGAGAAAGGAAGTCTGAGAACACATGTTAGGCGTAGGTTCTGGGCGAGGGCACGGCAGGCACCATCTGCAGATCTGAATCGGGATATCATGAATCTGAAGTCAGGGCGAGGTTCAAACCTAGGCTTAGGTTTGAATTTCTGTCCATTCTGGCCACTTTATGAAGGGGACAGCATCTCCAGTCCATGGAGGTTTACCCACAATGGGAGTTGTGAGATGCTCCAAACAACAAGGATTCCTTCTGATCAACAATTGAGACCTTTTGTATCACTCCAGTACATACCATACAGAATGACACCAGAGCAGGGATCTTAGGATGGATACATGAGAAGCCCGCCTCACATTGCAGTTGTCTCCTAGCAAATAGACAGGTTTGATATGCTGGCTCTGTCAGAGCAACCAAGGGGGCTGAGTTGAAATGGACTCTCCTGAGGATGGATGCTAATGTGGGTTTGTGTCCATGGAGACCTTGGAATGGGGCGTTGGTGCATGGGCCCTGAAGGATTCTCCTAACCGGAGGTTTTGAGACATCTCCAAAGGACAAGTTTCCCATGTGGAGACGAGATTTGTTCTGATTGGTGCCTCAGGAAACGCCCATATACTGTTATTGGAATATAGGCCTCTGAAGAGAGATAACTGGAAACCAAAGCAATGGCTCCGTTTAGAGCCTAGGGGCCTGTCCGGTTGAATCTTCTTCTCTGTGTACATCCATCTAAGGTATTAGTGGAGTTAGATGCTCAGCTGGTGTCAGATGGCCCTTGTTTGTCCCAGGCGGCCTACACTATTGTGAAGGCCTTGGGGACTTTGGAGGTTTCTCCTAATTTTATGATTATGGACAATGGAATGGGCAGAATTCCCGTGGAGAGGGAAGGCACAGTTTTGATGTGGCTCCAGGGGCCCCAGCTTGCAGGGTGTGTGCACCAGGACTGTGGAGACAGAAGTCTAAAACACAAACTCAGTTTAGGTTTAGGGACGTAGGTATGGCAGGCCCGATCTACAGACCGTGAGGAGAATTCTTCCAGATATGAAGAAAGAGAGATTGTGAGGCACTTGTTCAGGCTTTTGTTTCTGGATTTTGTGTCAACGATGGGCGTGGAATGTCCGGGAGGCCTCATGGGCCATGGACGAGTCTTCTGCTCTGTGGATTTGGCCCGATTCCAATTGTTTTGGGTCAAACTGTGGGATGGGAGGAGTCCTTTCAGTTTTGTTACCTCAGGTGTCCCACCAAAAGAGGGATTCCAAAGCCGAGCCCTGGGGAGGGGAGACTGGACAACCAGAAATCTGGTTAAAAATTGGGGCCTAGGGGCATGACAAGCCCAATATGCTGTCTTTTGGTCCAGCCACTGAGAGGCTTTACTTGAGAACTGGGCTCACGTTGAGGGTCAGAATGCATGTTTGTGAACGACTTGGTCCTCAAGCATCTGCAGGGCCTCATGGGCCACACTGGTTTCAACTACATTTTACGTTGGACAACATGCCAACCACAAGGTTTCTTGCCATGGGGAAGGAGTTCTGATTCCTGCATCATGTTCAACCCTGGGTGGTGACTGGAGATAAGGTTTAGGTTCTGAAGCCTGAAAACCGAGGTTGGAAAGAGATGATGACCTAAGGCCATGGCGGGTCTGATGTGCTCAGTGTGTGGATAGCTGGGTGGGTGCGAGCCAGGAGGTTCAGTCTCAGGCTGTGCCAGAAAGGGCAGTAGTTCCCAGGGCAGCCTGTATAATTGGGGTCCAGTCAAGTGGCATGCAGGTTGATCCTCATTTGGGGAATCTGGGTAGCCCCAGAGGGCAATGTTTTTCTTCCGGAAAGCAGGCAGAGTGCTGCCTTGTAGTTCTGGAATTGCCAAACTGGAGGGCTTGTGGGCCAGGAATGTGAGAATGGAAGTTGAGAACACAAATTAGACTTACGTTTCTGGGCAAGGGCACGGCAGACACACTCTGCAGAGATGAATCAAGATGTCCTGCATCTGAAGTCAGGGCGAGGATCAGACGATCGCTCAGGTTGGAGCTTCTGTCCCTGATGGCCCCTTCATGAAGCACAGGGGGCGAAATCACGAGGCCATGGAGGTTTGCCCACGATGGGAGTTGTGAGATGCTCCAAACAGTAAAGATTCTTCTGCGGGACTATTGAGACCTGTTGGTTGGCTCCAGGACTTCCCATACAGCATAATTCTGAGAATGGTTCTAAGTATGGATGTCTGGGAAGCCTGCCTCTCATTCCAATCATCTCCTAGCGACAAGACGGGTTAGATCTGCTGGATCAGGGGGAGCAACTTAGGGGGCTGAGTTGAAATGGACTCTCCTGTGGATGGGTCCTAATGTGGGTGTGTCTCCATGGAGACCTTGGAATGAGGCGCTGGCACCGGGAACCTGAAATGTCCTTCTAACCAGAGGCTTTGAGAGAGCTCCAACATGCAAGTTTCCCATGTGTAGACGAGATTTGTTCTGATGGGTGCCTCAGGAGAAGCACTCAGCTGGTATTGGAAACCAGGCTTTTGAGGAGACATGCCTGTAAACCAAAGCTATGGATCCCATTATGGCCTGGGGTCCTGTCTGGTCAATCTTCTTCTCTGGGGACATCCATCTATGGTATGAGTGGGGGTAGATGCTCAGCTGGTGTCAGACGGCCCTTTTTTGTCCCGGACAACCTACACCATTGGTATGGCCTCAGGGAATTTGGAGGTTTCTCCTAATTTGTACGGTTTTGGATAATGGAATGGGCAGAATTCCCATGGATTGGTTAGGCACAGTCCTAATGTGTGGTTCCAGGGGCCCAGCCTGGGGGGGTGTGGCCCAGGACTTTGAGGACAGAACTCAAAAAACACAAACTCAGCTTAGGTTTGGGAACGTAGGTATGGCACGGCCGAACTACAAATCATGAGAAGAACTCTTCAGGATATGAAGAAAGAGCGAGTCTGAGGCGCTTGGTTAGCCTTTTGTCTCTGGATTTTGTATCAGCGATGGCCGTGGAATGTCGGGGAGGCCTCATGGGCCATGGACGAATCTTCCTCTCTGTGGATTTGGCCCTATCCCAATTCTTTTTCGTGAATCTGTGGGATGGGAGGACTTCTTTAAGGTTTGTTACCTGAGGTGTCCCACCAAAAGAGGAATTCCAAAGCAGAGCCCTGGGCAAGAGTGAAGGGACAACCCGAAATATGGTTAAAAATTGGGGTCTAGGGGCATGGCAAGCCCAATATGCTGTTTCTTCATGCAGCCACTGAGAGGCCTTGCCTGAGGACCGGGCTCAGGCTGAGGGTCACAATGTGTGTTTGAGACCAATGTGGCCCTCAAGCATGGGCTGGGTCTCATGTGCCACACTGGTTTCAAGTACACTGAAAGTTGGACAACATGCCAACCACGAGGTTTCATGCCAAGGGAACGAGTTCGGATTTCTGCAACATTTTCAAACCTGGGCAGTGATTGGAGATAAGGTCAAGGTTCTGAAGCCTGAAAACCGAGGTTGGGTAGAGATGACGACCTAAGGCCATGGCGGGTCCGATGTGCTCAGTGTGCGGCCAGCTGTCTGGGTGGGACCAGGAGTTCCAGGCTCAGGCTGTGTCAGAATGGGCAATTGTGCCCACTTCAGCCTATATATTTGGTGTACAGCCAAATGGCGTGCAGGTTGATCCTCATTTGGGGTTTCTGGGTAGCCCCAGAGGGCAATGTTCTTCTTCCAGGGAGCAGGCAGAGTGCCGCATTGTACTTCTGGATTGCCAAACTGGAGGGCTCCAACAGGTCTCAATTGTCCCGCAGAAGGAATCTTTGAAGGGCCATCTCACAACTCCCAACGTGGGGAAACATCCATGGACTAGAGATTCCACTCCCTTCATGAATGGGCCGTCATGTACAGAAACTCCAACCAGAGCCAATGTCTGATCCTTGCCCTGAATTCAGATGCATGAGATATTGGTTCAGATCTGCCGAGGTACCTGCCGTGCCCTCGACCTGAAACCCAAGTCTAACTTGTGTTCTCAGACTTCCGTCCTCACACTCCTGGCCCAGAAGACCTCAAGTTTGGCAATTCCGAACCCACTGTGCAGCACTCTGCCTGCCCTCTAGAAAAAAAATATTGCCTCATGAGCTGCCCAGGCACATCATATGAGGATAAACCTACACGCCACTTGACTGTACGTAAATTATATACTCTAAGCTGTGCACTAATGCACGGTCTGACACACCTGAGCCCGGACCTCCTGACTAACACACAGACAGCTGACCACACACTGAGCACAACAGACCAGCCATGGCCCTCGGACATCATCTCTTCCATACCTCAGTTTTCAGGCTTCAGAACCTACCTTTTCTCCAATCACTGCCCAGGGGTGATGGTATGTAGAAATCAGAACTCCTCCTTACCCATGGCAAGAAACCTTGTGGTTGGCATGTTGTCCAACGTTCAGTGTAGGAGAAACCAGCATTCACCCTGAGGCCCAGCCCATTCTCAAGTGCGACGAGGGCATAAACACACCAAACTCTTTGGACGAGGCCAACCTTCTAAAGAGTAAGACTCGTCCATTTCCCATGAAGTCACCCGGAATTTTCACGACCATGAGTCACACGATATCCAGAGATAAACTTGAGCAAGAGCCTCACACTCGCCCTTTTTTCATATCCCGAAGAGTTCTTCTCATGTTCTGTAGATCAGTCCTGCCATACCTATGACCCGAAACATAAGCCGAGGTTGTGTTTTCAGACAACTGTCCAAACAGCCCTGGCCTACACACCCCAAAGGCTCAGGCCCTTGGAGCCAAACCTGAGAACTGTACTTGCCCTCTCCAATGGAATTGTGTGTACCCATTCCAATGGCCACAATCCTACTAATAGGATAAACCTCCAAAGTTCCTGAGGCCATAACAATAGTGGTGGCTTCCCAGGACAAATAGGAGCAATCTGAGCACATCAGAGCACCTACCTGCACTAGACCCATAGACTGATGTCCCCAGAGGAAAAAAGGAATGAACAGACCACTAGGCACTAATCGGATCCATTGCTATGGTTTCCAGGCATGTCTCCTCAGAGGCCTGGATTTCAATACCAGCATATGGCTGTTTCTTGACTCACCCATCAGAACAAATCTCATCTACATATGGGAAACTTGCACGGTGGAGCTGTGTCAAAGTCTCTGTTTAGAAGAACCCATCAGGGACCCAGTGCCACCGCTTCATTCCAAGGTCTCCATAGACACAAAAACATATTAGGACACATCCACAGGGGAGTCAATTTCAACTCAGCCTCCTCAGTTGCTCCCCCAGATCCAGCAGATCTAACCTTTCTTGTAGCTAGGAGAAAATTGGAATGCCAGGTGTGGTACCTAGCCATCCATCCTCAGAACCATGCTTGGAATCCTTGGCCTGGCGCCAACTAACAGGTCTCAATTGTCCTGGAAAAGAATCTTTGTAGTTTGGAGCTTCTCACAACTCCCATCGTGCAAAAACCCCCATGGCCTCGTGATTCCCCCCCTTCATGAAGGGGCCATCAGGGACAGAAAGTCCAACCTGAAGATCGTCTGATCCTCACCCTGACTTCAGATGCACGAGATCTCGATTCAGGTCTGTAGATTGTGCCTGCCATGTCCTCACCCATAAAAACTAAGCCTAGCTTGTGTTCTCAGACTTCAGTCCTCAGACTACATTTTCACATATGGAATGACTCGAGAGCACCATTCGAGAATGAATGCCTGGGAAGCCCGCCTCGCATTCCAATTTTCTTCTAGCAACAAGACAGTATAGATCTGATGGCTCAGCAGGTGTTACCGGGGTGGCTGAGTTGAAATGGACTTTCCGGAGGATGGGTCCTAATGTTTGAGGGCCTTGGAATGGGGCGGTGGCACCGGCACCCTGAAGTATTCTCCTAAGCCTTTGACATAGCTCCCATGCACAAGTTTCCTTGTGGAGACGAGATTTGTTCTGATGGGTGCCTCAGGAGAAGCCCTATGCTGGTATTGGAATCCAGGCTTTTGAGGAGACATGCCTGTAAACCAAAGCTATGGATCCCATTATGTCCTAGGGTCCTGCCTGGTTCAATCTTCTTCCCTGGGGACATCCATCTATGGTATGAGTGGAGGTTGATGCTCAGCTGGTGTCAGACGGCCCTTGTTTGTCCGGGACAACCTACACCATTGGGATGGCCTCAGGGACTATGGAGGCTTCTCCTAATTTGAACGGTTTGAGACAATGGCATGGGCAGAATTCCCATGGATTGGGTAGGCACAGTACTAATGTGTGGCTCCAGGGGCTCAGTCTGGAGGGTATGTGGCCCAGGAATTTGAGGACAGAAAACAAAAAACACAAACTCATCTTAGGTTTGGGAACGTAGGTATGGCAAGCCCGACCTACAAACCAGGAGAAGAACTCTTCAGGATATGAAGAAAGAGCGAGTCTGAGGCGCTTGCTCAGGCTTTTGTCTCTGGATTTTGTATCAGCGATGGCCGAGGAATGTCGGGGAGGCCTCCTGGGCCATGGACGAATCTTCCTCTCTGTGGATCTGGTCCGATCCCAATTCTTTTTCGTGAATCTGTGGGATGGGAGGACTCCTTTAAGGTTTGTTACCTGAGGTGTCCCACCAAAAGAGGAATTCCAAAGCAGAGCCCTGGGCAAGAGTGAAGGGACAACCCGAAATATGGTTAAAAATTGGGGTCTAGGGGCATGGCAAGCCCAATATGCTGTTTCTTCATGCAGCCACTGAGAGGCCTTGCCTGAGGACCGGGCTCAGGCTGAGGGTCACAATGTGTGTTTGAGACCAATGTAGCCCTCAAGCATGGGCTGGGTCTCATGTGCCACACTGGTTTCAACTACACTGAACGTTGGACAACATGCCAACCACGAGGTTTCTTGCCAAGGGAACGAGTTCTGATTTCTGCAACATTTTCAAACCTGGGCAGTGATTAGAGATAAGGTCTAGGTACTGAAGCCTGAAAACCGAGGTTGGGAAGAGATGACGAACTAAGGCCATGGCGGTTCCAATGTGCCTAGTGTGCGGCCAGCTGTCTGGGTGGGGCCAGGAGGTCCAGCTCAGGCTGTGTCAGAGAAGGCAATGATGCCCAGATCAGCCTATATATTTGGTGTACAGCCAAATGGCGTGCAGGTTGATCTTCATTTGGGGTTTCTAGGTAGCCACAGAGGGCAATGTTTCTCTTGGAGGGCCCACAGAGTGCTGCATTGTACTTCCGGATTGCCAAACTGGAGGGCTTGTGGGCCGGTAGTCTGAGGACGGAACTCTGAGAACAGAAGCTAGGCTTAGGTTTTATGGTGAGGACATGGCAAACACAATCTACAGACCTGAATCGAGATCTCGTGCACCTGAAGTCAGGTTGAGCATCAGACGATGCCTCAGGTTTGACTTTCTGTCCCTGATGGCCCCTTCATAAAGGGGGGGAATCACGAGGCCGTGGGGGTTTTCCCACCATGGGAGTTGTGAGAAGCTCCAAACTGCAAAGATTCTACTGTGGGACAATTGAGACCAGTTGGTTGGCTCCAGGCCAACGATTCTGAGCAGGGTTCTAAGGATGGATGGCTGGGTAGCCCACCTCGCATTCCAATATTCTCCTAGCTACAAGATAGGCTAGATCTGTTGGATCTCGGGGAGCAACCGAGGAGGCTGAGTTTAAATGGACTCTCCTGTGGATGGGTCCTAATATGTTTTTGTGTCTATGGAGACTGTGGCATTAAGCGGTGGCACCAGGGCCCTGAAGGCTTCTCCTAAACAGAGGTTTGACACAGCTCCACCATGCAAGTTTCCCATGTGTAGAGGAGATTTGTTCTGATGGGTGAGTCAAGAAACAGCCATATTCTGGTATTGAAATCCAGGCCTCTGAGGAGAGATGCCTGGAAACCAAAGCAATGAATCCGATTAGTGCCTAGGGGCCTGTTGGTTTCTATTACCTCGGGCGACATCTATCTATGGGTCAGAGTGCAGGTAGGTGCTCAGATGAACTCAGATTGCCCGTGTTTGTCCTTGGAAGCCAACACTATGGGATGGCCTCAGGGAATTTAAAGGTTTATACTTTTAGTTGCGTTGTCGCCATTGGAATGGGCTCACACAATTCCCTTGGGAGGGCAAGAACAGTCCTCAGGTTTGGCTTCAGGGGCCTGAGCCTATAGGGTGTGTAAGCCAGAGCTGTTTGGACAGTTGTCTGAAAACACAAACTCGACTTCTGTTTCGGGTCATAGGTAGGGCAGGACTCATCTACAGACCATGAGGAGAACATTTCGTTATATGAAAAAAAAGCGAGTGTGAGGCTATTGCTCATGTTTTTGTCTCTGCATATCATGTCACTCATGGTCGTGAAATTTCCGGGTGACTTCATGGGAAATGGACGAGTCTTACTCTCTGGGGATTTGGCCCCTTCCAAAGAGGTTGGGGTCATTCTGTGGGATGGAAGAAGTCGTTTTTTTTTGTTGTTGTTGCTTTGTTTTGTTTCATTTTTTAACCTCCGTTGTCCCACCAAATGAGGAATTCCAGAGTAGAGCTCTGGGGAGGGGTGACTGGACAACCAGAAATCTGGTTAAAAATTGGGGCCTAGGGCTATGTCAAGCCCATTATGACATCTAGTGATCCAGGCTCTGAGAGGAATTACTAGAGGACAGGACTCACACTGAGGGTCACAATGCATATTTATGCCCTCGTCGCACTCAAGAATAGGCGGGCCTCAGGGTGAATGCTAGTTTCTCCTACAATGAACGTTGGACAACATGCCAACCACAAGGTTTCTTGCCATGTGTAAGGAGAAGTTCTGATTTCTGCATCACACTCACCCCTGGGCAGTGATTGGAGATAAAGTCTAGTTTCTGAGGCCTGAAAACTGAGGTAGGGAAGAGATGATAACCTAAGGCCATGGCGGGTCTGATGTGCTCAGTGTGCGGTCAGCTGTCTGGGTGTTGGTCAGGAAGTCCGGGTTCAGGTTGTGTCAGACAGTGCATTAGTGCCCAGGTTAGACTATATAATTCGGGCAAAGTCGAGTACCGTGTAGGTTTATCTTCATATAAGGTGCCTTGGCAGCTCTTTAGGCAATATTTTTTTTCCAGAAAGCAGGCCATGTGCTGCATTGTGGGACCAGATTTACCAATCATGAGGGCTTTGAGGCCAGGAGAGTGAGGTCGGAATTCTGAGAACAAAAGCTATACTTGGGCTCAGGGCAAGGGCACGGCAGGTACCCCCTGCAGATCTGAACCAATATCTCATCCATTTCAAGTCAGGGAGAGAATTAGACTTTGGCTTAGGTTGGAGTTTCTGTGCCTGACGGCCCCTTCATGAAGGGAGCGGGAATCTCGTGTCCATGGAGTTTTTCCCACGTGGGAGTTGTGGGTTGCCCCCTTCAAGAATTCCTTCTGCGGCACAATTGAGACCTTTGGGCAGCTCGAGGACATCCCATATGGAATGACTCCAGAGCACCGTTCGAGGGAGGATGCCTGGGAAGCCAGCCTCGCATTCCAATTGTCTCCTAGCAACAAGCCAGTTTAGATCTGATGGCTCTGCGGGAGCAACCGGGGTGGCTGACTTGATATGGACTTTCCTGAGGATGGGTCCTAATGTGTGTTTGTGTCCATGGGGCCTTGGAATGGGGCCGTGGCACCAGGACCCTGAAGTATTCTCCTAAGCTTTTGACATAGCTCGATGCACATGTTTCCTTGTGGAGACGAGATTTGTTCTGATTGCTGCCTCAGGAAAACCCCTATGCTGGTATTGGAATCCAGGCTTTTGAGGAGACATGCCTGTAACCAAAGCAATGGATCCGATATGGCCAGGGTCCTGTCTGGTTCAATCTTCTTCTCTGCAGACATCCATCTATGGTATGAGTGGAGGTTGATGCTCAGCTGCTATCAGACCACGCTTGTTTGTCACGGGCGACCTGCACTATTGGGATGGCCTCAGGGATTTGGAGGGTTCTCCTAATTTTACGGTTTTGGACAATGGAATGGGCAGAGTTCCCATGGATTGGGTAGGCACAGTCCTTATGTGTGGCTCCAGGGACCGCAGCGTGGAGGGTGTGTGGCCCAGGACTTTGAGGACAGAAGTCTGAAAACATAAACTAACCTTAGGTTTAGAGACGTAGGTATGGCAGGCCCGATCTATAAACCATGAGAAGAACTCTTCAGGATATGAAGAAAAAGCGAGTCTGAGGTGCTTGTTCAGTCTTTTGTCTCTAGATTCGGTATCAGCGATGGCCGTGGATTGTCTGGGAAACCTCATGGGCCATTGACAAATCTTCCTCTCTGTGGAATTGGGCCGATCACAATTCTTTTTCGTCAATCTGTGGAATGGGAGGTCTCCTTTCAGGTTGGTTACCTTAGGTGTGCCGCCAAAAGAGGAATTCCAAAGAAGAGCCCTGTGGAAAAGCGAAGGGACAACCCGAACTATGGGTAAAATTTGGGGCCTAGGGGCATGGCAAACCCAATATGCTGTCTCTTCATCCAGCCACTGAGAGGCCTTACCTGAGGACTGGGATCAGGCTGAGGGTCACAATGTGTGTTTGTGACCAATGTGGCCCATAAACATGGGCGGGGCCTCATGGGCCACACTGGTTTCAACTACACTGAACATTGGAAAACATGGTTTCTAGCCACGGGGAAGGAGTTGTGATTTCTGCATCACTTACAAGCCTGGGCAGTGATTGGAGATAATGTCTAGGTTCTGAAACTTGAGAATCGAGGTTGGGAAGAGATGACAACATAAGGACATGGCTCGTCCGGCGTGCTCAGTGTTCGACCAGCTTTCTGGGTGGGGCCAGGAAGTCCAGGCTCAGGCTGTGTAGAAAGGGCAATAGTGCCCATGTCAGCCTATATATTTGGGGTACAGTCTAATGGCGTGCAGGTTGATCCTCATTTGGAGTTTCTGGGTAGCCCCACAGGGCAATGTTTTTCTTCCTGAAGGCTGGAAGAGTGCTGCATTATAGTTCTGGTTTGCAAACTGGTGGGCTTGTGGGCCAGTAGTCTGAAGACGGAAATCTGAGAATAGAAGCTAGGCTTTGGTTTCTGGGTGAGGACAAGGCAGGAACAATCTACAGACCTGAATCGAGATCTCGTGCTTCTGAAGTCAGGGCGAGGATCAGAAGATCGCTCAGGTTGGTGTTTCTGTCCCTGATGGCCCCTTCATGAAGGGGCGGGGGGGTCAAGAGGCCGTGGGGGTTTTCCCACGATGTTAGTTGTGAGAAGCTCCAAACTGCAAAGATTCTTGTGCAGGACAATTGAGACATGTTGGTTGGCTCCAGGCCAACGATTCCGAGCAGGGTTCTAAGGATGGATGCCTGGGTAGCCCACCTTGCATTCCAATTGTGTCCTAGCAACAAGACAGGTTATATCTGCTGGATTTGGGCGAGCAATCTGGATCTGAGTTGAAATGGACTCTCCTGTGGATGGATCCTAATATGTTTTTGTGTCTATGGAGACCTTGGAATGAAGCGGTGGCACTGGGGTCCTGAAGGGTTTTTTCAAACAGAGGCTTTGACACAGCTCCAACGTGCAAGTTTCCCATATGTAGATGAGATTTTTTATGACGGATGAGACAGGAAACAGCCATATGCTGGTATTGAAATACAGGCCTCTGAGGAGAGATGACTGGATACCACAACAATGAATCCGAATAGTGCCTAGGGGCCTGTTCGTACCTTTTTACCTCTGGGAACATCAGTCTATGCGTCTGAGTGCATGTAGGTTCTCAGTTGGGCTCAGATTGCCCGAGTTTGTCCTGGGAAGCCACCACTATTGGGATGGCCTCAGCGAGTTTGCAGGTTTATCCTATTAGTAGGGTTGTGGCCATTGGAATGGGCACATACAATTCCCTTGGAGAGGGCAAGTACAGTCCTCAGGTTTGGCTCCAGGGGCCTGAGCCTGTAGGGTGTGTAGGCAGAGCTGTTTGGACAGTCGTCTGAAAACACAAACGCGGCTTATGTTTCAGGTCATAGGTATGGCAGGATTGATCTACTGACCATGAGGAGAACTCTTCGGGATATGAATAAGGGGCTAGTGTGAGGCTCATGCTCAAGTTTTTGTCTCTGGATATCGTGTCACTCATGGTCGTGAAATTCCCTGGTGACTTCATGGGAAATGGACGAGTCTTACACTCTGGGGGTTTGGCCCCGTCCAAAGAGTTTCGGGTCATTCTGTGGGATGGAAGAATTCCGTTTTGTTGTTGTTGTTGATTTGCCATGTTTTGTTTTTTAACCTCAGGTGTCCCACCAAATGAGGGATTCCAGAGTAGAGCCCTGGGGAGGGCCGAACGGACAACCAGAAATCTGGTTAAAAATTGTGGCCTAGGGACATGTCAAGCCCATTATGACATCTAATGGTCGAGCCACTGATAGGACTTACTAGAGGACAGGACTCACGCTGAGGGTCACAATGCGTGTTTATGCCCACTTCGCAAACAAGAATGGGCAGGGCCTCATGGTGAATCCTGGTTTCTCCTACACTGAACGTTGGACAACATGCCAACCACAAGGTTTCTTGCCATGGGTAAGGAAGAGTTCTGATTTCTGCATCACAGGCACCCCTGGGCAGTGATTGGAGATAAGGTCTAGGTACTGAAGCCTAAAAACTGAGGTAGGGAAGAGATGATGACCTAAGGCCATGGCGGGTCTGATGTGCTCAGTGTGCGGTCAGCTGTCTGGGTGTTGGTCAGGAGGTCCGGGCTCATGTTGTGTCAGACAGTGCATTAGTTCCCAGGTTAGACTATATAATTTGGGTACAGTCGAGTGCCATGTAGATTTATCCTCATATAAGTTGTCTGGGCAGCTCATTAGGCAAAATTTGATTTCTAGAGGGCAGGCAGAGTGCTTCATTGTCAGTCCGGAATTGCTAAACTTGAGGGCTTCATGTAGAGGAGTGTGAGGACAGAAGTCTGAGAACACAAGCTAGACTTGGGTTTCAGGGCGAGGACACGGCAGGTACCACTGTAGATCTGAACCAATATCTCATGCATCTGAAGTCAGGGCGAGGATCAGACGTTGGCTCAGGTTGGAATTTCTGTGCATAACGGACCCTTCATGAAGGGAGCGGAAACTCAAGGCCATGGAGTTTTTCCCACGTGGGGAGTTGTGGGATGCCCCCATCAAGATTTCCTTCTGAGGGACAATTGAGATCTGTTGGGCAGCTTCAGGACATCCCATATGGAATGACTCCAGGGCACTGTTCGAGGATGGATGCCTGGGAAGCCGGCCTCGCATTCCAAATGTCTCCCAGCAACAAGACAGTTTAGATCTGATGGCTGTGCGGGAGCAACCGAGGTGGCTGACTTGAAATGGACTTTCCTGAGGATGGGTCCTAAAGTGTGTTTGTGTCCATGAGGGCCTTAAAAAGGGGCGGTGGCACCGGGACCCTGAAGTATTCTCCTAAGCTTTTGACATAGCTCGATGCACAAGGTTCCTTGTGGAGACGAGATTTGTTTTGATGGGTGCCTCAGGAAAACTTCTATGCTGGTATTGGAATCCAGGCTTTTGAGGAGACATGCCTGTAATCCAAAGCAATGTATCCTATTATGGCCTAGGGTCCTGTCTGGTTCAATCTTCTTCTCAGGGGACATCCATCTATGGTATGAGTGGAGGTAGATGCTCAGCAGGTATCAGACCGCCCTTGTTTGTCCCGGGCGACCTGCACTATTGGGTTGGCCTCAGGGATTTGTAGGGTTCTCCACATTTTACTGTATTGGACAATGGCATCGGCAGAATTCCCATGGATTGGGTTGGCACAGTCCTAATGTGTGACTCCAGGGGCCCCAGCCTGGAGGGTGTGTGGTCCAGGACTTTGAGGACAGAAGTCTGAAAACACAAACTCAGCTTAGGTTTAGGGAAGTAGGTATGGCAGGCCCGATCTATAAACCATGAGAAGAACTTTTCCGGATATGAAGAGAGAGCGAGTCTGAGGCGCTTGCTCAGGCTTTTGTCTCTGGATTTTGTATCAGAGATGGCCGTGGAATGTCGGGGAGGCCTCATGGGCCATGGACGAATTTTCCTCTCTGTGGATTTGGCCCGATCCCAATTGTTTTTCGTCAATCTGTGGAATGGGAGGACTCCTTTCAGGTTTGTTACCTCAGGTGTCCCGCCAAAAGAGTAATTCCATGGAATTACTCCCAGCATATGGGAAAACATGCCAACCACTACGTTTTTTTTTTTGTTTTTTTACCTCAGGTGGACCACCAAAAGAGGGATTCCAGAGCAGAGTCGTGGGTGGGGGCAACTGCACAACAATAACTCTGGTTAATATTGGGACCTAAGAACATGGCAAGCCCCATATGTGGGCTCTTGGTCCAGACACTGAGAGGCCTTCCTTGAGGATAGGTCTCACACTGAGTTTCACAATGTGTTTTTGTGCCCAAGGAGCCCCTCAAGACAAGGCGTGGCCTAATGTACCATGCTGGTTTCTCCTACACTGAACGTTGCACTGTATGGGAACCACAAGTTTTCTGGCAATGGGGAAGATGGAGTTCTAATTTCTGCAACACTTTCACTCCTGGACTGTGATTGGATTTAAGGTCTAGGTTCTGAAGCCTGAAAACTGAGGTTGCGAAGAGATGAAGCCCTAAGTCCATGGTGTGTCTGATGTGCTCAGTGTTCGGCCAGCTGTTGAGTGTGGGTAGGGAGGTGCAGGCTCAGGCTGTGGCAGACAGGGAATTAGTGCCCAGGCTAGACTGCATCATTGGGGTGCAGTCGAGTTTCGTGCAGGATAGTACTCATTTGTGGTTACTGGGTAGCCCCAGAGGGCAACGTTTTTCTTCTGGAGGGAAGACACAGTGCCACATAGTGTCTCCAGAATTCCCAAACTGGAAGGCTTGTGGGCCAGGAGTGTGAGGAAAAAATTCTGAGAACACAAGCCAGACTTAGATTTTGGGGTGAGGGGACGGCAGGCACCCTCTGCAGAGATGATTTGAGATCCCGTATACCTGAAGTAGAGCTAGGATCAGACGTTGGCCAAGATCGGAGTCTCTGTCCACGACGGCCCCTTCATGAAGGGGAGGGTGTCACGAGGACATGGAAGTTTTCCCACGATGGGAATTCTGAGATGCTCCAAACCGCAATGATTCCTTCTGTGGGACAGTCGAGACCTGTTGGATGGCTCCAGGACATCCCATAAGGAAATAATCCAGAGCAGGGTTCTAAGGATGGATGCCTGGGCAGCCTGCCTCCCATTCCAGGTGTCTCATAGAGCCAAGGCAATTTCGATCTGCTGGATCTAGGGGAGCAACCGAGGCGGGTGTTTTGAAATGGGTGAGTTGAGGATGGGTCATAATGTGCATTTGTGTCCATGTAGACCTTGGAATGGGGTGCTTGATCCGGGGCCTTGAGGGATGTTCATAACCGGAGGTTTTGATGGAGCTCTAAAAAGTATATTTCCTATGTAGAGAAGAGAATTGTTTTGATGATTGCCTAAGGAATCTCCCATATGCTGGTATTGGAAACCAGGCCTCTGAAGAGAGATGACTGGATTCAAAATCAATGGATCTGATTAGGGCCTCAGTGCCCGTCCAGTTCAATCTTATTCTATGGGGATATCTGTCTCTGGGTCTGAGTGGAGGTGGTTTCCTAACTTGTGAAAGATCATTTCTGTGTGTCCTGGGCAGCCAACACAATTCGGATGGCCTGGGGGAGTTTGGAGGATTCTCCTAATCTATAGGGTTGTGGCCAATGGAAATGGCAGAATTCCCCTGGAGAGGGAAGCCACAGTCCTGAGGTGTGGCTCCAGGGGCCCCAGCTTGGATGGTGTGTAGGCCAGGCCTGTGGGGACAGAATTCTGAAAAGACAAACTCGGCTTAGGTTTGGGGATGTATGTATGAAGGCTCGATCTACAGACCGTGAGAATTTTCCGAGCTATGAACAAAGGGCGAGTATGTGGCGCTTGCTCAGGCTTTTGTCTCTGGATTTTGTGTAAACGGTGGCCGTGGAATTTCGGGATGTCCTCAAGGGCCATGGACAATTCTTTCTCTGGTCATTTGGCCTGATCCCAAGTGGTTGGGAACATTCTGTGGATTGGAAGAGTCCTTGCTGTGTATATATATATATATATATATATATATATATATATATATATATATATATTTTTTTTTTTTTTTTTTACATCAGGTGTCCCACCAAAGAGGGATTCCAGAGTAGAGCCCTGAGTAGGGGTGACTAGACATCTCGAACTCTTGTTGATATTGGGGCACTAGGGGCTTGGCAAGCCCCATATGTGGGCTGTTGTTCCAGTCACTAAGAGGCTTTACATGAGGATAGGGCTCACGCTGAGGGTCACAATGTGTTTTTGTGCAAATTTGGCCCTCAGGGATAGGTGGGGCCTCATAGTCCATGCTGCTTTCTCCTACAATGAACATTGGACAACATGCCAACAACTAGGTTTCTTGCCAAGGCGAAGGAGAAGTTCTGATTCTTGCATCACGTTCACTCCTGAGCAGTGAGTGGCGATAAGGTCTAGGTTCTGAAGGTGAAAACTGAGGTTGGGTAGAGATGATGGCCTAAAGCCATTGTGGGTGTGATATGCTCTGTGTACGGCCAGCTGTCTGGGTGTTGGACTGGAGGTCTGCCCTCAGGCTGTGTCAGACAGGGCTTTAGTGCACAGGCTAAACTGTATAATTTGGGTATGGTCTAGTGGCATGCAGGATGTTACTCATTTGGCGTTTCTGGTTAGCACTATAGGGCAACATTTTTCTTCTGGAGGTCAGGCAGAGTGCTGCATTGTGTCTCCAGAATTGCCAAACTGGAGGGGTGTGGCCTGGATTGTGAGGAAGGAAGACTGTAAACACAAGCTAGCACGAGTTTTGTGGCCAAGAGCATGGCAGGCGCACTCTGCAGAGGCTGAATCGAGATCTCCTGCAGGAGAGGTCAGGGCGAGTATCAGATGTTGCCTCAAGCTGGAGTTTGTGTCCATGTAGGCCCCTTCCTGAAGGGTGTGGGGGCGTCATGAGGCCAGGGAGGTTTCCCTACGCTGGGGGTTGTGAGATGCTCCAAACTTCAAAGTTTCCTTCTTCAGGACAGTCGAGTACTATTGGATGGTTCCAGGATGCCCCATACAGAAAGACTCGAGAGCAGGGATCTAAGCATGGATGCCGAGAAACGCCAACTCACCTTCCCATTGCCTGGTCGAGACAAGGCACGCTCAATCTGCGGGCTCTTGGGTGAGCTACCCAGAAGGCTGAGTTTAAATGGACTCTCCTGAGGATGAGTCATAATGTGGGTTGGTGGCCATGGAGACCTTGGAATGTGGCAGTAGCTAAGGGACTCTGCAGGATTCTCCAACCCGAAGGGCTTGACACAACTCCAACAAGGAAGCTTCCCATGTGGAGATGAGAGGTCTTCTGTCTGGTGCCTCAGGAAAGCCCCGTATGCTGGTCTTCGAACCCAGGACTCTGAGGAGTGATACCTGGACACCAAAGCCAGAGTTCATAATAGGGCCTAGGGGCCTGTCTGGTTCAATCTTCTGTCTCTGCGGATATCTGTCTGTGTGTCTGCATGGAGGTAGTAGTTGCTCAGCTTGTGTCATAATGCCCCTATTTGTCCAGTGCGGCTTGCGGTAGTGGGATGTCCTTGGGGACCTTGAGGTTTCTACTATTTTGTAGAGTTGTGGCCAATGGAATGGGCAGTTTCTTAGGAGAGAGCAGGCACAGTTCTGTGGTGTGGCTCCAGAGACCCCAGCCTGGAGGCTGTGTGGGCCATGGCTGTGCAGACAGACATCCAAAAACCCTAACTCAGCTCAGGTTTGGGGCCGAGGTTACGGCAGGCCTGATCTACAGTCCATGAGGGGAGCTCCTCTGGATATGAAAGAAGGGTGAGAGGGAGGCAGTCGCTCAGGCTTTTGTCTCTGGATGTTTTGTCCACAATGGCCGTTTCATGTAGGAGTTGCCTCATGGGTCGTAGAAGTCTCCCTCTCTGGTAGTTTGTCCAGCCCCCAAGAGTTAGGGGTCATTCTGTGGGAAGGGAAGTGTCCTGTTTTCTGCTTCATGTGTCCCCCCAGTAGAGGGATTCTAGAGCATAGCAGTGGGTACTGACAACTGGAATACTCGCCCTCTGGTTAAGCCTGGGGGCCTATGGATATGACAAGCCCCATATGCAGGATCTTGGTCCAGCCACTGAGAGGCGTTACTTTAATACGGGACTCACGCTGCAGGTCACAATGCATGTCTGTGCCCTAGGCGGCCCTCAAGCACTGGCGTGGCCTTTCGGCCAATGCAGGTTTTCCCACATTGAACGTTGGACAACATGCCAACCACAAGGTTTCTGGCCATGGGGAAGGAGGAATTCTGATTTCTGCATCACGTTCACCCCTGGGCAGTGATTGGAGATAAGGTCTAGGTTCTGAAGCCTGAGAACCGAGGTTGGGAAGAGATGACGACCTACAGCCACAGCGAGTCCTATGTGTCCAGGTTGGGGCCAGCTGTCTGGGTGTCGTTTGGGATGTCTTCTCTCAGGCTGTGCCAGACAGGGCATTAGTATACAGGGTGGGCTGTATAATTGCTTTCCAATCGAGTGGCATGCATTAGAAAATCATTTGGGGTTTCTTATTAGCAGCATAGGGCAAAGTTTTTCTTCTGGAGGGCAGGCAGAGTGCTGCATTGTGGCTTCGGAATACCCAAACTGGAGGGATTGTGGGTCAGGAGAGTGAGGACGGAAGTCTGAGAACACAATTTAGGCTTTTTTTGGGGGCAAGGACATGGCAGGCACACTCTGCAGAGCTGAATTGAGATCTCATGCGTCTGAAGTCAGGTCGAGGTTCAGACTTTGGCTCAGGTTTGAGTTTCTGTCCGTGTTGGCCCCTTCAGGAAGGGGGGGCATTATGAGGTAATGGGGGTTTTCCCACTTTTGGAGTTGTGAGATGCTCCAAACCGCAAGGATTCCTTCTGTGGGACAATTAAGATTTGTTGGATGGCTCCAGGACGTCTTATAAGGTACTTTTCAAGAACAGGGTTCTAAGTATGGATGCCTGGGCAGCCAGCCTCACATTCCAATTGTCTCCTAGCAACAAGAAACGTTTGATCTGCTGGCTTCGGGTAGCAACAGAGGGGGCTGAGTTGAAATGGACTTTCCTGAGGATGGTCTTAATGGTGGTTTGAGTCCATGGAGACCTTGGTATGGGGCAGTGGCACCAGGGCCCTGAAGGATTCTCCTAACCAGAGTTTATGACAAAGCTCCAATGAGCAAGTTTCCATGGGGAGACGAGATTTGTTCTTATTGGTGCCTCAGGAAACCACCATATGCTGGTATTGGAAACGAGGCCTCTGAGGAGAGATGCCTGGAAACCAAAGTAATGGATCTGATTAGGGCCTAGGGGCCTGTCCGGTTCAATATTCTTCCCTGGAGACATCTGTTGTCTGAGTGGAGGTAGTTGCTCAGCTGGTTTGAGATCACCCCTGTTTGTCCTGGGCAGCCTACACTATTGGGATGGCCTCGGTGACTTTGGAGGTTTTTCCTAATTTGCAAGGTTGTGGCCAATGGAATGGGAAGAATTCCCTTGAAAGGGAAGCACAGTCCTGAGGTGTGGCTCCAGGGACCCAAGTGTGGAGCGTGTGTGGTCCAGGGCTATTTGGACAAAAGTCTGAAAACACAAACTCCACTTAGGTTGGGGGATGTAGGTATGGCCGGCCCGATCTATAGACCGTGAGGAGACCTCTTCGGGATATGAACAAAGGGCGAATGTGATGTGCATGCTCATGCTTTTTTTTTTTTTTTTTTTTCTGGAAATGTGTCACCGATTGCCATGGAATGTCGGGGTGTCCTCATGGGCCTTTGATGAGGCTCCCATTCTGGTGATTTCACCCGATCCCAAGAGTTTGGGGTCATTCTGTGGGAAGGGAGGGGGCCTTTCTGGTTTTTTTTTGTTTATTTTTTTTAACCTCAGGTGGACCACCAAAAGAGGGATTCCAGAGCAGAGTCGTGGGTGGGGGCAACTGGACAACCAGACCTCTGGTTAACATTGGGACCTAAGAATATGGCAAGCCCCTTATGTGGTCTCTTGGTCCAGACACTGAGAGGCCTTCCTTGAGGATAGGTCTAACACTGAGTTTCACAATGTGTTTTTGACCCAAGGAGCCCCTCAAGTCAGCGCGTGGCCTAATGTACCATGCTGGTTTCTCCTACACTGAACATTGCACAGTATGGGAACCACAAGTTTTCTGGCAATGGGGAAGATGGAGTTCTAATTTCTGCAACTCTTTCTCTCCTGGACTGTGATTGGATTTAAGGTCTAGGTTCTGAAGCCTGAAAACTGAGGTTGGGAAGAGATGAAGCCCTAAGACCATGATGTGTCTGATGTGCTCATTGTTCGGCCAGCTTTTGAGTGTGGGTTGGGAGGTGCAGGCTCAGGCTGTGGCAGACAGGGAATTAGTGCCCAGGCTAGACTGTATCATTGGGGTGCAGTCGAGTTTCGTGCAGGATGGTACTCATTTGTGGTTACTGGGTAGCCCCAGAGGGCAACGTTTTTCTTCTGGAAGGAAGACACAGTGCCACATAGTGGCTCCAGAATTCCCAAACTGGAAGGCTTGTGGGCTTGGAGTGTGAGGAAAAAATTCTGAGAACACAAGCCAGACTTAGATTTCGGGGTGAGGGGACGGCAGGCACCCTCTGCAGAGATGATTCGAGATCCCGTATACCTGAAGACAGAGCTAGGATCAGACGTTGGCTTACGTCGGAGTTTCTGTCCATGACGGCCCCTTCATGAAGGGGAGGGTGTCACGAGGACATGGAGGTTTTCCCACGATGGGAATTGTGAGATGCTCCAAACCACAATGATTCCTTCTGTGGGATAGTCGAGACATGTTGGATGGCTCCAGGACATCCCATAAGGAAGTTATCCATAGCAGGATTCTAAGGATGGATGCCTGGGCAGTCTACCTCCCATTCCAGGTGTCTCATAGATCCAAGGCAAGTTCGATCTGCTGGATCTACGGGAGCAACCGAGGCGGGTGTTTTGAAATGGGTGAGTTGAGGATGGGTCATAATGTGCATTTGTGTCCATGTAGAACTTGGAATGGGGTGCTTGATCCGGGGCCTTGAGGGATGTTCATAACCGGAGGTTTTGATGGAGCTCTAAAGAGTATGGTTCCTATGTAGAGAAGAGAATTGTTTTGATGAGTGCCTAAGGAATCTCCCATATGCTGGTATTGGAAACCAGGCCTCTGAGGAGAGATGACTGGAATCAAAAGCAATGGATCTGATTAGATCCTAAGTGCCCGTCCAGTTCAATCTTATTCTATGGGGATATCTGTCTCTGGGTCTGAGTGGAGGTGGTTTCCTAACTTGTGAAAGATCATCCCTGTGTGTCCTGGGCAGCCAACACAATTCAGATGGCCTGGGGGAGTTTGGAGGATTCTCCTAATCTATAGGGTTGTGGCCAGTGGAAATGGCAGAATTCCCCGGGAGAGGGAAGCCACAGTCCTGAGGTGTGGCTCAAGGGGCCCCAGCTTGGATGGTGTGTGGGCCATGCCTGTGGGGACAGAATTCTGAAAACACAAACTCAGCTTAGGTTTGGGTATTTATGTATGAAGGCTCGATCAACAGACCGTGAGAATTTTCCGGGCTATGAACAAAGGGTGAGTATGTGGCGCCTGCTCAGGCTTTTGTCTCTGGATTTTGTGTCAACGGTGGCCGTGGAATTTCGGGATGTCCTCAAGGGCCATGGACAATTCTTTCTCTGGTCATTTGGCCTGATCCCAAGTGGTTGGGATCATTCTGTGGATGGGAAGAGTCCTTTCTGTATTTTTTTTTTTTTTTACCTCAGGTGTCCCACCAAAGAGGGATTCCAGAGTAGAGCCCTGAGTAGGGGTGACTAGACATCTCGAACTCTGGTTGAGATTGGGGGACTAGGGGCTTGGCAAGCCCCATATGTGTGCTGTTGTTCCAGTCACTAATAGGCTTTACATGAGGATAGGGCTCACGCTGAGGGTCACAATGTGTGTTTGAGCAAATTGTGTTCCTCAGGGATAGGTGGGGCCTCATAGTCCATGCTGCTTTCTCCTACAATGAACATTGGACAACATGCCAATCACTAGGTTTCTTGCCAAGGCGAAGGAGAAGTTCTGATTCTTGCATCACGTTCACTCCTGAGCAGTGAGTGGAGATAAGTTCTAGGTTCTGAAGGTGAAAACTGAGGTTGGGTAGAGGTGATGGCCTAAAGCCATTTTGGGTGTGATATGCTCTGTGTATGGCCAGCTCTGGGTGTTGGACTGGAGGTCTGCCCTCAGGCTGTGTCAGACAGGGCTTTAGTGCACAGGCTAGACTGTATAATTGGGGTATGGTCGAGTGGCATGCAGGTTGTTACTCATTTGACGTTTCTGGTTAGCCCTATAGGGCAACATTTTTCTTCTGGAAGGCAGGCAGAGTGCTGCATTGTGTCTCCAGAATTGCCAAACTGGAGGGGTGTGGCCTGGATTGTGAGGAAGGAAGACTGTAAACACAAGCTAGCACGAGTTTTGGGGCCAAGAGCATGGCAGGCCCACTCTGCAGAGGCTGAATCGAGATCTCCTGCAGGTGAGGTCAGGGCGAGTATCAGATGTTGCCTCAAGCTGGAGTTTGTGTCCATGACGGCCCCTTCCTGAAGGGGGTGGGGGCGTCATGAGGCCAGGGAGGTTTCCCTACGCTGGGAGTTGTGAGCTGCTCCAAACTTCAAAGTTTCCTTCTTCAGGACAGTCGAGTACTATGGATGGTTCCAGGATGCCCCTAAAGAAAGACTCGAGAGCAGGGCCCTAAGCATGGATGCCGAGAAACGCCAACTCACCTTCCCATTGCCTGGTCGAGACAAGGCACGCTCAATCTGCGGGCTCTTGGGTGAGCTACCCAGAAGGCTGAGTTTAAATGGACTCTCCTGAAGATAAGTCATAATGTGGTTTGGTGGCCATGGAGACCTTGGAATGTGGTAGTAGCTAAGGAACTCTGCAGGATTCTCCAACCCGAAGGGCTTGACACAACTCCAACAAGGAAGCTTCCCATGTGGAGATGAGAGGTCTTCTGTCTGGTGCCTCAGGAAAGCCCCGTATGCTGGTCTTCCAACCCAGGCCTCTGAGGAGTGATACCTGGACACCAAAGCAAGAGTTCATAATAGGGCCTAGGGGCCTGTCTGGTTCAATCTTCTGTCTCTGCGGATATCTGTCTGTGTGTCTGCATGGAGGTAGTAGTTGCTCAGCTTGTGTCATAATGCCCCTATTTGTCCAGTGCGGCTTGCGGTAGTGGGATGTCCTTGGGGACCTTGAGGTTTCTACTATTTTGTAGAGTTGTGGCCAATGGAATGGGCAGTTTCTTAGGAGAGAGCAGGCACAGTTCTGTGGTGTGGCTCCAGAGACCCCAGCCTGGAGGCTGTGTGGGCCATGGCTGTGCAGACAGACATCCAAAAACCCTAACTCAGCTCAGGTTTGGGGCCGAGGTTACGGCAGGCCTGATCTACAGTCCATGAGGGGAGCTCCTCTGGATATGAAAGAAGGGTGAGAGGGAGGCAGTCGCTCAGGCTTTTGTCTCTGGATGTTTTGTCCACAATGGCCGTTTAATGTAGGAGTTGCCTCATGGGTCGTAGAAGTCTCCCTCCCTGGTAGTTTGTCCAGCCCCCAAGAGTTAGGGGTCATTCTGTGGGAAGGGAAGTGTCCTGTTTTCTGCTTCATGTGTCCCCCCAGTAGAGGGATTCAAGAGCATAGCAGTGGGTACTGACAACTGGAATACTCGCCCTCTGGTTAAGCCTGGGGGCCTATGGATATGACAAGCCCCATATGCAGGATCTTGGTCCAGCCACTGAGAGGCGTTACTTTAATACGGGACTCACGCTGCAGGTCACAATGCATGTCTGTGCCCTAGGCGGCCCTCAAGCACTGGCGTGGCCTTTCGGACAATGCAGGTTTTCCCACATTGAACGTTGGACAACATGCCAACCACAAGGTTTCTGGCCATGGGGAAGGAGGAATTCTAATTTCTGCATCACGTTCACCCCTGGGTAGTGATTGGAGATAAGGTCTAGGTTCTGAAACCTGAGAACCGAGGTTGGGAAGAGATGACGACCTACAGCCATAACGGGTCCTATGTGTCCAGGTTGGGGCCAGCTGTCTGGGTGTCGTTTGGGATGTCTTCTCTCAGGCTGTGCCAGACAGGGCATTAGTATACAGGGTGGGCTGTATAATTGCTTTACAATCGAGTGGCATGCATTAGAAAATCATTTGGGGTTTCTTATTAGCAGCATAGGGCAAAGTTTTTCTTCTGGAGGGCAGGCAGAGTGCTGCATTGTGGCTTCGGAATTCCCAAACTGGAGGGCTTGTGGGCCAGGAGAGTGAGGACGGAAGTCTGAGAACACAAGCTAGGCTTAGGTTTCGGGGCAAGGACATGGCAGGCACACTCTGCAGAGCTGAATTGAGATCTCATGCGTCTGAAGTCAGGTCGAGGTTCAGACTTTGGCTCAGGTTTGAGTTTCTGTCCATGTTGGCCCCTTCAGGAAGGGGGGGCTTTATGAGGCCATGGGGGTTTTCCCACTATTGGAGTTGTGAGATGCTCCAAACCGCAAGGATTCCTTCTGTGGGACAATTAAGATTTGTTGGATGGCTCCAGGACGTCTTATAAGGTATTTTTCCAGAACAGGGTTCTAAGTATGGATGCCTGGGCAGCCAGCCTCACATTCCAATTGTCTCCTAGCAACAAGAAACGTTTGATCTGCTGGCTTGGGGTAGCAACAGAGGGGGCTGAGTTGAAATGGACTTTCCTGAGGATGGTCTTAATGCTGGTTTGAGTCCATGGAGACCTTGGTATGGGGCAGTGGCACCAGGGCCCTGAAGGATTCTCCTAACCAGAGGCTTTGACAAAGCTCCAATGAGCAAGTTTTCCATGGGGAGACGAGATTTGTTCTTATTGGTGCCTCGGGAAACCACCATATGCTGGTATTGGAAACGAGGCCTCTGAGGACAGATGCCTGGAAACCAAAGCAATGGATCTGATTAGGGCCTAGGGGCCTGTCCGGTTCAATATTCTTCTCTGGGGACATCTGTTGTCTGAGTGGAGGTAGTTGCTCAGCTGGTTTGAGATCACCCCTGTTTGTCCTGGGCGGCCTACACTATTGGGATGGCCTCGGTGACTTTGGAGGTTTTTCCTAATTTGCAAGGTTGTGGCCAATGGAATGGGAAGAATTCCCTTGAAAGGGAAGCACAGTCCTGAGGTGTGGCTCCAGGGACCCAAGTGTGGAGCGTGTGTGGTCCAGGGCTATTTGGACAAAAGTCTGAAAACACAAACTCCACTTAGGTTGTGGGATGTAGGTATGGCCGGCCCGATCTATAGACCGTGAGGAGACCTCTTCGGGATATGAACAAAGGGCGAATGTGATGTGCATGCTCATGCTTTTTTTTTTTTTTTTTTTTTTGGAAATGTGTCACCGATTGCCATGGAATGTCGGGGTGTCCTCATGGGCCATCGATGAGGCTCCCTTTCTGGGGATTTGACCCGATCCCAAGAGATTGGGGTCATTCTGTGGAAAGGGAGGAGGCCTTTCTGTTTTTTTTTTTTTTTTATTTTATTTTTTATTTTTTTATTTTTTTTTTTTTAACCTCAGGTGGACCACCAAAAGAGGGATTCCAGAGCAGAGTCGTGGGTGGGGGCAACTGGACAACCAGGCCTCTGGTTAACATTGGGACCTAAGAACATGGCAAGCCCCTAATGTGGTCTCTTGGTCCAGACACTGAGAGGCCTTCCTTGAGGATAGGTCTCACACTGAGTTTCACAATGTGTTTTTGTGCCCAAGGAGCCCCTCAAGTCAGGGCATGGCCTAATGTACCATGCTGATTTCTCCTACACTGAACGTTGCACAGTATGGGAAGCACAAGTTTTCTGGCAATGGGGAAGATGGAGTTCTAATTTCTGCAACACTTTCACTCCTGGACTGTGATTGGATTTAAGGTCTAGGTTCTGAAGCCTGAAAACTGAGGTTGGGAAGAGATGAAGCCCTAAGGCCATGGTGTGTCGGATGTGCTCAGTGTTCGGCCAGCTGTTGAATGTGGGTTGGGAGTTGCAGGCTCAGGCTGTGGCAGACAGGGAATTAGTGCCAGGCTAGACTGCATCATTGGGGTGCAGTCGAGTTTCGTGCAGGATGGTACTCATTTGTGGTTACTGGGTAGCCCCAGAGGGCAACGTTTTTCTTCTGGAGGGAAGACACAGTGCCACATAGTGGCTCCAAAATTCCCAAACTGGAAGGCTTGTGGGCCAGGAGTGTGAGGAAAAAATTCTGAGAACACAAGCCAGACTTAGATTTCGGGGTGAGGGGACGCCAGGCACCCTCTGCAGAGATGATTCGAGATCCCGTATACCTGAAGACAGAGCTAGGATCAGACGATTTCTTAGGTCGGAGTTTCTGTCCATGACGGCCCATTCATGAAGAGGAGGGTGTCACGAGGACATGGAGGTTGTCCGACGATGGGAATTGTGAGATGCTCCAAACCACAATGATTCCTTCTGTGGGACAGTCGAGACATGTTGGATGGCTCCAGGACATCCCATAAGGAAGTTATCCAGAGCAGGGTTCTAAGGATGGATGCCTGGGCAGCCTGCCTCCCATTCCAGGTGTCTCATAGAGCCAAGGCAAGTTCGATCTGCTGGATCTAGGGGAGCAACCGAGGCGGGTGTTTTGAAATGGGTGAGTTGAGGATGGGTCATAATGTGCATTTGTGTCCATGTAGACCTTGGAATGGGGTGCTTGATCCGGGGCCTTGAGGGATGTTCATAACCGGAGGTTTTGATGGAGCTCTAAAGAGTATATTTCCTATGTAGAGAAGAGAATTGTTTTGATGATTGCCTAAGGAATCTCCCATATGCTGGTATTGGAAACCAGGTCTCTGAAGAGAGATGACTGGATTCAAAATCAATGGATCTGATTAGGGCCTCAGTGCCCGTCCAGTTCAATCTTATTCTATGGGGATATCTGTCTCTGGGTCTGAGTGGAGGTGGTTTCCTAACTTGTGAAAGATCATTTCTGTGTGTCCTGGGCAGCCAACACAATTCAGATGGCCTGGGGGAGTTTGGAGGATTCTCCTAATCTATAGGGTTGTGGCCAGTGGAAATGGCAGAATTCCCCGGGAGAGGGAAGCCACAGTCCTGAGGTGTGGCTCAAGGGGCCCCAGCTTGGATGGTGTGTGGGCCATGCCTGTGGGGACAGAATTCTGAAAACACAAACTCAGCTTAGGTTTGGGTATTTATGTATGAAGGCTCGATCAACAGACCGTGAGAATTTTCCGGGCTATGAACAAAGGGCGAGTATGTGGCGCCTGCTCAGGCTTTTGTCTCTGGATTTTGTGTCAACGGTGGCCGTGGAATTTCGGGATGTCCTCAAGGGCCATGGACAATTCTTTCTCTGGTCATTTGGCCTGATCCCAAGTGGTTGGGATCATTCTGTGGATGGGAAGAGTCCTTTCTGTATTTTTTTTTTTTTTTTACCTCAGGTGTCCCACCAAAGAGGGATTCCAGAGTAGAGCCCTGAGTAGGGGTGACTAGACATCTCGAACTCTGGTTGATATTGGGGGCCTGGGGCTTGGCAAGCCCCATATGTGGGCTGTTATTCCAGTCACTAAGAGGCTTTACATGAGGATAGGGCTCACGCTGAGGGTCACAATGTGTGTTTGTGCAAATTGTGGCCTTCAGGGATAGGTGGGGCCTCATAGTCCATGCTGCTTTCTCCTACAATGAACATTGGACAACATGCCAACCACTAGGTTTCTTGCCAAGGCGAAGGAGAAGTTCTGATTCTTGCATCACGTTCACTCCTGAGCAGTGAGTGGAGATAAGGTCTAGGTTCTGAAGGTGAAAACTGAGGTTGGGTAGAGGTGATGGCCTAAAGCCATTTTGGGTGTGATATGCTCTGTGTACGGCCAGCTGTTTGGGTGTTGGACTGGAGGTCTGCCCTCAGGCTGTGTCAGACAGGGCTTTAGTGCACAGGCTAGACTGTATAATTGGGGTATGGTCGAGTGGCATGCAGGTTGTTACTCATTTGGCGTTTCTGGTTAGCCCTATAGGGCAACATTTTACTTCTGGAGGGCAGGCAGAGTGCTGCATTGTGTCTCCAGAATTGCCAAACTGGAGGGGTGTGGCCAGGATTGTGAGGAAGGAAGTCTGAAAACACAAGCTAGCACGAGTTTTGGGGCCAAGAGCATGGCAGGCCCACTCTGCAGAGGCTGAATCGAGATATTCTGAAGGTGAGGTCAGGGCGATTATCAGATGTTGCCTCAAGCTGGAGTTTGTGTCCATGACGGCCCCTTCCTGAAGGGGGTGGGGGCGTCATGAGGCCAGGGAGGTTTCCCTACGCTGGGAGTTGTGAGCTGCTCCAAACTTCAAAGTTTCCTTCTTCAGGACAGTCGAGTACTTTTGGATGGTTCCAGGATGCCCCATACAGAAAAACTCGAGAGCAGGGGTTTAAGCATGGATGCCGAGAAACGCCAACTCACCTTCCCATTGTTTGGTCGAGAAAAGGCACGCTCAATCTGCGGGCTCTTGGGTGAGCTAACCAGAAGGCTGAGTTTAAATGGACTCTCCTGATGATGAGTCATAATGTGGGTTGGTGGCCATCTAGACCTTGGAATGTGGCAGTAGCTAAGGGACTCTGCAGGATTCTCCAACCCGAAGGGCTTGACACAACTCCAACAAGGAAGCTTCCCATGTGGAGATGAGAGGTCTTCTGTCTGGTGCCTCAGGAAAGCCCCGTATGCTGGTCTTCGAACCGAGGCCTCTGAAGAGTGATACCTGGACACCAAAGCAAGAGTTCATAATAGGGCCTAGGGGCCTGTCTGGTTCAATCTTCTGTCTCTGCGGATATCTGTCTGTGTGTCTGCATGGAGGTAGTAGTTGCTCAGATTGTGTCATAATGCCCCTATTTTTCCAGTTAGGCTTGCGGTAGTAGGATGTCCTTGGGGACCTTGAGGTTTCTACTATTTTGTAGAGTTGTGGCCAATGGAATGGGCAGTTTCTTAGGAGAGAGCAGGCACAGTTCTGTGGTGTGGCTCCAGAGACCCCAGCCTGGAGGCTGTGTGGGCCATGGCTGTGCAGACAGACATCCAAAAACCCTAACTCAGCTCAGGTTTGGGGCCGAGGTTACGGCAGGCCTGATCTACAGTCCATGAGGGGAGCTCCTCTGGATATGAAAGAAGGGTGAGAGGGAGGCAGTCGCTCAGGCTTTTGTCTCTGGATGTTTTGTCCACAATGGCCGTTTAATGTAGGAGTTGCCTCATGGGTCGTAGAAGTCTCCCTCTCTGGTAGTTTGTCCAGCCCCCAAGAGTTAGGGGTCATTCTGTGGGAAGGGAAGTGTCCTGTTTTCTGCTTCATGTGTCCCCCCAGTAGAGGGATTCTAGAGCATAGCAGTGGGTACTGACAACTGGAATACTCGCCCTCTGGTTAAGCCTGGGGGCCTATGGATATGACAAGCCCCATATGCAAGATCGTGGTCCAGCCACTGAGAGTCGTTACTTTAATACGGGACTCACGCTGCAGGTCACAATGCATGTCTGTGCCCTAGGTGGCCCTCAAGCACTGGCGTGGCCTATCGGACAATGCAGGTTTTCCCACATTGAACGTTGGACAACATGCCAACCACAAGGTTTCTGGCCATGGGGAAGGAGGAATTCTAATTTCTGCATCACGTTCACCCCTGGGCAGTGATTGGAGATAAGGTCTAGGTTCTGAAGCCTGAGAACCGAGGTTGGGAAGAGATGACGACCTACAGCCATAGCGGGTCCTATGTGTCCAGGTTGGGGCCAGCTGTCTGGGTGTCGTTTGGGATGTCTTCTCTCAGGCTGTGCCAGACAGGGCATTAGTATACAGGGTGGGCAGTATAATTGCTTTACAATCGAGTGGCATGCATTAGAAAATCATTTGGGGTTTCTTATTAGCAGCATAGGGCAAAGTTTTTCTTCTGGAGGGCAGGCAGAGTGCTGCATTGTGGCTTCGGAATTCCCAAACTGGAGGGCTTGTGGGCCTGGAGAGTGAGGACGGAAGTCTGAGAACACAAGCTAGGCTTAGGTTTCGGGGCAAGGACATGGCAGGCACACTCTGCAGAGCTGAATTGAGATCTCATGCGTCTGAAGTCAGGTCGAGGTTCAGACTTTGGCTCAGGTTTGAGTTTCTGTCCATGTTGGCCCCTTCAGGAAGGGGGGGCATTATGAGGCCATGGAGATTTTCCCACTATTTCAGTTGTGAGATGCTCCAAACTTCAAGGATTCCTTCTGTGGGACAATTACGATTAGTTGGATGGCTCCAGGACGTCTTATAAGGTATTTTTCCAGAACAAGGTTCTAAGTATGGATGCCTGGGCAGCCAGCCTCACATTCCAATTGTCTCCTAGCAACAAGAAACGTTTGATCTGCTGGCTTGGGGTAGCAACAGAGGGGGCTGAGTTGATATGGACTTTCCTGAGGATGGTCTTAATGTTGGTTTGAGTCCATGGAGACCTTGGTTTGGGGCAGTGACACCAGGGCCCTGAAGGATTCTCCTAACCAGAGGTTATGACAAAGCTCCAATGAGCAAGTTTCCATGGGGAGACGAGATTTGTTCTTATTGGTGCCTCAGGAAATCACCATATGCTGGTATAGGAAACGAGGCCTCTGAGGAGAGATGCCTGGAAACCAAAGCAATGGATCTGATTAGGGCCTAGGGGCCTGTCCGGTTCAATATTCTTCTCTGGGGACATCTGTTGTCTGAGTGGAGGTAGTTGCTCAGCTGGTTTGAGATCACCCCTGTTTGTCCTGGGCAGGTTACACTATTGGGATGGCCTCGGTGACTTTGGAGGTTTTTCCTAATTTGCAAGGTTGTGGCCAATGGAATGGGAAGAATTCCCTTGAAAGGGAAGCACAGTCCTGAGGTGTGGCTCCAGGGACCCAAGTGTGGAGCGTGTGTGGTCCAGCGCTATTTGGACAAAAGTCTGAAAACACAAACTCCTCTTAGGTTGGGGGATGTAGGTATGGCCGGCCCGATCTATAGACCGTGAGGAGACCTCTTCGGGATATGAACAAAGGGCGAATGTGATGTGCATGCTCATGCTTTTTTTTTTATTTTTCTGGAAATGTGTCACCGATTGCCATGGAATGTCGGGGTGTCCTCATGGGCCATGGATGAGGCTCCCTTTCTGGGGATTTCACCCGATCCCAAGAGTTTGGGGTCATTCTGTGGGAAGGGAGGAGGCCTTTTTTTTGTTTGTTTATTTTTTTTTTGTTTTTTCTTTTTTGTTTTTTTACCTCAGGTGGACCACCAAAAGAGGCATTCCAGAGCAGAGTCGTGGGTGGGGGCAACTGCACAACCAGAACTATGGTTAACATTGGGACCTAAGAACATGGCAAGCCCTATATGTGGGCTCTTGTTCCGGACACTGAGAGGCCTTCCTTGAGGATAGGTCTCACACTGAGTTTCACAATGTGTTTTTGTGCCCAAGGAGCCCCTCACGTCAGGGCGTGGCATAATGTACCATGCTGGTTTCTCTTACACTGAACGTTGCACAGTATGGGAACCACAAGTTTTCTGGCAATGGGGAAGATGGAGTTCTAATTTCTGCAACACTTTCACTCCTGGACAGTGATTGGATTTAAAGTCTAGGTTCTGAAGCCTGAAAACTGAGGTTGGGAAGAGATGAAGCCCTAAGGCCATGGTGTGTCAGATGTGCTCAGTGTTCGGCCAGCTGTTGAGTGTGGGTTGGGAGTTGCAGGCTCAGGCTGTGGCAGACAGGAAATTAGTGCCCAGGCTAGACTGTATCATTGGGGTGCAGTCGAGTTTCGTGCAGGATAGTACTCATTTGTGGTTACTGGGTAGCCCCAGAGGGCAACGTTTTTCTTCTGGAGGGAAGAGACAGTGCCACATAGTGTCTCCAGAATTCCCAAACTGGAAGGCTTGTGGGACAGGAGTTTGAGGAAAAAATTCTGAGAACACAAGCCAGACTTAGATTTCGGGGTGAGGGTACGGCAGGCACCCTCTGCAGAGATGATTCGAGATCCCGTATACCTGAAGACAGAGCTAGGATCAGACGTTTTCTTACGTCGGAATTTCTGTCCATGACGGCCCCTTCATGAAGGGGAGGGTGTCTCGAGGACATGGAGGTTTTCCCGCGATGTAAATTGTGAGATGCTCCAAACCACAATGATTTCTTCTGTGGGACAGTCGAGACATGTTGGATGGCTCCAGGACATCTCATAAGGAAGTTATCCAGAGCAGGGTTCTAAGGATGGATGCCTGGGCAGCCTGCCTCCCATTCCAGGTGTCTCATAGAGCCAAGGCAAGTTCGATCTGCTGTATCTAGGGGAGCAACCGAGGCGGGTGTTTTGAAATGGGTGAGTTGAGGATGGGTCATAATGTGCATTTGTGTCCATGTAGACCTTGGAATGGGGTGCTTGATCCGGGGCCTTGAGGGATGTTCATAACCGGAGGTTTTGATGGAGCTCTAAAGAGTATGTTTCCTATGTAGAGAAGAGAATTGTTTTGATGAGTGCCTAAGGAATCTCCCATATGCTGGTATTGAAAACCAGGCCTCTGAGGAGAGATGACTGGAATCAAAAGCAATGGATCTGATTAGGGCCTAAGTGCCCGTCCAGTTCAATCTTATTCTATGGGGATATCTGTCTCTGGGTCTGAGTGGAGGTGGTTTCCTAACTTGTGAAAGATCATCCCTGTTTGTCCTGGGCAGCCAACACAATTCGGATGGCCTGGGGGAGTTTGGAGGATTCTCCTAATCTATAGTGTTGTGGCCAATGGAAATGGCAGAATTCCCCTGGAGAGTGAAGCCACAGTCCTGTGGTGTGGCTCCAGGGGCCCAGCTTGGATGTTGTGTGGGCCAGGACTGTGGGGACAGAAGTCTGAAAACACAAACTCAGCTTAGGTTTGGGGATGTATGTATGAAGGCTCGATCTACAGACCGTGAGAATTTTCCGGGCTATGAACAAAGGGCGTGTATGTCGCTCTTGCTCAGGGTTTTGTCTCTGGATTTTGTGTCAATGGTGGCCGTGGAATGTCGGGGTGTCCTCAAGGGCCATGGACAATTCTTTCTCTGGTGATTTGGCCTGAACCCAAGGGGTTGGGATCATTCTGTGGATGGGAAGAGTCCTATCTGTATTTTTTTTTTTTACCTCAGGTGTCCCACCAAAGAGGGATTCCAGAGTAGAGCCCTGAGTAGGGGTGAGTAGACATCTCGAACTCTGGTTGATATTGGGGGCCTGGGGCTTGGCAAGCCCCATATGTGGGCTGTTATTCCAGTCACTAAGAGGCTTTACATGAGGATAGGGCTCACGCTGAGGGTCACAATGTGTGTTTGTGCAAATTGTGGCCTTCAGGGATAGGTGGGGCCTCATAGTCCATGCTGCTTTCTCCTACAATGAACATTGGACAACATGCCAACCACTAGGTTTCTTGCCAAGGCGAAGGAGAAGTTCTGATTCTTGCATCACGTTCACTCCTGAGCAGTGAGTGGAGATAAGTTCTAGGTTCTGAAGGTGAAAACTGAGGTTGGGTAGAGGTGATGGCCTAAAGCCATTGTGGGTGTGATATGCTCTGTGTATGGCCAGCTGTCTGGGTGTTGGACTGGAGGTCTGCCCTCAGGCTGTGTCAGACAGGGCTTTAGTGCACAGGCTAGACTGTATAATTGGGGTAAGGTCGAGTGGCATGCAGGTTGTTACTCATTTGGCGTTTCTGGTTAGCCCTATAGGGCAACATTTTTCTTCTGGAGGGCAGGCAGAGTGCTGCATTGTGTCTCCAGAATTGCCAAACTGGAGGGGTGTGGCCAGGATTGTGAGGAAGGAAGACTGAAAACACAAACTAGCACGAGTTTTGGGCCAAGAGCATCGCAGGTCCACTCTGCAGAGGCTGAATCGAGATCTCCTGCAGGTGAGGTCAGGGCGATTATCAGATGTTGCCTCAAGCTGGAATTTGTGTCCATGACGGCCCCTTCCTGAAGGGGGTGGGGGCGTCATGAGGCCAGGGAGGTTTCCCTACGCTGGGAGTTGTGAGCTGCTCCAAACTTCAAAGTTCCTTCTTCAGGACAGTCGAGTACTATTGGATGGTTCCAGGATGCCCCATACAGAAAGCCACGAGAGCAGGGGCCTAAGCATGGATGCCGAGAAACGCCAACTCACCTTCCCATTGCCTGGTCGAGACAAGGCACGCTCAATCTGCGGGCTCTTGGGTGAGCTACACAGAAGGCTGAGTTTAAATGGACTCTGTTGAGGATGAGTCATAATGTGGGTTGGTGGCCATGGAGACCTTGAAATGTGGCAGTAGCTAAGGGACTCTGCAGGATTCTCCAACCCGAAGGGCTTGACACAACTCCAACAAGGAAGCTTCCCATGTGGAGATGAGAGGTCTTCTGTCTGGTGCCTCAGGAAATCCCCGTATGCTGGTCTTCGAACCCAGGCCTCTGAGGAGTGATACCTGGACACCAAAGCAAGAGTTCATAATAGGGCCTTGGGGCCTGTCTGGTTCAATCTTCTGTCTCTGCGGATATCTGTCGGTGTGTCTGCATGGAGGTAGTAGTTGCTCAGCTTGTGTCATAATGCCCCTATTTGTCCACTGCGGCTTGCGGTAGTGGGATGTCCTTGGGGACCTTGAGGTTTCTACTATTTTGTAGAGTGGCCAATGGAATGGGCAGTTTCTTAGGAGAGAGCAGGCACAGTTCTGTGGTGTGGCTCCAGAGACCCCAGCCTGGAGGCTGTGTGGGCCATGGCTGTGCAGACAGACATCCAAAAACCCTAACTCAGCTCAGGTTTGGGGCCGAGGTTACGGCAGGCCTGATCTACAGTCCATGAGGGGAGCTCCTCTGGATATGAAAGAAGGGTGAGAGGGAGGCAGTCGCTCAGGCTTTTGTCTCTGGATATTTTGTCCACAATGGCCGTTTAATGTAGGAGTTGCCTCATGGGTCGTAGAAGTCTCCCTCTCTGGTAGTTTGTCCAGCCCCCAAGAGTTAGGGGTCATTCTGTGGGAAGGGAAGTGTCCTGTTTTCTGCTTCATGTGTCCCCCCAGTAGAGGGATTCTAGAGCATAGCAGTGGGTACTGACAACTGGAATACTCGCCCTCTGGTTAAGCCTGGGGGCCTATGGATATGACAAGCCCCATATGCAGGATCTTGGTCCAGCCACTGAGAGTCGTTACTTTAATACGGGACTCACGCTGCAGGTCACAATGCATGTCTGTGCCCTAGGTGGCCCTCAAGCACTGGCGTGGCCTTTCGGACAATGCAGGTTTTCCCACATTGAACGTTGGACAACATGCCAACCACAAGGTTTCTGGCCATGGGGAAGGAGGAATTCTAATTTCTGCATCACGTTCACCCCTGGGCAGTGATTGGAGTTATGGTCTAGGTTCTGAAGCCTGAAAACCGAGGTTGGGAAGAGATGACGACCTACAGCCATAGCGGGTCCTATGTGTCCAGGTTGGGGCCAGCTGTCTGGGTGTCGTTTGGGATGTCTTGTCTCAGGCTGTGCCAGACAGGGCATTAGTATACAGGGTGGGCTGTATAATTGCTTTACAATCGAGTGGCATGCATTAGAAAATCATTTGGGGTTTCGTATTAGCAGCATAGGGCAATGTTTTTCTTCTGGAGGGCAGGTAGAGTGCTGCATTGTGGCTTCGGAATTCCCAAACTGGAGGGCTTGTGGGCCTGGAGAGTGAGGACGGAAGTCTGAGAACACAAGCTAGGCTTAGGTTTCGGGGCAAGGACATGGCAGGCACACTCTGCATAGCTGAATTGAGATCTCATGCGTCTGAAGTCAGGTCGAGGTTCAGACTTTGGCTCAGGTTTGAGTTTCTGTCCATGTTGGCCCCTTCAGGAAGGGGGGGCATTATGAGGCCATGGGGGTTTTCCCACTATTGGAGTTGTGAGATGCTCCAAACCGCAAGGATTCCTTCTGTGGGACAATTACGATTAGTTGGATGGCTCCAGGACGTCTTATAAGGTATTTTTCCAGAACAGGGTTCTAAGTATGGATGCCTGGGCAGCCAGCCTCACATTCCAATTGTCTCCTAGCAACAAGAAACGTTTGATCTGCTGGCTTGGGGTAGCAACAGAGGGGGCTGAGTTGAAATGGACTTTCCTGAGAATGGTCTTAATGTTGGTTTGAGTCCATGGAGACCTTGGTATGGGGCAGTGGCACAAGGGCCCTGAAGGATTCTCCTAACCAGAGGTTATGACAAAGCTCCAATGAGCAAGTTTTCCATGGGGATACGAGATTTGTTCTTATTGGTGCCTCAGGAAACCACCATATGCTGGTATTGGAAACGAGGCCTCTGAGGAGAGATGCCTGGAAACCAAAGCATTGGATCTGATTAGGGCCTAGGTGCCTGTCCGGTTCAATATTCTTCTCTGGGGACATCTGTTGTCTGAGTGGAGGTAGTTGCTCAGCTGGTTTGAGATCACCCCTGTTTGTCATGGGCGGCCTACACTATTGGGATGGCCTCGGTGACTTTGGAGGTTTTTCCTCATTTGCAAGGTTGTGGCCAATGGAATGGGAAGAATTCCCTTGAAAGGGAAGCACATTCCTGAGGTGTGGCTCCAAGGACCCAAGTGTGGAGCGTGTGTGGTCCAGGGCTATTTGGACAAAAGTCTGAAAACACAAACTCCACTTAGGTTGTGGGATGTAGGTATGGCCGGCCGGATCTATAGACCGTGAGGAGAACTCTTCGGGATATGAACAAAGGCGAATGTGAGGTGCTGGCTCATGCTTTTTTTTTTTTTTTTCTGGAAATGTGTCACCGATTGCCATGGAATGTCGGGGTGTCCTCATGGGCCATCGATGAGGCTCCCTTTGGGGATTTGACCCGATCCCAAGAGTTTGGGGTCATTCTGTGGGAAGGGAGGAGGCCTTTCTTGTTTTTTTGTTTATTTTTTTTTATTATTATTTTTTTTTTACCTAAGGTGGACCACCAAAAGAGGGATTCCAGAGTAGAGTCCTGGGGAGGGGCGACTGGACAACCAGACCTCCCTATTTGTGCCCAACAAGGCCCTCAAGCATGGGAAGGGCCTCATGGGCCACGCTTGATTCTCCGACACTGAACGTTGGAGAATATGCCATCCACAAGGTTTCTTGCCATGGCGAAGGAAGAGTTGTGACTTCTGCATCACGTTCACCCCTGGACAGTGTTTGGAGTTTAGGTCTAGGTTCTGAAACCCGAAAACCGAGGTTGGGAAGAGATGAAGACCTAAGGACCTGTTGGGTCCAATGAGCTCAGTGTGCGGCCAGCTGTTGAGCGTAGGTCTGGAGGTGTGGGCTCATGCTGTGTCAGACAAGGCATTAGACAGCGTAGACTGAATATTTGGGGTGCAGTCGAGTGGCGTTCAATTGATCCTCATTCGGGTCTCTAGGTAGTTCCATAAGGCAACGTTTTTTCTCTGGGAGGGCAGGCAGAGTGCTGCATTGTGGCCCCAGTATTGCCAAACTGTAGGGCTTTTGGGCCAGGGGTGTGAGGACGGTAGTCTGAGAACACAAGCTAGGCTTAGTTTTTGGGGTGAGGGCACAGAAGGCACACTCTGCAGAGCTGAATCATGATCTCATGCACCTGAAGTCAGGGCGAATATCAGACGTTTGCTCAGGTTGGAGTTTCTGTCCATGATGGCCACTTTATAAAGTGGAGCGTCTCAAGAGGCCATGTAGATTTTCCCACAATGGGAGTTGTGAGATGCTCCAGACTGCAAAGATTCCTTCTGTGGGACACTTGAGACCTGCTGGATGGCTCTAGGATGTCCCATGTGGAACGACTCCAGAGTAGGGTTCTAAGGATGGATGCCTGGGCAGCCCGCCTCCCATTCTAGTTGTCTCCTAGCAACAAGGCAGGTTTGATCTGCATGCCCTGGGGGAGAAACCAAGGGGGTTGAGTTGACATGGACTCTCCCGACAATAGATCATAATGTGGGTTTAAGTCCATGGAGACCTTGGAATGGGGCGCTTGATCCGGGGCCCTGAAAGATTCTCCTAAACAGAGGTTTTTATAGAGCTCCAAAGAGTACATTTCCTATGTGGAGACGAGATTTTTCTGATGAGTGCCTCAGTAATCCCCCTATGCTGGTATTGGAAACCAGGCCTCTGAGGAGAGATGCCTGGAAACAAAAGCAATGGATCTGATTAGGGCCTAAGTGCCTGTCCAGTTCAATCTTATTCTATGGGGATATCTGTCTCTGGGTCTGAGTGGAGGTAGTTTCCTAACTTGTGAAAGATCATCCCTGTTTGTCCTGGGCAGCCAACACTATTCAGATGGCCTCGGGGAGCTTGGAGGTTTCTCCTAATCTATAGGGTTGTGGCCAATGGAAATGGCAGAATTCCCCTGGAGAGGGAAGCCACAGTCCTGAGGTGTGGCTCCAGGGGCCCCAGCTTGGATGGTGTGTGGGCCAGGACTGTGGGGACAGAAGTCTGAAAACACAAACTCAGCTTAGGTTTGGGGATGTATGTATGAAGGCTCGATCTACAGAACGTGAGAATTTTCCGGGCTATGAACAAAGGGCGAGTATGTGGCGCTTGCTCAGGCTTGTCTCTGGATATTGTGTCAACAGTGGCCGTGGAATGTCGGGGTGTCCTCAAGGGCCATGGACAATTCTTTCTCTGGTGATTTGGCCTGATCCCAAGGGGTTGGGATCATTCTGTGGATGGGAAAAGTCCTTTCTGTATTTTTTTTTTACCTCACGTGTCCCACCAAAGAGGGATTCCAGAGCAGAGCCCTGAGTCGGGTGACTAGACATCTCGAACTCTGGTTGAGATTGGGTGACTAGGGGCTTGGCAAGCCCCATATGTAGGCTGTTGTTCCAGTCACTAAGAGGCTTCACATGAGAATAGGGCTCACGCTGAGGGTCACAATATGTGTTTGTGCAAATTGTGGCCCTCAGGGATAGGTGGGACCTCATAGTCCATGCTGCTTTCTCCTACAATGAACGTTGGACAACATGCCAACCACAAGGTTTCTTGCCATGGCGAAGGAGAAGTTCTGATTCTTGCATCACGTTCACTCCTGAGCAGTGAGTGTAGATAAGGTCTAGGTTATGAAGGTGAAAATTGAGGTTGGGTAGAGATGATGGCCTAAAGCCATTGTGGGTATGATATGCTCAGTGTACGGCCAGCTGTCCTGGTGTTGGACTGGAGGTCTGCCCTCAGGCTGTGTCAGACAGGGCTTTAGTGCACAGGCTAGACTGTATAATTGGGGTATGGTCGAGTGGCATGCAGGTTGTTACTCATTTGGCGTTTCTGGTTAGCCCTATAGGGCAACATTTTTCTTCTGGAGGCCAGGCAGAGTGCTGCATTGTGTCTCCAGAACTTCCAAACTGGAGGGGTGTGGCCAGGATTCTGAGGACGGAAGCCTGAGAACACAAGATAGGCTTAGGTTTCAAGACGAGGGCCCAGCAGGCACACTCTCAAGTGCTGAATCGAGATCTCATGCTTCTGAATTCAGGGCGAGGATCAGACTTTGGCTTAGGATGGAGTTTCTGTCCATGATGGCCCATTTATGAAGGTTTGGGGCATCATAAGGAAATGGAGGTTTTCTCACAGTGTTATTGTGTGATGCTTCAAACCACAAGGATTCATTCTGCGAGACAGTCAAGACAGGTTGGTTGGATTCAAGACGTCCCATAAAGAAGTTCTCCAGAGCAGGGTTCTAAGGATGGATGCCTGGGCAGCCCGCCTCCCATTCTAACTGTCTCCTAGTGACAAGGAAGGTTTGATCTGCTGGCTCTGGGTGAGCAGCCGAGTGGGCTGATTTGAAATGGACTCTCCTGAGAATGGTTCATAATGTAAGTTTGTGTCCTTGGAGACCTTGGGATTGGGCCATGGTGCCAGCGCCCTGAAGGATCCTCCTAACCTGAGGTATTGACACAGCTCCAAAGAGCAAGTTTCCCATGTGGAGATGAGATCTGTTCTGATTGTTTCCTTAGGAAACCCCCATATTCTGATATTGGAAACCAGGCCTCTGAGGAGAGATACCTAGAAACCAAGCAATGCATCAGAAGTTGGCTCAGGTTGTAGTTTCTGTCTATGATGGCCCCTTTATAAAGGGGAGCATCTCATGAGGCCATGTAGGTTTTCCCACGATAGGAGTTGTGAGATGCTCCAATCTGCAAGGATTCCTTCTGTGGGACAGTCAAGACCTGTTGGAAGGCTCCAGGACATCCCATATGGAACGGCGCCAGAGCAGGATTCCATGGATGGATGCCTAGAGAGTCTGCTTTGCATTCCAGTTGTCTCCTAGCGACAAGGCAGGTTTGATATTCTGCCTCTGGGGGAGTAATCGACGGGGCTGAGTTGAAATGTACTCTCCTGCCAAATGGTCATAATGCGGGTATGTGTCCATGGAGACCTTGGAATAGGGCGGTTGCTCCGGATACCTGAAGGTTTCTCCTAACTGGAGCCTTTTATAGAGCTCCAAAGGATAAGTTTCCCATGTGAAGACAAGATTTGTTCTGATTGGTATCTCTGGAATCCCCCATATGCTGGTATTGGAAAACAGGCCACTGAGGAGAGATGCTTAGAAAAAAAAAGCAATGGAACCAATTACATTCTAGGGGCCAGTCCAGTTTAATCTTCTTCTCTTGGGTTATCTGTCTACGGGTGAGTTGACGTCGTTGCTCAGCTTGTGAGAGATCGCCCCTCTTTGTCCTGGGTGGCCTACACTATTGGAATGGCCTCTGGGACTTTGGAGGTTTCTCCTTATCTGTAGGGTTGTGGCCAATGGAATGGGAAGAATTTCCTTGGAGAGGGCAGGCACAGTCCTGAGGTGTGGCTCCAGGGGCCTCAGTCTGGAGGGTGTGTGGGACAGGGATGTCAGGATAGAAGTCTGAAAACACAAACTCGGCTTAGGTTTGGGGACGTAGGTATGGCAGGCCCAATCTACAGACTATGAGGAGAATTTTTTGGGCTATGTCCTAAGGGTGAGTGTGAACGCTTGCTGAAGCTTATGTCTCTGGATTTTGTGTCAATAGTGGCCGTGGAATGTCGGGCTGGCCTCATGGGCCATGGACGAGTCTTTCTCTCTGGACCCCAATCACTTGGGATGGCCCAATCCCAAGTGATTGGGATCATTCTGTGAGTGGGAGGAGTCCTTTCTGTGTTTATTTACCTCAAATGTCCCACCAAAGAGGGATTCCAGAGCAGAGCCCTGAGTAGGGGTGACTAGATGTCTCTACCTCTGGTTAAGATTGGGTGACTTGGGGCATGGCAGGCCCCATATGCGGGCTCATGGTCCAGCCACTGAGAGGCTTTACTTGAGGACAGGGCTCAAACTGAGGGTCCCAATGTGTGTTTGAGCCCACCGCAGCTCTTAAGCATAGGCAGGGCCTCAGGGACCCTACACTACCCTCAGGGGCCCTACTACTACCCCTGTAGGCCCTACAGGGGTCCTCCACTGAACGTTGGACAAGATGCCAACCACAAGATTCTGGCGAGAGGGAAGGAGGAGTTCTGATTTCTGCATCACGTTCACCCATGGGAAGTGAGTAGAGATAAGGTCTAGGATTCTGTAGCCTGAAAACCGAAGTTGGAAAGAGATGGCGACCTAAGGCCATGGCGGTTCAGATGTTCTCAGTGTACTGCAAGCTGTCTGGGTGTCGGTTGGGAATTCAGGCCTCAGGTTCTGTCAGACAGGGCATTAGTGCACAGGCTAGACTATATAATTGGTGTACAGTTGAGTGACGTGCAGGTTTATCCTCATTGGAGGTTTCTGGGTAGACCCATAGGGCAGTATTTTTCTTCTAGAGGGCAGGCAGAGTGCAGCACTGTGTCATCGGAAATCCCAAAATAGAGGGCGTGTGGTCCAGGAGAGTGAGTACGGAAGACGGAGAACACTAGCTACGCTTAGGTTTTGGGGTGAGGGCACAGCAGGTACACTCTGAAGAGCTGAATCAAGATCTCGTGCATCTGAAGTCAAGGCGAAGATCAGCTGTTGGCTCAGGTTGGAGTTTCTTTCCATGATCTGCCTTCATGAAGATTGGGGGCATCATGTGACCTTGGAAGCTTTCCATGATATGAGTTGTTAGGTGGTCCATGCACAAGGACTCCTGTGGGACAGTCGAGACCTGTTGGATGGCTCAAGGATGTCCCATAAGGAATGACGCAAGAGCAGGGTTCTAAGGATGGATGCCTGAAGAGCCCAACTCGCATTTCAATTGTCTCCTAGCGATAAGGCAGGTTCAATCTGCTGGCTCTGGAGTAGCAACCGATGGGGTTTAGTTGAAATGGACTCTCCTGAGGATGGGTCATAATTTGGGATTGTGTCCATGGAGATATTCAAATGGGGCAGTGGCTCCAGTGACCTGAAGTTTTCTCCTAACTGGAGGTTATGACACAGCTCCATAGAGCAAGATTCCCATGTGGAGACGAGATTTTTTCTGATAGGTAGCTCTGGAAACCCCCTTATGCTGGTATTGGAATCCAGGCCTCTGAGGAGAGATGCCTGAAAACAAAAGCAATGGATCCAATTAGGGCCTAGGTGCCTGTCTTGTTCAATATTCTTTTCTATGGATATCTGTCTAAGGTTCTGATTGGAGGTAGTGGCTCAGCTTGTGCCAGAGGGTCCCTGTATGTCCAGGACATCCTACACTATTGGGATGGCCTCAGAGATTTTGGATGATTCTCCTAATCTGTCAGGTTGTGCCACATGAATGAGCAGAATTCCCTTGGAGAGGGCAGGCACAGTCCTGAGGTGTGGCTCCATGGGGCCCAGCCTTTAGAATGTGTGGGTGAGGACAATGGAGACAGAAGTCTGAAAACACAAACTAGGCTTAGGTTTGGGGACATAGGTATGGCAGGCCCGATTTACAGACCTTGAGAATTTTGGGGGCTCTGAACAAAGGGCAAGTGTGTGGCGCTTTTTCAGGTTTTTATCTCCGGATTTTGTGTCAATGGTGGCCATGGAATGTCAGGCTGGCCTCATCGACCATGGACGAGTATTTCTCTCTGTGGATTTGGCCAGATTCCAAGTGTTTGGGGTCATTCTTTGGATGGTAGGAGTCCTTACTTTTTTTTTTTCTTTATCTTGGTTTTTTTTTTTTTTTTTTTTTTTTTTACCTTATGTGTCCCACCAAAGAGGGATTCCAGAAAAGAGCTCTGAATAAGGTTGACTAGACTTCTCAAGCTCTGGCTAGGATTGGGGGAGTAGGGGCATGGCAAGTCCCATATGCAGGCTCTTGGTCCAGCCCCGGAGAGGCTTTACTTGAGGCCAGGGTTCATGCTTAGGGTCCTAATGTGTGTTTGTGCCCATCGCAGCCCTCAAGCATGTCTGAGGCCTCATGGGCCATGCTGGGTTCTCATATACTGAACGTTGGACAACATGCCAACCACAAGGTTTCTGGTCATGGGGAAGGTGAAGTTCTGATTGCTGCATCACGTACATCACTTAGTTGTGAGTGGAGATAATGTCTAGGTTCTGAAGCCTGAAGACCAAGGTTGGGAAGAGATGATGACCTAAGGCCATGGCATGTTCGATGTGTTCAGTGTGAGGCCAGGTGTCTGGGTGTCGGTCACGAGGTCTGGGGTCAGGCTGTGTCAGACAGGGCATTAGTGCCCAGGCTAGACTGTATAATTGGGGTACAGTCTAGAGAATTGCAGGTTGATCCTCATTTGATGTTTCTGGGTAGACCCCTAGGGCAAAGTCTCTCTTCTGGAGGGCAGGCAGAGTGCTGCATTTTGTCTCCAGAATTCCCAAAGTGGAAGGCTTGTGGGCCAGGAGTGTGAGGACGGAAGTCTGAGAACGTGAGCTGGCTTAGGTTTTGGGGCGAGGGCAAGGCAGGCACACTCTGCAGAGCTGAATTGAGATCTCATGCATCTGAAGTCAGGGCGAGGATCAGACGGGAGTTTCTGTCCATGATGTCCTCTACCTGAAGGTGGAGGCATCACAAGGCCATGGAGGTTTTCCCACGGTGCGAGTGTGTGATGCTGCAAACCACAAGGATTCCTTCTGCAGGACAGTTGAGACCTGTTGAATGGATCAAGGACACCCCATTAGGAATTTCTCCAGAGCAGAGTTCTAACAACGGATACCTGGGCAACGAACTCGCATTCCAATTGTCTCCTAGTGACAAAGCAGGTTTGATCTGCTGGCACTGGTTGAGCAACCGCCAGGTTTGAGTTGAAATGGACTCTCCTGAGGATGGGTCATAATGTGGGATTGTGTCCATTGAGACATTGGAATGGGGCGGTGGCTCCAGTGACGTGAAATTTTCTCCTAACTGGAGGTTTTGACACAGTTCCATATAGCATGATTCCCATGTGGCATGCGATTTGTTCTGATTGGTAGCTCCAGAAACCCCCATGTGCTGGTATTGGAATCCAGGCCTCTGAGGAGAGATACGTGAAAACAAAAGCAATGGATCCGTTTAGGGCCTAGGTGCCTGTCCTGTTCAATCTTCTTTTCTATGGATATCTATCTACAGGTCTGATTGGAGGTAGTGGCTCAGCTTGTGGCAGATGGTCCCTGTTTGTCCCGGACATTCTACAATATTGGGGTGGCCTCGGGGACTTCGGATGTTTCTCCTAATCTGTCAGGTTGTGCCAAAGGAATGAGCAGAATTCCCATGGAGAGGGCAGGCACAGTCCTGAGGTGTGGCTCCATGGGGCCAAGCCTTGAGGGTGTGTGGGCCAGGACAATGGAGACAGAAATCTGAAAACACAAACTTGGCTTAGGTTTGGGGACATAGGTATGGCAGGCCCGATCTACAGACCCTGAGAATTTTTCAGGCTTTGAACAAAGGGCGAGTGTGTGGCGCTTTTTCAGGCTTTTGTCTCCGGATTTTGTGTCAATGGTGGCCATGGAATGTCAGGATGGCCTCATCAGCCATGGACGAGTATTTCTCTCTGTGAATTTGGCCCAATTCCAAGTGATTGCGGTCATTCTTTGGACGGTAGGAGTCCTTTCTCTATTTTTTTTTTAACCTCATGTGTCCCACCAAGGAGGGATTCTAGAGAAGAGATCTGAGTAGGGGTGACTAGACTTCTCAAGCACTGGTTAAGGCTTGGGGAGTAGGGGCATGGTAATCTCCATATGTGGGCTCTTGGTCCAGCCCCGGAGAGGCTTTACTTGAGGCCAGGGATCATGCTTAGGATCCTAATGTGTGTTTGTGCCCATCGCAGCCCTCAAGCATGTCTGAGGCCTCATGGGCCATGCTGGTTTCTCCTACACTGCACGTTGGACAACATGCCAACCACAGGGTTTCTGGTCATGGGGAAGGAGGAGTTCTGATTTCTACATCACGTACACGGCAGTGAGTAGAGATAAGGTCTAGATTCTGAAGCCTGAAAACCGAGGTTGGTAAGAGATGACAACCTAAGGCCATGGTGGGTCCGATGCACTTAGTGTGCGGCCAGATGTCTGTGTCCATCATGAGGTCTGGGCTCAGGCTGTGTCAGGCAGGGCATTAGTCCCCAGGCTAGACTGTATAATTGGGGTACAGTCGAGTGATGTGAAGGTTGGTCCTCATTTGGGGTTTCTGGTTGGCCCCATAGGGCAAAGATTTTCTTCTGGAGGGCAGGCAGAGTGCTGCATTCTGGCTCCAGAATTGCCAACTTCAGGGCTTGTGGGCCAGGTGTTTTAGGACAGAAGTCTGAGAACACAAGTTCAGCTTAGAATTTGCAGCGGTGACATGGCAGGCACACTCTACAGACCTGAAATGAGATCTCGTGCATCTGAAGTCAGGGCGAGGATCAGATGTTGGCTTAGGTTGGAGTTTCTGTACATGATGTCCCCTTCATGAAGGTGGGGGGGGGCATCAGGAAACCATGGAAGATTTCCAACTTTGTGAGTGTGTGATGCTCCAAACCACAAGGATTCCGTCAGCGGGACAGTCACGACCTTTTGGATGGATCAAGGACGTCCCATAAGAAATGCTCCAAAGCACAGTTCTAATGATGGATGACTGGGCAGTCCAACTTGCATTCCAGTTGTGTCCTAGTGAAAAGGAGGATTTGATCTGCTGTCACTGGGGGAACAACCGAGGGGGCTGAATTGAAATGGAATCTCATGAGGATCAGTCGATGTGGATTTGTGTCCATGGATCCCTTGGAATGGGGCAGTGGCTCTGTTGCCCTGAAGAATTCTCCTAACCTGAGGTTTTGATGCAGCTCCAAAGAGCAAGTTTCCCATGTAGAGACGAGATTTGTTCTGAAACCCCCACAACCTGGTATTGGAAACCAAGCATCTGGGGAACAATGCCTGGAATCCAAAGCAATGGATCTGATTACGGTCTAGGGGCCTGTCCTTTTCAATATTCTCCTCTGAGTGTCTCTGTCTAAGATTCAGAATAGAGGTCACTGCTCAGCTTGTGTCAGATCACCCATGTTTGTTGGGGGAGGCCAACACTATTGGACTGGTCTTGGGAATTGGAGGTTTCTCCTAATCTGTAAGGTTGTGGCAAATAAAACGGGCAGAGTTCCCTTGGAGAGCACTGGCACAGTCCTTAGGTGTGACACCACCTTTCTGGGTGTCATCCAGGAGGTCCAGGCTCAGGCTGTGTCAGACAGGGCATTAGTGCCAAGCTTAGACTGTATAATTGGAGTAAAGTTGAGTGGCATGCAGGTTGATCCTCATTTGGCGTTTCTGGGTAGCCCCAGGGGCAACGTTTTTCTTCTGGAGGGAAGAAAGAGTGCTGCATTGTGGCGACGGAATTCTCACACTGGAGGGCTTGTGGGCCAGAATTGTGAGGAAGGAAGTGTGAGAACACAAGCTAGGCTTAGGTTTTGGGTCAAGATCATGGCAGGCACACTCTGTAGAGCTAAATCTAAATCTCATGCATCTGAAGTCAGGGCGATGATCAGACGTAGGCTCAGGTTGAAGTTTCTGTTCAGGATGGCCCCTTCATGATGGTGGGGGGCATCATGGGGCTATGGAGACTTTCCCACGATTGGCATTGTATGTTGCTCCAATCGGCAAGGATTCCTTCTACGGGACAGTCGAGACCGGTCAGATTGCTCCAGGATGTCCCATGCGGAACCACGGCAGTGCAGGGTTCTAAGGATGGATTCCTGGAGTGCCCGCCTCACATTCCTATTGTCTCCTAGTGACAAGGCAGGTTCGATCTGCTTCTTTTGGGGAGCAACCAAAGGGGATGTGTTGAAATGGACTCGCCTGCGGATGGGTCATAATGTGGGTTTGTGTCCATGGAGACCTTGGAATGGGGTGTTGGCTGCTGGGACCTGAAGGTTTCCCTTAACTGGAGGTTGTGACACAGCTCCAAAATGCATGTTTCCCATGTGGAAATGAGATTTGTTCAGACTGGTACCTCCAGAAGAACACATATGCTGGTATTGGAAACCAGGCCTCTGAGGAGAGATGCCTGGAATCAAAAGCAATGGATCTGATTAGGTCCTAGGTGCCTGTCCGGTTCAATCTTCTTCTCTGGGGTTATCTGTCTATGGGTCTGAGTTGAGGTAGTTGCTCATCTTGGGACAGATCACCCTGTTTGCCCTGAGTGGCCAACACTATTGGGATGGCCTCAGGGACATTGGAGTGTTCTCCTAATCTTTAGGGTTGTGGCCAATGGAATGGGCAGAATTTGCTTGGAGAAGGCAGGCACAGTCCTGAGGCATGGCTCCAGGGGCCCCAGCCTGGAGGGTGTGTGGGCCAGGACAGTGGGGACAGAAATCTGAAAACCCAAACTCAGCTTAGGTTTGGGGACGTAGGTATGACAGGGCTGATCTATAGACCGTGAGGAGAATTTTTCAGGCTATGAACAAAGGGCAAGTGTGAGGCATATCTCCAGGCTTTTGTCTCTAGATTTTGTGTCAATGGTGGCCATGGAATGACGGGATGGCCTCTTTGGCCATGGATGATTCTTTCTCTTTTAAGATTTGGTCAGATCCCAAGTTTTGGGGCTCATTCAGGGGATGGAGGAGACCCTTCGATATTTTTTTCCTCAGGGGTTCCAGAGCAGAGACCTGAATAGGGGTGATTAGAACTCTCAACCTCTCATTAATATTGGGGGACTAGGGATGGCAATGCGGGTTCTTGGTCCAGACCCTGAGAGGCTTTACTTGAGGACAGGGCTCACACTGAGGGTCCCAATGTGTTTGTGCCCATTGCGGTTCTCAAGCATGGGCGGGGACTCATGGGCTACACTGGATTCTCCTACACTGAACGTTGGAAAACATGCCAACCACAAGGTTTCTTGCCTTGAGGAAGAAGGAGTTTCATTTCTGCATCACGTTCACCCCTGGGTAGTGAGTATATATAAGGTCTAGGTTCTGAAGCCTGAAAACCAAGGTTGGGAAGAGATGATGACCTAAAGCCATGGCGGGTCTGATGTGCTCAGTGTACAGCCAGCTGTCTGGGTGTCAGTTGGGAATTCAGACCTCAGGCTGTGCAAGACAGGGCATTAACGCCGAAGCGAAACTGTATAATTGGGGTAGAGTCAAGTGGCATGCAGGTTGATCCTCATTTGGTGTTTCTGGTTAGCCCCATAGGACAACGTTTCTCTTCTGGAGGGCAGTCAGAGTGCTGCATTGTGTCTCTCCAGAATTCCCTAACTGGAGGGCTGGTGGGCTCGGAGTGTGAGGACGAAGTCTGAGAACAATAGCTAGGTTTTGCTTCGGGGCGGGGTTTCGGCAGGCACACTCTGCAGAGTTGAATCAAGATTTCGTGCATCTGAAGTCAGGGCGAGGATTAGACGTTGGCTCAGGTTGGAGTTTCTGTCCAAGATGGCTCTTTCATGAAGGGGACGGTGCACCACGAGGCCACAGAGCTTTTCCCATGATGGGAGTGGTGAGGTGCTCCAAAGCGCAAGGATTCCTACTGCAGGACAGCTGTGACCTGTTGGATGGCTCCAGGACGTCCCATATGGAATTACTTCAGAGTAGTTTTCTACAGATGGATGCCTAGCCAGCCCGCCTCACATTCCAATTGTCTCCTAGTGACAAGATAGGTTCGATCTGCTGGCTCTAGGGGAGCACCCAAGGGCACTGAGTTGAAATAGACTCTCCTGCAGATGGGTCCTAATGTGGGATTGTGTCCATGGAGACCTTGGAATGAGGTGGTGGCACCGGGGCCCTGAAGGATTTTCCTAGCCGGAGGTTTTGACACAGCTTGAAAGAGAACGTTTCCCATGTGGAGAAGACATTTGTTCTGACTGATGACTCAGGAAACCCCCATATGGTGGTATTGAAAACCAGGCCTCTGAGGTTCTGACATAGCTCCACGAGCAAGTTTCCAATGTGCAGACAAGACTTGCTCTGAAGGGGCCTCTGGAAACCCCATAGGCTGGTATTGGAAACCAGGCCTCTGAGAAGAGATGCCTGGAAACCAAAGCAATGGATCTGATTAGGGCCTAGGGGCCTGTCCAGTTCAATGTTCTTCTCTGGGAACATCTGTCTCCGAGTTGGTGTGGAGCCAGTTGCTCAGCTAGTGTCAGATCACCCCTGTTTGTTCCAAGTGGCCTACAATATTGGTATGGTCCCAGGGACATTGGAGATTTCTCCTGATTTATATGGTTGTGGCCAATGGAATATGAAGAATTCCCTTTGAGAGGGCAGGAACAATCCTGATGTGTGGTTCCAGGGGCCCTAGCCTGGAGGGTGTGTGTTTTCAGACAACTGTCCAAACAGCCCTGGCCTACACAACCTACAGGCTCAGGCCCCTGGAGCCAAACCTGAGGACTGTACTTGCCCTCTCCAAGGGAATTGTGTGTGCCCATTCGAATGGCCACAACCCTTCTAATAGGATAAACCTCCAAAGTCCCTGATTCATCTCAATAGTGGTGACTTCCCAGGACAAACAGGGGCAATCTGAGCCCAACTGAGCACCTACCTGCACTCAGACCCATAGACAGATGTCCCCAGAGGTAAAAAGGAAAGAACAGGCCCCTAGGCACTAATCAGATCCATTGCTTTGGTTTTCAGGCATCTATCCTCAGAGGCCTGGATTTCAAAAGCAGCATATAGCTGTTTCTTGACCCACACATCAGAAAACATCTCATCTACACATGGGAAACTTGTACGTTGGGGCTGTGTCAAAGTATCTGTTTAGGAGAACCCTTTAGGGCCCCAGTGCCTCCGCTTCATTCCAAGGTCTCCATAGACACAAAAGCACGTTAGGACCCATCCCCAGGGGTGTCCATTTCAACTCAGCGTCCTCGGTTGCTCCCTACAGATCCAGGAGATCTAACCTGTCTTGTTGCTAGGAGACAATTGGAATGCGAGGTGGGCTACCCAGCCATCCATCCTTAGAACCCTGCTCAGAATCATTGGCCTGGAGCCAAACAACAGGTCTCAATTGTCCTGCAGAAGACTCTCTGCAGTTTGGAGCTTCTCACAACTCCCATCCTGGGAAAACCCCCATGGCCTCTGATGCCCCCGCCCATTCATGAAGGGGCCATCAGGGACAGAAACTCCAACCTGAGCGATCGTCTGATCCTCGCCCTGACTTCAGATGCACGAGATCTCGATTCAGGTCTGTAGATTGTGCCTGCCATGGCCTCACCCAGAAACCTAAGCCTAGCTTGTGTTCTCAGACTTTTGTCGTCAGACTACTGGCCCACAAGCCCTCCAGTTTGGCAATCCAGAACTACAATGCAGCACTCTGCCGGCCCTCCAGAAGAAAAACATTGTCCTCTGGTGCTACCCAGTAAACCCAAATGAGGATCAACCTGCACCGACCTTGGCTGTACCCCAAATACGTAGGCTGACCAGGGCACTAATGCCCTTTCTGACACAGCCTGAGCCTGGACCCCCTGGCCCCTCCCAGACAGCTGGCCGCACACTGAGCACATCGAGCCGCCATGGCCTTAGGTCGTCATCTCTTCCCAACATCAGTTTTCAGGTTTCAGAACCTAGACCTTATCTCCAATAACTGCCCAGGGTTGAAGGTGATGCAGAAATCAGAACTCCTTCCCCATGGCAAGAAACCTTGTGGTTGGCATGTGTAGTGTAGTTGAAACCAGTGTGGCCCATGAGGCCCCGCCCATGCTCGCGGGCCACATTGGTCACAAACACACATTGTGACGCTCAGGCTGAGCCCAGTCCTCAAGTAAGGCCACTCAGTGGCTGGATGAAGAGATATCATATTGGGCTTGCCATGCCCCTAGGCCCCAATTTTTAACCATAGTTCGGGTTGTCCCTTCAGTCTTCCCCACGGCTTGGCTTTGGAATTCCTCTTTTGGTGGGACACCTAAGGTAACAAAACTGAAATGAGTCCTCCCATCCCACAGATTGACGAAAAGCAATTGGGAATCGGGCCAAATCCTCAGAGAGGAAGATTCGTCCATGGCCCATGAGGCGTCCCCGACATTCCACGGCCATCGCTGATACAAAATCCAGAGACAAAAGCCTGAGCAAGAGCCTGAGACTCGCACTTTCTTCATATCCTGAAGAGTTCTTCTCATGGTTTGTAGATCGGGCCTGCCATACCTAAGTCCCAAAACCTAAGCTGAGTTTGTGTTTTCAGACTTCTGTCCTCAAAGTCTTGGGCCACACACCCTCCAGGCTGGGACCCTGGAGCCACACATTAGGACTGTGCCTACCAATCCATGGGAATTCTGCCCATTCCATGGTCCAAAATCGTACAAATTAGGAGAAATCTCCAAAGACCCTGAGGCTATCCCAATAGTGTAGGTCGCCCGGAACAAACAAGGGCTGTCTGACACCAGCTGATAATCGACCTCCACTCATACCATAGATGGATGTCCCCAGAGAAGAAGATTGAACCAGACAGGACCCTAGGCCATAATAGGATCCATTGCTTTGGGTTACAGGCATGTGTCCTCAAAAGCCTGATTCCAATACGAGCATTGGGGTTTTCCTGAGGCACCCATCAGAACTCATCTCGTCTCCACAAGGAAACCTGTGCATGGGAGCCATGTCCAAAGCTTAGGAGAGTACTTCAGGGTCCCGGTGCCACCGCCCCATTCCAAGGCCCTCATGGACACAAACATACATTAGGACCCATCCTCAGGAAAGTCCATTTCAACTCAGCCACCCCGGTTGCTCCGGCAGAGCCATCAGATCTAAAATGTCTTGTTGCTAGGAGACAATTGGAATGCGAGGCGTGCTTCCCAGGCATCCATCCGCGAACGGGGCTCTGGAGTCATTCCATATGGGATGTCCTGGAGCTGTCCAACAGGTCTCAATTGTCCCGCAGAGGGAATCCATGAAGGGGGCATCCCACAACTCCCAACGTGGGAAAACCTCAATGGCCTCTAGATTCCACTCCCTTCATGAAGCGGCCGTCATGCTCAGAAACTCCAACCTGAGCCAACGTCTGATCCTCGCCCTGATTTCAGATGCATGAGATATTGGTTCAGATCTGCAGGGGGTACCTGCCGTGCCCTCGCCCTGAAACCCAAGTCTAGCTTGTCTTCTCAGACTTCCGTCCTCACACTCCTGGCCCCGAAGCCCTCAAGTTTGGCAATTCCGGACCCACAATGCAGCACTCTGCCTGCCCTCTAGAAAAAAAATTATTGCCTCATGAGCTGCCCAGGCACCTTAAATGAGGGTAAACCTACACAGCACTCGACTTTACCCAAATTATATAGTCTAACCTGGGCACTAATGCACTGTCGAACACAACCTGAGCCCGGACCTCCTGACCAACACCCAGAAAGCTGACCGCACACTGAGCACATAAAACCCGCCATGGCCTTAGGTCATTTCTCTTCCCTACCTCAGTTTTCAGGCTTCAGAACCGAGACCTTATCTCCAATCACTGCCCAGGGGTGAGTGTGATGCAGAAATCAGAACTCCTCCTTACCCATGGCAAGAACCCTGTGGTTGGCACGTTGTCCAACGTTCAGTGTAGGAGAAACCAGCATTCACCCTGAGGCCCCGCCCATTCTTGAGTGCGACGAGGGCATACACACGCATTGTGACCATCAGCATGAGTCCTGTCCTCTAGTAAGTCCTCTCAGTTGCTGGACCATTAGATGTCATAATGGGCTTGACATGTCCCTAGGCCCCAATTTTTAACGAAATTTCTGATGGTCCAGTCGCCCCACCCCAGGGATCTACTCTGGAATCGCTCATTTGGTGGGACACCTGAGGATAAAAAAGAAAAAAACAAGAATAAAAAAAAAAAACGGACTTCTTCCAGCCCACAGAATGACCCCAAACTCTTTGGACGGGGCCAAACCACCAGAGAGTAAGACTCGTCCATTTCCCATGAAGTCACCCAGAAATTCAACGACCATGAGTGACACGATATCCAGAGACAAAAACTTGAGCAGGAGCCTCACACTCGCCCTTCTTTCAAATCCCGAAGAGTTCTCCTCATGGTCTGTAGATCAGTCCTGCCATACCCTTGAATCGAAACATAAGACGAGTTTGTGTTTTCAGACAACTGTCCAAACAGCCCTGGCCTACACAACCTACAGGCTCAGGCCCCTGGAGCCAAACCTGAGGACTGTACTTGCCCTCTCCAAGGGAATTGTGTGTGCCCATTCCAATGGCCACAACCCTTCTTATAGGATAAACCTCCAAAGTCCCTGATCCATCTCAATAGTGGTGGCTTCCCAGGAACAACAGGGGCAATCGGAGCCCAACTGAGCACCTACCTGCACTCAGACCCATAGACAGATGTCCCCAGAGGTAAAAAGGAAAGAACAGGCACCTAGGCACTAATCAGATCCATTGCTTTGGTTTCCAGGCATCTCTCCTCAGAGGCCTGGATTTCAAAAGCAGCATATAGCTGTTTCTTGACTCACCCATCAGAAAACATCTCATCTACACATGGGAAACTTGCACGTTGGAGGTGTGTCAAAGCGTCTGTTTAGGAGAACCCTTTAGGGTCCCAGTGCCACCGCTTCATTCCAAGGTCTCCATAGACAGAAAAGCACGTTAGGACCCATCCCCAGGGGTGTCCATTTCAACTCAGCGTCCTCGGTTGCTCCCCACAGATCCAGGAGATCTAACCTGTCTTGTGGCTAAGAGACAATTGGAATGCGAGGAGGGCTACCCAGCCCTACATCCTTAGAACCCTGCTCAGAATCATTGGCCTGGAGCCAAACAACAGGTCCCAATTGTCCTGCAGAAGACTCTCTGCAGTTTGGAGCTTCTCACAACTCCCATCATGGGAAAACCCCCATGGCCTCTGATGCCCCCGCCCATTCATGAAGGGGCCATCAGGGACAGAAACTCCAACCTGAGCGATCGTCTGATCCTCGCCCTGACTTCAGATGCACGAGATCTCGATTCAGGTCTGTAGATTGTGCGTGCCATGGCCTCACCCAGAAACCTAAGCCTAGCTTGTGTTCTCAGACTTTTGTCGTCAGACTACTGGCCAACAAGCCCTCCAGTTTGGCAATCCAGAACTACAATGCAGCACTCTGCCGGCTCTGCAGAAGAAAAACATTGTCTTCTGGGGCTACCCAGTAACCCCAAATGAGGATCAACCTGCACCGACCTTGGCTGTACCCCAAATACATAGGCTGACCAGGGCACTAATGCCCTTTCTGACACAGCCTGAGCCTGGACCCCCTGGCCCCTCCCAGACAGCTGGCCGCACACTGAGGACATCGAGCCGCCATGGCCGTAGGTCGTCATCTCTTCCAAACATCAGTTTTCAGGTTTCAGAACCTAGACCTAATCTCCAATCCTGCCCAGGGTTGAAGGTGATGCAGAAATCAGAACTCCTTCCCCATGGCAAGAAACCTTGTGGTTGGCATGTTGTCCAACGTTCAGTGTAGTTGAAACCAGTGTGGCCCATGAGGCCCCGCCCATGCTCGCGGGCCACATTGGTCACAAACACACATTGTGACGCTCAGGCTGAGCCCAGTCCTCAAGTAAGGCCACACAGTGGCTGGATGAAGAGATATCATATTGGGCTTGACATGCCCCTAGGCCCCAATTTTTAACCATAGTTCGGGTTGTCCCTTCAGTCTTCCCCACGGCTTGGCTTTGGAATTCCTCTTTTGGTGGGACACCTGAGGTAACAAAACTGAAATGAGTCCTCCCATCCCACAGATTGACAAAAAGCAATTGGGAATCGGGCCAAAACCTCAGAGAGGAAGATTCGTCCATGGCCCATGAGGCGTCCCCGACATTCCACGGCCATCGCTGATACAAAATCCAGAGACAAAAGCCTGAGCAAGAGCCTGAGACTCGCACTTTCTTCATATCCTGAAGAGTTCTTCTCATGGTTTGTAGATCGGGCCTGCCATACCTACGTCCCCAAACCTAAGCTGAGTTTGTGTTTTCAGACTTCTGTCCTCAAAGTCTTGGGCCACACACCCTCCAGGCTGGGACCCTGGAGCCACACATTAGGACTGTGCCTACCAATCCATGGGAATTCTGCCCATTCCATGGTCCAAAATCGTACAAATTAGGAGAAATCTCCAAAGACCCAAGGCCATCCCAATAGTGTAGGTCGCCCGGAACAAATAAGGGCTGTCTGACACCAGCTGATAATCGACCTCCACTCATACCATAGATGGATGTCCCCAGAGAAGAAGATTGAAACAGACAGGACCCTAGGCCATAATAGGATCCATTGCTTTGGGTTACAGGCAGGTGTCCTCAAAAGCCTGATTCCAATACGAGCATAGGTGTTTTCCTGAGGCACCCATCAGAACTCATCTCGTCTCCCCAAGGAAACCTGTGCATGGGAGCCATGTCCAAAGCTTAGGAGAGTACTTCAGGGTCCCGGGGCCACCGCCCCATTCCAAGGCCCTCATGGACACAAAAACGCATTAGGACCCATCCTCAGGAAAGTCCATTTCAACTCAGCCACCCCGGTTGTTCCCGCAGAGCCATCAGATCTAAACTGTCTTGTTGCTAGGAGACAATTGGAATGCGAGACGGGCTTCCCAGGCATCCATCCGCGAACGGTGCTCTGGAGTCATTCCATATGGGATGTCCTGGAGCTGTCCAACAGGTCTCAATTGTCCCGCAGAAGGAATCCATGAAGGGGCATCCCACAACTCCCAATGTGGGAAAACCTCAATGTCCTCGAGATTCCGCTCCCTTCATGAAGCGGCCGTCATGCTCAGAAACTACAACCTGAGCCAACGTCTGATCCTCGCCCTGACTTCAGATGCATGAGATATTGGTTCAGATCTGCAGGGTGTGCCTGCCGTGCCCTCGCCCTGAAACCCAAGTCTAGCTTGTCTTCTCAGACTTCCGTCCTCACACTCCTGGCCCCGAAGCCCTCAAGTTTGGCAATTCCGGACCCACAATGCAGCACTCTGCCTGCCCTCTAGAAAAAAAATTATTGCCTCATGAGCTGCCCAGGCACCTTAAATGAGGGTAAACCTACACAGAACTCGACTTTACCCAAATTATATAGTCTAACCTGGGCACTAATGCACTGTCGAATACAACCTGAGCACGGACCTCCTGACCAACACCCAGAAAGCTGACCGCACACTGAGCACATAAAACCCGCCATGGCCTTAGGTCATCATCTCTTCCCTACCTCAGTTTTCAGGCTTCAGAACCGAGAACTTATCTCCAATCACTGCCCAGGGGTGAGTGTGATGCAGAAATCAGAACTCAGCCTTACCCATGGCAAGAACCCTGTGGTTGGCACGTTGTCCAACGTTCAGTGTAGGAGAAACCAGCCTTCACCCTGAGGCCCTGCCCATTCTTGAGTACGATGAGGGCATACACACGCATTGTGACCCTCCGCATGAGTCCTGTCCTCTAGTAAGTCCTCTCAGTGGCTGGATCATTAGATGTCATAATGGGCTTGACATGTCCCTAGGCCCCAATTTTAACCAGATTTCTGATTGTCCAGTCGCCCCTCCTAGGGCTCTACTCTGAAATCCCTCATTGGGTGGGACACCTGAGGTTAAAAAAGAAAAAAAACAACAACAACAAAAACAAAAAAACGGACTTCTTCCAGCCCACAGAATGACCCCAAACTCTTTGGACGGGGCCAAACCACCAGAGAGTAAGACTCGTCCATTTCCCATGAAGTCACCCAGAAATTCAACGACCATGAGTGACACGATATCCAGAGACAAAAACTTGAGCAGGAGCCTCACACTCGCCCTTCTTTCAAATCCCGAAGAGTTCTCCTCATGGTCTGTAGATCAGTCCTGCCATACCTATGACCCGAAACATAAGCCGAGTTTGTTTTTTCAGACAACTCTCCAAACAGCCCTGGCCTACACAACCTACAGGCTCAGGCCCCTGGAGCCAAACCTGAGGACTGTACTTGCCCTCTCCAAGGGAATTGTGTGTGCCCATTCCAATGGCCACAACCCTTCTAATAGGATAAACCTCCAAAGTCCCTGATCCATCTCAATAGTGGTGGCTTCCCAGGAAAAACAGGGGCAATCGGAGCCCAACTGAGCACCTACCTGCACTCAGACCCATAGACAGATGTCCCCAGAGGTAAAAAGGAAAGAACAGGCTCCTAGGCACTAATCAGATCCATTGCTTTGGTTTCCAGGCATCTCTCCTCAGAGGCCTGGATTTCAAAAGCAGCATATAGCTGCTTCTTGACTCACCCATCAGAAAACATCTCATCTACACATGGGAAACTTGCACGTTGGAGCTCTGTCAAAGGCTCTGTTTAGGAGAACCCTTTAGGGCCCTAATGCCACCGCTTCATTCCAAGGTCTCCATAGACTCAAAAGCACGTTAGGACCCATCCCCATGGGTGTCCATTTCAACACAGCGTCCTCGGTTGCTCCCCACAGATCCAGGAGATCTAACCTGTCATGTTGCTAGGAGACAATTGGAATGCGAGGTGGGCTACCCAGCTATCCGTCCTTAGAACCCTGCTCAGAATCATTGGCCTGGAGCCAAACAACAGGTCTCAATTGTCCTGCAGAAGACTCTCTGCAGTTTGGAACTCTCACAACTCCCATCGTGGGAAAACACCCATGGCCTCGTGATGCCCTGCCCATTCATGAAGGGGCCATCACGGTCAGAAACTCCAACCTGAGCGATCGTCTGATGCTCGCGCTGACTTCAGATGCACGAGACCTCGATTCAGGTCTGTAGATTGTGCGTGCCATGGCCTCACCCAGAAACCTAAGCTTAGCTTGTGTTGTCAGACTTTTGTCGTCATACTACTGGCCCACATGCCCTTCAGTTTGGCAATCCAGAACTACAATGCAGCACTCTGCCGGCTCTGCAGAAGAAAAACATTGTCTTCTGGGGCTACCCAGTAACCCCAAATGAGGATCAACCTGCACCGAACTTGGCTGTACCCCAAATACATAGGCTGACCAGGGCACTAATGCCCTTTCTGACACAGCCTGAGCATGGACCCCCTGGCCCCTCCCAGACAGCTGGCCGCACACTGAGCACATCGAGCTGCCATGACCTTAGGTCATCATTTCTTCCCAACATCAGTTTTCAGGTTTCAGAACCTAGACCTTATCTCCAATCACTGCCCAGGGTTGAAGGTGATGCAGAAATCAGAACTCCTTCCCCATGGCAAGAAACCTTGTGGTTGGCATGTTGTCCAACGTTCAGTGTAGTTGAAACCAGTGTGGCCCATGAGGCCCCGCCCATGCTGGCGGGCCACATTGGTCACAAACACACATTGTGACGCTCAGGCTGAGCCCAGTCCTCAAGTAAGGCCACTCAGTGGCTGGATGAAGAGATAGCATATTGGGCTTGCCATGCCCCTAGGCCCCAATTTTTAACCATAGTTCGGGTTGTCCCTTCAGTCTTCCCCACGGCTTTGCTATGGAATTCCTCTTTTGGTGGGACACCTGAGGTAACAAAACTAAAATGAGTCCTCCCATCCCACAGATTGAGGAAAAGCAATTGGTTTGGCCAAATCCTCAGAGAGGAAGATTCGTCCATGGCCCATGAGGCGTCCCCGACATTCCACGGCCATCGCTGATACAAAATCCAGAGACAAAAGCCTGAGCACGCGCCTCAGACTCGCACTTTCTTCATATCCTGAAGAGTTCTTCTCATGGTTTGTAGATCGGGCCTGCCATACCTAAGTCCCAAAACCTAAGCTGAGTTTGTGTTTTCAGACTTCTGTCCTCAAAGTATTGGGCCACAAACCCTCCAGCCTGGGCCCCTGGAGCCACACATTCGGACTGTGCCTACCAATCCATGGGAATTTTGCCCATTCCATGGTCCAAAATCGTACAAATTAGGAGAAACCTCCAAAGTCCCTGAGGCCATCCCAATAGTGTAGGTCGCCCGGAACAAATAAGGGCTGTCTAACTCCAGCTGATAATCGACCTCCACTCATACCATAGATGGATGTCTCCAGAGAAGAAGATTGAACCAGACAGGACCCTAGGCCATAATAGGATCCATTGCTTTGGGTTACAGGCATGTGTCCTCAAAAGCCTGATTCCAATACGAGCATAGGGTTTTTCTGAAGGCACCCAAAAGAACACATCTCGTCTCCACAAGGAAACCTGTGCATGGGAGCCATGTCCAAAGCTTAGGAGAGTACTTCAGGGTCCCGGTGCCACCGCTCCATTCCAAGGCCCTCATGGACACAAACATACATTAGGACCCATCCTCAGGAAAGTCCATTTCAACTCAGCCACCCCTCTTGCTCCCGCAGAGACATCAGATCTAAACTGTCTTGTTGTTAGGAAACAATTGGAATGCGAGGCGGGCTTCCCAGGTATCCATCCCCGAACGGTGCTCTGGAGTCATTCCATATGTGATGTCCTGGAGCTGTCCAACATGTCTCAATTGTCCCGTAGAAGGAATCCTTGAAGGGGGCATCCCACAACTCCCAACGTGGGAAAACCTCAATGGCCTCAGATTCCGCTCCCTTCATGAAGCGGCCGTCATGCTCAGAAACTCCAACCTGAGCCAACGTCTGATCCACGCCCTGACATCAGATGCATGAGATATTGGTTCAGATCTGCAGGGGGTACCTGCCGTGCCCTCGCCCTGAAACCCGAGTCTAGCTTGTCTTCTCAGACTTCTGTCCTCACACTCCAGGCCCCGAAGCCCTCAAGTTTGGCAATTCCGGACCCACACTGCAGCACTCTGCCTGCCCTCTAGAAAAAAAATTATTGCCTCATGAGCTGCCCAGGCACCTTAAATGAGGGTAAACCTACACAGCACTCGACTTTACCCAAATTATATAGTCTAACCTGGGCACTAATGCACTGTCGAACACAACCTGAGCCCGGACCTCCTGACCAACACCCAGAAAGCTGACCACATACTGAGCACATAAAACCCGCCATGGCGTTAGGTCATCATCTCTTCCCTACCTCAGTTTTCAGGCTTCAGAACCGAGACCTTATCTCCAATCACTGCCCAGGGGTGAGTGTGATGCAGAAATCAGAACTTCTCCTTACCCATGGCAAGAACACTTTGGGTTGGCACGTTGTCCAACGTTCAGTGTAGGAGAAACCAGCATTCACCCTGAGGCCCAGCCCATTCTTGATGCGACGAGGGCATACACACGCATTGTGACCCTCAGCATGAGTCTTGTCCTCTAGTAAGTCCTCTCAGTGGCTGGACCATTAGATGTCATAATGGGCTTGACATGTCCCTAGGCCCCAATTTTTAACCAGATTTCTGATTGTCCAGTCGCCCCTCCCAGTGCGCTACTCTGGACTCCATCATTTGGTTGGACACCTGAGGTTAAAATAGAAAACAACAACAACAACAAAAAAACGGACTTCTTCCAGCCCACAGAATGACCCCAAACTCTTTGGACGGGGCCAAACCCCCAGAGCGTAAGAATCGTCCATTTCCCATGAAGTCACCCAGAAATTCCACGAGCATGAGTGACACGATATCCAGAAACAAAAACTTGAGCAGGAGCCTCACACTCGCTCTTCTTTCAAATCCCGAAGAGATCTCCTCATGGTCTGTAGATCAGTCCTGCCATACCTATGACCCGAAACATAAGCCGCGTTTGTGTTTTCAGACAACTGTCTAAACATCTCTGGCCTACACAACCTACAGGCTCAGGCCCCTGGAGCCAAACCTGAGGACTGTACTTGCCCTCTCCAAGGGAATTGTGTGTGCCCATTCCAATGGCCACAACCCTTCTAATAGGATAAACCTCCAAAGACCCTGATCCATCTCAATAGTGGTGGCTTCCCAGGAAAAACAGGGGCAATCGGAGCCCAACTGAGCACCTACCTACACTCAGACCCATAGACAGATATCCCCAGAGGTAAAAAGGAAAGAACAGGCCCCTAGGCACTAATCAGATCCATTGCTTTGGTTTCCAGGCATCTCTCCTCAGAGGCCTGGATTTCAAAAGCAGCATATAGCTGTTTCTTGACTCACCCATCAGAAAACATCTCATCTACACATGGGAAACTTGCACGTTGGAGCTGTGTCAAAGCCTCTGTTTAGGAGAACCCTTTAGGGCCCCAGTGCCACCGCTTCATTCCAAGGTCTCCATAGACACAAAAGCACGTTAGGACCCATCCCCAGGGGTGTCCATTTCAACTCAGCGTCCTCGGTTGCTCCCCACAGATCCAGGAGATCTAACCTGTCTTGTTGCTAGGAGACAATTGGAATGCGAGGTGGGCTACCCAGCCATCCATTCCTTAGAACCCTGCTCAGAATCATTGGCCTGGAGCCAAACAACAGGTCTCAATTGTCCTGCGGAAGACTCTCTGCTGTTTGGAGCTTCTCACAACTCCCATCGTGGGTAAACACCCATGGCCTGATGATGCCACCCCCATTCATGAAGGGGCCATCAGGGTCAGAAACCCCAACCTGTGCGATCGTCTGATCCTCGCCCTGACTTCAGATGCACGAGATCTCGATTCATGTCTGTAGATTGTGCCTGCCATGGCCTCACCCAGAAACCTAAGCCTAGCTTGTGTTCTCAGACTTTTGTTGTCAGACTACTGGCCCACAAGCCCTCCAGTTTGGCAATCCAGAACTACAATGCAGCACTCTGCCGGCCCCCCAGAAGAAAAACATTGTCCTCTGGGGCTACCCAGTAACCCCAAATGAGGATCAACCTGCACCGACCTTGGTGTACCCCAAATACATAGGCTGACCAGGGCACTAATGCCCTTTCTAACACAGCCTGAGCCTGGACCCCTGGACCCTCCCAGACAGCTGGCCGCACACTGAGCACATCGAGCCGCCATGGCCTTAGGTCGTCTTCTCTTCCCAACCTCGGTTTTAAGGTTTCAGATCCTAGGCCATATCTCCAATCACTGCCCAGGGTTGAATGTGATGCAGAAATCTGAACTCCTTCCCCATGGCAAGAAACCTTGTGGTTGGCATGTTGTCCAACGTTCAGTGTAGTTGAAACCAGTGTGGCCCATGAGGCCCCGCCCATGCTGGCGGGCCACATTGGTCACAAACACACATTGTGACGCTCAGGCTCAGCCCAGTCCTCAAGTAAGGCCACTCAGTGACTGGATGAAGAGATACATATTGGGCTTGCCTTGCCCCTAGGCCCCAATTTTTAACCATAGTTCGGGTTGTCTCTTCAGTCTTCCCGACGGCTTGGCTTTGGAAATCTTCTTTTGGTGGGACACCTGAGGTAACAAACCTGAAATGAGTCCTCCCATCCCACAGATTGACGAAAAGTAATTGGGAATCGGGCCAAATCCTCAGAGAGGAAGATTCGTCCATGGCCCATGAGGCCTCCTCGACATTCCACGGCCATTGCTGATACAAAATCCAGAGACAAAAGCCTGAGCAAGCGCCTCAGACTCGCACTTTCTTCATATCCTGAAGATTTCTACTCATGGTTTGTCGATCGGGCCTGCCGTACCTACGTCCCCAAACCTAAGCTGAGTTTGTGTTTTCAGACTTCTGTCCTCAAAGTCTTGGGCCCCACACCATCCTGGCTGGGCCCCTGGAGCCACACATTCGGACTGTGCTTACCAATCCATGGGAATTTTGCCCATTCCATGGTCCAAAATCGTACAAATTAGGAGAAACCTCCAAAGTCCCTGAGGCCATCCAGATAGTGTAGGTCGCCCAGAACAAACAAGGGCTGTCTAACGCCAGCTGATAATCGACCTCCACTCATACCATAGATGGATGTCCCCAGAGAAGAAGATTGAACCAGACTGGACCCTAGGCCATAATAGGATCCATTGCTTTGGGTTACAGGCATGTGTCCTCAAAAGCCTGATTCCAATACGAGCATAGGGTTTTTTCTGAGGCACCCATCAAAATTCATCTCGATACCACAAGGAAACCTGTGCATGGAAGCCATGTCCAAAGCTTAGGAGAGTACTTCAGGATCCCGGTGCCTTCGCCCCATTCCAAGGCCCTCATGGACGCAAAAACACATTAGGACCCATCCTCAGGAAAGTCCATTTCAACTCAGCCACCCCGGTTGCTCCGGCAGAGCCATCAGATCTAAACTGTCTTGTTGCTAGGAGACAATTGGAATGCGAGGCTGGCTTCCCAGGCATCCATCCGCGAAAGGGGCTCTGGAGTCATTCCATATGGGATGTCCTGGAGCTGTCCAACAGGTCTCAATTGTCCCGCAGAAGGAATCCTTGAAGGGGGCATCCCACAACTCCCAACGTGGGAAAACCTCAATGGCCTCGAGTTTCCGCTCCCTTCATGAAGCGGCCGTCATGCTCAGAAACTCCAACCTGAGCCAACGTCTGATCCTCGCCCTGACTTCAGATGCATGAGATATTTGTTCAGATCTGCAGGGGGTACCTGCCGTGCCCTCGCCCTGAAACCCGAGTCTAGCTTGTATTCTCAGACTTCAGTCCTCACACTCCTGGCCCCGAAGCCCTCAAGTTTGGCAATTCCGGACCCACAATGCAGCACTCTGCCTGCCCTCTAGAAAAAAAAAATATTGCCTCATGAGCTGCCCAGGCACCTTAAATGAGGGTAAACCTACACAGCATTCGACTTTACCCAAATTATATAGTCTAACCTGGGCACTAATGCACTGTCGAACACAACCTGAGCCCGGACCTCCTGACCAACACCCAGAAAGCTGACCGCACACTGAGCACATCAAACCCGCCATGGCCTTAGGTCATCATGTCTCCCCTACCTCAGTTTTCAGGCTTCAGAACCGAGACCTTATCTCCAATCACTGCCCAGGGGTGAGTGTGATGCAGAAATCATAACTCCTCTTTACCCATGAAAAGAACCCATGTGGTTGGCACGTTGTCCAACGTTCAGTGTAGGAGAAACCAGCATTCACCCTGAGGCCCCGCCCATTCTTGAGTGTGACGAGGGCATACACACGCATTGTGACCCTCCGCATGAGTCCTGTCCTCTATGAAGTCCTCTCAGTGGCTGGACCATTAGATGTCATAATGGGCTTGACATGTCCCTAGGCCCCAATTTTTAACCAGATTTCTGATTGTCCAGTCGCCCCTCCCCAGGGCTCTACTCTGGAATCCCTCATATGTTGGGACACCTGAGGTTAAAAAAGAAAACAACAACAACAACAACAAAAAACGGACTTCTTCCAGCCGACAGAATGACCCCAAACTCTTTGGACGGGGCCAAACCACCAGAGAGTAAGACTCGTCCATTTCCCATGAAGTCACCCAGAAATTCCACGACCATGAGTGACACGATATCCAGAGACAAAAACATGAGCAGGAGCCTCACACTAGCCCTTCTTTCAAATCCCGAAGAGTTCTCCTCATGATCTGTAGATCAGTCCTGCCATACCTATGACCCGAAACATAAGCCGAGTTTGTGTTTTCAGACAACTCTCCAAACAGCCCTGGCCTACACAACCTACAGGCTCAGGCCCCTGGAGCCAAACTTGAGGACTGTACTTGCCCTCTCCAAAGGAATTGTGTCTGCCCATTCCAATGGCCACAACCCTTCTAATAGGATAAACCTCCAAAGTCCCTGATCCATCTCAATAGTGGTGGCTTCCCAGGAAAAACATGGGCAATCTGAGCCCAACTGAGCACCTACCTGCACTCAGACCCATAGACAGATGTCCCCAGAGGTATGAAGGAAAGAAAAGGCCCCTAGGCACTAATCAGATCCATTGCTTTGGTTTCCAGGCATCTCTCCTCAGAATCCTGGATTTCAAAAGCAGCATATAGCTGTTTCTTGACTCACCCATCAGAAAACATCTCATCTACACATGGGAAACTTGCACGTTGGAGCTGTGTCAAAGCCTCTGTTTAGGAGAACCCTTTAGGGCCCCAGTGACACCGCTTCATTCCAAGGTCTCCATAGACACAAAAGCACATTAGGACCCATCCCCAGGGGTGTCCATTTCAACTCAGCGTCCTCGGTTGCTCCCCACAGATCCAGGAGATCTAACCTGTCTTTTTGCTAGGAGACAATTGGAATGCGAGGTGGGCTACCCAGCCATCCATCCTTAGAACCCTGCTCAGAATCATTGGCCTGGAGCCAAACAACAGGTCTCAATTGTCCTGCAGAAGACTCTCTGCAGTTTGGAGCTTCTCACAACTCCCATCGTGGGAAAACACCCATGGCCTCGTGATGCCCCCCCATTCATGAAGGGGCCATCAGGGTCAGAAACTCCAACTTGAGCGATCGTCTGATCCTCGCCCTGACTTCAGATGCATGAGATCTCGATTCAGGTCTGTAGATTGTGCCTGCCATGGCCTCACCCAGAAACGTAAGCCTAGCTTGTGTTCTCAGACTTTTGTAGTCAGATTACTGGCCCACAAGCCCTCCAGTTTGGCAATCCAGAACTACAATGCAGCACTCTGCCGGCCCTTCAGAAGAAAAACATTGTCCTCTGGGGCTACCCAGTAACCCCAAATGAGGATCAACCTGCACCGACCTTGGCTGTACCCCAAATACATAGGCTGACCAGGGCACTAATGCCCTTTCTGACACAGCCTGCCTGGACCCCCTGGACCCTCCCAGACAGCTGGCCGCACACTGAGCACATCGAGCCGCCATGGCCTTAGGTCGTCATCTCTTCCCAACCTCGGTTTTTAGGTTTCAGAACCTAGGCCATATCACCAATCACTGCCCAGGGTTGAAGGTGATGCAGAAATCAGAACTCCTTCCCCATGGCAAGAAAACTTGTGGTTGGCATGTTGTCCAACGTTCAGTGTAGTTGAAACCAGTGTGGCCCATGAGGCCCCGCCCATGCTCACGGGCCACATTGGTCACAAACACACATTGTGACGCTCAGGCTGAGCCCAGTTCTCAAGTAAGGCAACTCAGTGACTGGATGAAGAGATAGCATATTGGGCTTGCCATGCCCCTAGGCCCCAAATTTTAACCATAGTTCGGGTTGTCCCTTCAGTCTTCCCCTCAGCTTTGCTTTGGAATTCCTCTTTGGGTGGGACACCTGAGGTAACAAAACTGAAATGAGTCCTCCCATCCCACAGATTGACGATAAGCAATTGGGAATCGGGCCAAATCCTCAGAGAGGAAGATTCGTCCATGGCCCATGAGGCCTCCCTGACATTCCACGGCCATCGCTTATACAAAATCCAGAGACAAAAGCCTGAGCAAGCGCCTCAGACTCGCACTTTCTTCATATCCTGAAGAGTTCTTCTCATGGTTTGTAGATCGGGCCTGCCATACCTACGTCCCCAAACCTAAGCTGAGTTTGTGTTCTCAGACTTCTGTCCCCAAAGTCTTAGGCCACACACCCTCCAGCCTGGGCCCCTGGAGGCACACATTAGGACTGTGCCTACCAATCCTATGGAATTCTGCCCATTCCATGGTCCAAAATCGTACAAATTAGGAGAAACCTCCAAAGTCCCTGAGGCCATCCCAATAGTGTAGGTCGCCCGGAACAAACAAGGGCTGTCTGACACCAGCTGATAATCGACCTCCACTCATACCATAGATGGATGTCTCCAGAGAAGAAGATTGAACCAGAAAGGACCCTAGGCCATAATAGGATCCATTGCTTTGGGTTACAGGCATGTGTCCTCAAAAGCCTGATTCCAATACGAGCATAGGTGTTTTCCTGAGGCACCCATTAGAACTCATCTGGTCTCCACAAGGAAACCTGTGCATGGGAGCCATGTCCAAAGCTTAGGAGAGTACTTCAGGGTCCCGGTGCCACCGCCCCATTCCAAGGCTCTCATGGACACAAAAACACATTAGGACCCATCCTCAGGAAAGTCCATTTCAACTCAGCCACCCCGGTTGCTCCGGCAGAGCCATCAGATCTAAACTGTCTTGTTGCTAGGAGACAATTGGAATGCGAGGCGGGCTTCCCAGGCATCCATCCGCGAAAGGGGCTCTGGAGTCATTCCATATGGGATGTCCTGGAGCTGTCCAACAGGTCTCAATTGTCCCGCAGAAGGAATCCTTGAAGGGGGCATCCCACAACTCCCAACGTGGGAAAACCTCAATGGCCTCGAGTTTCCACTCTCTTCATGAAGCGGCCGTCATGCTCAGAAACTCCAACCTGAGCCAACGTCTGATCCTCGCCCTGACTTCAGATGCATGAGATATTTGTTCAGATCTGCAGGGGGTACCTGCCGTGCCCTCGCCCTGAAACCCGAGTCTAGCTTGTCTTCTCAGACTTCAGTCCTCACACTCCTGGCCCCGAAGCCCTCAAGTTTGGCAATCCCGGACCCACAATGCAGCACTCTGCCTGCCCTCTAGAAAAAAAAAATATTGCCTCATGAGCTGCCCAGGCACCTTAAATGAGGGTAAACCTACACAGCATTCGACTTTACCCAAATTATATAGTCTAACCTGGGCACTAATGCACTGTCGAACACAACCTGAGCCCGGACCTCCTGACCAACACCCAGAAAGCTGACCGCACACTGAGCACATCAAACCCGCCATGGCCTTAGGTCATCATGTCTCCCCTACCTCAGTTTTCAGGCTTCAGAACCGAGACCTTATCTCCAATCACTGCCCAGGGGTGAGTGTGATGCAGAAATCATAACTCCTCCTTACCCATGAAAAGAACCCATGTGGTTGGCACGTTGTCCAACGTTCAGTGTAGGAGAAACCAGCATTCACCCTGAGGCCCCGCCCATTCTTGAGTGTGACGAGGGCATACACACGCATTGTGACCCTCCGCATGAGTCCTGTCCTCTATGAAGTCCTCTCAGTGGCTGGACCATTAGATGTCATAATGGGCTTGACATGTCCCTAGGCCCCAATTTTTAACCAGATTTCTGATTGTCCAGTCGCCCCTCCCCAGGGCTCTACTCTGGAATCTCTCATATGTTGGGACACCTGAGGTTAAAAAAGAAAACAACAACAACAACAACAAAAAACGGACTTCTTCCAGCCGACAGAATGACCCCAAACTCTTTGGACGGGGCCAAACCCCCAGAGAGTAAGACTCGTCCATTTCCCATGAAGTCACCCAGAAATTCCACGACCATGAGTGACACGATATCCAGAGACAAAAACTTGAGCAGGAGCCTCACACTAGCCCTTCTTTCAAATCCCGAAGAGTTCTCCTCATGATCTGTAGATCAGTCCTGCCATACCTATGACCCGAAACATAAGCCGAGTTTGTGTTTTCAGACAACTCTCCAAACAGCCCTGGCCTACACAACCTACAGGCTCAGGCTCCTGGAGCCAAACTTGAGGACTGTACTTGCCCTCTCCAAAGGAATTGTGTCTGCCCATTCCAATGGCCACAACCCTTCTAATAGGATAAACCTCCAAAGTCCCTGATCCATCTCAATAGTGGTGGTTTCCCAGGAAAAACATGGGCAATCTGAGCCCAACTGAGCACCTACCTGCACTCAGACCCATAGACAGATGTCCCCAGAGGTATGAAGGAAAGAAAAGGCCCCTAGGCACTAATCAGATCCATTGCTTTGGTTTCCAGGCATCTCTCCTCAGAGGCCTGGATTTCAAAAGCAGCATATAGCTGTTTCTTGACTCACCCATCAGAAAACATCTCATCTACACATGGGAAACTTGCACGTTGGAGCTGTGTCAAAGCCTCTGTTTAGGAGAACCCTTTAGGGCCCCAGTGACACCGCTTCATTCCAAGGTCTCCATAGACACAAAAGCACGTTAGGACCCATCCCCAGGGGTGTCCATTTCAACTCAGCGTCCTCGGTTGCTCCCCACAGATCCAGGAGATCTAACCTGTCTTGTTGCTAGGAGACAATTGGAATGCGAGGTGGGCTACCCAGCCATCCATCCTTAGAACCCTGCTCAGAATCATTGGCCTGGAGCCAAACAACAGGTCTCAATTGTCCTGCAGAAGACTCTCTGCAGTTTGGAGCTTCTCACAACTCCCATCGTGGGAAAACACCCATGGCCTCGTGATGCCCCCCCATTCATGAAGGGGCCATCAGGGTCAGAAACTACAACCTGAGCGATCGTCTGATCCTCGCCCTGACTTCAGATGCATGAGATCTCGATTCAGGTCTGTAGATTGTGCCTGCCATGGCCTCACCCAGAAACGTAAGCCTAGCTTGTGTTCTCAGACTTTTGTAGTCAGACTACTGGCCCACAAGCCCTCCAGTTTGGCAATCCAGAACTACAATGCAGCACTCTGCCGGCTCTTCAGAAGAAAAACATTGTCCTCTGGGGCTACCCAGTAACCCCAAATGAGGATCAACCTGCACCGACCTTGGCTGTACCCCAAATACATAGGCTGACCAGGGCACTAATGCCCTTTCTGACACAGCCTGCCTGGACCCCCTGGACCCTCCCAGACAGCTGGCCGCACACTGAGCACATCGAGCCGCCATGGCCTTAGGTCGTCATCTCTTCCCAACCTCGGTTTTTAGGTTTCAGAACCTAGGCCATATCACCAATCACTGCCCAGGGTTGAAGGTGATGCAGAAATCAGAACTCCTTCCCCATGGCAAGAAAACTTGTGGTTGGCATGTTGTCCAACGTTCAGTGTAGTTGAAACCAGTGTGGCCCATGAGGCCCCGCCCATGCTCGCGGGCCACATTGGTCACAAACACACATTGTGACGCTCAGGCTGAGCCCAGTTCTCAAGTAAGGCAACTCAGTGACTGGATGAAGAGATAGCATATTGGGCTTGCCATGCCCCTAGGCCCCAAATTTTAACCATAGTTCGGGTTGTCCCTTCAGTCTTCCCCTCAGCTTTGCTTTGGAATTCCTCTTTGCGTGGGACACCTGAGGTAACAAAACTGAAATGAGTCCTCCCATCCCACAGATTGACGAAAAGCAATTGGGAATCGGGCCAAATCCTCAGAGAGGAAGATTCGTCCATGGCCCATGAGGCCTCCCCGACATTCCACGGCCATCGCTTATACAAAATCCAGAGACAAAAGCCTGAGCAGGCGCCTCAGACTCGCACTTTCTTCATATCCTGAAGAGTTCTTCTCATGGTTTGTAGATCGGGCCTGCCATACCTACGTCCCCAAACCTAAGCTGAGTTTATGTTCTCAGACTTCTGTCCCCAAAGTATTAGGCCACACACCCTCCAGCCTGGGCCCCTGGAGGCACACATTAGGACTGTGCCTACCAATCCTATGGAATTCTGCCCATTCCATGGTCCAAAATCGTACAAATTAGGAGAAACCTCCAAAGTCCCTGAGGCCATCCCAATAGTGTAGTTCGCCCGGAACAAACAAGGGCTGTCTGACACCAGCTGATAATCGACCTCCACTCATACCATAGATGGATGTCTCCAGAGAAGAAGATTGAACCAGACAGGACCCTAGGCCATAATAGGATCCATTGCTTTGGGTTACAGGCATGTGTCCTCAAAACCCTGATTCCAATACGAGCATAGGTGTTTTCCTGAGGCACCCATTAGAACTCATCTCGTCTCCACAAGGAAACCTGTGCATGGGAGCCATGTCCAAAGCTTAGGAGAGTACTTCAGGGTCCCGGTGCCACCGCCCCATTCCAAGGCTCTCATGGACACAAAAACACATTAGGACCCATCCTCAGGAAAGTCCATTTCAACTCAGCCACCCCGGTTGCTCCGGCAGAGCCATCAGATCTAAACTGTCTTGTTGCTAGGAGACAATTGGAATGCGAGGCGGGCTTCCCAGGCATCCATCCGCGAACAGGGCTCTGGAGTCATTCCATATGGGATGTCCTGGAGCTGTCCAACAGGTCTCAATTGTCCCGCAGAAGGAATCCTTGAAGGGGGCATCCCACAACTCCCAACGTGGGAAAACCTCAATGGCCTCGAGATTCCGCTCCCTTCATGAAGCGGCCGTCATGCTCAGAAACTCCAACCTGAGTCAACGTCTGATCCTCGCCCTGACTTCAGATGCATAGATATTTGTTCAGATCTGCAGGGGGTAACTGCCGTGCCCTCGCCCTGAAACCCAAGTCTAGCTTGTCTTCTCAGACTTCCGTCCTCACACTCCTGGCCTCGAAGCCCTCAAGTTTGGCAATTCCGGACCCACAATGCAGCACTCTGCCTGTCCTCTAGAAAAAAAATTACTGCCTCATGAGCTGACCAGGCACCTTAAATGAGGGTAAACCTACACAGCACTCGACTTTACCCAAATTATATAGTCTAACCTGGGCACTAATGCACTGTCGAACACAACCTGAGCCCGGACCTCCTGACCAACACCCAGAAAGCTGACCACACACTGAGCACATAAAACCCGCCATGGCCTTAGGTCATCATCTCTTCCCTACCTCAGTTTTCAGGCTTCAGAACCGAGACCTTATCGCCAATCACTGCCCAGGGATGAGTGTGATGCAGAAATCATAACTCCTCCTTACCCATGGCAAGAACCCTTGTGGTTGGCACGTTGTCCAACGTTCAGTGTAGGAGAAACCAGCATTCACCCTGAGGCCCCGCCCATCCTTGAGTGCGACGAGGGCATACACACGCATTGTGACCCTCAGCATGAGTACTGTCCTCTAGTAAGTCCTCTCAGTGGCTGGACCATTAGATGTCATAATGGGCTTGACATGTCCCTAGGCCCCAATTTTTAACCAGATTTCTGATTGTCCAGTCGCCCCTCCCCAGGGCTCTACTAGGGAATCCCTCATTTGGTGGGACACCTGAGGTTAAAAAAGGAAACAACAACAACAAAAACAAAAAAAAACGGACTTCTTCCAGCCCACAGAATGACCCAAATCTCTTTGGACGGGGGCAAACCACCAGAGAGTAAGACTCGTCCATTTTCCATGAAGTCACCCAGAAATTCCACGACCATGAGTGACACGATATACAGAGACAAAAACTTGAGCAGGAGCCTCACACTAGCCCTTCTTTCAAATCCCGAAGAGTTCTCCTCATGGTCTGTAGATCAGTCATGCCATACATATGACCCGAAACATAAGCCGAGTTTGTGTTTTCTGACAACTGTCCAAACAGCCCTGGCCTACACAACCTACAGGCTCAGGCCCCTGGAGCCAAACCTGAGAACAGTACTGGCCCTCTCCAAGGTAATTGTGTGTGCCCATTCCAATGGCCACAACCCTTCTAATAGGATAAACCTCCAAAGTCCCTGATCCATCTCAATATTGGTGGCTTCCCAGGAAAAACATGGGCAATCAGAGCCCAACTGAGCACCTACCTGCACTCAGCCCCATAAACAGATGTCCCCAGAGGTAAAAAGGAAAGAACAGGCCCCTAGGCACTAATCAGATACATTGCTTTGGTTTCCAGGCATCTCTCCTCAGAGGCCTGGATTTCAAAAGCAGCATATAGCTGTTTCTTGACTCACCCATCAGAAAACATCTCATCTACACATGGGAAACTTGCACGTTGGAGCTGTGTCAAAGCCTCTGTTTAGGAGAACCCTTTACGGCCCCAGTGCCACCGCTTCATTCCAAGGTCTCCATAGACACAAAAGCACGTTAGGACCCATCCCCAGGGGTGTCCATTTCAACTCAGCGTCCTCGGTTGCTCCCCACAGATCCAGGAGATCTAACCTGTCATTTTGCTAGGAGACAATTGGAATGCGAGGTGGGCTACCCAGGCATCCATCCTTAGAACCCTGCTCAGAATCATTGGCCTGGAGCCAAACAACAGGTCTCAATTGTCCTGCAGATGACTCTCTGCAGTTTGGAGCTCCTCACAACTCCCATCTTGGGAAAACACCCATGGCATCGTGATGCCCCCCCCCATTCATGAAGGGGCCATCAGGGTCAGAAACTCCAACCTGAGCGATCGTCTGATCCTCGCCCTGACTTGAGATGCACGAGATCTCAATTCAGGTCTGTAGATTGTGCCTGCCATGGCCTCACCCAGAAACCTAAGCCTAGCTTGTGTTCTCAGACTTTTGTTGTCAGACTACTGGCCCACAAGCCCTCCAGTTTGGCAATCCAGAACTACAATGCAGCACTCTGCCGGCCCTCCAGAAGAAAAACATTGTCCTCTGGGGCTACCCAGTAACCCCAAATGAGGATCAACCTGCACCGACCTTGGCTGTACCCCAAATACATAGGCTGACCAGGGCACTAATGCCCTTTCTGGTACAGCCTGAGCCTGGACCCCCTGGCCCCTCCCAGAAGCTGGCCGCACACTGAGCACTACGAGCCGCCATGGCCTTAGGTCGTCATCTCTTCCCAACCTCGGTTTAAGGTTTCAGAACCTAGGCCATATCTCCAATCACTGCCCAGGGTTGAAGGTGATGCAGAAATCAGAACTCCTTCCCCATGGCAAGAAACCTTGTGGTTGGCATGTTGTCCAACTTTCAGTGTAGTTGAAACCAGTGTGGCCCATGAGCCCCGCCAATGCTCATGGTCCACATTGGTCACAAACACATATTGTGACGCTCAGGCTGAGACCAGTCCTCAAGTAAGGCCACTCAGTGACTGGATGAAGAGATAGCATATTGGGCTTGCCATGCCCCTAGGCCCCAATTTTTAACTATAGTTCGGGTTGTCCCTTCAGTCTTCCCCACGGCTTGGCTTTGGAATTCCTCTTTTGGTGGTACACCTGAGGTAACAAAACTGAAATGTGTCCTCCCATCCCACAGATTGACGAATAGTAATTGGGAATCGGGCCAAATCCTCAGAGAGGAAGATTCGTCCATGGCCCATGAGGCCTCCCCAACATTCCACGACCATCGCTGATACAAAATCCAGAGACAAAAGCCTGAGCAAGCGCCTCAGACTCGCACTTTATTCATATCCTGAAGAGTTCTTCTCATGGTTTGTAGATCGGGCCTGACATACCTACGTCCCCAAACCTAAGCTGAGTTTGTGTTTTCAGACTTCTGTCCTCAAAGTCTTGGGCCCCACACCATCCAGGCTGGGCCCCTGGAGGCACACATTAGGACTGTGCCTACCAATCCATGGGAATTCTGCCCATTCCATGGTCCAAAATCGGACAAATTAGGAGAAACCTCCAATGTCCCTGAGGCCATCCCAATAGTGTAGGTCGCCCGGAACAAACAAGGGCTGTCTAACGCCAGCTGATAATCGACCTCCACTCATACCATAGATGGATGTCTCTAGAGAAGAAGATTGAACCAGACAGGACCCTAGGCCATAATAGGATCCATTGCTTTGGGTTACAGGCATGTGTCCTCAAAAGCCTGATTCCAATACGAGCATAGGTGTTTTCCTGAGGCACCCATTAGAACTCATCTCGTCTCCACAAGGAAACCTGTGCATGGGAGCCATGTCCAAAGCTTAGGAGAGTACTTCAGGGTCCCGGTGCCACCGCCCCATTCCAAGGCTCTCATGGACACAAAAACACATTAGGACCCATCCTCAGGAAAGTCCATTTCAACTCAGCCACCCCGGTTGCTCCGGCAGAGCCATCAGATCTAAGCTGTCTTGTTGCTAGGAGACAATTGGAATGCGAGGCGGGCTTCCCAGGCATCCATCCGCGAACGGGGCTCTGGAGTCATTCCATATGGGATGTCCTGGAGCTGTCCAACAGGTCTCAATTGTCCCGCAGAAGGAATCCTTGAAGGGGGCATCCCACAACTCCCAACGTGGGAAAACCTCAATGGCCTCGAGATTCCGCTCCCTTCATGAAGCGGCCGTCATGCTCAGAAACTCCAACCTGAGTCAACGTCTGATCCTCGCCCTGACTTCAGATGCATAGATATTTGTTCAGATCTGCAGGGGGTAACTGCCGTGCCCTCGCCCTGAAACCCAAGTCTAGCTTGTCTTCTCAGACTTCCATCCTCACACTCCTGGCCTCGAAGCCCTCAAGTTTGGCAATTCCGGACCCACAATGCAGCACTCTGCCTGTCCTCTAGAAAAAAAATTACTGCCTCATGAGCTGACCAGGCACCTTAAATGAGGGTAAACCTACACAGCACTCGACTTTACCCAAATTATATAGTCTAACCTGGGCACTAATGCACTGTCGAACACAACCTGAGCCCGGACCTCCTGACCAACACCCAGAAAGCTGACCACACACTGAGCACATAAAACCCGCCATGGCCTTAGGTCATCATCTCTTCCCTACCTCAGTTTTCAGGCTTCAGAACCGAGACCTTATCGCCAATCACTGCCCAGGGATGAGTGTGATGCAGAAATCATAACTCCTCCTTACCCATGGCAAGAACCCTTGTGGTTGGCACGTTGTCCAACGTTCAGTGTAGGAGAAACCAGCATTCACCCTGAAGCCCCGCCCATCCTTGAGTGCGACGAGGGCATACACACGCATTGTGACCCTCAGCATGAGTACTGTCCTCTAGTAAGTCCTCTCAGTGGCTGGACCATTAGATGTCATAATGGGCTTGACATGTCCCTAGTCCCCAATTTTTAACCAGATTTCTGATTGTCCAGTCGCCCCTCCCCAGGGCTCTACTAGGGAATCCCTCATTTGGTGGGACACCTGAGGTTAAAAAAGGAAACAACAACAACAAAAACAAAAAAAAACGGACTTCTTCCAGCCCACAGAATGACCCAAATCTCTTTGGACGGGGGCAAACCACCAGAGAGTAAGACTCGTCCATTTTCCATGAAGTCACCCAGAAATTCCACGACCATGAGTGACACGATATACAGAGACAAAAACTTGAGCAGGAGCCTCACACTAGCCCTTCTTTCAAATCCCGAAGAGTTCTCCTCATGGTCTGTAGATCAGTCATGCCATACATATGACCCGAAACATAAGCCGAGTTTGTGTTTTCTGACAACTGTCCAAACAGCCCTGGCCTACACAACCTACAGGCTCAGGCCCCTGGAGCCAAACCTGAGAACAGTACTGGCCCTCTCCAAGGTAATTGTGTGTGCCCATTCCAATGGCCACAACCCTTCTAATAGGATAAACCTCCAAAGTCCCTGATCCATCTCAATAGTGGTGGCTTCCCAGGAAAAACATGGGCAATCAGAGCCCAACTGAGCACCTACCTGCACTCAGCCCCATAAACAGATGTCCCCAGAGGTAAAAAGGAAAGAACAGGCCCCTAGGCACTAATCAGATACATTGCTTTGGTTTCCAGGCATCTCTCCTCAGAGGCCTGGATTTCAAAAGCAGCATATAGCTGTTTCTTGACTCACCCATCAGAAAACATCTCATCTACACATGGGAAACTTGCACGTTGGAGCTGTGTCAAAGCCTCTGTTTAGGAGAACCCTTTAGGGCCCCAGTGCCACCGCTTCATTCCAAGGTCTCCATAGACACAAAAGCACGTTAGGACCCATCCCCAGGGGTGTCCATTTCAACTCAGCGTCCTCGGTTGCTCCCCACAGATCCAGGAGATCTAACCTGTCATTTTGCTAGGAGACAATTGGAATGCGAGGTGGGCTACCCAGGCATCCATCCTTAGAACCCTGCTCAGAATCATTGGCCTGGAGCCAAACAACAGGTCTCAATTGTCCTGCAGATGACTCTCTGCAGTTTGGAGCTCCTCACAACTCCCATCTTGGGAAAACACCCATGGCATCGTGATGCCCCCCCCCATTCATGAAGGGGCCATCAGGGTCAGAAACTCCAACCTGAGCGATCGTCTGATCCTCGCCCTGACTTGAGATGCACGAGATCTCAATTCAGGTCTGTAGATTGTGCCTGCCATGGCCTCACCCAGAAACCTAAGCCTAGCTTGTGTTCTCAGACTTTTGTTGTCAGACTACTGGCCCACAAGCCCTCCAGTTTGGCAATCCAGAACTACAATGCAGCACTCTGCCGGCCCTCCAGAAGAAAAACATTGTCCTCTGGGGCTACCCAGTAACCCCAAATGAGGATCAACCTGCACCGACCTTGGCTGTACCCCAAATACATAGGCTGACCAGGGCACTAATGCCCTTTCTGGTACAGCCTGAGCCTGGACCCCCTGGCCCCTCCCAGAAGCTGGCCGCACACTGAGCACTACGAGCCGCCATGGCCTTAGGTCGTCATCTCTTCCCAACCTCGGTTTAAGGTTTCAGAACCTAGGCCATATCTCCAATCACTGCCCAGGGTTGAAGGTGATGCAGAAATCAGAACTCCTTCCCCATGGCAAGAAACCTTGTGGTTGGCATGTTGTCCAACTTTCAGTGTAGTTGAAACCAGTGTGGCCCATGAGCCCCGCCAATGCTCATGGTCCACATTGGTCACAAACACATATTGTGACGCTCAGGCTGAGACCAGTCCTCAAGTAAGGCCACTCAGTGACTGGATGAAGAGATAGCATATTGGGCTTGCCATGCCCCTAGGCCCCAATTTTTAACTATAGTTCGGGTTGTCACTTCAGTCTTCCCCACGGCTTGGCTTTGGAATTCCTCTTTTGGTGGTACACCTGAGGTAACAAAACTGAAATGTGTCCTCCCATCCCACAGATTGACGAATAGTAATTGGGAATCGGGCCAAATCCTCAGAGAGGAAGATTCGTCCATGGCCCATGAGGCCTCCCCAACATTCCACGGCCATCGCTGATACAAAATCCAGAGACAAAAGCCTGAGCAAGCGCCTCAGACTCGTACTTTATTCATATCCTGAAGAGTTCTTCTCATGGTTTGTAGATCGGGCCTGACATACCTACGTCCCCAAACCTAAGCTGAGTTTGTGTTTTCAGACTTCTGTCCTCAAAGTCTTGGGCCCCACACCATCCAGGCTGGGCCCCTGGAGGCACACATTAGGACTGTGCCTACCAATCCATGGGAATTCTGCCCATTCCATGGTCCAAAATCGGACAAATTAGGAGAAACCTCCAATGTCCCTGAGGCCATCCCAATAGTGTAGGTCGCCCGGAACAAACAAGGGCTGTCTAACGCCAGCTGATAATCGACCTCCACTCATACCATAGATGGATGTCTCTAGAGAAGAAGATTGAACCAGACAGGACCCTAGGCCATAATAGGATCCATTGCTTTGGGTTACAGGCATGTGTCCTCAAAAGCCTGATTCCAATACGAGCATAGGTGTTTTCCTGAGGCACCCATTAGAACTCATCTCGTCTCCACAAGGAAACCTGTGCATGGGAGCCATGTCCAAAGCTTAGGAGAGTACTTCAGGGTCCCGGTGCCACCGCCCCATTCCAAGGCTCTCATGGACACAAAAACACATTAGGACCCATCCTCAGGAAAGTCCATTTCAACTCAGCCACCCCGGTTGCTCCGGCAGAGCCATCAGATCTAAACTGTCTTGTTGCTAGGAGACAATTGGAATGCGAGGCGGGCTTCCCAGGCATCCATCCGCGAACGGGGCTCTGGAGTCATTCCATATGGGATGTCCTGGAGCTGTCCAACAGGTCTCAATTGTCCCGCAGAAGGAATCCTTGAAGGGGGCATCCCACAACTCCCAACGTGGGAAAACCTCAATGGCCTCGAGATTCCGCTCCCTTCATGAAGCGGCCGTCATGCTCAGAAACTCCAACCTGAGTCAACGTCTGATTCTCGCCCTGACTTCAGATGCATGAGATATTTGTTCAGATCTGCAGGGGGTAACTGCCGTGCCCTCGCCCTGAAACCCAAGTCTAGCTTGTCTTCTCAGACTTCCGTCCTCACACTCCTGGCCTCGAAGCCCTCAAGTTTGGCAATTCCGGACCCACAATGAGGCACTCTGCCTGCCCTCTAGAAAAAAAATTACTGCCTCATGAGCTGACCAGGCACCTTAAATGAGGGTAAACCTACACAGCACTCGACTTTACCCAAATTATATAGTCTAACCTGGGCACTAATGCACTGTCGAACACAACCTGAGCCCGGACCTCCTGACCATCACCCAGAAAGCTGACCACACACTGAGCACATAAAACCCGCCATGGCCTTAGGTCATCATCTCTTCCCTACCTCAGTTTTCAGGCTTCAGAACCGAGACCTTATCTCCAATCACTGCCCAGGGATGAGTGTGATGCAGAAATCATAACTCCTCCTTACCCATGGCAAGAACCCTTGTGGTTGGCACGTTGTCCAACGTTCAGTGTAGGAGAAACCAGCATTCACCCTGAAGCCCCGCCCATCCTTGAGTGCGAAGAGGGCATACACACGCATTGTGACCCTCAGCATGAGTACTGTCCTCTAGTAAGTTCTCTCAGTGGCTGGACCATTAGATGTCATAATGGGCTTGACATGTCCCTAGGCCCCAATTTTTAACCAGATTTCTGATTGTCCAGTCGCCACTCCCCAGGGCTCTACTCTGGAATCCCTCATTCGGTGGGACACCTGAGGTTAAAAAAGAAAAACAATAACAACAAAAAAAAAAAACCGGACTTCTTCAAGCCCACAGAATGACCCCACACTCTTTGGACGAGGCCAAACTACCAGAGAGTAAGACTCGTCCATTTCCCATGAAGTCACCCAGAAATTCCACGACCATGAGTAACACGATATCCAGAGACAAACACTTGAGCAAGAGCCTCACAATCGCCCTTCTTTCAAGTCCCGAAGAGTTCTCCTCATGGTCTGTAGATCAGTCCTGCCATACCTATGACCCGAAACAAAAGCCGAGTTTGTGTTTTCAGACAACTCTCCAAACAGCCCTGGCCTACACAACCTACAGGCTCAGGCCCCTGGAGCCAAACCTGAGGACTGTACTTGCCCTCTCCAAGGGAATTGTGTGTGCCCATTCCAATGGCCACAACCCTTCTAATAGGATAAACCTCCAAAGTCCCTGATCCATCTCAATAGTGGTGGATTCCCAGGAAAAACAGGGGCAATCTGAGCCCAACTGAGCACCTACCTGCACTCAGACCCATAGACAGATGTCCCCAGAGGTAAAAAGGAAAGAACAGGCCCCTAGGCACTAATCAGATCCATTGCTTTAGTTTCCAGGCATCTCTCCTCAGAGGCCTGGATTTCAAAAGCAGCATATAGCTGTTTCGTGACTCACCCATCAGAAAACATCTCATCTACACATGGGAAACTTGCACGTTGGAGCTGTGTCAAAGCCTCTGTTTAGGAGAACCCTTTAGGGCCCCAGTGCCACCGCTTCATTCCAAGGTCTCCATAGACACAAAAGCACGTTAGGACCCATCCCCAGGGGTGTCCATTTCAACTCAGCGTCCTCGGTTGCTCCCCACAGATCCAGGAGATCTAACCTGTCTTTTTGCTAGGAGACAATTGGAATGCGAGGTGGGCTACCCAGCCATCCATCCTTAGAACCCTGCTCAGAATCATTGGCCTGGAGCCAAACAACAGGTCTCAATTGTCCTGCAGAAGACTCTCTGCAGTTTGGAGCTTCTCACAACTCCCATCGTGGGAAAACACCCATGGCCTCGTGATGCCCCCCCATTCATGAAGGGGCCATCAGGGTCAGAAACTACAACCTGAGCGATCGTCTGATCCTCGCCCTGACTTCAGATGCATGAGATCTCGATTCAGGTCTGTAGATTGTGCCTGCCATGGCCTCACCCAGAAACGTAAGCCTAGCTTGTGTTCTCAGACTTTTGTAGTCAGACTACTGGCCCACAAGCCCTCCAGTTTGGCAATCCAGAACTACAATGCAGCACTCTGCCGGCTCTTCAGAAGAAAAACATTGTCCTCTGGGGCTACCCAGTAACCCCAAATGAGGATCAACCTGCACCGACCTTGGCTGTACCCCAAATACATAGGCTGACCAGGGCACTAATGCCCTTTCTGACACAGCCTGCCTGGACCCCCTGGACCCTCCCAGACAGCTGGCCGCACACTGAGCACATCGAGCCGCCATGGCCTTAGGTCGTCATCTCTTCCCAACCTCGGTTTTTAGGTTTCAGAACCTAGGCCATATCACCAATCACTGCCCAGGGTTGAAGGTGATGCAGAAATCAGAACTCCTTCCCCATGGCAAGAAAACTTGTGGTTGGCATGTTGTCCAACGTTCAGTGTAGTTGAAACCAGTGTGGCCCATGAGGCCCCGCCCATGCTCGCGGGCCACATTGGTCACAAACACACATTGTGACGCTCAGGCTGAGCCCAGTTCTCAAGTAAGGCAACTCAGTGACTGGATGAAGAGATAGCATATTGGGCTTGCCATGCCCCTAGGCCCCAAATTTTAACCATAGTTCGGGTTGTCCCTTCAGTCTTCCCCTCAGCTTTGCTTTGGAATTCCTCTTTGGGTGGGACACCTGAGGTAACAAAACTGAAATGAGTCCTCCCATCCCACAGATTGACGAAAAGCAATTGGGAATCGGGCCAAATCCTCAGAGAGGAAGATTCGTCCATGGCCCAAGAGGCCTCCCCGACATTCCACGGCCATCGCTTATACAAAATCCAGAGACAAAAGCCTGAGCAGGCGCCTCAGACTCGCACTTTCTTCATATCCTGAAGAGTTCTTCTCATGGTTTGTAGATCGGGCCTGCCATACCTACGTCCCCAAACCTAAGCTGAGTTTATGTTCTCAGACTTCTGTCCCCAAAGTATTAGGCCACACACCCTCCAGCCTGGGCCCCTGGAGGCACACATTAGGACTGTGCCTACCAATCCTATGGAATTCTGCCCATTCCATGGTCCAAAATCGTACAAATTAGGAGAAACCTCCAAAGTCCCTGAGGCCATCCCAATAGTGTAGTTCGCCCGGAACAAACAAGGGCTGTCTGACACCAGCTGATAATCGACCTCCACTCATACCATAGATGGATGTCTCCAGAGAAGAAGATTGAACCAGACAGGACCCTAGGCCATAATAGGATCCATTGCTTTGGGTTACAGGCATGTGTCCTCAAAACCCTGATTCCAATACGAGCATAGGTGTTTTCCTGAGGCACCCATTAGAACTCATCTCGTCTCCACAAGGAAACCTGTGCATGGGAGCCATGTCCAAAGCTTAGGAGAGTACTTCAGGGTCCCGGTGCCACCGCCCCATTCCAAGGCTCTCATGGACACAAAAACACATTAGGACCCATCCTCAGGAAAGTCCATTTCAACTCAGCCACCCCGGTTGCTCCGGCAGAGCCATCAGATCTAAACTGTCTTGTTGCTAGGAGACAATTGGAATGCGAGGCGGGCTTCCCAGGCATCCATCCGCGAACGGGGCTCTGGAGTCATTCCATATGGGATGTCCTGGAGCTGTCCAACAGGTCTCAATTGTCCCGCAGAAGGAATCCTTGAAGGGGGCATCCCACAACTCCCAACGTGGGAAAACCTCAATGGCCTCGAGATTCCGCTCCCTTCATGAAGCGGCCGTCATGCTCAGAAACTCCAACCTGAGTCAACGTCTGATCCTCGCCCTGACTTCAGATGCATAGATATTTGTTCAGATCTGCAGGGGGTAACTGCCGTGCCCTCGCCCTGAAACCCAAGTCTAGCTTGTCTTCTCAGACTTCCGTCCTCACACTCCTGGCCTCGAAGCCCTCAAGTTTGGCAATTCCGGACCCACAATGCAGCACTCTGCCTGTCCTCTAGAAAAAAAATTACTGCCTCATGAGCTGACCAGGCACCTTAAATGAGGGTAAACCTACACAGCACTCGACTTTACCCAAATTATATAGTCTAACCTGGGCACTAATGCACTGTCGAACACAACCTGAGCCCGGACCTCCTGACCAACACCCAGAAAGCTGACCACACACTGAGCACATAAAACCCGCCATGGCCTTAGGTCATCATCTCTTCCCTACCTCAGTTTTCAGGCTTCAGAACCGAGACCTTATCGCCAATCACTGCCCAGGGATGAGTGTGATGCAGAAATCATAACTCCTCCTTACCCATGGCAAGAACCCTTGTGGTTGGCACGTTGTCCAACGTTCAGTGTAGGAGAAACCAGCATTCACCCTGAGGCCCCGCCCATCCTTGAGTGCGACGAGGGCATACACACGCATTGTGACCCTCAGCATGAGTACTGTCCTCTAGTAAGTCCTCTCAGTGGCTGGACCATTAGATGTCATAATGGGCTTGACATGTCCCTAGGCCCCAATTTTTAACCAGATTTCTGATTGTCCAGTCGCCCCTCCCCAGGGCTCTACTAGGGAATCCCTCATTTGGTGGGACACCTGAGGTTAAAAAAGGAAACAACAACAACAAAAACAAAAAAAAACGGACTTCTTCCAGCCCACAGAATGACCCAAATCTCTTTGGACGGGGGCAAACCACCAGAGAGTAAGACTCGTCCATTTTCCATGAAGTCACCCAGAAATTCCACGACCATGAGTGACACGATATACAGAGACAAAAACTTGAGCAGGAGCCTCACACTAGCCCTTCTTTCAAATCCCGAAGAGTTCTCCTCATGGTCTGTAGATCAGTCATGCCATACATATGACCCGAAACATAAGCCGAGTTTGTGTTTTCTGACAACTGTCCAAACAGCCCTGGCCTACACAACCTACAGGCTCAGGCCCCTGGAGCCAAACCTGAGAACAGTACTGGCCCTCTCCAAGGTAATTGTGTGTGCCCATTCCAATGGCCACAACCCTTCTAATAGGATAAACCTCCAAAGTCCCTGATCCATCTCAATAGTGGTGGCTTCCCAGGAAAAACATGGGCAATCAGAGCCCAACTGAGCACCTACCTGCACTCAGCCCCATAAACAGATGTCCCCAGAGGTAAAAAGGAAAGAACAGGCCCCTAGGCACTAATCAGATACATTGCTTTGGTTTCCAGGCATCTCTCCTCAGAGGCCTGGATTTCAAAAGCAGCATATAGCTGTTTCTTGACTCACCCATCAGAAAACATCTCATCTACACATGGGAAACTTGCACGTTGGAGCTGTGTCAAAGCCTCTGTTTAGGAGAACCCTTTACGGCCCCAGTGCCACCGCTTCATTCCAAGGTCTCCATAGACACAAAAGCACGTTAGGACCCATCCCCAGGGGTGTCCATTTCAACTCAGCGTCCTCGGTTGCTCCCCACAGATCCAGGAGATCTAACCTGTCATTTTGCTAGGAGACAATTGGAATGCGAGGTGGGCTACCCAGGCATCCATCCTTAGAACCCTGCTCAGAATCATTGGCCTGGAGCCAAACAACAGGTCTCAATTGTCCTGCAGATGACTCTCTGCAGTTTGGAGCTCCTCACAACTCCCATCTTGGGAAAACACCCATGGCATCGTGATGCCCCCCCCCATTCATGAAGGGGCCATCAGGGTCAGAAACTCCAACCTGAGCGATCGTCTGATCCTCGCCCTGACTTGAGATGCACGAGATCTCAATTCAGGTCTGTAGATTGTGCCTGCCATGGCCTCACCCAGAAACCTAAGCCTAGCTTGTGTTCTCAGACTTTTGTTGTCAGACTACTGGCCCACAAGCCCTCCAGTTTGGCAATCCAGAACTACAATGCAGCACTCTGCCGGCCCTCCAGAAGAAAAACATTGTCCTCTGGGGCTACCCAGTAACCCCAAATGAGGATCAACCTGCACCGACCTTGGCTGTACCCCAAATACATAGGCTGACCAGGGCACTAATGCCCTTTCTGGTACAGCCTGAGCCTGGACCCCCTGGCCCCTCCCAGAAGCTGGCCGCACACTGAGCACTATGAGCCGCCATGGCCTTAGGTCGTCATCTCTTCCCAACCTCGGTTTAAGGTTTCAGAACCTAGGCCATATCTCCAATCACTGCCCAGGGTTGAAGGTGATGCAGAAATCAGAACTCCTTCCCCATGGCAAGAAACCTTGTGGTTGGCATGTTGTCCAACTTTCAGTGTAGTTGAAACCAGTGTGGCCCATGAGCCCCGCCAATGCTCATGGTCCACATTGGTCACAAACACATATTGTGACGCTCAGGCTGAGACCAGTCCTCAAGTAAGGCCACTCAGTGACTGGATGAAGAGATAGCATATTGGGCTTGCCATGCCCCTAGGCCCCAATTTTTAACTATAGTTCGGGTTGTCCCTTCAGTCTTCCCCACGGCTTGGCTTTGGAATTCCTCTTTTGGTGGTACACCTGAGGTAACAAAACTGAAATGTGTCCTCCCATCCCACAGATTGACGAATAGTAATTGGGAATCGGGCCAAATCCTCAGAGAGGAAGATTCGTCCATGGCCCATGAGGCCTCCCCAACATTCCACGACCATCGCTGATACAAAATCCAGAGACAAAAGCCTGAGCAAGCGCCTCAGACTCGCACTTTATTCATATCCTGAAGAGTTCTTCTCATGGTTTGTAGATCGGGCCTGACATACCTACGTCCCCAAACCTAAGCTGAGTTTGTGTTTTCAGACTTCTGTCCTCAAAGTCTTGGGCCCCACACCATCCAGGCTGGGCCCCTGGAGGCACACATTAGGACTGTGCCTACCAATCCATGGGAATTCTGCCCATTCCATGGTCCAAAATCGGACAAATTAGGAGAAACCTCCAATGTCCCTGAGGCCATCCCAATAGTGTAGGTCGCCCGGAACAAACAAGGGCTGTCTAACGCCAGCTGATAATCGACCTCCACTCATACCATAGATGGATGTCTCTAGAGAAGAAGATTGAACCAGACAGGACCCTAGGCCATAATAGGATCCATTGCTTTGGGTTACAGGCATGTGTCCTCAAAAGCCTGATTCCAATACGAGCATAGGTGTTTTCCTGAGGCACCCATTAGAACTCATCTCGTCTCCACAAGGAAACCTGTGCATGGGAGCCATGTCCAAAGCTTAGGAGAGTACTTCAGGGTCCCGGTGCCACCGCCCCATTCCAAGGCTCTCATGGACACAAAAACACATTAGGACCCATCCTCAGGAAAGTCCATTTCAACTCAGCCACCCCGGTTGCTCCGGCAGAGCCATCAGATCTAAACTGTCTTGTTGCTAGGAGACAATTGGAATGCGAGGCGGGCTTCCCAGGCATCCATCCGCGAACGGGGCTCTGGAGTCATTCCATATGGGATGTCCTGGAGCTGTCCAACAGGTCTCAATTGTCCCGCAGAAGGAATCCTTGAAGGGGGCATCCCACAACTCCCAACGTGGGAAAACCTCAATGGCCTCGAGATTCCGCTCCCTTCATGAAGCGGCCGTCATGCTCAGAAACTCCAACCTGAGTCAACGTCTGATCCTCGCCCTGACTTCAGATGCATAGATATTTGTTCAGATCTGCAGGGGGTAACTGCCGTGCCCTCGCCCTGAAACCCAAGTCTAGCTTGTCTTCTCAGACTTCCATCCTCACACTCCTGGCCTCGAAGCCCTCAAGTTTGGCAATTCCGGACCCACAATGCAGCACTCTGCCTGTCCTCTAGAAAAAAAATTACTGCCTCATGAGCTGACCAGGCACCTTAAATGAGGGTAAACCTACACAGCACTCGACTTTACCCAAATTATATAGTCTAACCTGGGCACTAATGCACTGTCGAACACAACCTGAGCCCGGACCTCCTGACCAACACCCAGAAAGCTGACCACACACTGAGCACATAAAACCCGCCATGGCCTTAGGTCATCATCTCTTCCCTACCTCAGTTTTCAGGCTTCAGAACCGAGACCTTATCGCCAATCACTGCCCAGGGATGAGTGTGATGCAGAAATCATAACTCCTCCTTACCCATGGCAAGAACCCTTGTGGTTGGCACGTTGTCCAACGTTCAGTGTAGGAGAAACCAGCATTCACCCTGAGGCCCCGCCCATCCTTGAGTGCGACGAGGGCATACACACGCATTGTGACCCTCAGCATGAGTACTGTCCTCTAGTAAGTCCTCTCAGTGGCTGGACCATTAGATGTCATAATGGGCTTGACATGTCCCTAGTCCCCAATTTTTAACCAGATTTCTGATTGTCCAGTCGCCCCTCCCCAGGGCTCTACTAGGGAATCCCTCATTTGGTGGGACACCTGAGGTTAAAAAAGGAAACAACAACAACAAAAACAAAAAAAAACGGACTTCTTCCAGCCCACAGAATGACCCAAATCTCTTTGGACGGGGGCAAACCACCAGAGAGTAAGACTCGTCCATTTTCCATGAAGTCACCCAGAAATTCCACGACCATGAGTGACACGATATACAGAGACAAAAACTTGAGCAGGAGCCTCACACTAGCCCTTCTTTCAAATCCCGAAGAGTTCTCCTCATGGTCTGTAGATCAGTCATGCCATACATATGACCCGAAACATAAGCCGAGTTTGTGTTTTCTGACAACTGTCCAAACAGCCCTGGCCTACACAACCTACAGGCTCAGGCCCCTGGAGCCAAACCTGAGAACAGTACTGGCCCTCTCCAAGGTAATTGTGTGTGCCCATTCCAATGGCCACAACCCTTCTAATAGGATAAACCTCCAAAGTCCCTGATCCATCTCAATAGTGGTGGCTTCCCAGGAAAAACATGGGCAATCAGAGCCCAACTGAGCACCTACCTGCACTCAGCCCCATAAACAGATGTCCCCAGAGGTAAAAAGGAAAGAACAGGCCCCTAGGCACTAATCAGATACATTGCTTTGGTTTCCAGGCATCTCTCCTCAGAGGCCTGGATTTCAAAAGCAGCATATAGCTGTTTCTTGACTCACCCATCAGAAAACATCTCATCTACACATGGGAAACTTGCACGTTGGAGCTGTGTCAAAGCCTCTGTTTAGGAGAACCCTTTAGGGCCCCAGTGCCACCGCTTCATTCCAAGGTCTCCATAGACACAAAAGCACGTTAGGACCCATCCCCAGGGGTGTCCATTTCAACTCAGCGTCCTCGGTTGCTCCCCACAGATCCAGGAGATCTAACCTGTCATTTTGCTAGGAGACAATTGGAATGCGAGGTGGGCTACCCAGGCATCCATCCTTAGAACCCTGCTCAGAATCATTGGCCTGGAGCCAAACAACAGGTCTCAATTGTCCTGCAGATGACTCTCTGCAGTTTGGAGCTCCTCACAACTCCCATCTTGGGAAAACACCCATGGCATCGTGATGCCCCCCCCCATTCATGAAGGGGCCATCAGGGTCAGAAACTCCAACCTGAGCGATCGTCTGATCCTCGCCCTGACTTGAGATGCACGAGATCTCAATTCAGGTCTGTAGATTGTGCCTGCCATGGCCTCACCCAGAAACCTAAGCCTAGCTTGTGTTCTCAGACTTTTGTTGTCAGACTACTGGCCCACAAGCCCTCCAGTTTGGCAATCCAGAACTACAATGCAGCACTCTGCCGGCCCTCCAGAAGATAAACATTGTCCTCTGGGGCTACCCAGTAACCCCAAATGAGGATCAACCTGCACCGACCTTGGCTGTACCCCAAATACATAGGCTGACCAGGGCACTAATGCCCTTTCTGGTACAGCCTGAGCCTGGACCCCCTGGCCCCTCCCAGAAGCTGGCCGCACACTGAGCACTACGAGCCGCCATGGCCTTAGGTCGTCATCTCTTCCCAACCTCGGTTTAAGGTTTCAGAACCTAGGCCATATCTCCAATCACTGCCCAGGGTTGAAGGTGATGCAGAAATCAGAACTCCTTCCCCATGGCAAGAAACCTTGTGGTTGGCATGTTGTCCAACTTTCAGTGTAGTTGAAACCAGTGTGGCCCATGAGCCCCGCCAATGCTCATGGTCCACATTGGTCACAAACACATATTGTGACGCTCAGGCTGAGACCAGTCCTCAAGTAAGGCCACTCAGTGACTGGATGAAGAGATAGCATATTGGGCTTGCCATGCCCCTAGGCCCCAATTTTTAACTATAGTTCGGGTTGTCACTTCAGTCTTCCCCACGGCTTGGCTTTGGAATTCCTCTTTTGGTGGTACACCTGAGGTAACAAAACTGAAATGTGTCCTCCCATCCCACAGATTGACGAATAGTAATTGGGAATCGGGCCAAATCCTCAGAGAGGAAGATTCGTCCATGGCCCATGAGGCCTCCCCAACATTCCACGGCCATCGCTGATACAAAATCCAGAGACAAAAGCCTGAGCAAGCGCCTCAGACTCGTACTTTATTCATATCCTGAAGAGTTCTTCTCATGGTTTGTAGATCGGGCCTGACATACCTACGTCCCCAAACCTAAGCTGAGTTTGTGTTTTCAGACTTCTGTCCTCAAAGTCTTGGGCCCCACACCATCCAGGCTGGGCCCCTGGAGGCACACATTAGGACTGTGCCTACCAATCCATGGGAATTCTGCCCATTCCATGGTCCAAAATCGGACAAATTAGGAGAAACCTCCAATGTCCCTGAGGCCATCCCAATAGTGTAGGTCGCCCGGAACAAACAAGGGCTGTCTAACGCCAGCTGATAATCGACCTCCACTCATACCATAGATGGATGTCTCTAGAGAAGAAGATTGAACCAGACAGGACCCTAGGCCATAATAGGATCCATTGCTTTGGGTTACAGGCATGTGTCCTCAAAAGCCTGATTCCAATACGAGCATAGGTGTTTTCCTGAGGCACCCATTAGAACTCATCTCGTCTCCACAAGGAAACCTGTGCATGGGAACCATGTCCAAAGCTTAGGAGAGTACTTCAGGGTCCCGGTGCCACCGCCCCATTCCAAGGCTCTCATGGACACAAAAACACATTAGGACCCATCCTCAGGAAAGTCCATTTCAACTCAGCCACCCCGGTTGCTCCGGCAGAGCCATCAGATCTAAACTGTCTTGTTGCTAGGAGACAATTGGAATGCGAGGCGGGCTTCCCAGGCATCCATCCGCGAACGGGGCTCTGGAGTCATTCCATATGGGATGTCCTGGAGCTGTCCAACAGGTCTCAATTGTCCCGCAGAAGGAATCCTTGAAGGGGGCATCCCACAACTCCCAACGTGGGAAAACCTCAATGGCCTCGAGATTCCGCTCCCTTCATGAAGCGGCCGTCATGCTCAGAAACTCCAACCTGAGTCAACGTCTGATTCTCGCCCTGACTTCAGATGCATGAGATATTTGTTCAGATCTGCAGGGGGTAACTGCCGTGCCCTCGCCCTGAAACCCAAGTCTAGCTTGTCTTCTCAGACTTCCGTCCTCACACTCCTGGCCTCGAAGCCCTCAAGTTTGGCAATTCCGGACCCACAATGAGGCACTCTGCCTGCCCTCTAGAAAAAAAATTACTGCCTCATGAGCTGACCAGGCACCTTAAATGAGGGTAAACCTACACAGCACTCGACTTTACCCAAATTATATAGTCTAACCTGGGCACTAATGCACTGTCGAACACAACCTGAGCCCGGACCTCCTGACCATCACCCAGAAAGCTGACCACACACTGAGCACATAAAACCCGCCATGGCCTTAGGTCATCATCTCTTCCCTACCTCAGTTTTCAGGCTTCAGAACCGAGACCTTATCTCCAATCACTGCCCAGGGATGAGTGTGATGCAGAAATCATAACTCCTCCTTACCCATGGCAAGAACCCTTGTGGTTGGCACGTTGTCCAACGTTCAGTGTAGGAGAAACCAGCATTCACCCTGAAGCCCCGCCCATCCTTGAGTGCGAAGAGGGCATACACACGCATTGTGACCCTCAGCATGAGTACTGTCCTCTAGTAAGTTCTCTCAGTGGCTGGACCATTAGATGTCATAATGGGCTTGACATGTCCCTAGGCCCCAATTTTTAACCAGATTTCTGATTGTCCAGTCGCCACTCCCCAGGGCTCTACTCTGGAATCCCTCATTCGGTGGGACACCTGAGGTTAAAAAAGAAAAACAATAACAACAAAAAAAAAAAACCGGACTTCTTCAAGCCCACAGAATGACCCCACACTCTTTGGACGAGGCCAAACTACCAGAGAGTAAGACTCGTCCATTTCCCATGAAGTCACCCAGAAATTCCACGACCATGAGTGACACGATATCCAGAGACAAACACTTGAGCAAGAGCCTCACAATCGCCCTTCTTTCAAGTCCCGAAGAGTTCTCCTCATGGTCTGTAGATCAGTCCTGCCATACCTATGACCCGAAACAAAAGCCGAGTTTGTGTTTTCAGACAACTCTCCAAACAGCCCTGGCCTACACAACCTACAGGCTCAGGCCCCTGGAGCCAAACCTGAGGACTGTACTTGCCCTCTCCAAGGGAATTGTGTGTGCCCATTCCAATGGCCACAACCCTTCTAATAGGATAAACCTCCAAAGTCCCTGATCCATCTCAATAGTGGTGGATTCCCAGGAAAAACAGGGGCAATCTGAGCCCAACTGAGCACCTACCTGCACTCAGACCCATAGACAGATGTCCCCAGAGGTAAAAAGGAAAGAACAGGCCCCTAGGCACTAATCAGATCCATTGCTTTAGTTTCCAGGCATCTCTCCTCAGAGGCCTGGATTTCAAAAGCAGCATATAGCTGTTTCGTGACTCACCCATCAGAAAACATCTCATCTACACATGGGAAACTTGCACGTTGGAGCTGTGTCAAAGCCTCTGTTTAGGAGAACCCTTTAGGGCCCCAGTGCCACCGCTTCATTCCAAGGTCTCCAAGACACAAAGCACATTAGGACCCATCCCCAGGGGTGTCCATTTCAACTCAGCGTCCTCGGTTCCTCCCCACAGTTCCAGGAGATCTAACCTGTCTTGTTGCTAGGAGACAATTGGAATGCGAGGTGGGCTACCCAGCCATCCATCCTTAGAACCCTGCTCAGAATCATTGGCCTGGAGCCCAACAACAGGTCTCAATTGTCCTGCGGAAGACTCTCTGCAGTTTGGAGCTTCTCACAACTCCCATCGTGGGAAAACACCCATGGCCTCGTGATGCCCCCCCATCCATGAAGGGGCCATCAGGGTCAGAAACTCCAACCTGAGCGATCGTCTGATCCTCGCCCTGACTTCAGATGCACGAGATCTCGATTCAGGTCTGTAGATTGTGCCTGCCATGGCCTCACCCAGAAACATAAGCCTAGCTTGTGTTCTCAGACTTTTGTCGTCAGACTACTGGCCCACAAGCCCTCCAGTTTGGCAATCCAGAACTACAATGCAGCACTCTGCCGGCCCTCCAGAAGAAAAATATTGTCCTCTGGGGCTACCCAGTAACCCCAAATGAGGATCAACCTGCACCGACCTTGGCTGTACCCCAAATATATAGGCTGACCAGGGCACTAATGCCCTTTCTGGTACAGCCTGAGCCTGGACCCCCTGGCCCCTCCCAGATTCTGGCCGCACACTGAGCACAACGAGCCTTCATGGCCTTAGGTCGTCATCTCTTCGCAACCTCGGTTTTCAGGTTTCAGAACCTAGACCTTATCTCCAATCACTTCGCAGGGTTGAAGGTGATGCAGAAATCAGAACTCCTTCCCCATGGCAAGAAACCTTGTGGTTGGCATGTTGTCCAACGTTCAGTGTAGTTGAAACCAGTGTGGCCCATGAGGCCCCGCCCATGCTCATGGGCCACATTGGTCACAACACACATTGTTACGCTCAGGCTGAGCCCAGTCCTCAAGTAAGGCCACTAAGTGGCTGGATGAAGAGATAGCATATTGGGCTTGCCATGCCCCTAGGCCCCAATTTTTAACCATAGTTCGGGTTGTCCCTTCAGTCTTCCCCACGGCTTGGCTTTGGAATTCCTCTTTTGGTGGGACACCTGAGGTAACAAAACTGAAATGAGTCCTCCCATCCCACAGATTGACGAAAAGCAATTGGGAATCGGGCCAAATCCTCAGAGAGGAAGATTCGTCCATGGCCCATGAGGCCTCCCCAACATTCCACGGATATCGCTGATACAAAATCCAGAGACAAAAGCCTGAGCAAGCGCCTCAGACTCGCACTTTCTTCATTTCCTGAAGAGTTCTTCTCATGGTTTGTCGATCGGGCCTGACATACCTACGTCCACAAACCTAAGCTGAGTTTGTGTTTTCAGACTTCTGTCCTCAAAGTCTTGGGCCACACACCCTCCAGCCTGGGCCCCTGTAGCCACACATTCGGACTGTAACTACCAATCCATGGGAATTCTGCCCATTTCATGGTCCAAAATCGTACAAATTAGGAGAAACCTCCAAAGTCCCTGAGGCCATCCCAATAGTGTAGGTCGCCCGAAACAAACAAGGGCTGTCTGACACCAGCTGATAATCGACCTCCACTCATACCATAGATGGATGTCCCCAGAGAAGAAGATTGAACCAGACAGGACCCTAGGCCATAATAGGATCCATTGCTTTGGGTTACAGGCATGTGTCCTCAAAAGCCTGATACCAATACGAGCATATGTGTTTTCCTGAGACACCCATCAGTATTCATCTCATCTCCACAAGGAAATCTGTGCATGGGAGCCATGTCCAAAGCTTAGGAGAGTACTTCAGGATCCCGGTGCCACCGCCCCATTCCAAGGCCCTCATGGGCACAAAATCACATTAGGACCCATCCTCACGAAAGTCCATTTCAACTCAGCCACCCTGGTTGCTCCCGCAGAGCCATCAGATCTAAACTGTCTTGTTGCTAGGAGACAATTGGAATGCGAGGCGGGCTTCCCAGGCATCCATCCGCGAACGGGGCTCTGGAGTCATTCCATATGGGATGTCCTGGAGCTGTGCAACAGGTCTCAACTGTCCCGCAGAAGGAATCCTTGAAGGGGGCATCCCACAACTCCCAACGTGGGAAAACCTCAATGGCCTCGAGATTCCGCTCCCTTCATGAAGCGGCCGTCATGCTCAGAAACTCCAACCTGAGCCAACGTCTGATCCTCGCCCTGACTTCAGATGCATGAGATATTGGTTCAGATCTGCAGGGGGTACCTGCCGTGCCCTCGCCCTGAAACGCAATTCTACCTTGTCTTCTCAGACTTCCGTCCTCACACTCCTGGCCCCGAAGCGCTCAAGTTTGGCAATTCCGGACCCACAATGCAGCACTCTGCCTGCCCTCTAGAAAAAAAAATTATTGTCTCATGAGCTGCCCAGGCACCTTAAATGAGGGTAAACCTACACAGCACTCGACTTTACCCAAATTATAAAGTCTAACCTGGGCACTAATGCACTGTCGAACACAACCTGAGCCCGGACCTCCTGACCAACACCCAGAAAGCTGACAGCACACTGAGCACATAAAACCCGCCATGGCCTTAGGTCATCATGTCTTCCCTACCTCAGTTTTCAGGATTTAGACCGAGACCTTATCTCCAATCACTGCCCAGGGGTGAGTGTGATGCAGAAATCAGTACTCCTCCTTACCCATGGCAAGAACCCTGTGGTTGGCACGTTGTCCAACGTTCAGTGTAGGAGAAACCAGCATTCACCCTGAGGCCCCGCCCATTCTTGAGTGCGACGAGTGCATACACATGCACTGTGACCCTAATCATGAGTCCTGTCCTATAGTAAGTCCTCTCAGTGGCTGGAGTATTAGATGTCATAATGGGCTTGACATGTCCCTAGGCCCCAATTTTTAACCAGATTTCTGATGGTCCAGTCGCCCCTCCCCAGGGCTCTACTCTGGAATCCCTCATTTGGTGGGACACCTGAGGTTAAAAAAGAAAAAATCAACAATAAAAAAAAAAACGGACTTCTTCCAGCCCACAGAGAGACCCCAAACACTTTGGACGGGGCCAAACCACCAGAGAGTAAGACTCGTCCATTTTCCATGAAGTCACCCAGAAATTCCACGACCATGAGTGACACAATATCCAGAGACAAAAACTTGAGCAGGAGCCTCACACTCGCCCTTCTTTCAAATCCCGAAGAGTTATCCTCATGGTCTGTAGATCAGTCCTGCCATACCCATGACCCGAAACATAAGCCGAGTTTGTGTTTTCAGACAACTGTCCAAACGGCCCTGGCCTACACAACCTACAGGCTCAGGCCCCTGGAGCCAAACCTGAGGACAGTACTGGCTCTCTCCATGGGAATTGTGTGTGCCCATTCCAATGGCCACAACCCTTCTAATAGGATAAACCTCCAAAGTCCCTGATCCATCTCAATAGTGGTGGCTTCCCAGGAAAAACAGGGGCAATCTGAGCCCAACTGAGCACCTACCTGCACTCAGACCCATAGACAGATGTCCCCAGAGGTAAAAAGGAAAGAACAGGCCCCTAGGCACTAATCAGATCCATTGCTTTGGTTTCCAGGCATCTCTCCTCAGAGGCCTTGATTTCAAAAGCAGCATTAGCTGTTTCCTGACTCACCCATCAGAAAACATCTCATCTACACATGGGAAACTTGCACGTTGGAGCTGTGTCAAAGCCTCTGTTTAGGAGAACCCTTTAGGGCCCCAGTGCCTCCGCTTCATTCCAAGGTCTCCATCGACACAAAAGCACGTTAGGACCCATCCCCAGGGGTGTCCATTTCAACTCAGCATCCTCGGTTGCTCCCCACAGATCCAGGAGATCTAACCTGTCTTTTTGCTAGGAGACAATTGGAATGCGAGGTGGGCTACCCAGCCATCCATCCTTAGAACCCTGCTCAGAATCATTGGCCTAGAGCCAATCAACTGGTCTCAATTGTCCTGCAGAAGACTCTCTTCAGTTTCGAGCTTCTCACAACTCTCATCGTGGGAAAACACCCAAGCCTCGTGATGCCCGTTCCATTCATGAAGGGTCCATCAGGGTCAGAAACTCCAACCTGAGCGATCGTCTGATCCTCGCCCTGACTTCAGATGCACGAGATCTCGATTCAGGTCTGTAGATTGTGCCTGCCATGGCCTCACCCAGAAACCTAAGCCTAGCTTGTGTTCTCAGACTTTTGTCGTCAGACTACTGGCCCACAAGCCCTCCAGTTTGGCAATCCAGAATTACAACGCAGCACTCTGCCGGCCCTCCAGAAGAAAAACATTGTCCTCTGTGGCTACCCAGTAACCCCAAATGAGGATCAACCTGCACCGACCTTGGCTGTAGCCCAAATACACAAGCTGACCAGGGCTCTAATGCCCTTTCTGGTACAGCCTGAGCCTGGACCCCTTGGCCCCTCCCAGACAGCTGGCCGCAAACTGAGCACATCGAGCCGCCATGGCCTTAGGTCGTCATCTCTTCCCAACATCAATTTTCAGGTTTCAGAACCTAGACCTTATATCCAATCACTGCCCAGGGTTGAAGGTGATGCAGAAATCAGAACTCCTTCCCCATGGCAAGAAACCTTGTGGTTGGCATGTTGTCCAATGTTCATTGTAGTTGAAACCAGTGTGGCCCATGAGGCCCCGCCCATGCTCGTGGGCCACATTGGTCACAAACACACATTGTGACGCTCAGGCTGAGCCCAGTCCTCAAGTAAGGCCACTAAGTGGCTGGATGAAGAGATAGCATATTGGGCTTGCCATGCCCCAAGGCCCCAATTTTTAACCATAGTTCGGGTTGTCCCTTCAGTCTTCCCCTCGGCTTGGCTTTGGAATTCCTCTTTGGGTGGGACACCTGAGGTAACAAAACTGAAATGAGTCCTCCCATCCCACAGATTGACGAAAAGCAATTGGGAATCGGGCCAAATCCTCAGAGAGGAAGATTCGTCCGTGTCGCATGAGGCCTCCCCGACATTCCACGGCCATCGCTGATACAAAATCCAGAGACAAAAGCCTGAGCAAGCGCCTCAGACTCGCACTTTCTTCATATCCTGAAGAGTTCTTCTCATGGTTTGTAGATCGGGCCTGCCATACCTACGTCCCCAAACCTAAGCTGACTTTGTGTTTTCAGACTTCTGTCCTCAAAGTCTTGGGCCACACACCCTACAGGCTGGGCCCCTGGAGCCACACATTCGGACTGTGCCTACCAATCCATGGGAATTCTGCCCATTCCATGGTCCAAAATCGTACAAATTAGGAGAAACCTCCAAAGTCCCTGAGGCCATCCCAATAGTGTAGGTCGCCCAGAACAAACATGGGCTGTCTGACACCAGCTGATAATCGACCTATACTCATAACAGAGATGGTTGTCCCCAGAGAAGAAGATTGAACCAGACAGGACCCTAGGCCATAATAGGATCCATTGCTTTGTGTTACAGGCATGTGTCCTCAAAAGCCTGATTCCAATACGAGCATAGGGGTTTTCCTGAGGCTCCCATCAGAACTCATCTCGTCTCCACAAGGAAACCTGTGCATGGGAGCCATGTCCAAAGCTTAGGAAAGTACTTCAGGTTGCCGGTGCCACCGCCCCATTCCAAGGCCCTCATGGACACAAAAACACATTAGGACACATCCTCAGGAAAGTCCATTTCAACTCAGCCACCCCGGTTGCTCCCGCAGAGCCATCAGATCTAAACTGTCTTGTTGCTAGGAGACAATTGGAATGTGAGGCGGGCTTCCCAGGCATCCATCCGCGAACGGGGCTCTGGAGTCATTCCATATGGGATGTCCTGGAGCTGTGCAACAGGTCTCAATTGTCCCGCAGAAGGAATCCTTGAAGGGGGTATCCCACAACTCCCAACGTGGGAAAAGCTCAATGACCTCGAGATTCCGCTGCCTTCAAGAAGCGGCCGTCTTGCTCAGATTCTCCAACCTGAGCCAAAGTCTGATCCTTGCCCTGACTTCAGATGCATGAGATATTTTTTCAGATCTGCAGGGGGTACATGCCGTGCCCTCGCCCTGAAACCCAAGTCTAGCTTGTCTTCTCAGACTTCCGTCCTCATACTCCTGGTTCCGAAGCCCTCAAGTTTGGCAATTCCGGACCCACAATGAGGCACTCTGCCTGCCCTCTAGAAAAAAAATTATTGCCTCATGAGCTGCCCAGGCACCTTAAATGAGGGTAAACATACACAGCACTCAACTTTACCCAAATTATATAGTCTAACCTGGGCACTAATGCACTGTCGAACACAACCTGAGCCCGGACCTCCTGACCAACACCCAGAAAGCTGACCGCACACTGAGCACAAAAAACCCGCCATGGCCTTAGGTCATCATCTCTTCCTTACCTCAGTTTTCAGGCTTCAGAACCGAGACCTTATCTCCAATCACTGCCCAGGGGTGAGTGTGATGTAGAAATCAGAACTCCTCTTTACCCATGGCAAGAACCCTTGTGGTTGGCACGTTGCCCAACGTTCAGAGTAGAAGAAACCAGCATTCACCCTGAGGCCCCGCCCATTCTTGAGTGCGACAAGGGCATACACAAACATTGTGACCCTCAGCTTGAGTCCTGTAGTCTAGTAAGTCCTCTCAGTGGCTGGACCATTAGATGTCATAATGGGCTTGACATGTCCCTAGGCCCCAATTTTTAACCAGATTTCTGATTGTCCAGTCGCCCCTCCCCAGGGCTCTACTCTGGAATCCCTCATTTGGTGGGACACCGGAGGTTAAAAAAGAAAAACAACAACAACAACAAAAAAAAAAAACAGACTTCTTCCAGCCCAAAGAATGACCCCAAACTCTTTGGACGGGGCCAAACCACCAGAAAGTAAGACACGTCCATTTCCCATGAAGTCACCCATAAATTCCACGACCATGAGTGACATGATATCCAGAGACAAAAACTTGAGCAGGAGCCTCACACTAGCCCTTCTTTCAAATCCCGAAGAGTTCTCCTCATGGTCTGTAGATCAGTCCTGCCATACCTATGACCCGAAACATAAGCCGAGTTTGTGTTTTCAGAGAACTGACCAAACAGCCCTGGCCTACACAACCTACAGGCTCAGGCCCCTGGACACAAAACTGAGGACTGTACTTGCCCTCTCCAAGGGAATTGTGTGTGCCCATTCCAATGGCCACAACCCTTCTAATAGGATAAACCTCCAAAGTCCCTGATCCATCTCAATAGTGGTGGCTTCCCAGGAAAAACAGGGGCAATCTGAGCCCAACTGAGCACCTACCTGCACTCAAACCCATAGACAGATGTCCCCAGAGGTAAAAAGGAAAGAACAGGCCCCTAGGCACTAATCAGATCCATTGCTTTGGTGTCCAGGCATCTCTCCTCAGAGGCCTTGATTTCAAAAGCAGTATTAGCTGTTTCGTGACTCACCCATCAGAAAACATCTCATCTACACATGGGAAACTTGCACGTTGGAGCTGGGTCAAAGCCTCTGTTTAGGAGAACCCTTTAGGACCCAGTGCCACCGCTTCATTCCAAGGTCTCCATCGACACAAAAGCACGTTAGGACCCATCCCCAGGGGTGTCCCTTTCAACTCAGCGTCCTCGGTTGCTCCCCACAGATCCAGGAGATCTAACCTGTCTTGTTGCTAGGAGACAATTGGAATGCGAGGTGGGCTACCCAGCCATCCATCCTTAGAACCCTGCTCAGAATCATTGGCCTGGAGCCAAACAACAGGTCTCAATTGTCCTGCAGAAGACTCTCTGCAGTTTGGAGCTTCTCACAACTCTCATCGTGGGAAAACACCCAAGCCTCGTGATGCCCGTTCCATTCATGAAGGGTCCATCAGGGTCAGAAACTCCAACCTGAGCGATCGTCTGATCCTCGCCCTGACTTCAGATGCACGAGATCTCGATTCAGGTCTGTAGATTGTGCCTGCCATGGCCTCACCCAGAAACCTAAGCCTAGCTTGTGTTCTCAGACTTTTGTCGTCAGACTACTGGCCCACAAGCCCTCCAGTTTGGCAATCCAGAACTACAATGCAGCACTCTGCCGGCCCTCCAGAAGAAAAACTTTGTCCTCTGGGGCTACCCAGTCATCCCAAATGAGGATCAACCTGCACCGACCTTGGCTGTACCCCAAATACATAGGCTGACCAGGGCACTAATGCCCTTTCTGACACAGCCTGATCCTGGACCCCCTGGCCCCTCCCAGACAGCTGTCCGCACACTGAGCACATCGAGCCGCCATGGCCTTAGGTCGTCATCTCTTCCCAACCTCAGTTTTCAGGATTCAGAACCTAGACCTTATCTCCAATCACTGCCCAGGGTTGAAGGTGATGCAGAAATCAGAACTCCTTCCCCATGGCAAGAAACCTTGTGGTTGGCATGTTGTCCAACGTTCAGTGTACTTGAAACCAGTGTGGCCCATGAGGCCCCACCCATGCTCGCGGGCTACATTGTTCACAAACACACATTGTGACCCTCAGGCTGAGCCCAGTCCTCAAGTAAGGCCACTCAGTGGCTGGATGAAGAGATAGCATATTGTGCTTGCCATGCCCGTAGGCCCCAATTTTTAACCATAGTTCGGGTTGTCCCTTCAGTCTTCCCGACGGCTTGGCTTTGGAAATCTTCTTTTGGTGGGACACCTGAGGTAACAAACCTGAAAGGAGACCACCCATCCCATAGATTGACGAAAAGCAATTGGCAATCGGGCCAAATCCTCAGAGAGGAAGATTCGTCCATGGCCCATGAGGCATCCCCGACATTCCACGGAGATCGCTGATACAAATTCCAGAGACAAATGCCTGAGCAAGCGCCTCAGACTCACTCTATATTCAAATCTTCATGAGTTCTTCTCATGGTTTGTAGATTGGGCCTGCCATACCGATATCCCCAAAGAAAGCTGAGTTTGAGTATCGGAATCACAATCAGAACTCTGCCTTCCACATGGCTGTAATGCTTGTTCTTCCCATGGAGTCATACCTTCACGTGGGGAACCCTTCATGGCCCCTGATGCCACGCCCAAACATGAGTGCTGCTTGGGCACAAATTCACACTGTAACCCTAGCATGAGCCCCATGACAAAGAAAGGCCTGTCAGGTTCGGGACGAAGGTCCTGCATATAGTCCTTGCCATGCACATAGTCACCCAGGACTAACTAGATGGTGTGTATTCCAGTTGAGGGAACCCACTGCTGTGCTCTAGAGTCCCTCTCCTGGGAGGTCCTTGTGGCAGAAAACAGTACTCTTCACTACCCACAGAATGAACCCAAACACTTGGGAGCTTGGACAATCCCCCGAGAGGAAGGCTCTTCCTCGGACCCTGAGGCAACCCCTACCCTGACCGGACACTGTGAACGCAACACCCAGAGACAAAAGCCTGAGAGACTGCCTCCCACTTGCCCTCCTTTGATATCCAGAGGATGTCCCCTCACGGACTGGAGATCAGGCCTGCCATTACCTTGGCCCCTACCTGAGCCAAGTTTGCTCTTTCAGACATCAGTCCCCAGAGCCCTGGCAAACACAGCCTCTAGGCTGGGTCCTCTGGAGCCATACCACAGGACTGTGCCTGCTCTCTCCTGGGAAACTGTGTCCATTCCTTTGGCCACACACCTCCAGAATATGAGAAACCTCAAGGCCCCCGAGGTCATCCCACTACTGGGAACCTCCCTGGACACACAGGGGCATTCGGACACAAGCTGAGCAGCTACATCCACGAAGGCATGCACACAGATGTCAACAGAGATAGAAGGTTGAGCCTGACAGGCCCTTAGGCCCTAATCTCAACTCTTGCTTTGGGTTCCAGGTGTTACTCCTCAGAGGCTTTGGTTCGAAGAACAGGATATGGGGCTTTCCTGAGGCACGGAACAGAACTCCTCTCGTCTCCACATGGGAAGCTTCCTTGTTGGAGCTGTGACAAACGCCTCAGTTTGAAAAATCCTGCAGAGTCCCTGAGCCACCTCCACATTCCAAGGTCTCCCAGGCCACCAAGCCACAGTAGAACTCATCTTCAGGAGAGTCCATTTCAACCCTCCCCTCTAGGTAGCTCACCCAGGAGCGTGCAGATTGAGCCTGATTTGTCCTGACTAAACAGTGGGAATATGAGTTGGCATTCCCAGGCATCCATGCTTTGACACCTGCTCACGAGTCTTTCCGTATGGGGCCTCCTGGAACCATCCAATAGGACTCGACTGTCGAGAAGAAGGAAATCTTGAGGTTTGGAGTAGTTCACAAATCCCATCGTAGGCAAACCTCCTGGCTTCATGAAGCCCCCACACCCTTCAGGAAGAGGCCATGCTGGACAAAAACTCTAGCCTGAGGCACGTCTCATAGTTGACATGACCTCAGTGCAGGAGATCTCGATTCAGCCTCTGCAGAGTGGGCCTACCGTGCCCTCGGTCCCAAACCTCACGCTAGCTTGTGTTTTCAGACTTCCTTCCTCACACTCCTGGAAAACAAGCCCTCCGGACTAGGAACTCCACAACAAAACCCAGCCCAGTGTCTGCCCAACGGAAGAAAAACATTTCCCTGTGGGTCTCTCCAGAAAACCCAGATGAGGATCAACCTGCTCGGGCCTCGACGGTACCCGAACTGGATAGGCTGCTCTGGGCACTCATGCTCTGTCTGACACAGCCTGAAGCCAGACGTCCAGACAGACAAGGAGACAGCTGGCCGCACACCCAGCACTTCGGACACACCATGGTCTTATGCCGTCACCTCTTCCTAACCTTGGTTTTCAGATATCTGAACCTAGACATCATATCAATTCTCCACACAGCTGGGTATCGCAAGCACAAAACAGAAGTCCTGCTTCCCCATGGCTATAAAGCTTGCTCTTGCCATGGAGTAACACCTTCAGGGTGAGAGAAACCTTCATGGCCCCTGATGCCACGCCCAAACGTGAGTGCTGATTGGGAACAAATTCACACTGTGACCCTCAGCATGAGCCCCATGTCAAAGAAAGGCCTCTCAGGGCCTGGACAAAGAGCGCGCATATGGGGCTTGCCAAGCCCCTATGCACCCAATCCTCACCACGTTTTGAATTTTCCAGTCGCCATGCCCGTACCTGGGGCTCTGCTCTGGAATCCCTTTCTTGGAGAGACCCATGAGCCAGACAACACGACTCCACCCTTCCCACAAAATGACCCCAATCTTGGGAGCTGGGACAAATCCCCAGAGAGGGATAGTCGTCCACAGTCCCTGAGGCCACCCCTCAAATCCACGGCTATCCCGGACACAACATCCAGAGACAAAAGCCTGTTGGAACGCCTCCCACTCGCTCTTGTTTCAGAGGCCCAGGAGCTCCCTCTCGGGCTGTACCTCCGGCCTGCCATACCCTAGGCGCCACTCATAAGCTGAGTTTGTGTATTCAGACTTCTGTGCCCACAGCCTGGACCCACACAACATCCAGGCTATGGCCTCTGGACCAAACAGCGAAAGATTGTGCCTGCCCTCTCCAAGGAAAGTGTGCCCAATCCATTGACCACAACCCTACAGGTTAGGGAAAAGCTCCAAGGCCCCTGAGGCCATCAATATTGTAGGCCCCCCTGGACTAAGAGGGGCTCTCGACACCAGCGGAGCAACTATCTCCACTTAGACTCTCAGACAGTGTCCCCAGAGACAGAAGGTTGAAATGGACAGGCCCCCAGGCCCTAATCTGAACCTTAGCTTTGGTTTCCATGTTTCCGTTCTCAGAGGACTGTTTTCGTAGACCAGCACCTGAGGCTTTTCTGAGGCACCAAACCAAACCTCTCTCATCTCCACATGGGCAGCTTTCTTACTGGGATGTATCAAACACTTCAGGTAGGAGAGTTCCGCAGGGCCACTGAACAACCAGCACATTCCAAGGTCTCCATGGACCCAAACGCACATTATGACGCATCCTCAGGAGAAGCCATTTCAACTCAGCCCCCTGGGTCGCGTGTTCCAGAGGCAGCAGATCAAACATATCTTGTCGCTAATAGCCAGTGGGAATGCGAGGCATGCTGTACAGGTTTCCATCCTTCGAACCCTGCTCTCCAGTCCTTCCATATGGTTTGTCCTGGAGCCATGCAACAGGACTCGAATGTCCCGCAGAAGGAAACCTTGTGGTTTGGGGCAACCTCCAAACTCAGCGTGGGAAAACTTCCTTGGCCTCATGAGGCCCCCACTTCATGAAGGTGCCATCATGGACACATACTCCAGCCTCAGCCAACGTCTGATCCTCAGCCTGACTTCAGATGCAGGAGATTTTGATTCAGCCTCTGCAGAGTGGGCCTGCTCTGCCCTTGGCTCCAATCCTCACACTAGCTTGTGTTTTCAGACTTCCGTCCTCACACTCCTGGCCCACAAACCCTCCCTACTGGGAATTCTGGGGCCACAATGAAGCACTGTGCCTGCCTCCCAGGAGAAAAACCTTGTCTATGGCGCTGCCCAGAAACCCCAAATGAGGATCAAACGGCTTGGCCCTCGGCAACACCCCAATTGCATAGGCTACCTTAAACAGTGATTCTCTGTCGCAAGTAGCCTGAGCCCAGACCTTCCAACAGACACCGACACAGCTGGCTGGACACCCAGCACATTGGACCCGCCACTGCCTTAGGCCACCATCCATTCCCAACCTGGGTTTTCAGTCATCGGAACCTAGACCTTATCTCCAATCCCTGCACTGGGGGGAACCTGATGCACAAGTCAGAACCCCTCCTTCCCCCTGGCAAGAAACCTTGCTGCTGGCAGTGAGTCAAACCTTCAGTGTAGGAGAAAACGGCATGGCCCATGAGGCCACGCCCAAGCGTGAGGGCCGCCTTGGGCACAAACACACATTGTGACCCTCAGCGTGAGTACCTTATTCAAGTAACGCCTCTCAGTGACTGGACCAAGAGCCCGCATATGTGGCTTGCCATGCCCATAGGCACCCAGGAGTAACTAGATGGTGTGTATTCCAGTTGAGGGAACCCACTGCTGTGCTCTAGAGTCCCTCTCCTGGGGGGTCCCCTGTGGCAGAAAACAGTACTCTTCATTCCCACAGAATGAACACAAACACTTGGGAGCTTGGACAATCCCCCGAGAGGAAGGCTCTTCCTCGGCCTCTGAGACAACCCCTACCCTGACCGGACACTGTAAACTCAACACCCAGAGACAAAATCCTGAGTGACTGCCTCCCACTTGCCCTACTTTGATTTCCAGAGGATCTCCCCTCACGGACTAGAGATCAGGCCTGCCATTACATTGGCCCCTAGCTGAGCCAAGTTTGCTTTTTCAGACATCTGTCCCCACAGCCCTGGCAAACACAGCCTCTAGGCTTGGTCCTCTGGAGCCATACCACAGGACCGTGCCTGCTCTCTCCTGGGAAACTGTGTCCATTCCTTTGGCCACACACCTCCAGAATATGAGAAACCTCAAGGCCTCCGAGGACTTCCCACTACTGGGAGCCTCACTGGACTCACAGGGGCATTCGGACACAAGCTGAGCAGCTACATCCATGAATGCATGCACACAGATGTCAACAGAGATAGAAGGTTGAGCCGGACAGGCCTTTAGGCCGTAGTCTCAACTCTTGCTTTGGTTTCCAGGTGTCACTCCTCAGAGGCTTTGGTTCGAAGAACCGGGTATGGGGCTTTCCTGAGGCACGGAACAGAACTCCTCTCGTCTCCACATGGGAAGTTTCTTTGTTGGAGCCTTGTCAAACACCTCATGTTGGAGAATCCTGCAGAGTCCCTGAGCCACCTCCACATTCCAAGGTCTCCCAGGCGACCAAGCCACAGTAGGACTCATCTTCAGGAGAGTCCATTTCAACTCTCCCCTCTGGGTAGCTCACCCAGGAGCCCGCAGATTGAGCCTGCCTTGTCCTGACTAAAGAGTGGGAATATGAGGTGGCGTTCCCAGGCATCCATGCTTAGACACCTGCTCTCGAGTCTTTCCATATGGGGCCTCTTGGAACCATCCAATAGGACTCGACTGTCGTGCAGAAGGTAACTTTCAGTTTTGGAGCAGTTCACAAATCCCATCGTAGGCAAAACTTTCTGGCCTCTTGAAGCCCCCACACCCTTCAGGAAGAGGCCATGCTGGACAAGAACTCTAGCCTGAGGCACGTCTTATAGTTGACATGACCTCAGTGCAGGAGATCTCGATTTAGCCTCTGCAGAGTGGGCCTGCCGTGCCCTCGGTCCCAAACCTCACGCTAGCTTGTGATTTCAGACTTCCTTCCTCACACTCCTGGCAAACAAGCCCTCCGGATTAGGAACTCAGGAACCAAAACCCAGCCCAGTGTCTGCCCAACGGAAGAAAAACTTTTCCCTGTGGGGTCTCCAGAAAACCCAGATGAGGATCAACCTGCTCGGGCCTCGACGGTACCCGAACTGGATAGGCTGCTCTGGGCACTCATGCTCTGCCTGACACAGCCTGAAGCCAGACGTCCAGACAGACAAGGAGACAGCTGGCCGTACACCCAGCACTTCGGACACGCCATGGTCATATGCCGTCACCTCATCCTAACCTTGGTTTTCAGATATCTGAACCTAGACATTATATCAATTCTCCACACAGCTGGGTATAGCAAGCACAAAACAGAACTCCTCCTTCCCCATGGCTGTCAAGCTTGCTCTGCATGGAGTCACACCTTTAGGGTGGGAGAAACCTTCATGGCCCCTGATGCCACGCCCAAACCTGAGAGCTGCTTGGGCACAAATTCACACTGTGACCCTCAGTATGAGCCCCATGTCAAAGAAAGTCCTGTCAGGGCCTGGACCAAGAGCCCACATATGGGGCTTGCCAACCCCCTATGCACCCAATCCTCACCACGGTTTGAATTTTCCAGTCGCCCCCCCCGTACCTGGAGCTCTGCTCTGGAATCCCTTTCTTGGAGAGACCCATGAGCCAGACAACACGACTCCACCCTTCCCACAAAATGACCCCAAACTCTTGGGAGCTGGGACAAATCCCCAGAGAGGGATACTCGTCCACAGTACCTGAGGCGACCACTCCAATCCACGGCTATCCCGGACACAACATCCAGAGACAAAAGCCTGAAGGAACGCCTCCCACTCGCCCTTGTTTCAAAGGCCCAGGAGCTCCCTCTCGGGCTGTACATCCGGCCTGCCATACCCTAGGCGCCACTCATAAGCTGAGTTTGTGTATTCAGACTTCTATGCCCACAGCCTGGACCCACACAACATCCAGGCTAGGGCCTCTGGACCAAACAGCGAAAGATTGTGCCTGCCCTCTCCAAGGAAAGTGTGCCCAATCCATTGACCACAACCCTACAGGTTAGGGAAAAGCTCCAAGGTCCCTGAGGCCATCAATAGTATAGGCCACCCTGGACTAAGAGGGGCTCTCTGACACCAGCGGAGCAACTATCTCCACTTAGACTCTCACACAGTGTCCCCAGAGACAGAGGGTTGAAATGGACAGGCCCCCAGGCCCTAATCTGAACCTTAGCTTTGCTTTCCATGTTTCCGTTCTCAGAGGACTATTTTCGTAGACCAGCACATGGGGCTTTTCTGAGGCACCAAACCAAACATCTCTCATCTCCACATGGGCAGCTTTCTTACTGGGATGTATCAAACACTTCAGGTAGGAAAGTTCCGCAGGGCCACTGAACAACCAGCACATTCCAAGGTCTCCATGGACCCAAACGCACATTATGACGCATCCTCAGGAGAGGCCATTTCAACTCAGCCCCCTGGGTTTCGTGTTCCAGAGGCAGCAGATCAAACATATCTTGTCGCTAATAGCCAATGGGAATGCGACGCATGCTGTACAGGGATCCATCCTTCGAACCCTGCTCTCCAGTCCTTCCATATGGTATGTCCTGGAGGCATGCAACAGGACTAGAATGTCCCGCAGAAGGAAACCTTGTGGTTTGGGGCAACCTCCAAACTCAGCATTGGAAAACTTCCTTGGCCTCATGAGGCCCCCACTTCATGAAGGTGCCATCATGGACACATACTCCAGCCTCAGCCAACGTCTGATCCTCAGCTTGACTTCAGATGCAGGAGATTTTGATTCAGCCTCTGCAGAATGGTCCTGCTCTGCCCTTGGCTCCAATCCTCACACTAACTTGTATTTTCAGACTTCCGTCCTCACACTCCTGGCCCACAAACCCTCCCTACTGGGAATTCTGGGGCCACAATGAAGCACTGTGCCTGCCTCCCAGGAGAAAAGCCTTGTCTATGGCGCTGCCCAGAAACCCCAAATGAGGATCAAACTGCTTGGCCCTCGGCAACACCCCAATTGCATAGGCTACCTTAAACAGTGATGCTCTGTCGCAAATAGCCTGAGCCCAGACCTTCCAACAGACACCGACACAGCTGGCTGCACACCCAGCACATTGGACCCGCCACTGCCTTAGGCCACCATCCATTCCCAACCTGGGTTTTCAGTCATCGGAACCTAGACCTTATCTCCAATCCCTGCACAGGGGGGAACCTGATGCACAAGTCAGAACCCCTCCTTCCCCATGGCAAGAAACCTTGCTGCTGGCAGTGAATCAAACCTTCAGTGTAGGAGAAAACGGCATGGCCCATGAGGCCACGCCCAAGCGTGAGGGCCGCCTTGGGCACAAACACACATTGTGACCCTCAGCGTGAGTACCTTATTCAAGTAACGCCTCTCAGTGACTGGACCAAGAGCCCGCATATGTGGCTTGCCATGCCCATAGGCACCCAGGACTAACTAGATGGTGTGTATTCCAGTTGAGGGAACCCACTGCTGTGCTCTAGAGTCCCTCTCCTGGGGGGTCCCCTGTGGCAGAAAACAGTACTCTTCATTCCCACAGAATGAACACAAACACTTGGGAGCTTGGACAATCCCCCGAGAGGAGGCTCTTCCTCGGCCTCTGAGACAACCCCTACCCTGACCGGACACTGTAAATGCAACACCCAGAGACAAAAGCCTGAGTGACTGCCTCCCACTTGCCCTACTTTGATTTCCAGAGGATCTCCCCTCACGGACTAGAGATCAGGCCTGCCATTACATTGGCCCCTAGCTGAGCCAAGTTTGCTTTTTCAGACATCTGTCCCCACAGCCCTGGCAAACACAGCCTCTAGGCTGGGTCCTCTGGAGCCATACCACAGGACCGTGCCTTCTCTCCCCTGGGAAACTGTGTCCATTCCTTTGGCCACACACCTCCAGAATATGAGAAACCTCAAGGCCGCCGAGGACATCCCACTACTGGGAGCCTCACTGGACTCACAGGGGCATTGGGACACAAGCTGAGCAGCTACATCCATGAATGCATGCACACAGATGTCAACAGAGATAGAAGGTTGAGCCGGACAGGCCTTTAGGCTGTAGTCTCAACTCTTGCTTTGGTTTCCAGGTGTCACTCCTCAGAGGCTTTGGTTCGAAGAACAGGGTATGGGGCTTTCATGAGGCACGGAACAGAACTCCTCTCGTCTCCACATGGGAAGTTTCCTTGTTGGAGCCGTGTCAAACACCTTATGTTGGAGAATCCTGCAGAGTCCCTGAGCCACCTCCACATTCCAAGGTCTCCCAGGCCACCAAGCCACAGTAGGACTCATCTTCAGGAGAGACCATTTCAACTCTCCCCTCTGGGTAGCTCACCCAGGAGCCCGCAGATTGAGCCTGCCTTGTCCTGACTAAAGAGTGGGAATATGAGGTGGCGTTCCCAGGCATCCATGCTTAGACACCTGCTCTCGAGTCTTTCCATATGGGGCCTCTTGGAACCATCCAATAGGACTCGACTGTCGTGCAGAAGGTAACCTTCAGTTTTGGAGCAGTTCACAAATCCCATCGTAGGCAAAACTTTCTGGCCTCATGAAGCCCCCACACCCTTCAGGAAGAGGCCATGCTGGACAAAAACTCTAGCCTGAGGCATGTCTCATAGTTGACATGACCTCAGTGCAGGAGATCTCGATTCAGCCTCTGCAGAGTGGGCCTGCCGTGCCCTCGGTCCCAAACCTCACGCTAGCTTGTGTTTTCAGACTTCCTTTCTCACACTCCTGGCAAACAAGCCCTCCGGATTAGGAACTCCGGAACCAAAACCCAGCCCAGTGTCTGCCCAACGGAAGAAAAACGTTTCCCTGTGGGGTCTCCAGAAAACCCAGATGAGGATCAATCTGCTCGGGCCTCGACGGTACCCGAACTGGATAGGCTGCTCTGGGCACTCATGCTCTGCCTGACACAGCCTGAAGCCAGACGTCCAGACAGACAAGGAGACAGCTGGCCGCACACCCAGCACTTCGGACACGCCATGGTCATATGCCGTCACCTCATCCTAACCGTGGTTTTCAGATATCTGAACCTAGACATTATATCAATTCTCCACACAGTAGGGTATAGCAAGCACAAAACAGAACTCCTCCTTCCCCATGGCTGTCAAGCTTGCTCTTGGCATGGAGTCACACCTTCAGGGTGGGAGAAACCTTCATGGCCCCTGATGCCACGCCCAAACTTGAGAGCTGCTTGGGCACAAATTCACACTGTGACCCTCAGCATGAGCCCCATTTCAAAGAAAGGCCAGTCAGGGCCTGGACCAAGAGCCCACATATGGGGCTTGCCAAGCCCCTATGCACACTATCCTCACTACGGTTTGAATTTTCCAGTCGCCCGGCCCGTACCTGGAGCTCTGCTTTCGAATCCCTTTCTTGGAGAGACCCATGAGCCAGACAACACGACTCCACCCTTCCCACAAAATGACCCCAAACTCTTGGGAGATGGGACAAATCCCCAGAGAGGGATACTCGTCCACAGTACCTGAGGCCACCGCTCCAATCCACGGCTATCCCGGACACAACATCCAGAGACAAAAGCCTGAAGGAACGCCTCCCACTCGCCCTTGTTTCAGAGGCCCAGGAGCTCCCTCTCGGGCTGTACATCCGGCCTGCCATACCCTAGGCGCCACTCCTAAGCTGAGTTTGTGTATTCAGACTTCTGTGCCCACAGCCTGGACCCACACAACATCCAGGCTAGGGCCTCTGGACCAAACAGCGAAAGATTGTGCCTGCCCTCTCCAAGGAAAGTGTGCCCAATCCATTGACCACAACCCTACAGGTTAGGGAAAAGCTCCAAGGTACCTGAGGCCATCAATAGTATAGGCCACCCTGGACTAAGAGGGGCTCTCTGACACCAGCGGAGCAACTATCTCCACTAAGACTCTCAGACAGTGTCCCCAGAGACAGAAGGTTGAAATGGACAGGCCCAAAGGACCTAATCTGAACCTTAGCTTTGGTTTCCATGTTTCCGTTCTCAGAGGACTGTTTTCGTAGACCAGCACCTGAGGCATTTCTGAGGCACCAAACCAAACCTCTCTCATCTCCACATGGGCAGCGTTCTTACTGGGATGTATCAAACAATTCAGGTAGGAGAGTTCCGCAGGGCCACTGAACAACGAGCACATTCCAAGGTCTCCATGGACCCAAACGCACATTATGACGCATCCTCAGGAGAGGCCATTTCAACTCAGCCCCCTGGGTCGCGTGTTCCAGAGGCAGCAGATCAAACATATCTTGTCGCTAATAGCCAATGGGAATGCGAGGCATGCTGTACAGGGATCCATCCTTCGAACCCTGCTCTCCAGTCCTTCCATATGGTATGTCCTCGAGCCATGCAACAGGACTCGAATGTCCCGCAGAAGGAAACCTTGTGGTTTGGGGCAACCTCCAAACTCAGCGTGGGAAAACTTCCTTGGCCTCATGAGGCCCGCACTTCATGAAGGTGCCATCATGGACACATACTCCAGCCTCAGCCAACGTCTGATCCTCAGCCTGACTTCAGATGCAGGAGATTTTAATTCAGCCTCTGCAGAATGGGCCTGCTCTGCCCTTGTCTCCAATCCTCACACTAACTTGTGTTTTCAGACTTCCGTCCTCACACTCCTGGCCCACAAACCCTCCCTACTGGGAATTCTGGGGCCACAATGAAGCACTGTGCCTTCCTCCCAGGAGAAAAACATTGTCTATGGCGCTGCCCAGAAACCCCAAATGAGGATCAAACTGCTTGGCCCTCATTAACACCCCAATTTCATAGGCTACCTTAAACAGTGATGCTCTGTCGCAAATAGCCTGAGCCCAGACCTTCCAACAGACACCGACACAGCTGGCTGCACACCCAGCACATTGGACCCGCCACTGCCTTAGGCCACCATCCATTAGCAACCTGGGTTTTCAGTCATCGGAACCTAGACCTTATCTCCAATCCCTGCACAGGGGGGAACCTGATGCACAAGTCAGAACCCCTCCTTCCCCATGGCAAGAAACCTTGCTGCTGGCAGTGAATCAAACCTTCAGTGTAGGAGAAAACGGCATGGCCCATGAGGCCACGCCCAAGCGTGAGGGCCGCCTTGGGCACAAACACACATTGTGACCCTCAGTGTGAGTACCTTATTCAAGTAACGCCTCTCAGTGACTGGACCAAGAGCCCGCATATGTGGCTTGCCATGCCCATAGGCACCCAGGACTAACTAGATGGTGTGTATTCCAGTTGAGGGAACCCACTGCTGTGCTCTAGAGTCCCTCTCCTGGGGGGTCCCCTGTGGCAGAAAACAGTACTCTTCATTCCCACAGAATGAACACAAACACTTGGGAGCTTGGACAATCCCCCGAGAGGAAGGCTCTTCCTCGTCCTCTGAGACAACCCCTACCCTGACCGGACACTGTAAACGCAACACCCAGAGACAAAAGCCTGAGTGACTGCCTCCCACTTGCCCTACTTTGATTTCCAGAGGATCTCCCCTCATGGACTAGAGATCAGGCCTGCCATTACATTGGCCCCTAGCTGAGCCAAGTTTGCTTTTTCAGACATCTGTCCCCACAGCCCTGGCAAACACAGCCTCTAGGCTGGGTCCTCTGGAGCCATACCACAGGACCGTGCCTGGTCTCTCCTGGGAAACTGTGTCCATTCCTTTGGCCACACACCTCCAGAATATGAGAAAACTCAAGGCCTCCGAGGACATCCCACTACTGGGAGCCTCACTGGACTCACAGGGGCATTCGGACACAAGCTGAGCAGCTACATCCATGAATGCATGCACAAAGATGTCAACAGAGATAGAAGGTTGAGCCGGACAGGCCTTTAGGCTGTAGTCTCAACTCTTGCTTTGGTTTCCAGGTGTCACTCCTCAGAGGCTTTGGTTCGAAGAACAGGGTATGGGTCTTTCCTGAGGCACGGAACAGAACTCCTCTCGTCTCCACATGGGAAGTTTCCTTGTTGGAGCCGTGTCAAACACCTCATGTTGGAGAATCCTGCAGAGTCCCTGAGCCACCTCCACATTCCAAGGTCTCCCAGGCCACCAAGCCACAGTAGGACTCATCTTCAGGAGAGACCATTTCAACTCTCCCCTCTGGGTAGCTCACCCAGGAGCCTGCAGATTGAGCCTGCCTTGTACTGACTAAAGAGTGGGAATATGAGGTGGCGTTCCCAGGCATCCATGCTTAGATACCTGCTCTCGAGTCTTTCCATATGGGGCCTCTTGGAACCATCCAATAGGACTCGACTGTCGTGCAGAAGGTAACCTTCAGTTTTGGAGCAGTTCAGAAATCCCATCGTAGGCAAAACTTTCTGGCCTTATGAAGCCCCCACACCCTTCAGGAAGAGGCCATGCTGGACAAAAACTCTAGCCTGAGGCACGTCTCATAGTTGACATGACCTCAGTGCAGGAGATCTTGATTCAGCCTCTGCAGAGTGGGCCTGCCGTGCCCTCGGTCCCAAACCTCACACTAGCTTGTGTTTTCAGACTTCCTTCCTCACACTCCTGGCAAACAAGCCCTCCGGATTAGGAACTCCGGAACCAAAACCCAGCCCAGTGTCTGCCCAACGGAAGAAAAACGTTTCCCTGTGGGGTCTCCAGAAAACCCAGATGAGGATCAATCTGCTCGGGCCTCGACGGTACCCGAACTGGATAGGCTGCTCTGGGCACTCATGCTCTGCCTGACACAGCCTGAAGCCAGACGTCCAATCAGACAAGGAGACAGCTGGCCGTTCACCCAGCACTTCGGACACGCCATGGTCATATGCCGTCACCTCATCCTAACCTTGGTTTTCAGATATCTGAACCTAGACATTATATCAATTCTCCACACAGCTGGGTATAGCAAGCACAAAACAGAACTCCTCCTTCCCCATGGCTGTCAAGCTTGCTCTGCATGGAGTCACACCTTCAGGGTGGGAGAAAACTTCATGGCCCCTGATGCCACGCCCAAACTTGAGAGCTGCTTGGGCACAAATTCACACTGTGACCCTCAGCATGAGCCCCATGTCAAAGAAAGGCCTGTCAGGGCCTGGACCAAGAGCCCACATATGGGGCTTTCCAAGCCCCTATGCACCCAATCCTCACCACGGTTTGAATTTTCCAGTCGCCCCGCCCGTACCTGGAGCTCTGCTCTGGAATCCCTTTCTTGGAGAGACCCATGAGCCAGACAACACGACTCCACCCTTCCCACAAAATGACCCCAAACTCTTGGGAGCTGGGACAAATCCCCAGAGAGGGATACTCGTCCACAGTACCTGAGGCGACCACTCCAATCCACGGCTATCCCGGACACAACATCCAGAGACAAAAGCCTGAAGGAACACCTCCCACTAGCCCTTGTTTCAGAGGCCCAGGAGCTCCCTCTCGGGCTGTACATCTGGCCTGCCATACCCTAGGCGCCACTCCTAAGCTGAGTTTGTGTATTCAGACTTCTGTGCCCACAGCCTGGACCCACACAACATCCAGGCTAGGTCCTCTGGACCAAACAGCGAAAGATTGTGCCTGCCCTCTCCAAGGAAAGTGTGCCCAATCCATTGACCACAACCCTACAGGTTAGGGAAAAGCTCCAAGGTCCCTGAGGCCATCAATAGTATAGGCCACCCTGGACTAAGAGGGGCTCTCTGACACCAGCGGAGCAACTATCTCCACTTAGACTATCACACAGTGTCCCCAGAGACAGAAGGTTGAAATGGACAGGCCTCCAGGCCCTAATCTGAACCTTAGCTTTGCTTTCCATGTTTCCGTTCTCAGAGGACTATTTTCGTAGACCAGCACATGGGGCTTTTCTGAGGCACCAAACCAAACATCTCTCATCTCAACATGGGCAGCTTTCTTACTGGGATGTATCAAACACTTCAGGTAGGAAAGTTCCGCAGGGCCACTGAACAACCAGCACATTCCAAGGTCTCCATGGACCCAAACGCACATTATGACGCATCCTCAGGAGAGGCCATTTCAACTCAGCCCCCTGGGTCGCGTGTTCCAGAGGCAGCAGATCAAACATATCTTGTCGCTAATAGCCAATGGGAATGCGAGGCATGCTGTACAGGGATCCATCCTTCGAACCCTGCTCTCCAGTCCTTCCATATGGTATGTCCTGGAGCCATGCAACAGGACTCGAATGTCCCGCAGAAGGAAACCTTGTGGTTTGGGGCAACCTCCAAACTCAGCGTGGGAAAACTTCCTTGGCCTCATGAGGCCCCCACTTCATGAAGGTGCCATCATGGACACATACTCCAGCCTCAGCCAACGTCTGATCCTCAGCCTGACTTCAGATGCAGGAGATTTTAATTCAGCCTCTGCAGAATGGGCCTGCTCTGCCCTTGTCTCCAATCCTCACACTAACTTGTGTTTTCAGACTTACGTCCTCACACTCCTGGCCCACAAACCCTCCCTACTGGGAATTCTGGGGCCACAATGAAGCACTGTGCCTTCCTCCCAGGAGAAAAACATTGTCTATGGCGCTGCCCAGAAACCCCAAATGAGGATCAAACTGCTTGGCCCTCGGCAACACCCCAATTGCATAGGCTACCTTAAACAGTGATGCTCTGTCGCAAATAGCCTGAGCCCAGACCTTCCAACAGACACCGACACAGCTGGCTGCACACCCAGCACATTGGACCCGCCACTGCCTTAGGCCAAGATCCATTAGCAACCTGGGTTTTCAGTCATCGAAACCTAGACCTTATCTCCAATCCCTGCACAGGGGGGAACCTGATGCACAAGTCAGAACCCCTCCTTCCCCATGGCAAGAAACCTTGCTGCTGGCAGTGAATCAAACCTTCAGTGTAGGAGAAAACGGCATGGCCCATGAGGCCACGCCCAAGCGTGAGGGCCGCCTTGGGCACAAACACACATTGTGACCCTCAGCGTGAGTACCTTATTCAAGTAACGCCTCTCAGTGACTGGACCAAGAGCCCGCATATGTGGCTTGCCATGCCCATAGGCACCCAGGACTAACTAGATGGTGTGTATTCCAGTTGAGGGAACCCACTGCTGTGCTCTAGAGTCCCTCTCCTGGGGGGTCCCCTGTGGCAGAAAACAGTACTCTTCATTCCCACAGAATGAACACAAACACTTGGGAGCTTGGACAATCCCCCGAGAGGAAGGCTCTTCCTCGGCCTCTGAGACAACCCCTACCCTGACCGGACACTGTAAACGCAACACCCAGAGACAAAAGCCTGAGTGACTGCCTCCCACTTGCCCTACTTTGATTTCCAGAGGATCTCCCCTCATGGACTAGAGATCAGGCCTGCCATTACATTGGCCCCTAGCTGAGCCAAGTTTGCTTTTTCAGACATCTGTCCCCACAGCCCTGGCAAACACAGCCTCTAGGCTGGGTCCTCTGGATCCATACCACAGGACCGTGCCTGCTCTCTCCTGGGAAACTGTGTCCATTCCTTTGGCCACACACCTCCAGAATATGAGAAAACTCAAGGCCTCCGAGGACATCCCACTACTGGGAGCCTCACTGGACTCACAGGGGCATTCGGACACAAGCTGAGCAGCTACATCCATGAATGCATGCACAAAGATGTCAACAGAGATAGAAGGTTGAGCCGGACAGGCCTTTAGGCTGTAGTCTCAACTCTTGCTTTGGTTTCCAGGTGTCACTCCTCAGAGGCTTTGGTTCGAAGAACAGGGTATGGGTCTTTCCTGAGGCACGGAACAGAACTCCTCTCGTCTCCACATGGGAAGTTTCCTTGTTGGAGCCGTGTCAAACACCTCATGTTGGAGAATCCTGCAGAGTCCCTGAGCCACCTCCACATTCCAAGGTCTCCCAGGCCACCAAGCCACAGTAGGACTCATCTTCAGGAGAGACCATTTCAACTCTCCCCTCTGGGTAGCTCACCCAGGATTCTGCAGATTGAGCCTGCCTTGTACTGACTAAAGAGTGGGAATATGAGGTGGCGTTCCCAGGCATCCATGCTTAGATACCTGCTCTCGAGTCTTTCCATATGGGGCCTCTTGGAACCATCCAATAGGACTCGACTGTCGTGCAGAAGGTAACCTTCAGTTTTGGAGCAGTTCAGAAATCCCATCGTAGGCAAAACTTTCTGGCCTTATGAAGCCCCCACACCCTTCAGGAAGAGGCCATGCTGGACAAAAACTCTAGTCTGAGGCACGTCTCATAGTTGACATGACCTCAGTGCAGGAGATCTCGATTCAGCCTCTGCAGAGTGGGCCTGCCGTGCCCTCGGTCCCAAACCACACGCTAGCTTGTGTTTTCAGACTTCCTTCCTCACACTCCTGGCAAACAAGCCCTCCGGATTAGGAACTCCGGAACCAAAACCCAGCCCAGTGTCTGCCCAACGGAAGAAAAACGTTTCCCTGTGGGGTCTCCAGAAAACCCAGATGAGGATCAATCTGCTCGGGCCTCGACGGTACCCGAACGGGATAGGCTGCTCTGGGCACTCATGCTCTGCCTGACACAGCCTGAAGCCAGACGTCCAGACAGACAAGGAGACAGCTGGCCGTACACCCAGCACTTCGGACACGCCATGGTCATATGCCGTCACCTCATCCTAACCTTGGTTTTCAGATATCTGAACCTAGACATTATATCAATTCTCCACACAGCTGGGTATAGCAAGCACAAAACAGAACTCCTCCTTCCCCATGGCTGTCAAGCTTGCTCTGCATGGAGTCACACCTTCAGGGTGGGAGAAACCTTCATGGCCCCTGATGCCACGCCCAAACTTGAGAGCTGCTTGGGCACAAATTCACACTGTGACCCTCAGCATGAGCCCCATGTCAAAGAAAGGCCTGTCAGGGCCTGGACCAAGAGCCCACATATGTGGCTTTCCAAGCCCCTATGCACCCAATCCTCACCACGGTTTGAATTTTCCAGTCGCCCCGCCCGTACCTGGAGCTCTGCTCTGGAATCCCTTTCTTGGAGAGACCCATGAGCCAGACAACACGACTCAACCCTTCCCACAAAATGACCCCAAACTCTTGGGAGCTGGGACAAATCCCCAGAGAGGGATACTCGTCCACAGTACCTGAGGCGACCACTCCAATCCACGGCTATCCCGGACACAACATCCAGAGACAAAAGCCTGAAGGAACGCCTCCCACTAGCCCTTGTTTCAGAGGCCCAGGAGCTCCCTCTCGGGCTGTACATCCGGCCTGCCATACCCTAGGCACCACTCATAAGCTGAGTTTGTGTATTCAGACTTCTGTGCCCACAGCCTGGACCCACACAACATCCAGGCTAGGTCCTCTGGACCAAACAGCAAAAGATTGTGCCTGCCCTCTCCAAGGAAAGTGTGCCCAATCCATTGACCACAACCCTACAGGTTAGGGAAAAGCTCCAAGGTCCCTGAGGCCATCAATAGTATAGGCCACCCTGGACTAAGAGGGGCTCTCTGACACCAGCGGAGCAACTATCTCCACTTAGCCTATCACACAGTGTCCCCAGAGACAGAAGGTTGAAATGGACAGGCCCCCAGGCCCTAATCTGAACCTTAGCTTTGCTTTCCATGTTTCCGTTCTCAGAGGACTATTTTCGTAGACCAGCACATGGGGCTTTTCTGAGGCACCAAACCAAACATCTCTCATCTCCACATGGGCAGCTTTCTTACTGGGATGTATCAAACACTTCAGGTAGGAGATTTCCGCAGGGCCACTGAACAACCAGCACATTCCAAGGTCTCCATGGACCCAAACGCACATTATGACGCATCCTCAGGAGAGGCCATTTCAACTCAGCCCCCTGGGTCGCGTGTTCCAGAGGCAGCAGATCAAACATATCTTGTCGCTAATAGCCATTGGGAATGCGAGGCATGCTGTACAGGGATCCATCCTTCGAACCCTGCTCTCCAGTCCTTCCATATGGTATGTCCTGGAGCCATGCAACAGGACTCGAATGTCCCGCAGAAGGAAACCTTGTGGTTTGGGGCAACCTCCATACTCAGCGTGGGAAAACTTCCTTGGCCTCATGAGGCCCGCACTTCATGAAGGTGCCATCATGGACACATACTGCAGCCTCAGCCAACGTCTGATCCTCAGCCTGACTTCAGATGCAGGAGATTTTGATTCAGCCTCTGCAGAGTGGGCCTGCTCTGCCCTTGGCTCCAATCCTCACACTAGCTTGTGTTTTCTGACTTCCGTCCTCACACTCCTGGCCCACAAACCCTCCCTACTGGGAATTCTGGGGCCACAATGAAGCACTGTGCCTGCCTCCCAGGAGAAAAACTTTGTCTATGGCGCTGCCCAGAAACCCCAAATGAGGATCAAACTGCTTGGCCCTCGGCAACACCCCAATTGCATAGGCTACCTTAAACAGTGATGCTCTGTCGCAAATAGCCTGAGCCCAGACCTTCCAACAGACACCGACACAGCTGGCTGCACACCCAGCACATTGGACCCGCCACTGCCTTAGGCCACCATCCATTCCCAACCTGGGTTTTCAGTCATCGGAACCTAGACCTTATCTCCAATCCCTGCACAGGGGGGAACCTGATGCACAAGTCAGAACCCCTCCTTCCCCATGGCAAGAAACCTTGCTGCTGGCAGTGAGTCAAACCTTCAGTGTAGGAGAAAACGGCATGGCCCATGAGGCCACGCCCAAGCGTGAGGGCCGCCTTGGGCACAAACACACATTGTGACCCTCAGCGTGAGTACCTTATTCAAGTAACGCCTCTCAGTGACTGGACCAAGAGCCCGCATATGTGGCTTGCCATGCCCATAGGCACCCAGGACTAACCAGATGGTGTGTATTCCAGTTGAGGGAACCCACTGCTGTGCTCTAGAGTCCCTTTTTTGGGGGGTTCCCCTGTGGCAGAAAACAGTACTCTTCATTCCCACAGAATGAACACAAACACTTGGGAGCTTGGACAATCCCCCGAGAGGAAGGCTCTTCCTCGGCCTCTGAGACAACCCCTACCCTGACCGGACACTGTAAACGCAACACTCAGAGACAAAATCCTGAGTGACTGCCTCCCACTTGCCCTACTTTGATTTCCAGAGGATCACCCCTCACGGACTAGAGATCAGGCCTGCCATTACATTGGCCCCTAGCTGAGCCAAGTTTGCTTTTTCAGACATCTGTCCCCACAGCCCTGGCAAACACAGCCTCTAGGCTGGGTCCTCTGGAGCCATACCACAGGACCGTGCCTGGTCTCTCCTGGGAAACTGTGTCCATTCCTTTGGCCAAACACCTCCAGAATATGAGAAACCTCAAGGCCTCCGAGGACATCCCACTACTGGGAGCCTCACTGGACTCACACCGGCATCGGACACAAGCTGAGAAGCTACATCCATGAATGCATGCACACAGATGTCAACAGAGATAGAAGGTTGAGCCGGACAGGCCTTTAGGCCGTAGTCTCAACTCTTGCTTTGGTTTCCAGGTGTCACTCCTCAGAGGCTTTGTTTCAAAGAACAGGGTATGGGGCTTTCCTGAGGCACGGAACAGAACTCCTCTCGTCTCCACATGGGAAGTTTCCTTGTTGGAGCCGTGTCAAACACCTCATGTTGGAGAATCCTGCAGAGTCCCTGAGCCACCTCCACATTCCAAGGTCTCCCAGACCACCAAGCCACAGTAGGACTCATCTTCAGGAGAGACCATTTCAACTCTCCCCTCTGGGTAGCTCACCCAGGAGCCCGCAGATTGAGCCTGCCTTGTCCTGACTAAAGAGTGGCGTTCCCAGGGATCCATGCTTAGACACCTGCTCTCGAGTCTTTCCATATGGGGCCTCTTGGAACCATCCAATAGGACTCGACTGTCGTGCAGAAGGTACCCTTCAGTTTTGGAGCAGTTCACAAATCCCATCGTAGGCAAATCTTTCTGGCCTCATGAAGACCCCACACCCTTCAGGAAGAGGCCATGCTGGACAAAAACTCTAGCCTGAGGCACGTTCATAGTTGACATGACCTCAGTGCAGGAGATCTCGATTCAGCCTCCGCAGAGTGGGCCTGCCGTGCCCTCGGTCCCAAACCTCACGCTAGCTTGTGTTTTCAGACTTCCTTCATCACACTCCTGGCAAACAAGCCCTCCGGAATAGGAACTCCTGAAACAAAACCCAGCCCAGTGTCTGCCCAACGGAAGAAAAATGTTTCCCTGTGGGGCTCTCCAGAAAACCCAGATGAGGATCAACCTGCTCGGGCCTCGACGGTACCCGAACTGGATAGGCTGCTCTGGGCACTCATGCTCTGCCTGACACAGGCTGAAGCCAGACGTCCAGACAGACAAGGAGAAAGCTGGCCGCACACCCAGAACTTCGGACACGCCATGGTCTTATGCCGTCACCTCATCCTAACCTTGGTTTTCAGATATCTGAACCTAGACATTATATCAATTCTCCACACAGCTGGGTATAGCAAGCACAAAACAGAACTCCTCCTTCCCCATGGCTGTCAAGCTTGCTCTTGGCATGGAGTCACACCTTCAGGGTGGGAGAAACCTTCATGGCCCCTGATGCCACGCCCAAACTTGAGTGCTGCTTGGGCACAAATTCACACTGTGACCCTCAGCATGAGCCCCATGTCAAAGAAAGGCCTGTCAGGGCCTGGACCAAGAGCCCACATATGGGGCTTGCCAAGCCCCTATGCACCCAATCCTCACCACGGTTTGAATTTTCCAGTCGCCCCGCCCGTACCTGGAGCTCTGCTCTGGAATCCCTTTCTTGGAGAGACCCATGAGCCAGACAACACGACTCCACCCTTCCCACAAAATGACCCCAAACTCTTGGGAGCTGGGACAAATCCCCAGAGAGGGATACTCGACCACAGTACCTGAGGCCACCGCTCCAATCCACGGCTACCCCGGACACAACATCCAGAGAAAAAAGCCTGAAGGAACGCCTCCCACTCGCCCTTGTTTCAGAGGCCCAGGAGCTCCCTCTCGGGCTGTACATCCGGCCTGCCATACCCTAGGCGCCACTCATAAGCTGAGTTTGTGTATTCAGACTTCTGTGCCCACAGCCTGGACCCACACAACATCCAGGCTAGGGCCTCTGGACCAAACAGCGAAAGATTGTGCCTGCCCTCTCCAAGGAAAGTGTGCCCAATCCATTGACCTCAACCCTACAGGTTAGGGAAAAGATCCAAGGTCCCTGAGGCCATCAATAGTATAGGCCCCCCTGGACTAAGAGGGGCTCTCTGACACCAGCGGAGCAACTATCTCCACTTAACTCTCACACAGGGTCCCCAGAGACAGAAGGTTGAAATGGACAGGCCCCCAGGCCCTAATCTGAACCTTAGCTTTGGTTTCCATGTTTCCGTTCTCAGAGGACTGTTTTCGTAGACCAGCACATGGGGCTTTTCTGAGGCACCAAAACAAACCTCTCTCATCTCCACATGGGCAGCTTTCTTACTGGGATGTATCAAACACTTCAGGTAGGAGAGTTCCGCAGGGCCACTGAACAACGAGCACATTCCAAGGTCTCCATGCACCCAAACGCACATTATGACGCATCCTCAGGAGAGGCCATTTCAACTCAGCCCCCTGGGTCGCGTGTTCCAGAGGCAGCAGATCAAACATATCTTGTCGCTAATAGCCAATGGGAATGCGAGGCATGCTGTACAGGGATCCATCCTTCGAACCCTGCTCTCCAGTCCTTCCATATGGTATGTCCTGGAGCCATGCAACAGGACTCGAATGTCCCGCAGAAGGAAACCTTGTGGTTTGGGGAAACCTCCAAACTCAGCGTGGGAAAACTTCCTTGGCCTCATGAGGCCCCCACTTCATGAAGGTGCCATCATGGACACATACTCCAGCCTCAGCCAACGTCTGATCCTCAACCTGACTTCAGATGCAGGAGATTTTGATTCAGCCTCTGCAGAGTGGGCCTGCTCTGCCCTTGGCTCCAATCCTCACACTAGCTTGTGTTTTCAGACTTCCGTCCTCACACTCCTGGCCCACAAACCCTCCCAACTGGGAATTCTGGGGCCACAATGAAGCACTGTGCCTGCCTCCCAGGAGAAAAACCTTGTCTATGGCGCTGCCCAGAAACCACAAATGAGGATCAAACTGCTTGGCCCTCGGCAACACCCCAATTGCATAGGCTACCTTAAACAGTGATGCTCTGTCGCAAATAGCCTGAGCCCAGACCTTCCAACAGACACCGACACAGCTGGCTGCACACCCAGCACATTGGACCCGCCACTGCCTTAGGCCACCATCCATTCCCAACCTGGGTTTTCAGTCATCGGAACCTAGACCTTATCTCCAATCCCTGCACAGGGGGGAACCTGATGCACAAGTCAGAACCCCTCCTTCCCCATGGCAAGAAACCTTGCTGGTGGCAGTGAGTCAAACCTTCAGTGTAGGAGAAAACGGCATGGCCCATGAGGCCACGCCCAAGCGTGAGGGCCGCCTTGGGCACAAACACACATTGTGACCCTCAGCGTGAGTACCTTATTCAAGTAACGCCTCTCAGTGACTGGACCAAGAGCCCGCATATGTGGCTTGCCATGCCCATAGGCACCCAGGACTAACCAGATGGTGTGTATTCCAGTTGAGGTAACCCACTGCTGTGCTCTAGAGTCCCTTTTTTGGGGGGTTCCCCTGTGGCAGAAAACAGTACTCTTCATTCCCACAGAATGAACACAAACACTTGGGAGCTTGGACAATCCCCCGAGAGGAAGGCTCTTCCTCGGCCTCTGAGACAACCCCTACCCTGACCGGACACTGTAAACGCAACACTCAGAGACAAAATCCTGAGTGACTGCCTCCCACTTGCCCTACTTTGATTTCCAGAGGATCACCCCTCACGGACTAGAGATCAGGCCTGCCATTACATTGGCCCCTAGCTGAGCCAAGTTTGCTTTTTCAGACATCTGTCCCCTCAGCCCTGGCAAACACAGCCTCTAGGCTGGGTCCTCTGGAGCCATACCACAGGACCGTGCTTGGTCTCTCCTGGGAAACTGTGTCCATTCCTTTGGCCACACACCTCCAGAATATGAGAAACCTCAAGGCCTCCGAGGACATCCCACTACTGGGAGCCTCACTGGACTCACACCGGCATCGGACACAAGCTGAGAAGCTACATCCATGAATGCATGCACACAGATGTCAACAGAGATAGAAGGTTGAGCCGGACAGGCCTTTAGGCCGTAGTCTCAACTCTTGCTTTGGTTTCCAGGTGTCACTCCTCAGAGGCTTTGTTTCAAAGAACAGGGTATGGGGCTTTCCTGAGGCACGGAACAGAACTCCTCTCGTCTCCACATGGGAAGTTGCCTTGTTGGAGCCGTGTCAAACACCTCATGTTGGAGAATCCTGCAGAGTCCCTGAGCCACCTCCACATTCCAAGCTCTCCCAGGCCACCAAGCCACAGTAGGACTCATCTTCAGGAGAGACCATTTCAACTCTCCCCTCTGGGTAGCTCACCCAGGAGCCCGCAGATTGAGCCTGCCTTGTCCTGACTAAAGAGTGGCGTTCCCAGGGATCCATGCTTAGACACCTGCTCTCGAGTCTTTCCATATGGGGCCTCTTGGAACCATCCAATAGGACTCGACTGTCGTGCAGAAGGTACCCTTCAGTTTTGGAGCAGTTCACAAATCCCATCGTAGGCAAATCTTTCTGGCCTCATGAAGACCCCACACCCTTCAGGAAGAGGCCATGCTGGACAAAAACTCTAGCCTGAGGCACGTTCATAGTTGACATGACCTCAGTGCAGGAGATCTCGATTCAGCCTCCGCAGAGTGGGCCTGCCGTGCCCTCGGTCCCAAACCTCACGCTAGCTTGTGTTTTCAGACTTCCTTCCTCACACTCCTGGCAAACAAGCCCTCCGGAATAGGAACTCCTGAAACAAAACCCAGCCCAGTGTCTGCCCAACGGAAGAAAAACGTTTCCCTGTGGGGCTCTCCAGAAAACCCAGATGAGGATCAACCTGCTCAGGCCTCGACGGTACCCGAACTGGATAGGCTGCTCTGGGCACTCATGCTCTGCCTGACACAGGCTGAAGCCAGACGTCCAGACAGACAAGGAGACAGCTGGCCGCACACCCAGCACTTCGGACACGCCATGGACTTATGCCGTCACCGCATCCTAAACTTGGTTATCAGATATCTGAACCTAGACATTATATCAATTCTCCACACAGCTGGGTATAGCAAGCACAAAACAGAACTCCTCCTTCCCCATGGCTGTTAAGCTTGCTCTTGGCATGGAGTCACACCTTCAGGGTGGGAGAAACCTTCATGGCCCCTGATGCCACGCCCAAACTTGAGAGCTGCTTGGGCACAAATTCACACTGTGACCCTCAGCATGAGCCCCATGTCAAAGAAAGGCCTGTCAGGGCCTGGACCAAGAGCCCACATATGGGGCTTGCCAAGCCCCTATGCACCCAATCCTCACCACGGTTGAATTTTCCAGTCGCCCTGCCCGTACCTGGAGCTCTGCTCTGGAATCCCTTTCTTGGAGAGACTCATGAGCCAGAAAACACGACTCCACCCTTCCCATAAAATGACCCCAAACTCTTGGGAGCTGGGACAAATCCCCAGAGAGGGATACTCGTCCACAGTACCTGAGGCCACCGCTCCAATCCACGGCTATCCCGGACACAACATCCAGAGACAAAAGCCTGAAGGAACGCCTCCCACTCGCCCTTGTTTCAGAGGCCCAGGAGCTCCCTCTCGGGCTGTACATCCGGCCTGCCATACCCTAGGCGCCACTCCTAAGCTGAGTTTGTGTATTCAGACTTCTGTGCCCACAGCCTGGACCCACACAACATCCAGGCTAGGGCCTCTGAACCAAACAGCGAAAGATTGTGCCTGCCCTCTCCAAGGAAAGTGTGCCCAATCCATTGACCACAACCCTACAGGTTAGGGAAAAGCTCCAAGGTCCCTGAGGCCATCAATAGTATAGGCCACCCTGGACTAAGAGGGGCTCTCTGACACCAGCGGAGCAACTATCTCCACTTAGACTCTCAGACAGTGTCCCCAGAGACAGAAGGTTGAAATGGACAGGCCCCCAGGCCCTAATCTGAACCTTAGCTTTGGTTTCCATGTTTCCGTTCTGAGAGGACTGTTTTCGTAGACTAGCACATGGGGCTTTTCTGAGGCACCAAACCAAACATCTCTCATCTCCACATGGGCAGCTTTCGTACTGGGATGTATCAAACACTTCAGGTAGGAGAGTTCCGCAGGGCCACTGAACAACCAGCACATTCCAAGGTCTCCATGGACCCAAACGCACATTATGACGCATCCTCAGGAGAGGCCATTTCAACACAGCCCCCTGGGTCGCGTGTTCCAGAGGCAGCAGATCAAACATATCTTGTCGCTAATAGCCAATGGGAATGCGAGGCATGCTGTACAGGGATCCATCCTTCGAACCCTGCTCTCCAGTCCTTCCATATGGTATGTCCTGGAGCCATGCAACAGGACTCGAATGTCCCGCAGAAGGAAACCTTGTGGTTTGGGGCAACCTCCATACTCAGCGTGGGAAAATTTCCTTGGCCTCATGAGGCCCCCACTTCATGAAGGTGCCATCATGGACACATACGCCAGCCTCAGCCAACGTCTGATCCTCAGCCTGACTTCAGATGCAGGAGATTTTGATTCAGCCTCTGCAGAGTGGGCCTGCTCTGCCCTTGGCTCCAATCCTCACACTAGCTTGTGTTTTCAGACTTCCGTCCTCACACTCCTGGCCCACAAACCCTCCCTACTGGGAATTCTGGGGCCACAATGAAGCACTGTGCCTGCCTCCCAGGAGAAAAACATTGTCTATGGCGCTGCCCAGAAACCACAAATGAGGATCAAACTGCTTGGCCCTCGGCAACACCCCAATTGCATAGGCTACCTTAAACAGTGATGCTCTGTCGCAAATAGCCTGAGCCCAGACCTTCCAACAGACACCGACACAGCTGGCTGCACACCCAGCACATTGGACCCGCCACTGCCTTAGGCCACCATCCATTCCCAACCTGGGTTTTCAGTCATCGGAACCTAGACCTTATCTCCAATCCCTGCACAGGGGGGAACCTGATGCACAAGTCAGAACCCCTCCTTCTCCATGGCAAGAATCCTTGCTGCTGGCAGTGAATCAAACCTTCAGTGTAGGAGAAAACGGCATGGCCCATGAGGCCACGCCCAAGCGTGAGGGCCGCCTTGGGCACAAACACACATTGTGACCCTCAGCGTGAGTACCTTATTCAAGTAACGCCTCTCAGTGACTGGACCAAGACCCCGCATATGTGGCTTGCCATGCCCATAGGCACCCAGGACTAACTAGATGGTGTGTATTCCAGTTGAGGGAACCCACTGCTGTGCTCTAGAGTCCCTCTCCTGGGGGGTCCCCTGTGGCAGAAAACAGTACTCTTCATTCCCACAGAATGAACACAAACACTTGGGAGCTTGGACAATCCCCCGAGAGGAAGGCTCTTCCTCGGCCTCTGAGACAACCCCTACCCTGACCGGACACTGTAAACGCAACACCCAGAGACAAAAGCCTGAGTGACTGCCTCCCACTTGCCCTACTTTGATTTCCAGAGGATCTCCCCTCACGGACTAGAGATCAGGCCTGCCATTACATTGGCCCCTAGCTGAGCCAAGTTTGCTTTTTCAGACATCTGTCCCCACAGCCCTGGCAAACACAGCCTCTAGGCTGGGTCCTCTGGAGCCATAGCACAGGACCGTGCCTTCTCTCTCCTGGGAAACTGTGTCCATTCCTTTGGCCACACACCTCCAGAATATGAGAAACCTCAAGGCCTCCGAGGACATCCCACTACTGGGAGCCTCACTGGACTCACAGGGGCATTCGGACACAAGCTGAGCAGCTACATCCATGAATGCATGCACACAGATGTAAACAGAGATAGAAGGTTGAGCCGGACAGGCCTTTAGGCTGTAGTCTCAACTCTTGCTTTGGTTTCCAGGTGTCACTCCTCAGAGGCTTTGGTTCGAAGAACAGGGTATGGGTCTTTCCTGAGGCACGGAACAGAACTCCTCTCGTCTCCACATGGGAAGTTTCCTTGTTGGAGCCGTGTCAAACACCTCATGTTGGAGAATCCTGCAGAGTCCCTGAGCCACCTCCACATTCCAAGGTCTCCCAGGCCACCAAGCCACAGTAGGACTCATCTTCAGGGGAGACCATTTCAACTCTCCCCTCTGGGTAGCTCACCCAGGAGCCCGCAGATTGAGCCTGCCTTGTCCTGACTAAAGAGTGGGAATATGAGGTGGCGTTCCCAGGCATCCATGCTTAGACACCTGCTCTCGAGTCTTTCCATAGGGGGCCTCTTGGAACCATCCAATAGGACTCGACTGTCGTGCAGAAGGTAACCTTCAGTTTTGGAGCAGTTCACAAATCCCATCGTAGGCAAAACTTTCTGGCCTCATGAAGCCCCCACACCCTTCAGGAAGAGGCCATGCTGGACAAAAACTCTAGCCTGAGGCACGTCTCATAGTTGACATGACCTCAGTGCAGGAGATCTCGATTCAGCCTCTGCAGAGTGGGCCTGCCGTGCCCTCGGTCCCAAACCTCACGCTAGCTTGTGTTTTCAGACTTCCTTCCTCACACTCCTGGCAAACAAGCCCTCCGGACTAGGAACTCCGGAACCAAAACCCAGCCCAGTGTCTGCCCAACGGAAGAAAAACGTTTCCCTGTGGGTCTCCAGGAAACCCAGATGAGGATCAACCTGCTCGGGCCTCGACGGTACCCGAACTGGATAGGCTGCTCTGGGCACTCATGCTCTGCCTGACACAGCCTGAAGCCAGACGTCCAGACAGACAAGGAGACAGCTGGCCGCACACCCAGCACTTCGGACACGCCATGGTCATATGCAGTCACCTCATCCTAACCTTGGTTTTCAGATATCTGAACCTAGACATTATATCAATTCCCCACACAGCTGGGTATAGCAAGCACAAAACAGAACTCCTCCTTCCCCATGGCTGTCAAGCTTGCTCTTGGCATGGAGTCACACCTTCAGGGTGGGAGAAACCTTCATGGCCACTGATGCCACGCCCAAACTTGAGAGCTGCTTGGGCACAAATTCACACTGTGACCCTCAGCATGAGCCCCATGTCAAAGAAAGGCCTGTCAGGGCCTGGACCAAGAGCCCACATATGGGGCTTGCCAAGCCCCTATGCACACAATCCTCACCACGGTTTGAAATTTCCAGTCGCCCGGCCCGTACCTGGAGCTCTGATTTGGATTCCCTTTCTTGGAGAGACCCATGAGCCAGACAACACGACTCCACCCTTCCCACAAAATGACCCCAAACTCTTGGGAGCTGGGACAAATCCCTAGAGAGGGATACTCGTCCACAGTACCTGAGGTCACCGCTCCAATCCACGGCTATCCCGGACACAACATCCAGAGAAAAAAGCCTGAAGGAAAGCCTCCCACTCGCCCTTGTTTCAGAGGCCCAGGAGCTCCCTCTCTGGCTGTACATCCGGCCTGCCATACCCTAGGCGCCACTCCTAAGCTGAGTTTGTGTATTCAGACTTCTGTGCCCACAGCCTGGACCCACACAACATCCAGGCTAGGGCCTCTGGACCAAACAGCGAAAGATTGTGCCTGCCCTCTCCAAGGAAAGTGTGCCCAATCCATTGACCACAACCCTACAGGTTAGGAAAAATCTCCAAGGTCCCTGAGGCCATCAATAGTATAGGCCACCCTGGACTAAGAGGGGCTCTCTGACACCAGCGGAGCAACTATCTCCACTAAGACTCTCAGACAGTGTCCCCAGAGACAGAAGGTTGAAATGGACAGGCCCCCAGGACCTAATCTGAACCTTAGCTTTGGTTTCCATGTTTCCGTTCTCAGTGGACTGTTTTCGTAGACCAGCACCTTAGGCACCAAACCAAACCTCTCTCATCTCCACATGGGCAGCTTTCTTACTGGGATGTATCAAACACTTCAGGTAGGAGAGTTCCGCAGGGCCACTGAACAACCAGCACATTCCAAGGTCTCCATGGACCCAAACGCACATTATGACGCATCCTCAGGAGAGGCCATTTCAACTCAGCCCCCTGGGTCGCGTGTTCCAGAGGCAGCAGATCAAACATATCTTGTCGCTAATAGCCAATGGGAATGCGAGGCATGCTGTACAGGGATCCATCCTTCGAACCCTGCTCTCCAGTCCTTCCATATGGTATGTCCTGGAGCCATGCAACAGGACTCGAATGTCCCGCAGAAGGAAACCTTGTGGTTTGGGGCAACCTCCAAACTCAGCGTGGGAAAACTTCCTTGGCCTCATGAGGCCCGCACTTCATGAAGGTGCCATCATGGACACATACTGCAGCCTCAGCCAACGTCTGATCCTCAGCCTGACTTCAGATGCAGGAGATTTTGATTCAGCCTCTGCAGAGTGGGCCTGCTCTGCCCTTGGCTCCAATCCTCACACTAGCTTGTGTTTTCAGACTTCCGTCCTCACACTCCTGGCCCACAAACCCTCCCTACTGGGAATTCTGGGGCCACAATGAAGCACTGTGCCTGCCTCCCAGGAGAAAAACTTTGTCTATGGCGCTGCCCAGAAACCCCAAATGAGGATCAAACTCCTTGGCCCTCGGCAACACCCCAATTGCATAGGCTACCTTAAACAGTGATGCTCTGTCGCAAATAGCCTGAGCCCAGACCTTCCAACGAACACCGACACAGCTGGCTGCACACCCAGCACTTTGGACCCGCCACTTCCTTAGGCCACCATACATTACCAACCTGGGTTTCCAGTCATCGGAACCTAGACCTTATCTCCAATCCCTGCACAGGGGGGAACCTGATTCACAAGTCAGAACCCCTCCTTCCCCATGGCAACAAACCTTGCTGCTGGCAGTGAGTCAAACCTTCAGTGTAGGAGAAAACGGCATGGCCCATGAGGCCACGCCCAAGCGTGAGGGCCGCCTTGGGCACAAACACACATTGTGACCCTCAGCGTGAGTACCTTATTCAAGTAACGCCTCTCAGTGACTGGACCAAGAGCCCGCATATGTGGCTTGCCATGCCCATAGGCACCCAGGACTAACTAGATGGTGTTTATTCCAGTTGAGGGAACCCACTGCTGTGCTCTAGAGTCCCTCTCCTGGGGGGTCCCCTGTGGCAGAAAACAATACTCTTCATTTCCACAGAATGAACACAAACACTTGGGAGCTTGGACAATCCCCCGAGAGGAAGGCTCTTCCTCGGCCTCTGAGACAACCCCTACCCTGACCGGACACTGTAAACGCAACACCCAGAGACAAAATCCTGAGTGACTGCCTCCAACTTGCCCTACTTTGATTTCCAGAGGATCTCCCCTCACGGACTAGAGATCAGGCCTGCCATTACATTGGCCCCTAGCTGAGCCAAGTTTGCTTTTTCAGACATCTGTCCCCACAGCCCTGGCACACACAGCCTCTAGGCTGGGTCCTCTGGAGCCATACCACAGGACCGTGCCTGCTCTCTCCTGGGAAACTGTGTCCATTCCTTTGGCCACACACCTCCAGAATATGAGAAACCTCAAGGCCTCCGAGGACATCCCACTACTGGGAGCCTCACTGGACTCACAGGGGCATTCGGACACAAGCTGAGCAGCTACATCCATGAATGCATGCACACAGATGTCAACAGAGATAGAAGGTTGAGCCGGACAGGCCTTTAGGCCGTAGTCTCAACTCTTGCTTTGGTTTCCAGGTGTCACTCCTCAGAGGCTTTGTTTCAAAGAACAGGGTATGGGGCTTTCCTGAGGCACGGAACAGAACTCCTCTCGTCTCCACATGGGAAGATTCCTTGTTGGAGCCGTGTCAAACACCTCATGTTGGAGAATCCTGCAGAGTCCCTGAGCCACCTCCACATTCCAAGGTCTCCCAGGCCACCAAGCCACAGTAGGACTCATCTTCAGGAGAGATCATTTCAACTCTCCCCTCTGGGTAGCTCACCCAGGAGCCCGCAGATTGAGCCTGCCTTTTCCTGACTAAAGAGTGGCGTTCCCAGGCATCCATGCTTAGACACCTGCTCTCGAGTCTTTCTATATGGGGCCTCTTGGAACCATCCAATAGGACTCGACTGTTGTGCAGAAGGTAACCTTCAGTTTTGGAGCAGTTCACAAATCTCATCGTAGGCAAAACTTTCTGGCCTCATGAAGCCCCTACACCCATCAGGAAGAGGCCATGCTGGACAAAAACTCTAGCCTGAGGCACGTCTCATAGTTGACATGACCTCAGTGCAGGAGATCTCGATTCAGCCTCTGCAGAATGGGCCTGCCGTGCCCTCGGTCCCAAACCTCACGCTAGCTTGTGTTTTCAGACTTCCTTCCTCACACTCCTGGCAAACAAGCCCTCCGGACTAGGAACTCCGGAACCAAAACCCAGCCCAGTGTCTGCCCAACGGAAGAAAAACTTTTTCCTGTGGGGCTCTCCAGAAAACCCAGATGAGGATCAATCTGCTCGGGCCTCGACGGTACCCGAACTGGATAGGCTGCTCTGGGCACTCATGCTCTGCCTGACACAGCCTGAAGCCAGACGTCCAGACAGACAAGGAGAAAGCTGGACGCACACCCAGAACTTCGGACACGCCATGGTCTTATGCCGTCACCTCATCCTAACCTTGGTTTTCAGATATCTGAACCTAGACATTATATCAATTCTCCACACAGCTGGGTATAGCAAGCACAAAACAGAACTCCTCCTTCCCCATGGCTGTCAAGCTTGCTCTTGGCATGGAGTCACACCTTCAGGGTGGGAGAAACCTTCATGGCCCCTGATGCCACGCCCAAACTTGAGTGCTGCTTGGGCACAAATTCACACTGTGACCCTCAGCATGAGCCCCATGTCAAAGAAAGGCCTGTCAGGGCCTGGACCAAGAGCCCACATATGGGGCTTGCCAAGCACCTATGCACCCAATCCTCACCACGGTTTGAATTTTCCAGTCACTCCGCCCGTACCTGGAGCTCTGCTCTGGAATCCCTTTCTTGGAGAGACCCATGAGCCAGACAACACGACTCCACCCTTCCCACAAAATGACCCCAAACTCTTGGGAGCTGGGACAAATCCCCAGAGAGGGATACTCGACCACAGTACCTGAGGCCACCGCTCCAATCCACGGCTACCCCGGACACAACATCCAGAGAAAAAAGCCTGAAGGAACGCCTCCCACTCGCCCTTGTTTCAGAGGCCCAGGAGCTCCCTCTCGGGCTGTACATCCGGCCTGCCATACCCTAGGCGCCACTCATAAGCTGAGTTTGTGTATTCAGACTTCTGTGCCCACAGCCTGGACCCACACAACATCCAGGCTAGGGCCTCTGGACCAAACAGCGAAAGATTGTGCCTGCCCTCTCCAAGGAAAGTGTGCCCAATCCATTGACCTCAACCCTACAGGTTAGGGAAAAGATCCAAGGTCCCTGAGGCCATCAATAGTATAGGCCCCCCTGGACTAAGAGGGGCTCTCTGACACCAGCGGAGCAACTATCTCCACTTAACTCTCACACAGGGTCCCCAGAGACAGAAGGTTGAAATGGACAGGCCCCCAGGCCCTAATCTGAACCTTAGCTTTGGTTTCCATGTTTCCGTTCTCAGAGGACTGTTTTCGTAGACCAGCACATGGGGCTTTTCTGAGGCACCAAAACAAACCTCTCTCATCTCCACATGGGCAGCTTTCTGACTGGGATGTATCAAACACTTCAGGTAGGAGAGTTCCGCAGGGCCACTGAACAACGAGCACATTCCAAGGTCTCCATGCACCCAAACGCACATTATGACGCATCCTCAGGAGAGGCCATTTCAACTCAGCCCCCTGGGTCGCGTGTTCCAGAGGCAGCAGATCAAACATATCTTGTCGCTAATAGCCAATGGGAATGCGAGGCATGCTGTACAGGGATCCATCCTTCGAACCCTGCTCTCCAGTCCTTCCATATGGTATGTCCTGGAGCCATGCAACAGGACTCGAATGTCCCGCAGAAGGAAACCTTGTGGTTTGGGGAAACCTCCAAACTCAGCGTGGGAAAACTTCCTTGGCCTCATGAGGCCCCCACTTCATGAAGGTGCCATCATGGACACATACTCCAGCCTCAGCCAACGTCTGATCCTCAACCTGACTTCAGATGCAGGAGATTTTGATTCAGCCTCTGCAGAGTGGGCCTGCTCTGCCCTTGGCTCCAATCCTCACACTAGCTTGTGTTTTCAGACTTCCGTCCTCACACTCCTGGCCCACAAACCCTCCCTACTGGGAATTCTGGGGCCACAATGAAGCACTGTGCCTGCCTCCCAGGAGAAAAACCTTGTCTATGGCGCTGCCCAGAAACCACAAATGAGGATCAAACTGCTTGGCCCTCAGCAACACCCCAATTGCATAGGCTACCTTAAACAGTGATGCTCTGTCGCAAATAGCCTGAGCCCAGACCTTCCAACAGACACCGACACAGCTGGCTGCACACCCAGCACATTGGACCCGCCACTGCCTTAGGCCACCATCCATTCCCAACCTGGGTTTTCAGTCATCGGAACCTAGACCTTATCTCCAATCCCTGCACAGGGGGGAACCTGATGCACAAGTCAGAACCCCTCCTTCCCCATGGCAAGAAACCTTGCTGCTGGCAGTGAGTCAAACCTTCAGTGTAGGAGAAAACGGCATGGCCCATGAGGCCACGCCCAAGCGTGAGGGCCGCCTTGGGCACAAACACACATTGTGACCCTCAGCGTGAGTACCTTATTCAAGTAACGCCTCTCAGTGACTGGACCAAGAGCCCGCATATGTGGCTTGCCATGCCCATAGGCACCCAGGACTAACCAGATGGTGTGTATTCCAGTTGAGGGAACCCACTGCTGTGCTCTAGAGTCCCTTTTTTGGGGGGTTCCCCTGTGGCAGAAAACAGTACTCTTCATTCCCACAGAATGAACACAAACACTTGGGAGCTTGGACAATCCCCCGAGAGGAAGGCTCTTCCTCGGCCTCTGAGACAACCCCTACCCTGACCGGACACTGTAAACGCAACACCCAGAGACAAAATCCTGAGTGACTGCCTCCCACTTGCCCTACTTTGATTTCCAGAGGATCACCCCTCACGGACTAGAGATCAGGCCTGCCATTACATTGGCCCCTAGCTGAGCCAAGTTTGCTTTTTCAGACATCTGTCCCCACAGCCCTGGCAAACACAGCCTCTAGGCTGGGTCCTCTGGAGCCATACCACAGGACCGTGCCTGCTCTCTCCTGGGAAACTGTGTCCATTCCTTTGGCCACACACCTCCAGAATATGAGAAACCTCAAGGCCTCCGAGGACATCCCACTACTGGGAGCCTCACTGGACTCACACCGGCATTCGGACACAAGTTGAGAAGCTACATCCATGAATGCATGCACACAGATGTCAACAGAGATAGAAGGTTGAGCCGGACAGGCCTTTAGGCCGTAGTCTCAACTCTTGCTTTGGTTTCCAGGTGTCACTCCTCAGAGGCTTTGTTTCAAAGAACAGGGTATGGGGCTTTCCTGAGGCACGGAACAGAACTCCTCTCGTCTCCACATGGGAAGTTTCCTTGTTGGAGCCGTGTCAAACACCTCATGTTGGAGAATCCTGCAGAGTCCCTGAGCCACCTCCACATTCCAAGCTCTCCCAGGCCACCAAGCCACAGTAGGACTCATCTTCAGGAGAGACCATTTCAACTCTCCCCTCTGGGTAGCTCACCCAGGAGCCCGCAGATTGAGCCTGCCTTGTCCTGACTAAAGAGTGGCGTTCCCAGGGATCCATGCTTAGACACCTGCTCTCGAGTCTTTCCATATGGGGCCTCTTGGAACCATCCAATAGGACTCGACTGTCGTGCAGAAGGTACCCTTCAGTTTTGGAGCAGTTCACAAATCCCATCGTAGGCAAATCTTTCTGGCCTCATGAAGACCCCACACCCTTCAGGAAGAGGCCATGCTGGACAAAAACTCTAGCCTGAGGCACGTTCATAGTTGACATGACCTCAGTGCAGGAGATCTCGATTCAGCCTCCGCAGAGTGGGCCTGCCGTGCCCTCGGTCCCAAACCTCACGCTAGCTTGTGTTTTCAGACTTCCTTCCTCACACTCCTGGCAAACAAGCCCTCCGGAATAGGAACTCCTGAAACAAAACCCAGCCCAGTGTCTGCCCAACGGAAGAAAAATGTTTCCCTGTGGGGCTCTCCAGAAAACCCAGATGAGGATCAACCTGCTCAGGCCTCGACGGTACCCGAACTGGATAGGCTGCTCTGGGCACTCATGCTCTGCCTGACACAGGCTGAAGCCAGACGTCCAGACAGACAAGGATACAGCTGGCCGCACACCCAGCACTTCGGACACGCCATGGACTTATGCCGTCACCGCATCCTAAACTTGGTTATCAGATATCTGAACCTAGACATTATATCAATTCTCCACACAGCTGGGTAAAGCAAGCACAAAACAGAACTCCTCCTTCCCCATGGCTGTCAAGCTTGCTCTTGGCATGGAGTCACACCTTCAGGGTGGGAGAAACCTTCATGGCCCCTGATGCCACGCCCAAACTTGAGAGCTGCTTGGGCACAAATTCACACTGTGACCCTCAGCATGAGCCCCATGTCAAAGAAAGGCCTGTCAGGGCCTGGACCAAGAGCCCACATATGGGGCTTGCCAAGCCCCTATGCACCCAATCCTCACCACGGTTGAATTTTCCAGTCGCCCTGCCCGTACCTGGAGCTCTGCTCTGGAATCCCTTTCTTGGAGAGACTCATGAGCCAGAAAACACGACTCCACCCTTCCCATAAAATGACCCCAAACTCTTGGGAGCTGGGACAAATCCCCAGAGAGGGATACTCGTCCACAGTACCTGAGGCCACCGCTCCAATCCACGGCTATCCCGGACACAACATCCAGAGACAAAAGCCTGAAGGAACGCCTCCCACTCGCCCTTGTTTCAGAGGCCCAGGAGCTCCCTCTAGGGCTGTACATCCGGCCTGCCATACCCTAGGCGCCACTCCTAAGCTGAGTTTGTGTATTCAGACTTCTGTGCCCACAGCCTGGACCCACACAACATCCAGGCTAGGGCCTCTGAACCAAACAGCGAAAGATTGTGCCTGCCCTCTCCAAGGAAAGTGTGCCCAATCCATTGACCACAACCCTACAGGTTAGGGAAAAGCTCCAAGGTCCCTGAGGCCATCAATAGTATAGGCCACCCTGGACTAAGAGGGGCTCTCTGACACCAGCGGAGCAACTATCTCCACTTAGACTCTCAGACAGTGTCCCCAGAGACAGAAGGTTGAAATGGACAGGCCCCCAGGCCCTAATCTGAACCTTAGCTTTGGTTTCCATGTTTCCGTTCTGAGAGGACTGTTTTCGTAGACTAGCACATGGGGCTTTTCTGAGGCACCAAACCAAACATCTCTCATCTCCACATGGGCAGCTTTCGTACTGGGATGTATCAAACACTTCAGGTAGGAGAGTTCCGCAGGGCCACTGAACAACCAGCACATTCCAAGGTCTCCATGGACCCAAACGCACATTATGACGCATCCTCAGGAGAGGCCATTTCAACACAGCCCCCTGGGTCGCGTGTTCCAGAGGCAGCAGATCAAACATATCTTGTCCCTAATAGCCAATGGGAATGCGAGGCATGCTGTACAGGGATCCATCCTTCGAACCCTGCTCTCCAGTCCTTCCATATGGTATGTCCTGGAGCCATGCAACAGGACTCGAATGTCACGCAGAAGGAAACCTTGTGGTTTGGGGAAACCTCCAAACTCAGCGTGGGAAAACTTCCTTGGCCTCATGAGGCCCCCACTTCATGAAGGTGCCATCATGGACACATACTCCAGCCTCAGCCAACGTCTGATCCTCAACCTGACTTCAGATGCAGGAGATTTTGATTCAGCCTCTGCAGAGTGGGCCTGCTCTGCCCTTGGCTCCAATCCTCACACTAGCTTGTGTTTTCAGACTTCCGTCCTCACACTCCTGGCCCACAAACCCTCCCAACTGGGAATTCTGGGGCCACAATGAAGCACTGTGCCTGCATCCCAGGAGAAAAACCTTGTCTATGGCGCTGCCCAGAAACCACAAATGAGGATCAAACTGCTTGGCCCTCAGCAACACCCCAATTGCATAGGCTACCTTAAACAGTGATGCTCTGTCGCAAATAGCCTGAGCCCAGACCTTCCAACAGACACCGACACAGCTGGCTGCACACCCAGCACATTGGACCCGCCACTGCCTTAGGCCACCATCCATTCCCAACCTGGGTTTTCAGTCATCGGAACCTAGACCTTATCTCCAATCCCTGCACAGGGGGGAACCTGATGCACAAGTCAGAACCGCTCCTTCCCCATGGCAAGAAACCTTGCTGCTGGCAGTGAGTCAAACCTTCAGTGTAGGAGAAAACGGCATGGCCCATGAGGCCACGCCCAAGCGTGAGGGCCGCCTTGGGCACAAACACACATTGTGACCCTCAGCGTGAGTACCTTATTCAAGTAACGCCTCTCAGTGACTGGACCAAGAGCTCGCATATGTGGCTTGCCATGCCCATAGGCACCCAGGACTAACTAGATGGTGTGTATTCCAGTTGAGGGAACCCACTGCTGTGCTCTAGAGTCCCTCTCCTGGGGGTCCCCTGTGGCAGAAAACAGTACTCTTCATTCCCACAAATGAACACAAACACTTGGGAGCTTGGACAATCCCCCGAGAGGAAGGCTCTTCCTCGGCCTCTGAGACAACCCCTACCCTGACCGGACACTGTAAACGCAACACCCAGAGACAAAATCCTGAGTGACTGCCTCCCACTTGCCCTACTTTGATTTCCAGAGGATCTCCCCTCACGGACTAGAGATCAGGCCTGCCATTACATTGGCCCCTAGCTGAGCCAAGTTTGCTTTTTCAGACATCTGTCCCCACAGCCCTGGCAAACACAGCCTCTAGGCTGGGTCCTCTGGAGCCATACCACAGGACCGTGCCTGCTCTCTCCTGGGAAACTGTGTCCATTCCTTTGGCCACACACCTCCAGAATATGAGAAACCTCAAGGCCTCCGAGGACATCCCACTACTGGGAGCCTCACTGGACTCACAGGGGCATTCGGACACAAGCTGAGCAGCTACATCCATGAATGCATGCACACAGATGTCAACAGAGATAGAAGGTTGAGCCGGACAGGCCTTTAGGCCGTAGTCTCAACTCTTGCTTTGGTTTCCAGGTGTCACTCCTCAGAGGCTTTGGTTCGAAGAACAGGGTATGGGGCTTTCCTGAGGCACGGAACAGAACTCCTCTCGTCTCCATATGGGAAGTTTCCTTGTTGGAGCCGTGTCAAACACCTCATGTTGGAGAATCCTGCAGAGTCCCTGAGCCACCTCCACATTCCAAGCTCTCCCAGGCCACCAAGCCACAGTAGGACTCATCTTCAGGAGAGTCCATTTCAACTCTCCCCTCTGGGTAGCTCACCCAGGAGCCCGCAGATTGAGCCTGCCTTGTCCTGACTAAAGAGTGGGAATATGAGGTGGCGTTCCCAGGCATCCATGCTTAGACACCTGCTCTCGAGTCTTTCCATATGGGGCCTCTTGGAACCATCCAATAGGACTCGACTGTCGTGCAGAAGGTAACCTTCAGTTTTGGAGCAGTTCACAAATCCCATCGTAGGCATTTCTTTCTGGCCTCATGAAGCCCCCACACCCTTCAGAAAGAGGCCATGCTGGACAAGAACTCTAGCCTGAGGCACTTCTCATAGTTGACATGACCTCAGTGCAGGAGATCTCGATTCAGCCTCTGCAGAGTGGGCCTGCCGTGCCCTCGGTCCCAAACCTCACGCTAGCTTGTGTTTTCAGACTTCCTTCCTCACACTCCTGGCAAACAAGCCCTCTGGACTAGGAACTCCGGAACCAAAACCCAGCCCAGTGTCTGCCCAACGGAAGAAAAACGTTTCCCTGTGGGGCTCTCCAGAAAACCCAGATGAGGATCAACCTGTTCGGGCCTCGACGGTACCCGAACTGGATAGGCTGCTCTGGGCACTCATGCTCTGCCTGACACAGCCTGAAGCCAGACGTCCAGACAGACAAGGAGACAGCTGGCCGCACACACAGCACTTCGGACACGCCATGGTCTTATGCCGTCACCTCATCCTAACCTTGGTTTTCAGATATCTGAACCTAGACATTATATCAATTCTCCACACAGCTGGGTATAGCAAGCACAAAACAGAACTCCTCCTTCCCCATGGCTGTCAAGCTTGCTATTGGCATGGAGTCACACCTTCAGGGTGGGAGAAACCTTCATGGCCCCTGAAGCCACGCCCAAACTTGAGAGCTGCTTGGGCACAAATTCACACTGTGACCCTCAGCATGAGCCCCATGTCAAAGAAAGGCGTGTCAGGGCCTGGACCAAGAGCCCACATATGGGGCTTGCCAAGCCCCTATGCACCCAATCCTCACCACGGTTTGAATTTTCCAGTCGCCCCGCCCGTACCTGGAGCTCTGCTCTGGAATCCCTTTCTTGGAGAGACCCATGAGCCAGACAACACGACTCCACCCTTCCCACAAAATGACCCCAAACTCTTGGGAGCTGGGACAAATCCCCAGAGAGGGATACTCGTCCACAGTACCTGAGGCCACCGCTCCAATCCACGGCTATCCCGGACACAACATCCAGAGACAAAAGCCTGAAGGAACGCCTCCCACTCGCCCTTGTTTCAGAGGCCCAGGAGCTCCCTCTCGGGCTGTACATCCGGCCTGCCATACCCTAGGCGCCACTCCTAAGCTGAGTTTGTGTATTCAGACTTCTGTGCCCACAGCCTGGACCCACACAACATCCAGGCTAGGGCCTCTGAACCAAACAGCGAAAGATTGTGCCTGCCCTCTCCAAGGAAAGTGTGCCCAATCCATTGACCACAACCCTACAGGTTAGGGAAAAGCTCCAAGGTCCCTGAGGCCATCAATAGTATAGGCCACCCTGGACTAAGAGGGGCTCTCTGACACCAGCGGAGCAACTATCTCCACTTAGACTCTCACACAGTGTCCCCAGAGACAGAAGGTTGAAATGGACAGGCCCCCAGGCCCTAATCTGAACCTTAGCTTTGGTTTCCATGTTTCCGTTCTGAGAGGACTGTTTTCGTAGACTAGCACATGGGGCTTTTCTGAGGCACCAAACCAAACATCTCTCATCTCCACATGGGCAGCTTTCGTACTGGGATGTATCAAACACTTCAGGTAGGAGAGTTCCGCAGGGCCACTGAACAACCAGCACATTCCAAGGTCTCCATGGACCCAAACGCACATTATGACGCATCCTCAGGAGAGGCCATTTCAACTCAGCCCGCGGGGTCGCGTGTTCCAGAGGCAGCAGATCAAACATATCTTGTCGCTAATAGCCAATGGGAATGCGAGGCATGCAGTACAGGGATCCATCCTTCGAACCCTGCTCTCCAGTCCTTCCATATGGTATGTCCTGGAGCCATGCAACAGGACTCGAATGTCCCGCAGAAGGAAACCTTGTGGTTTGGGGCAACCTCCAAACTCAGCGTGGGAAAACTTCCTTGGCCTCATGAAGCCCCCACTTAATGAAGGTGCGATCATGGACACATACTCCAGCCTCAGCCAACGTCTGATCCTCAGCCTGACTTCAGATGCAGGAGATTTTGATTCAGCCTCTGCAGAGTGGGCCTGCTCTGCCCTTGGCTCCAATCCTCACACTAGCTTGTGTTTTCAGACTTCCGTCCTCACACTCCTGGCCCACAAACCCTCCCTACTGGGAATTCTGGGGCCACAATGAAGCACTGTGCCTGCCTCCCAGGAGAAAAACCTTGTCTATGGCGCTGCCCAGAAACCACAAATGAGGATCAAACTGCTTGGCCCTCGGCAACACCCCAATTGCATAGGCTACCTTAAACAGTGATGCTCTGTCGCAAATAGCCTGAGCCCAGACCTTCCAACAGACACCGACACAGCTGGCTGCACACCCAGCACATTGGACCCGCCACTGCCTTAGGCCACCATCCATTCCCAACCTGGGTTTTCAGTCATCGGAACCTAGACCTTATCTCCAATCCCTGCACAGGGGGGAACCTGATGCACAAGTCAGAACCCCTCCTTCCCCATGGCAAGAAACCTTGCTGCTGGCAGTGAGTCAAACCTTCAGTGTAGGAGAAAACGGCATGGCCCATGAGGCCACGCCCAAGCGTGAGGGCCGCCTTGGGCACAAACACACATTGTGACCCTCAGCATGAGTACCTTATTCAAGTAACGCCTCTCAGTGACTGGACCAAGAGCCCGCATATGTGGCTTGCCATGCCCATAGGCACCCAGGACTAACTAGATGGTGTGTATTCCAGTTGAGGGAACCCACTGCTGTGCTCTAGAGTCCCTTTTTTGGGGGGTTCCCCTGTGGCAGAAAACAGTACTCTTCATTCCCACAGAATGAACACAAACACTTGGGAGCTTGGACAATCCCCCGAGAGGAAGGCTCTTCCTCGGCCTCTGAGACAACCCCTACCCTGACCGGACACTGTAAACGCAACACCCAGAGACAAAATCCTGAGTGACTGCCTCCCACTTGCCCTACTTTGATTTCCAGAGGATCACCCCTCACGGACTAGAGATCAGGCCTGCCATTACATTGGCCCCTAGCTGAGCCAAGTTTGCTTTTTCAGACATCTGTCCCCACAGCCCTGGCAAACACAGCCTCTAGGCTGGGTCCTCTGGAGCCATACCACAGGACCGTGCCTGCTCTCTCCTGGGAAACTGTGTCCATTCCTTTGGCCACACACCTCCAGAATATGAGAAACCTCAAGGCCTCCGAGGACATCCCACTACTGGGAGCCTCACTGGACTCACAGGGACATTCGGACACAAGCTGAGCAGCTACATCCATGAATGCATGCACACAGATGTCAACAGAGATAGAAGGTTGAGCCGGACAGGCCTTTAGGCCGTAGTCTCAACTCTTGCTTTGGTTTCCAGGTGTCACTCCTCAGAGGCTTTGGTTCGAAGAACAGGGTATGGGGCTTTCCTGAGGCACGGAACAGAACTCCTCTCGTCTCCATATGGGAAGTTTCCTTGTTGGAGCCGTGTCAAACACCTCATGTTGGAGAATCCTGCAGAGTCCCTGAGCCACCTCCACATTCCAAGCTCTCCCAGGCCACCAAGCCACAGTAGGACTCATCTTCAGGAGAGTCCATTTCAACTCTCCCCTCTGGGTAGCTCACCCAGGAGCCCGCAGATTGAGCCTGCCTTGTCCTGACTAAAGAGTGGGAATATGAGGTGGCGTTCCCAGGCATCCATGCTTAGACACCTGCTCTCGAGTCTTTCCATATGGGGCCTCTTGGAACCATCCAATAGGACTCGACTGTCGTGCAGAAGGTAACCTTCAGTTTTGGAGCAGTTCACAAATCCCATCGTAGGCAAAACTTTCTGGCCTCATGAAGCCCCCACACCCTTCAGGAAGAGGCCATGCTGGACAAGAACTCTAGCCTGAGGCACGTCTCATAGTTGACATGACCTCAGTGCAGGAGATCTCGATTCAGCCTCTGCAGAGTGGGCCTGCCGTGCTCTCGGTCCCAAACCTCACGCTAGCTTGTGTTTTCAGACTTCCACCCTCACACTCCTGGCAAACAAGCCCTCCGGACTAGGAACTCCAGAACCAAAACCCAGCCCAGTGTCTGCCCAACGGAAGAAAAACGTTTCCCTGTGGGGCTCTCCAGAAAACCCAGATGAGGATCAACCTGCTCGGGCCTCGACGGTACCCGAACTGGATAGGCTGCTCTGGGCACTCATGCTCTGCCTGACACAGCCTGAAGCCAGACGTCCAGACAGACAAGGAGACAGCTGGCCGCACACCCAGCACTTCGGACACGCCATGGTCTTATGCCGTCACCTCATCCTAACCTTGGTTTTCAGATATCTGAACCTAGACATTATATCAATTCTCCACACAGCTGGGTATAGCAAGCACAAAACAGAACTCCTCCTTCCCCATGGCTGTCAAGCTTGCTCTTGGCATGCAGTCACACCTTCAGGGTGGGAGAAACCTTCATGGCCCCTGGTGCCACGCCCAAACTTGAGTGCTGCTTGGGCACAAATTCACACTGTGACCCTCAGCATGAGCCCCATGTCAAAGAAAGGCGTGTCAGGGCCTGGACCAAGAGCCCACATATGGGGCTTGCCAAGCCCCTATGCACCCAATCCTCACCACGGTGTGAATTTCCCAGTCGCCCCGCCCGTACCTGGAGCTCTGCTCTGAAATCCCTTTCTTGGAGAGACCCATGAGCCAGACAACACGACTCCACCCTTCCCACAAAATGACCCCAAACTCTTGGGAGCTGGGACAAATCCCCAGAGAGGGATACTCGTCCACAGTACCTGTGGCCACCGCTCCAATCCACGGCTATCCCGGACACAACATCCAGAGACAAAAGCCTGAAGGAACGCCTCCCACTCGCCCTTATTTCAGAGGCCCAGGAGCTCCCTCTCGGGCTGTACATCCGACCTGCCATACCCTAGGCGCCACTCATAAGGTGAGTTTGTGTAATCAGACTTCTGTGCCCACAGCCTGGACCCACACAACATCCAGGCTAGGGCCTCTGGACCAAACAGCGAAAGATTGTGCCTACCCTCTCCAAGGAAATTGTGCCCAATCCATTGACCACACCCTACAGGTTAGGGAAAAGCTCCAAGGTTCCTGAGGCCATCAATAGTATAGGCCACCCTGGACTAAGAGGGGCTCTCTGACACCAGCGGAGCAACTATCTCCACTTAGACTCTCACACAGTGTCCCCAGAGACAGAAGGTTGAAATGGACAGGCCCCCAGGCCCTAATCTGAACCTTAGCTTTGGTTTCCATGTTTCCGTTCTCAGAGGACTGTTTTCGTAGACCAGCACATGGGGCTTTTCTGAGGCACCAAACCAAACATCTCTCATCTCCACATGGGCAGCTTTCTTACTGGGATGTATCAAACACTTCAGGTAGGAGATTTCCGCAGGTCCACTGAACAACCAGCACATTCCAAGGTCTCCATGGACCCAAACGCACATTATGACGCATCCTCAGGAGAGGCCATTTCAACTCAACCCCCTGGGTCGCGAGTTCCAGAGGCAGCAGATCTAACATATCTTGTCGCTAATAGCCAATGGGAATGCGAGGCATGCTGTACAGGGATCCATCCTTCGAACCCTGCTCTCCAGTCTTTCCATATGGTATGTCCTGGAGCCATGCAACAGGACTCGAATGTCCCGCAGAAGGAAACCTTGTGGTTTGGGGCAACCTCCAAACTCAGCGTGGGAAAACTTCCTTGGCCTCATGAGGCCCCCACTTCATGAAGGTGCCATCATGGACACATACTCCAGCCTCAGCCAACGTCTGATCCTCAGCCTGACTTCAGATGCAGGAGATTTTGATTCAGCCTCTGCAGAGTGGGCCTGCTCTGCCCTTGGCTCCAATCCTCACACTAGCTTGTGTTTTCAGACTTCCGTCCTCACACTCCTGGCCCACAAACCCTCCCTACTGGGAATTCTGGGGCCACAATGAAGCACTGTGCCTGCCTCCCAGGAGAAAAACATTGTCTATGGCGCTGCCCAGAAACCACAAATGAGGATCAAACTGCTTGGCCCTCGGCAACACCCCAATTGCATAGGCTACCTTAAACAGTGATGCTCTGTCGCAAATAGCCTGAGCCCAGACCTTCCAACAGACACCGACACAGCTGGCTGCACACCCAGCACATTGGACCCGCCACTGCCTTAGGCCACCATCCATTCCCAGCCTGGGTTTTCAGTCATCGGAACCTAGACCTTATCTCCAATCCCTGCACAGGGGGGAACCTGATGCACAAGTCAGAACCCCTCCTTCCCCATGGCAAGAAACCTTGCTGCTGGCAGTGAGTCAAACCTTCAGTGTAGGAGAAAAAGGCATGGCCCATGAGGCCACGCCCAAGCGTGAGGGCCGCCTTGGGCACAAACACACATTGTGACCCTCAGCGTGAGTACCTTATTCAAGTAACGCCTCTCAGTGACTGGACCAAGAGCCCGCATATGTGGCTTGCCATGCCCATAGGCACCCAGGACTAACTAGATGGTGTGTATTCCAGTTGAGGGAACCCACTGCTGTGCTCTAGAGTCCCTCTCCTGGGGGTCCCCTGTGGCAGAAAACAGTACTCTTCATTCCCACAGAATGAACACAAACACTTGGGAGCTTGGACAATCCCCCGAGAGGAAGGCTCTTCCTCGGCCTCTGAGACAACCCCTACCCTGACCGGACACTGTAAACGCAACACCCAGAGACAAAAGCCTGAGTGACTGCCTCCCACTTGCCCTACTTTGATTTCCAGAGGATCTCCCCTCACGGACTAGAGATCAGGCCTGCCATTACATTGGCCCCTAGCTGAGCCAAGTTTGCTTTTTCAGACATCTGTCCCCACAGCCCTGGCAAACACAGCCTCTAGGCTGGGTCCTCTGGAGCCATACCACAGGACCGTGCCTGCTCTCTCCTGGGAAACTGTGTCCATTCCTTTGGCCACACACCTCCAGAATATGAGAAACCTCAAGGCCTCCGAGGACATCCCACTACTGGGAGCCTCACTGGACTCACAGGGGCATTCGGACACAAGCTGAGCAGCTACATCCATGAATGCATGCACACAGATGTCAACAGAGATAGAAGGTTGAGCCGGACAGGCCTTTAGGCCGTAGTCTCAACTCTTGCTTTGGTTTCCAGGTGTCACTCCTCAGAGGCTTTGGTTCGAAGAACAGGGTATGGGGCTTTCCTGAGGCACGGAACAGAACTCCTCTCGTCTCCACATGGGAAGTTTCCTTGTTGGAGCCGTGTCAAACACCTCATGTTGGAGAATCCTGCAGAGTCCCTGAGCCACCTCCACATTCCAAGCTCTCCCAGGCCACCAAGCCACAGTAGGACTCATCTTCAGGAGAGTCCATTTCAACTCTCCCCTCTGGGTAGCTCACCCAGGAGCCCGCAGATTGAGCCTGCCTTGTCCTGACTAAAGAGTGGGAATATGAGGTGGCGTTCCCAGGCATCCATGCTTAGACACCTGCTCTCGAGTCTTTCCATATGGGGCCTCTTGGAACCATCCAATAGGACTCGACTGTCGTGCAGAAGGTAACCTTCAGTTTTGGAGCAGTTCACAAATCCCATCGTAGGCAAAACTTTCTGGCCTCATGAAGCCCCCACACCCTTCAGGAAGAGGCCATGCTGGACAAGAACTCTAGCCTGAGGCACGTCTCATAGTTGACATGACCTCAGTGCAGGAGATCTCGATTCAGCCTCTGCAGAGTGGGCCTGCCGTGCTCTCGGTCCCAAACCTCACGCTAGCTTGTGTTTTCAGACTTCCACCCTCACACTCCTGGCAAACAAGCCCTCCGGACTAGGAACTCCAGAACCAAAACCCAGCCCAGTGTCTGCCCAACGGAAGAAAAACGTTTCCCTGTGGGGCTCTCCAGAAAACCCAGATGAGGATCAACATGCTCGGGCCTCGACGGTACCCGAACTGGATAGGCTGCTCTGGGCACTCATGCTCTGCCTGACACAGCCTGAAGCCAGACGTCCAGACAGACAAGGAGACAGCTGGCCGCACACCCAGCACTTCGGACACGCCATGGTCTTATGCCGTCACCTCATCCTAACCTTGGTTTTCAGATATCTGGAGCTAGACATTATATCAATTCTCCACACAGCTGGGTATAGCAAGCACAAAACAGAACTCCTCCTTGCCCATGGCTGTCAAGCTTGCTCTTGGCATGCAGTCACACCTTCAGGGTGGGAGAAACCTTCATGGCCCCTGGTGCCACGCCCAAACTTGAGTGCTGCTTGGGCACAAATTCACACTGTGACCCTCAGCATGAGCCCCATGTCAAAGAAAGGCGTGTCAGGGCCTGGACCAAGAGCCCACATATGGGGCTTGCCAAGCCCCTATGCACCCAATCCTCACCACGGTGTGAATTTCCCAGTCGCCCCGCCCGTACCTGGAGCTCTGCTCTGGAATCCCTTTCTTGGAGAGACCCATGAGCCAGACAACACGACTCCACCCTTCCCACAAAATGACCCCAAACTCTTGGGAGCTGGGACAAATCCCCAGAGAGGGATACTCGTCCACAGTACCTGTGGCCACCGCTCCAATCCACGGCTATCCCGGACACAACATCCAGAGACAAAAGCCTGAAGGAACGCCTCCCAGTCGCCCTTGTTTCAGAGGCCCAGGAGCTCCCTCTCGGGCTGTACATCCGACCTGCCATATCCTAGGCGCCACTCATAAGCTGAGTTTGTGTAATCAGACTTCTGTGCCCACAGCCTGGACCCACACAACATCCAGGCTAGGGCCTCTGGACCAAACAGCGAAAGATTCTGCCTACCCTCTCCAAGGAAATTGTGCCCAATCCATTGACCACAACCCTACAGGTTAGGGAAAAGCTCCAAGGTCCCTGAGGCCATCAATAGTATAGGCCACCCTGGACTAAGAGGTGCTCTCTGACACCAGCGGAGCAACTATCTCCACTTAGACTCTCACACAGTGTCCCCAGAGACAGAAGGTTGAAATGGACAGGCCCCCAGGCCCTAATCTGAACCTTAGCTTTGGTTTCCATGTTTCCGTTCTCAGAGGACTGTTTTCGTAGACCAGCACATGGGGCTTTTCTGAGGCACCAAACCAAACCTCTCTCATCTCCACATGGGCAGCTTTCTTACTGGGATGTATCAAACACTTCAGGTAGGAGAGTTCCGCAGGGCCACTGAACAACCAGCACATTCCAAGGTCTCCATGGACCCAAACGCACATTATGACGCATCCTCAGGAGAGGCCATTTCAACTCAACCCCCTGGGTCACGTGTTCCAGAGGCAGCAGATCTAACATATCTTGTCGCTAATAGCCAATGGGAATGCGAGGCATGCTGTACAGGGATCCATCCTTCGAACCCTGCTCTCCAGTCTTTCCATATGGTATGTCCTGGAGCCATGCAACAGGACTCGAATGTCCCGCAGAAGGAAACCTTGTGGTTTGGGGCAACCTCCAAACTCAGCGTGGGAAAACTTCCTTGGCCTCATGAGGCCCCCACTTCATGAAGGTGCCATCATGGACACATACTCCAGCCTCAGCCAACGTCTGATCCTCAGCCTGACTTCAGATGCAGGAGATTTTGATTCAGCCTCTGCAGAGTGGGCCTGCTCTGCCCTTGGCTCCAATCCTCACACTAGCTTGTGTTTTCAGACTTCCGTCCTCACACTCCTGGCCCACAAACCCTCCCTACTGGGAATTCTGGGGCCACAATGAAGCACTGTGCCTGCCTCCCAGTAGAAAAACCTTGTCTATGGCGCTACCCAGAAACCCCAAATGATGATCAAACTGCTTGGCCCTCGGCAACACCCCAATTGCATAGGCTACCTTAAACAGTGATGCTCTGTCGCAAATAGCCTGAGCCCAGACCTTCCAACAGACACCGACACAGCTGGCTGCACACCCAGCACATTGGACCCGCCACTGCCTTAGGCCACCATCCATTCCCAACCTGGGTTTTCAGTCATCGGAACCTAGACCTTATCTCCAATCCCTGCACAGGGGGGAACCTGATGCACAAGTCAGAACCCCTCCTTCCCCATGGCAAGAAACCTTGCTGCTGGCAGTGAGTCAAACCTTCAGTGTAGGAGAAAACGGCATGGCCCATGAGGCCACGCCCAAGCGTGAGGGCCGCCTTGGGCACAAACACACATTGTGACCCTCAGCGTGAGTACCTTATTCAAGTAACGCCTCTCAGTGACTGGACCAAGAGCCCGCATATGTGGCTTGCCATGCCCATAGGCACCCAGGACTAACTAGATGGTGTGTATTCCAGTTGAGGGAACCCACTGCTGTGCTCTAGAGTCCCTCTCCTGGGGGGTCCCCTGTGGCAGAAAACAGTACTCTTCATTCCCACAGAATGAACACAAACACTTGGGAGCTTGGACATCCCCCGAGAGGAAGGCTCTTCCTCGGCCTCTGAGACAACCCCTACCCTGACCGGACACTGTAAACGCAACACCCAGAGACAAAATCCTGAGTGACTGCCTCCCACTTGCCCTACTTTGATTTCCAGAGGATCTCCCCTCACGGACTAGAGATCAGGCCTGCCATTACATTGGCCCCTAGCTGAGCCAAGTTTGCTTTTTCAGTCATCTGTCCCCACAGCCCTGGCAAACACAGCCTCTAGGCTGGGTCCTCTGGAGCCATACCACAGGACCGTGCCTGCTCTCTCCTGGGAAACTGTGTCCATTCCTTTGGCCACACACCTCCAGAATATGAGAAACCTCAAGGCCTCCGAGGACATCCCACTACTGGGAGCCTCACTGGACTCACAGGGGCATTCGGACACAAGCTGAGCAGCTACATCCATGAAGGCATGCACACAGATGTCAACAGAGATAGAAGGTTGAGCCGGACAGGCCTTTAGGCCGTAGTCTCAACTCTTGCTTTGGTTTCCAGGTGTCACTCCTCAGAGGCTTTGGTTCGAAGAACAGGGTATGGGGCTTTCCTGAGGCACGGAACAGAACTCCTCTCCTCTCCACATGGGAAGTTTCCTTGTTGGAGCCGTGTCAAACACCTCATGTTGGAGAATCCTGCAGAGTCCCTGAGCCACCTCCACATTCCAAGCTCTCCCAGGCCACCAAGCCACAGTAGGACTCATCTTCAGGAGAGTCCATTTCAACTCTCCCCTCTGGGTAGCTCACCCAGGAGCCCGCAGATTGAGCCTGCCTTGTCCTGACTAAAGAGTGGGAATATGAGGTGGCGTTCCCAGGCATCCATGCTTAGACACCTGCTCTCGAGTCTTTCCATATGGGGCCTCTTGGAACCATCCAATAGGACTCGACTGTCGTGCAGAAGGTAACCTTCAGTTTTGGAGCAGTTCACAAATCCCATCGTAGGCAAAACTTTCTGGCCTCATGAAGCCCCCACACCCTTCAGGAAGAGGCCATGCTGGACAAGAACTCTAGCCTGAGGCACGTCTCATAGTTGACATGACCTCAGTGCAGGAGATCTCGATTCAGCCTCTGCAGAGTGGGCCTGCCGTGCCCTCGGTCCCAAACCTCACGCTAGCTTGTGTTTTCAGACTTCCACCCTCACACTCCTGGCAAAAAAGCCCTCCGGACTAGGAACTCCAGAACCAAAACCCAGCCCAGTGTCTGCCCAACGGAAGAAAAACGTTTCCCTGTGGGGCTCTCCAGAAAACCCAGATGAGGATCAACCTGCTCGGGCCTCGACGGTACCCTAACTGGATAGGCTGCTCTGGGCACTCATGCTCTGCCTGACACAGCCTGAAGCCAGACGTCCAGACAGACAAGGAGACAGATGGCCGCACACCCAGCACTTCGGACACGCCATGGTCTTATGCCGTCACCTCATCCTAACCTTGGTTTTCAGATATCTGAACCTAGACATTATATCAATTCTCCACACAGCTGGGTATAGCAAGCACAAAACAGAACTCCTCCTTGCCCATGGCTGTCAAGCTTGCTCTTGGCATGCAGTCACACCTTCAGGGTGGGAGAAACCTTCATGGCCCCTGGTGCCACGCCCAAACTTTAGTGCTGCTTGGGCACAAATTCACACTGTGACCCTCAGCATGAGCCCCATGTCAAAGAAAGGCGTGTCAGGGCCTGGACCAAGAGCCCACATATGGGGCTTGCCAAGCCCCTATGCACCCAATCCTCACCACGGTGTGAATTTCCCAGTCGCCCCGCCCGTACCTGGAGCTCTGCTCTGGAATCCCTTTCTTGGAGAGACCCATGAGCCAGACAACACGACTCCACCCTTCCCACAAAATGACCCCAAACTCTTGGGAGCTGGGACAAATCCCCAGACAGGGATACTCGTCCACAGTACCTGTGGCCACCGCTCCAATCCACGGCTATCCCGGACACAACATCCAGAGACAAAAGCCTGAAGGAACGCCTCCCAGTCGCCCTTGTTTCAGAGGCCCAGGAGCTCCCTCTCGGGCTGTACATCCGACCTGCCATACCCTAGGCGCCACTCATAAGCTGAGTTTGTGTAATCAGACTTCTGTGCCCACAGCCTGGACCCACACAACATCCAGGCTAGGGCCTCTGGACCAAACAGCGAAAGATTGTGCCTACCCTCTCCAAGGAAATTGTGCCCAATCCATTGACCACAACCCTACAGGTTAGGGAAAAGCTCCAAGGTCCCTGAGGCCATCAATAGTATAGGCCACCCTGGACTAAGAGGGGCTCTCTGACACCAGCGGAGCAACTATCTCCAATTAGACTCTCACACAGTGTCCCCAGAGACAGAAGGTTGAAATGGACAGGCCCCCAGGCCCTAATCTGAACCTTAGCTTTGGTTTCCATGTTTCCGTTCTCAGAGGACTGTTTTCGTAGACCAGCACATGGGGCTTTTCTGAGGCACCAAACCAAACCTCTCTCATCTCCACATGGGCAGCTTTCTTACTGGGATGTATCAAACACTTCAGGTAGGAGATTTCCGCAGGGCCACTGAACAACCAGCACATTCCAAGGTCTCCATGGACCCAAACGCACATTATGACGCATCCTCAGGAGAGGCCATTTCAACTCAACCCCCTGGGTCGCGTGTTCCAGAGGCAGCAGATCTAACATATCTTGTCGCTAATAGCCAATGGGAATGCGAGGCATGCTGTACAGGGATCCATCCTTCGAACCCTGCTCTCCAGTCTTTCCATATGGTATGTCCTGGAGCCATGCAACAGGACTCGAATGTCCCGCAGAAGGAAACCTTGTGGTTTGGGGCAACCTCCAAACTCAGCGTGGGAAAACTTCCTTGGCCTCATGAGGCCCCCACTTCATGAAGGTGCCATCATGGACACATACTCCAGCCTCAGCCAACGTCTGATCCTCAGCCTGACTTCAGATGCAGGAGATTTTGATTCAGCCTCTGCAGAGTGGGCCTGCTCTGCCCTTGGCTCCAATCCTCACACTAGCTTGTGTTTTCAGACTTCCGTCCTCACACTCCTGGCCCACAAACCCTCCCTACTGGGAATTCTGGGGCCACAATGAAGCACTGTGCCTGCCTCCCAGGAGAAAAACCTTGTCTATGGCGCTGCCCAGAAACCACAAATGAGGATCAAACTGCTTGGCCCTCGGCAACACCCCAATTGCATAGGCTACCTTAAACAGTGATGCTCTGTCGCAAATAGCCTGAGCCCAGACCTTCCAACAGACACCGACACAGCTGGCTGCACACCCAGCACATTGGACCCGCCACTGCCTTAGGCCACCATCCATTCCCAACCTGGGTTTTCAGTCATCGGAACCTAGACCTTATCTCCAATCCCTGCACAGGGGGGAACCTGATGCACAAGTCAGAACCCCTCCTTCCCCATGGCAAGAAACCTTGCTGCTGGCAGTGAGTCAAACCTTCAGTGTAGGAGAAAACGGCATGGCCCATGAGGCCACGCCCAAGCGTGAGGGCCGCCTTGGGCACAAACACACATTGTGACCCTCAGCGTGAGTACCTTATTCAAGTAACGCCTCTCAGTGACTGGACCAAGAGCCCGCATATGTGGCTTGCCATGCCCATAGGCACCCAGGACTAACTAGATGGTGTGTATTCCAGTTGAGGGAACCCACTGCTGTGCTCTAGAGTCCCTCTCCTGGGGGGTCCCCTGTGGCAGAAAACAGTACTCTTCATTCCCACAGAATGAACACAAACACTTGGGAGCTTGGACATCCCCCGAGAGGAAGGCTCTTCCTCGGCCTCTGAGACAACCCCTACCCTGACCGGACACTGTAAACGCAACACCCAGAGACAAAATCCTGAGTGACTGCCTCCCACTTGCCCTACTTTGATTTCCAGAGGATCTCCCCTCACGGACTAGAGATCAGGCCTGCCATTACATTGGCCCCTAGCTGAGCCAAGTTTGCTTTTTCAGTCATCTGTCCCCACAGCCCTGGCAAACACAGCCTCTAGGCTGGGTCCTCTGGAGCCATACCACAGGACCGTGCCTGCTCTCTCCTGGGAAACTGTGTCCATTCCTTTGGCCACACACCTCCAGAATATGAGAAACCTCAAGGCCTCCGAGGACATCCCACTACTGGGAGCCTCACTGGACTCACAGGGGCATTCGGACACAAGCTGAGCAGCTACATCCATGAAGGCATGCACACAGATGTCAACAGAGATAGAAGGTTGAGCCGGACAGGCCTTTAGGCCGTAGTCTCAACTCTTGCTTTGGTTTCCAGGTGTCACTCCTCAGAGGCTTTGGTTCGAAGAACAGGGTATGGGGCTTTCCTGAGGCACGGAACAGAACTCCTCTCCTCTCCACATGGGAAGTTTCCTTGTTGGAGCCGTGTCAAACACCTCATGTTGGAGAATCCTGCAGAGTCCCTGAGCCACCTCCACATTCCAAGCTCTCCCAGGCCACCAAGCCACAGTAGGACTCATCTTCAGGAGAGTCCATTTCAACTCTCCCCTCTGGGTAGCTCACCCAGGAGCCCGCAGATTGAGCCTGCCTTGTCCTGACTAAAGAGTGGGAATATGAGTTGGCGTTCCCAGGCATCCATGCTTAGACACCTGCTCTCGAGTCTTTCCATATGGGGCCTCTTGGAACCATCCAATAGGACTCGACTGTCGTGCAGAAGGTAACTTTCAGTTTTGGACCAGTTCACAAATCCCATCGTAGGCAAAACTTTCTGGCCTCATGAAGCCCCCACACCCTTCAGGAAGAGGCCATGCTGGACAAGAACTCTAGCCTGAGGCACGTCTCATAGTTGACATGACCTCAGTGCAGGAGATCTCGATTCAGCCTCTGCAGAGTGGGCCTGCCGTGCCCTCGGTCCCAAACCTCACGCTAGCTTGTGTTTTCAGACTTCCACCCTCACACTCCTGGCAAACAAGCCCTCCGGACTAGGAACTCCAGAACCAAAACCCAGCCCAGTGTCTGCCCAACGGAAGAAAAACGTTTCCCTGTGGGGCTCTCCAGAAAACCCAGATGAGGATCAACCTGCTCGGGCCTCGACGGTACCCTAACTGGATAGGCTGCTCTGGGCACTCATGCTCTGCCTGACACAGCCTGAAGCCAGACGTCCAGACAGACAAGGAGACAGATGGCCGCACACCCAGCACTTCGGACACGCCATGGTCTTATGCCGTCACCTCATCCTAACCTTGGTTTTCAGATATCTGAACCTAGACATTATATCAATTCTCCACACAGCTGGGTATAGCAAGCACAAAACAGAACTCCTCCTTCCCCATGGCTGTCAAGCTTGCTCTTGGCATGCAGTCACACCTTCAGGGTGGGAGAAACCTTCATGGCCCCTGGTGCCACGCCCAAACTTTAGTGCTGCTTGGGCACAAATTCACACTGTGACCCTCAGCATGAGCCCCATGTCAAAGAAAGGCGTGTCAGGGCCTGGACCAAGAGCCCACATATGGGGCTTGCCAAGCCCCTATGCACCCAATCTCACCACGGTGTGAATTTCCCAGTCGCCCCGCCCATACCTGGAGCTCTGCTCTGGAATCCCTTTCTTGGAGAGACCCATGAGCCAGACAACACGACTCCACCCTTCCCACAAAATGACCCCAAACTCTTGGGAGCTGGGACAAATCCCCAGACAGGGATACTCGTCCACAGTACCTGTGGCCACCGCTCCAATCCACGGCTATCCCGGACACAACATCCAGAGACAAAAGCCTGAAGGAACGCCTCCCAGTCGCCCTTGTTTCAGAGGCCCAGGAGCTCCCTCTCGGGCTGTACATCCGACCTGCCATACCCTAGGCGCCACTCATAAGCTGAGTTTGTGTAATCAGACTTCTGTGCCCACAGCCTGGACCCACACAACATCCAGGCTAGGGCCTCTGGACCAAACAGCGAAAGATTGTGCCTACCCTCTCCAAGGAAATTGTGCCCAATCCATTGACCACAACCCTACAGGTTAGGGAAAAGCTCCAAGGTCCCTGAGGCCATCAATAGTATAGGCCACCCTGGACTAAGAGGGGCTCTCTGACACCAGCGGAGCAACTATCTCCAATTAGACTCTCACACAGTGTCCCCAGAGACAGAAGGTTGAAATGGACAGGCCCCCAGGCCCTAATCTGAACCTTAGCTTTGGTTTTCATGTTTCCGTTCTCAGAGGACTGTTTTCGTAGACCAGCACATGGGGCTTTTCTGAGGCACCAAACCAAACCTCTCTCATCTCCACATGGGCAGCTTTCTTACTGGGATGTATCAAACACTTCAGGTAGGAGATTTCCGCAGGGCCACTGAACAACCAGCACATTCCAAGGTCTCCATGGACCCAAACGCACATTATGACGCATCCTCAGGAGAGGCCATTTCAACTCAACCCCCTGGGTCGCGTGTTCCAGAGGCAGCAGATCTAACATATCTTGTCGCTAATAGCCAATGGGAATGCGAGGCATGCTGTACAGGGATCCATCCTTCGAACCCTGCTCTCCAGTCTTTCCATATGGTATGTCCTGGAGCCATGCAACAGGACTCGAATGTCCCGCAGAAGGAAACCTTGTGGTTTGGGGCAACCTCCAAACTCAGCGTGGGAAAACTTCCTTGGCCTCATGAGGCCCCCACTTCATGAAGGTGCCATCATGGACACATACTCCAGCCTCAGCCAACGTCTGATCCTCAGCCTGACTTCAGATGCAGGAGATTTTGATTCAGCCTCTGCAGAGTGGGCCTGCTCTGCCCTTGGCTCCAATCCTCACACTAGCTTGTGTTTTCAGACTTCCGTCCTCACACTCCTGGCCCACAAACCCTCCCTACTGGGAATTCTGGGGCCACAATGAAGCACTGTGCCTGCCTCCCAGGAGAAAAACATTGTCTATGGCGCTGCCCAGAAACCACAAATGAGGATCAAACTGCTTGGCCCTCGGCAACACCCCAATTGCATAGGCTACCTTAAACAGTGATGCTCTGTCGCAAATAGCCTGAGCCCAGACCTTCCAACAGACACCGACACAGCTGGCTGCACACCCAGCACATTGGACCCGCCACTGCCTTAGGCCACCATCCATTCCCAGCCTGGGTTTTCAGTCATCGGAACCTAGACCTTATCTCCAATCCCTGCACAGGGGGGAACCTGATGCACAAGTCAGAACCCCTCCTTCCCCATGGCAAGAAACCTTGCTGCTGGCAGTGAGTCAAACCTTCAGTGTAGGAGAAAACGGCATGGCCCATGAGGCCACGCCCAAGCGTGAGGGCCGCCTTGGGCACAAACACACATTGTGACCCTCAGCGTGAGTACCTTATTCAAGTAATGCCTCTCAGTGACTGGACCAAGAGCCCGCATATGTGGCTTGCCATGCCCATAGGCACCCAGGACTAACTAGATGGTGTTTATTCCAGTTGAGGGAACCCACTGCTGTGCTCTAGAGTCCCTCTCCTGGGGGGTCCCCTGTGGCAGAAAACAGTACTCTTCATTCCCACAGAATGAACACAAACACTTGGGAGCTTGGACAATCCCCCGAGAGGAAGGCTCTTCCTCGGCCTCTGAGACAACCCCTACCCTGACCGGACACTGTAAACGCAACACCCAGAGACAAAATCCTGAGTGACTGCCTCCCACTTGCCCTACTTTGATTTCCAGAGGATCTCCCCTCACGGACTAGAGATCAGGCCTGCCATTACATTGGCCCCTAGCTGAGCCAAGTTTGCTTTTTCAGACATCTGTCCCCACAGCCCTGGCAAACACAGCCTCTAGGCTGGGTCCTCTGGAGCCATACCACAGGACCGTGCCTGCTCTCTCCTGGGAAACTGTGTCCATTCCTTTGGCCACACACCTCCAGAATATGAGAAACCTCAAGGCCTCCGAGGACATCCCACTACTGGGAGCCTCACTGGACTCACAGGGGCATTCGGACACAAGCTGAGCAGCTACATCCATGAATGCATGCACACAGATGTCAACAGAGATAGAAGGTTGAGACGGACAGGCCTTTAGGCCGTAGTCTCAACTCTTGCTTTGGTTTCCAGGTGTCACTCCTCAGAGGCTTTGGTTCGAAGAACAGGGTATGGGGCTTTCCTGAGGCACGGAACAGAACTCCTCTCCTCTCCACATGGGAAGTTTCCTTGTTGGAGCCGTGTCAAACACCTCATGTTGGAGAATCCTGCAGAGTCCCTGAGCCACCTCCACATTCCAAGCTCTCCCAGGCCACCAAGCCACAGTAGGACTCATCTTCAGGAGAGTCCATTTCAACTCTCCCCTCTGGGTAGCTCACCCAGGAGCCCGCAGATTGAGCCTGCCTTGTCCTGACTAAAGAGTGGGAATATGAGGTGGCGTTCCCAGGCATCCATGCTTAGACACCTGCTCTCGAGTCTTTCCATATGGGGCCTCTTGGAACCATCCAATAGGACTCGACTGTCGTGCAGAAGGTAACCTTCAGTTTTGGAGCAGTTCACAAATCCCATTGTAGGCAAAACTTTCTGGCCTCATGAAGCCCCCACACCCTTCAGGAAGAGGCCATGCTGGACAAGAACTCTAGCCTGAGGCACGTCTCATAGTTGACATGACCTCAGTGCAGGAGATCTCGATTCAGCCTCTGCAGAGTGGGCCTGCCGTGCTCTCGGTCCCAAACCTCACGCTAGCTTGTGTTTTCAGACTTCCACCCTCACACTCCTGGCAAACAAGCCCTCCGGACTAGGAACTCCAGAACCAAAACCCAGCCCAGTGTCTGCCCAACGGAAGAAAAACGTTTCCCTGTGGGGCTCTCCAGAAAACCCAGATGAGGATCAACCTGCTCGGGCCTCGACGGTACCCGAACTGGATAGGCTGCTCTGGGCACTCATGCTCTGCCTGACACAGCCAGAAACAAGACGTCCAGACAGACAAGGAGACAGCTGGCCGCACACCCAGCACTTCGGACACGCCATGGTCTTATGCCGTCACCTCATCCTAACCTTGGTTTTCAGATATCTGAACCTAGACATTATATCAATTCTCCACACAGCTGGGTATAGCAAGCACAAAACAGAACTCCTCCTTCCCCATGGCTGTCAAGCTTGCTCTTGGCATGCAGTCACACCTTCAGGGTGGGAGAAACCTTCATGGCCCCTGGTGCCACGCCCAAACGTGAGTGCTGCTTGGGCACAAATTCACACTGTGACCCTCAGCATGAGCCCCATGTCAAAGAAAGGCGTGTCAGGGCCTGGACCAAGAGCCCACATATGGGGCTTGCCAAGCCCCTATGCACCCAATCCTCACCACGGTTTGAATTTCCCAGTCGCCCCGCCCGTACCTGGAGCTCGGCTCTGGAATCCCTTTCTTGGAGAGACCCATGAGCCAGACAACACGACTCCACCCTTCCCACAAAATGACCCCAAACTCTTGGGAGATGGGACAAATCCCCAGAGAGGGATACTCGTCCACAGTACCTGTGGCCACCGCTCCAATCCACGGCTATCCCGGACACAACATCCAGAGACAAAAGCCTGAAGGAACGCCTCCCACTCGCCCTTGTTTCAGAGGCCCAGGAGCTCCCTCTCGGGCTGTACATCCGACCTGCCATATCCTAGGCGCCACTCATAAGCTGAGTTTGTGTAATCAGACTTCTGTGCCCACAGCCTGGACCCACACAACATCCAGGCTAGGGCCTCTGGACCAAACAGCGAAAGATTGTGCCTACCCTCTCCAAGGAAATTGTGCCCAATCCATTGACCACAACCCTACAGGTTAGGGAAAAGCTCCAAGGTCCCTGAGGCCATCAATAGTATAGGCCACCCTGGACTAAGAGGTGCTCTCTGACACCAGCGGAGCAACTATCTCCACTTAGACTCTCACACAGTGTCCCCAGAGACAGAAGGTTGAAATGGACAGGCCCCCAGGCCCTAATCTGAACCTTAGCTTTGGTTTCCATGTTTCCGTTCTCAGAGGACTGTTTTCGTAGACCAGCACATGGGGCTTTTCTGAGGCACCAAACCAAACCTCTCTCATCTCCACATGGGCAGCTTTCTTACTGGGATGTATCAAACACTTCAGGTAGGAGAGTTCCGCAGGGCCACTGAACAAGCAGCACATTCCAAGGTCTCCATGGACCCAAACGCACATTATGACGCATCCTCAGGAGAGGCCATTTCAACTCAACCCCCTGGGTCGCGTGTTCCAGAGGCAGCAGATCTAACATATCTTGTCGCTAATAGCCAATGGGAATGCGAGGCATGCTGTACAGGGATCCATCCTTCGAACCCTGCTCTCCAGTCTTTCCATATGGTATGTCCTGGAGCCATGCAACAGGACTCGAATGTCCCGCAGAAGGAAACCTTGTGGTTTGGGGCAACCTCCAAACTCAGCGTGGGAAAACTTCCTTGGCCTCATGAGGCCCCCACTTCATGAAGGTGCCATCATGGACACATACTCCAGCCTCAGCCAACGTCTGATCCTCAGCCTGACTTCAGATGCAGGAGATTTTGATTCAGCCTCTGCAGAGTGGGCCTGCTCTGCCCTTGGCTCCAATCCTCACACTAGCTTGTGTTTTCAGACTTCCGTCCTCACACTCCTGGCCCACAAACCCTCCCTACTGGGAATTCTGGGGCCACAATGAAGCACTGTGCCTGCCTCCCAGGAGAAAAACATTGTCTATGGCGCTGCCCAGAAACCACAAATGAGGATCAAACTGCTTGGCCCTCGGCAACACCCCAATTGCATAGGCTACCTTAAACAGTGATGCTCTGTCGCAAATAGCCTGAGCCCAGACCTTCCAACAGACACCGACACAGCTGGCTGCACACCCAGCACATTGGACCCGCCACTTCCTTAGGCCACCATCCATTCCCAACCTGGGTTTTCAGTCATCGGAACCTAGACCTTATCTCCAATCCCTGCACAGGGGGGAACCTGATGCACAAGTCAGAACCCCTCCTTCCCCATGGCAAGAAACCTTGCTGCTGGCAGTGAGTCAAACCTTCAGTGTAGGAGAAAACGGCATGGCCCATGAGGCCACGCCCAAGCGTGAGGGCCGCCTTGGGCACAAACACACATTGTGACCCTCAGCGTGAGTACCTTATTCAAGTAACGCCTCTCAGTGACTGGACCAAGAGCCCGCATATGTGGCTTGCCATGCCCATAGGCACCCAGGACTAACTAGATGGTGTGTATTCCAGTTGAGGGAACCCACTGCTGTGCTCTAGAGTCCCTCTCCTGGGGGGTCCCCTGTGGCAGAAAACAGTACTCTTCATTCCCACAGAATGAACACAAACACTTGGGAGCTTGGACAATCCCCCGAGAGGAAGGCTCTTCCTCGGCCTCTGAGACAACCCCTACCCTGACCGGACACTGTAAACGCAACACCCAGAGACAAAATCCTGAGTGACTGCATCCCACTTGCCCTACTTTGATTTCCAGAGGATCTCCCCTCACGGACTAGAGATCAGGCCTGCCATTACATTGGCCCCTAGCTGAGCCAAGTTTGCTTTTTCAGACATCTGTCCCCACAGCCCTGGCAAACACAGCCTCTAGGCTGGGTCCTCTGGAGCCATACCACAGGACCGTGCCTGCTCTCTCCTGGGAAACTGTGTCCATTCCTTTGGCCACACACCTCCAGAATATGAGAAACCTCAAGGCCTCCGAGGACATCCCACTACTGGGAGCCTCACTGGACTCACAGGGGCATTCGGACACAAGCTGAGCAGCTACATCCATGAATGCATGCACACAGATGTCAACAGAGATAGAAGGTTGAGCCGGACAGGCCTTTAGGCCGTAGTCTCAACTCTTGCTTTGGTTTCCAGGTGTCACTCCTCAGAGGCTTTGGTTCGAAGAACAGGGTATGGGGCTTTCCTGAGGCACGGAACAGAACTCCTCTCCTCTCCACATGGGAAGTTTCCTTGTTGGAGCCGTGTCAAACACCTCATGTTGGAGAATCCTGCAGAGTCCCTGAGCCACCTCCACATTCCAAGGTCTCCCAGGCCACCAAGCCACAGTAGGACTCATCTTCAGGAGATTCCATTTCAACTCTCCCCTCTGGGTAGCTCACCCAGGAGCCCGCAGATTGAGCCTGCCTTGTCCTGACTAAAGAGTGGGAATATGAGGTGGCGTTCCCAGGCATCCATGCTTAGACACCTGCTCTCGAGTCTTTCCATATGGGGCCTCTTGGAACCATCCAATAGGACTCGACTGTCGTGGAGAAGGTAACTTTCAGTTTTGGACCAGTTCACAAATCCCATCGTAGGCAAAACTTTCTGGCCTCATGAAGCCCCCACACCCTTCAGGAAGAGGCCATGCTGGACAAGAACTCTAGCCTGAGGCACGTCTCATAGTTGACATGACCTCAGTGCAGGAGATCTCCATTCAGCCTCTGCAGAGTGGGCCTGCCGTGCCCTCGGTCCCAAACCTCACGCTAGCTTGTGTTTTCAGACTTCCACCCTCACACTCCTGGCAAACAAGCCCTCCGGACTAGGAACTCCAGAACCAAAACCCAGCCCAGTGTCTGCCCAACGGAAGAAAAACGTTTCCCTGTGGGGCTCTCCAGAAAACCCAGATGAGGATCAACCTGCTCGGGCCTCGACGGTACCCGAACTGGATAGGCTGCTCTGGGCACTCATGCTCTGCCTGACACAGCCTGAAGCCAGACGTCCAGACAGACAAGGAGACAGCTGGCCGCACACCCAGCACTTCGGACACGCCATGGTCTTATGCCGTCACCTCATCCTAACCTTGGTTTTCAGATATCTGAACCTAGACATTATATCAATTCTCCACACAGCTGGGTATAGCAAGCACAAAACAGAACTCCTCCTTCTCCATGGCTGTCAAGCTTGCTCTTGGCATGCAGTCACACCTTCAGGGTGGGAGAAACCTTCATGGCCCCTGATGCCACGCCCAAACTTGAGTGCTCCTTGGGCACAAATTCACACTGTGACCCTCAGCATGAGCCCCATGTCAAAGAAAGGCCTGTCAGGGCCTGGACCAAGAGCACACATATGGGGCTTGCCAAGCCCCTATGCACCCAATCCTCACCACGGTTTGAATTTTCCAGTCGCCCCGCCCGTACCTGGAGCTCTGCTCTGGAATCCCTTTCTTGGAGAGACCCATGAGCCAGACAACACGACTCCACCCTTCCCACAAAATGACCCCAAACTCTTGGAGCTGGGACAAATCCCCACAGAGGGATACTCGTTCACAGTACCTGAGGCCACCGCTCCAATCCACGGCTATCCCGGACACAACATCCAGAGACAAAAGCCTGAAGGAACGCCTCCCACTCGCCCTTGTTTCAGAGGCCCAGGAGCTCCTTCTCGTGCCGTACATCCGACCTGCCATACCCTAGGCGCCACTCATAAGCTGAGTTTGTGTAATCAGAATTCTGTGCCCACAGCCTGGACCCACACAACATCCAGGCTAGGTCCTCTGGACCAAACAGCGAAAGATTGTGCCTGCCCTCTCCAAGGAAAGTGTGCCCAATCCATTGACCACAACCCTACAGGTTAGGGAAAAGCTCCAAGGTCCCTGAGGCCATCAATAGTATAGGCCACCCTGGACTAAGAGGGGCTCTCTGACACCAGCGGAGCAACTATCTCCACTTAGACTCTCACACAGTGTCCCCAGAGACAGAAGGTTGAAATGGACAGGCCCCCAGGCCCTAATCTGAACCTTAGCTTTGGTTTCCATGTTTCCGTTCTCAGAGGACTATTTTCGTAGACCAGCACATGGGGCTTTTCTGAGGCACCAAACCAAACCTCTCTCATCTCCACATGGGCAGCTTTCTTACTGGGATGTATCAAACACTTCAGGTAGGAGAGTTCCGCAGGGCCACTGAACAACCAGCACATTCGAAGGTCTCCATGGACCCAAACGCACATTATGACGCATCCTCAGGAGAGGCCATTTCAACTCAGCCCCCTGGGTCGCGTGTTCCAGAGGCAGCAGATCAAACATATCTTGGCGCTAATAGCCAATGGGAATGCGAGGCATGCTGTACAGGGATCCATCCTTCGAACCCTGCTCTCCAGTCCTTCCATATGGTATTTCCTGGAGCCATGCAACAGGACTCGAATGTCCCGCAGAAGGAAACCTTGTGGTTTGGGGCAACCTCCAAACTCAGCGTGGGAAAACTTCCTTGGCCTCATGAAGCCCCCACTTCATGAAGGTGCCATCATGGACACATACTCCAGCCTCAGCCAACGTCTGATCCTCAGCCTGACTTCAGATGCAGGAGATTTAGATTCAGCCTCTGCAGAGTTGGCCTGCTCTGCCCTTGGCTCCAATCCTCACACTAGCTTGTGTTTTCAGACTTCCGTCCTCACACTCCTGGCCCACAAACCCTCCCTACTGGGAATTCTGGGGCCACAATGAAGCACTGTGCCTGCCTCCCAGGAGAAAAACATTGTCTATGGCGCTGCCCAGAAACCCCAAATGAGGATCAAACTGCTTGGCCCTCGGCAACACCCCAATTGCATAGGCTACCTTAAACAGTGATGCTCTGTCGCAAATAGCCTGAGCCCAGACCTTCCAACAGACACCGACACAGCTGGCTGCACACCCAGCACATTGGACCCGCCACTGCCTTAGGCCACCATCCATTCCCAACCTGGGTTTTCAGTCATCGGAACCTAGACCTTATCTCCAATCCCTGCACAGGGGGGAACCTGATGCACAAGTCAGAACCCCTCCTTCCCCATGGCAAGAAACCTTGCTGCTGGCAGTGAGTCAAACCTTCAGTGTAGGAGAAAACGGCATGGCCCATGAGGCCACGCCCAAGCGTGAGGGCCGCCTTGGGCACAAACACACATTGTGACCCTCAGCGTGAGTACCTTATTCAAGTAACGCCTCTCAGTGACTGGACCAAGAGCCCGCATATGTGGCTTGCCATGCCCATAGGCACCCAGGACTAACTAGATGGTGTGTATTCCAGTTGAGGGAACCCACTGCTGTGCTCTAGAGTCCCTCTCCTGGGGGGTCCCCTGTGGCAGAAAACAGTACTCTTCATTCCCACAGAATGAACACAAACACTTGGGAGCTTGGACAATCCCCCGAGAGGAAGGCTCTTCCTCGGCCTCTGAGACAACCCCTACCCTGACCGGACACTGTAAACGCAACACCCAGAGACAAAATCCTGAGTGACTGCCTCCCACTTGCCCTACTTTGATTTCCAGAGGATCTCCCCTCACGGACTAGAGATCAGGTCTGCCATTACATTGGCCCCTAGCTGAGCCAAGTTTGCTTTTTCAGACATCTGTCCCCACAGCCCTGGCAAACACAGCCTCTAGGCTGGGTCCTCTGGAGCCATACCACAGGACCGTGCCTGCTCTCTCCTGGGAAACTGTGTCCATTCCTTTGGCCACACACCTCCAGAATATGAGAAAACTCAAGGCCTCCGAGGACATCCCACTACTGGGAGCCTCACTGGACTCACAGGGGCATTCGGACACAAGCTGAGCAGCTACATCCATGAATGCATGCACACAGATGTCAACAGAGATAGAAGGTTGAGCCGGACAGGCCTTTAGGCCGTAGTCTCAACTCTTGCTTTGGTTTCCAGGTGTCACTCCTCAGAGGCTTTGGTTCGAAGAACAGGGTATGGGGCTTTCCTGAGGCACGGAACAGAACTCCTCTCGTCTCCACATGGGAAGTTTCCTTGTTGGAGCCGTGTCAAACACCTCATGTTGGAGAATCCTGCAGAGTCCCTGAGCCACCTCCACATTCCAAGCTCTCCCAGGCCACCAAGCCACAGTAGGACTGATCTTCAGGAGAGACCATTTCAACTTTCCCCTCTGGGTAGCACACCCAGGAGCCCGCAGATTGAGCCTGCCTTGTCCTGACTATAGAGTGGGAATATGAGGTGGCGTTCCCAGGCATCCATGCTTAGACACCTGCTCTCGAGTCTTTCCATATGGGGCCTCTTGGAACCATCCAATAGGACTCGACTGTCGTGCACAAGGTAAACTTCAGTTTTGGAGCAGTTCACAAATCCCATCGTAGGCAAAACTTTCTGGCCTCATGAAGCCCCCACACCCTTCAGGAAGAGGCCATGCTGGACAAGAACTCTAGCCTGAGGCACGTCTCATAGTTGACATGAACTCAGTGCAGGAGATCTCGATTCAGCCTCTGCAGAGTGGGCCTGCCGTGCCTTCGGTCCCAAACCTCACGCTAGCTTGTGTTTTCAGACTTCCTTCCTCACACTCCTGGCAAACAAGCCCTCCGGACTAGGAACTCCAGAACCACAACCCAGCCCAGTGTCTGCCCAACGGAAGAAAAACGTTTCCCTGTGGGGCTCTCCAGAAAACCCAGATGAGGATCAACCTGCTCGGGCCTCGACGGTACCCGAACTGGATAGGCTGCTCTGGGCACTCATGCTCTGCCTGACACAGCCTGAAGCCAGACGTCCAGACAGACAAGGAGACAGCTGGCCGCACACCCAGCACTTCGGACACGCCATGGTCTTATGCCGTCACCTCATCCTAACCTTGGTTTTCAGATATCTGAACCTAGACATTATATCAATTCTCCACACAGCTAGGTATAGCAAGCACAAAACAGAACTCCTCCTTCCCCATGGCTGTCAAGCTTGCTCTTGGCATGGAGTCACACGTTCAGGGTGGGAGAAACCTTCATGGCCCCTGATGCCACGATCAAACTTGAGTGCTGCTTGGGCACACATTCACACTGTGACCCTCAGCATGAGCCCCATGTCAAAGAAAGGCCTGTCAGGGCCTGGACCAAGAGCCCACATATGGGGCTGGCCAAGCCCCTATGCACCCAATCCTCACCACGGTTTGAATTTCCCAGTCGCCCCGCCCGTACCTGGAGCTCTGCTCTGGAATCCCTTTCTTGGAGAGACCCATGAGCCAGACAACACGACTCCACCCTTCCCACAAAATGACCCCAAACTCTTGGGAGCTGGGACAAATCCCCAGAGAGGGATACTCGTCCACAGTACCTGAGGCCACCGCTCCAATCCACGCTATCCCGGACACAAAATCCAGAGACAAAAGCCTGAAGGAACGCCTCCCACTCGCCCTTGTTCAGAGGCCCAGGAGCTCCCTCTCGGGCTGTACATCCGGCCTGCCATACCCTAGGCGCCACTCCTAAGCTGAGTTTGTGTATTCAGACTTCTGTGCCCACAGCCTGGACCCACACAACATCCAGGCTAGGGCCTCTGGACCAAACAGCGAAAGATTGTGCCTGCCCTCTCCAAGGAAAGTGAGCCCAATCCATTGACCACAACCCTACAGGTTAGGGAAAAGCTCCAAGGTACCTGAGGCCATCAATAGTATAGGCCACCCTGGACTAAGAGGGGCTCTCTGACACCAGCGGAGCAACTATCTCCACTTAGGCTCTCACACAGTGTCCCCAGAGACAGAAGGTTGAAATGGACAGGCCCCCAGGCCCTAATCTGAACCTTAGCTTTGGTTTCCATGTTTCCGTTCTCAGAGGACTGTTTTCGTAGACCAGCACATGGTGCTTTTCTGAGGCATCAAACCAAACATCTCTCATCTCCACATGGGCAGCTTTCTTACTGGGATGTATCAAACACTTCAGGTAGGAGAGTTCCGCAGGGCCACTGAACAACCAGCACATTCCATGGTCTCCATGGACCCAAACGCACATTATGACGCATCCTCAGGAGAGGCCATTTCAACTCAGCCCCCTGGGTCGCGTGTTCCAGAGGCAGCAGATCAAACATAACTTGTCGCTAATAGCCAATGGGAATGCGAGGCATGCAGTACAGGGATCCATCCTTCGAACCCTGCTCTCCAGTCCTTCCATATGGTATGTCCTGGAGCCATGCAACAGGACTCGAATGTCCCGCAGAAGGAAACCTTGTGGTTTGGGGCAACCTCCAAACTCAGCGTGGGAAAACTTCCTTGGCCTCATGAGGCCCCCACTTCATGAAGGTGCCATCATGGACACATACGCCAGCCTCAGCCAACGTCTGATCCTCAGCCTGACTTCAGATGCAGGAGATTTTGATTCAGCCTCTGCAGAGTGGGCCTTCTCTGTCCTTGGCTCCAATCCTCACACTAGCTTGTGTATTCAGACTTCGTCCTCACACTCCTGGCCCACAAACGCTCCCTACTGGGAATTCTGGGGCCACAATGAAGCACTGTGCCTGCCTCCCAGGAGAAAAACATTGTCTATGGCGCTGCCCAGAAACCCCAAATGAGGATCAAACTGCTTGGCCCTCGGCAACACCCCAATTGCATAGGCTACCTTAAACAGTGATGCTCTGTCGCAAATAGCCTGAGCCCAGACCTTCCAACAGACACCGACACAGCTGGCTGCACACCCAGCACATTGGACCCGCCACTGCCTTAGGCCACCATCCATTCCCAACCTGGGTTTTCAGTCATCGGAACCTAGACCTTATCTCCAATCCATGCACAGGGGGGAACCTGATGCACAAGTCAGAACCCCTCCTACCCCATGGCAAGAAACCTTGCTGCTGGCAGTGAGTCAAACCTTCAGTGTAGGAGAAAACGGCATGGCCCATGAGGCCACGCCCAAGCGTGAGGGCCGCCTTGGGCACAAACACACATTGTGACCCTCAGCGTGAGTACCTTATTCAAGTAACGCCTCTCAGTGACTGCACCAAGAGCCCGCATATGTGGCTTGCCATGCAAATAGGCACCCAGGACTAACTAGATGGTGTGTATTCCAGTTGAGGGAACCCACTGCTGTGCTCTAGAGTCCCTCTCCTGGGGGGTCCCCTGTGGCAGAAAACAGTACTCTTCATTCCCACAGAATGAACACAAACACTTGGGAGCTTGGACAATCCCCCGAGAGGAAGGCTCTTCCTCGGCCTCTGAGACAACCTCTACCCTGACCGGACACTGTAAACGCAACACCCAGAGACAAAATCCTGAGTGACTGCCTCCCACTTGCCCTACTTTGATTTCCAGAGGATCTCCCCTCACGGACTAGAGATCAGGCCTGCCATTACATTGGCCCCTAGCTGAGCCAAGTTTGTTTTTTCAGACATCTGTCCCCACAGCCCTGGCAAACACAGCCTCTAGGCTGGGTCCTCTGGAGCCATACCACAGGACCGTGCCTGCTCTCTCCTGGGAAACTGTGTCCATTCCTTTGGCCACACACCTCCAGAATATGAGAAACCTCAAGGCCTCCGAGGACATCCCACTACTGGGAGCCTCACTGGACTCACAGGGGCATTCGGACACAAGCTGAGCAGCTACATCCGTGAATGCATGCACACAGATGTCAACAGAGATAGAAGGTTGAGCCGGACAGGCCTTTAGGCCGTAGTCTCAACTCTTGCTTTGGTTTCCAGGTGTCACTCCTCAGAGGCTTTGGTTCGAAGAACAGGGTATGGGGCTTTCCTGAGGCACGGAACAGAACTCCTCTCGTCTCCACATGGGAAGTTTCCTTGTTGGAGCCGTGTCAAACACCTCATGTTGGAGAATCCTGCAGAGTCCCTGAGCCACCTCCACATTCCAAGCTCTCCCAGGCCACCAAGCCACAGTAGGACTGTTCTTCAGGAGAGACCATTTCAACTTTCCCCTCTGGGTAGCTCACCCAGGTGCCCGCAGATTGAGCCTGCCTTGTCCTGACTAAAGAGTGGGAATATGAGGTGGCGTTCCCAGGCATCCATGCTTAGACACCTGCTCTCGAGTCTTTCCATATGGGGCCTCTTGGAACCATCCAATAGGACTCGACTGTCGTGCAGAAGGTAACCTTCAGTTTTGGAGCAGTTCACAAATCCCATCGTAGGCAAAAATTTCTGGCCTCATGAAGCCCCCACACACTTCAGGAAGAGTCCATGCTGGACAAGAACTCTAGCCTGAGGCACGTCTCCTAGTTGACATGACCTCAGTGCAGGAGATCTCGATTCAGCCTCTGCAGAGTGGGCCTGCCGTGCCCTCGGTCCCAAACCTCACGCTAGCTTGTGTTTTCAGACTTCCTTCCTCACACTCCTGGCAAACAAGCCCTCCGGACTAGGAACTCCAGAACCAAAACCCAGCCCAGTGTCTGCCCAACGGAAGAAAAACGTTTCCCTGTGGGGCTCTCCAGAAAACCCAGATGAGGATCAACCTGCTCGGGCCTCGACGGTACCCGAACTGGATAGGCTGCTCTGGGCACTCATGCTCTGCCTGACACAGCCTGAAGCCAGACGTCCAGACAGACAAGGAGACAGCTGGCCGCACACCCAGCACTTCGGACACGCCATGGTCTTATGCCGTCACCTCATCCTAACCTTGGTTTTCAGATATCTGAACCTAGACATTATATCAATTCTCCACACAGCTGGGTATAGCAAGCACAAAACAGAACTCCTCCTTCCCCATGGCTGTCAAGCTTGCTCTTGGCATGGAGTCACACCTTCAGGGTGGGAGAAACCTTCATGGCCCCTGATGCCACGCCCAAACTTGAGTGCTGCTTGGGCACAAATTCACACTGTGACCCTCAGCATGAGCCCCATGTCAAAGAAAGGCCTGTCAGGGCCTGGACCAAGAGCCCACATATGGGGCTTGCCAAGCCCCTATGCACCCAATCCTCACCACGGTTTGAATTTTCCAGTCGCCCCGCCCGTACCTGGAGCTCTGCTCTGGAATCCCTTTCTTGGAGAGACCCATGAGCCAGACAACACGACTCCACCCTTCCCACAAAATGACCCCAAACTCTTGGGAGCTGGGACAAATCCCCAGAGAGGGATACTCGTCCACAGTACCTGAGGCCACCGCTCCAATCCACGCTATCCCGGACACAACATCCAGAGACAAAAGCCTGAAGGAACGCCTCCCACTCGCCCTTGTTTCAGAGGCCCAGGAGCTCCCTCTCGGGCTGTACATCCGGCCTGCCATACCCTAGGCGCCACTCCTAAGCTGAGTTTGTGTATTCAGACTTCTGTGCCCACAGCCTGGAACCACACAACATCCAGGCTAGGGCCTCTGGACCAAACAGCGAAAGATTGTGCCTGCCCTCTCCAAGGAAAGTGTGCCCAATCCATTGACCACAACCCTACAGGTTAGGGAAAAGCTCCAAGGTACCTGAGGCCATCAATAGTATAGGCCACCCTGGACTAAGAGGGGCTCTCTGACACCAGCGGAGCAACTATCTCCACTTAGGCTCGCACACAGTGTCCCCAGAGACAGAAGGTTGAAATGGACAGGCCCCCAGGCCCTAATCTGAACCTTAGCTTTGGTTTCCATGTTTCCGTTCTCAGAGGACTGTTTTCGTAGACCAGCACATGGTGCTTTTCTGAGGCATCAAACCAAACATCTCTCATCTCCACATGGGCAGCTTTCTTACTGGGATGTATCAAACACTTCAGGTAGGAGAGTTCCGCAGGGCCACTGAACAACCAGCACATTCCATGGTCTCCATGGACCCAAACGCACATTATGACGCATCCTCAGGAGAGGCCATTTCAACTCAGCCCCCTGGGTCGCGTGTTCCAGAGGCAGCAGATCAAACATATCTTGTCGCTAATAGCCAATGGGAATGCGAGGCATGCAGTACAGGGATCCATCCTTTGAACCCTGCTCTCCAGTCCTTCCATATGGTATGTCCTGGAGCCATGCAACAGGACTCGAATGTCCCGCAGAAGGAAACCTTGTGGTTTGGGGCAACCTCCAAACTCAGCGTGGGAAAACTTCCTTGGCCTCATGAGGCCCCCACTTCATGAAGGTGCCATCATGGACACATACGCCAGCCTCAGCCAACGTCTGATCCTCAGCCTGACTTCAGATGCAGGAGATTTTGATTCAGCCTCTGCAGAGTGGGCCTGCTCTGCCCTTGGCTCCAATCCTCACACTAGCTTGTGTTTTCAGACTTCCGTCCTCACACTCCTGGCCCACAAACCCTCCCTACTGGGAATTCTGGGGCCACAATGAAGCACTGTGCCTGCCTCCCAGGAGAAAAACATTGTCTATGGCGCTGCCCAGAAACCCCAAATGAGGATCAAACTGCTTGGCCCTCGGCAACACCCCAATTGCATAGGCTACCTTAAACAGTGATGCTCTGTCGCAAATAGCCTGAGCCCAGACCTTCCAACAGACACCGACACAGCTGGCTGCACACCCAGCACATTGGACCCGCCACTGCCTTAGGCCACCATCCATTCCCAACCTGGGTTTTCAGTCATCGGAACCTAGACCTTATCTCCAATCCCTGCACAGGGGGGAACCTGATGCACAAGTCAGAACCCCTCCTACCCCATGGCAAGAAACCTTGCTGCTGGCAGTGAGTCAAACCTTCAGTGTAGGAGAAAAAGGCATGGCCCATGAGGCCACGCCCAAGCGTGAGGGCCGCCTTGGGCACAAACACACATTGTGACCCTCAGCATGAGTACCTTATTCAAGTAACGCCTCTCAGTGACTGGACCAAGAGGCCGCATATGTGGCTTGCCATGCCCATAGGCACCCAGGACTAACTAGATGGTGTGTATTCCAGTTGAAGGAACCCACTGCTGTGCTCTAGAGTCCCTCTGCTGGGGGGACCCCTGTGGCAGAAAACAGTACTCTTCATTCCCACAGAATGAACACAAACACTTGGGAGCTTGGACAATCCCCCGAGAGGAAGGCTCTTCCTCGGCCTCTGAGACAACCCCTACCCTGACCGGACACTGTAAACGCAACACCCAGAGACAAAATCCTGAGTGACTGCATCCCACTTGCCCTACTTTGATTTCCAGAGGATCTCCCCTCACGGACTAGAGATCAGGCCTGCCATTACATTGGCCCCTAGCTGAGCCAAGTTTGCTTTTTCAGACATCTGTCCCCACAGCCCTGGCAAACACAGCCTCTAGGCTGGGTCCTCTGGAGCCATACCACAGGACCGTGCCTGCTCTCTCCTGGGAAACTGTGTCCATTCCTTTGGCCACACACCTCCAGAATATGAGAAACCTCAAGGCCTCCGAGGACATCCCACTACTGGGAGCCTCACTGGACTCACAGGGGCATTCGGACACAAGCTGAGCAGCTACATTCATGAATGCATGCACACAGATGTCAACAGAGATAGAAGGTTGAGCCGGACAGGCCTTTAGGCCGTAGTCTCAACTCTTGCTTTGGTTTCCAGGTGTCACTCCTCAGAGGCTTTGGTTCGAAGAACAGGGGCTTTCCTGAGGCACGGAACAGAACTCCTCTCGTCTCCACATGGGAAGTTTCCTTGTTGGAGCCGTGTCAAACACCTCATGTTGGAGAATCCTGCAGAGTCCCTGAGCCACCTCCACATTCCAAGCTCTCCCAGGCCACCAAGCCACAGTAGGACTGATCTTCAGGAGAGACCATTTCAACTTTCCCCTCTGGGTAGCACACCCAGGAGCCCGCAGATTGAGCCTGCCTTGTCCTGACTATAGAGTGGGAATATGAGGTGGCGTTCCCAGGCATCCATGCTTAGACACCTGCTCTCGAGTCTTTCCATATGGGGCCTCTTGGAACCATCCAATAGGACTCGACTGTCGTGCAGAAGGTAACCTTCAGTTTTGGAGCAGTTCACAAATCCCATCGTAGGCAAAAATTTCTGGCCTCATGAAGCCCCCACACACTTCAGGAAGAGTCCATGCTGGACAAGAACTCTAGCCTGAGGCACGTCTCCTAGTTGACATGACCTCAGTGCAGGAGATCTCGATTCAGCCTCTGCAGAGTGGGCCTGCCGTGCCCTCGGTCCCAAACCTCACGCTAGCTTGTGTTTTCAGACTTCCTTCCTCACACTCCTGGCAAACAAGCCCTCCGGACTAGGAACTCCAGAACCAAAACCCAGCCCAGTGTCTGCCCAACGGAAGAAAAACGTTTCCCTGTGGGGCTCTCCAGAAAACCCAGATGAGGATCAACCTGCTCGGGCCTCGACGGTACCCGAACTGGATAGGCTGCTCTGGGCACTCATGCTCTGCCTGACACAGCCTGAAGCCAGACGTCCAGAAAGACAAGGAGACAGCTGGCCGCACACCCAGCACTTCGGACACGCCATGGTCTTATGCCGTCACCTCATCCTAACCTTGGTTTTCAGATATCTGAACCTAGACATTATATCAATTCTCCACACAGCTGGGTATAGCAAGCACAAAACAGAACTCCTCCTTCCCCATGGCTGTCAAGCTTGCTCTTGGCATGGAGTCACACCTTCAGGGTGGGAGAAACCTTCATGGCCCCTGATGCCACGCCCAAACTTGAGTGCTGCTTGGGCACAAATTCACACTGTGACCCTCAGCATGAGCCCCATGTCAAAGAAAGGCCTGTCAGGGCCTGGACCAAGAGCCCACATATGGGGCTTGCCAAGCCCCTATGCACCCAATCCTCACCACGGTTTGAATTTTCCAGTCGCCCCGCCCGTACCTGGAGCTCTGCTCTGGAATCCCTTTCTTGGAGAGACCCATGAGCCAGACAACACGACTCCACCCTTCCCACAAAATGACCCCAAACTCTTGGGAGCTGGGACAAATCCCCAGAGAGGGATACTCGTCCACAGTACCTGAGGCCACCGCTCCAATCCACGCTATCCCGGACACAACATCCAGAGACAAAAGCCTGAAGGAACGCCTCCCACTCGCCCTTGTTTCAGAGGCCCAGGAGCTCCCTCTCGGGCTGTACATCCGGCCTGCCATACCCTAGGCGCCACTCCTAAGCTGAGTTTGTGTATTCAGACTTCTGTGCCCACAGCCTGGAACCACACAACATCCAGGCTAGGGCCTCTGGACCAAACAGCGAAAGATTGTGCCTGCCCTCTCCAAGGAAAGTGTGCCCAATCCATTGACCACAACCCTACAGGTTAGGGAAAAGCTCCAAGGTACCTGAGGCCATCAATAGTATAGGCCACCCTGGACTAAGAGGGGCTCTCTGACACCAGCGGAGCAACTATCTCCACTTAGGCTCGCACACAGTGTCCCCAGAGACAGAAGGTTGAAATGGACAGGCCCCCAGGCCCTAATCTGAACCTTAGCTTTGGTTTCCATGTTTCCGTTCTCAGAGGACTGTTTTCGTAGACCAGCACATGGTGCTTTTCTGAGGCATCAAACCAAACATCTCTCATCTCCACATGGGCAGCTTTCTTACTGGGATGTATCAAACACTTCAGGTAGGAGAGTTCCGCAGGGCCACTGAACAACCAGCACATTCCATGGTCTCCATGGACCCAAACGCACATTATGACGCATCCTCAGGAGAGGCCATTTCAACTCAGCCCCCTGGGTCGCGTGTTCCAGAGGCAGCAGATCAAACATATCTTGTCGCTAATAGCCAATGGGAATGCGAGGCATGCAGTACAGGGATCCATCCTTTGAACCCTGCTCTCCAGTCCTTCCATATGGTATGTCCTGGAGCCATGCAACAGGACTCGAATGTCCCGCAGAAGGAAACCTTGTGGTTTGGGGCAACCTCCAAACTCAGCGTGGGAAAACTTCCTTGGCCTCATGAGGCCCCCACTTCATGAAGGTGCCATCATGGACACATACGCCAGCCTCAGCCAACGTCTGATCCTCAGCCTGACTTCAGATGCAGGAGATTTTGATTCAGCCTCTGCAGAGTGGGCCTGCTCTGCCCTTGGCTCCAATCCTCACACTAGCTTGTGTTTTCAGACTTCCGTCCTCACACTCCTGGCCCACAAACCCTCCCTACTGGGAATTCTGGGGCCACAATGAAGCACTGTGCCTGCCTCCCAGGAGAAAAACATTGTCTATGGCGCTGCCCAGAAACCCCAAATGAGGATCAAACTGCTTGGCCCTCGGCAACACCCCAATTGCATAGGCTACCTTAAACAGTGATGCTCTGTCGCAAATAGCCTGAGCCCAGACCTTCCAACAGACACCGACACAGCTGGCTGCACACCCAGCACATTGGACCCGCCACTGCCTTAGGCCACCATCCATTCCCAACCTGGGTTTTCAGTCATCGGAACCTAGACCTTATCTGCAATCCCTGCACAGGGGGGAACCTGATGCACAAGTCAGAACCCCTCCTACCCCATGGCAAGAAACCTTGCTGCTGGCAGTGAGTCAAACCTTCAGTGTAGGGGAAAAAGGCATGGCCCATGAGGCCACGCCCAAGCGTGAGGGCCGCCTTGGGCACAAACACACATTGTGACCCTCAGCGTGAGTACCTTATTCAAGTAACGCCTCTCAGTGACTGGACCAAGAGCCCGCATATGTGGCTTGCCATGCCCATAGGCACCCAGGACTAACTAGATGGTGTGTATTCCAGTTGAAGGAACCCACTGCTGTGCTCTAGAGTCCCTCTCCTGGGGGGACCCCTGTGGCAGAAAACAGTACTCTTCATTCCCACAGAATGAACACAAACACTTGGGAGCTTGGACAATCCCCCGAGAGGAAGGCTCTTCCTCGGCCTCTGAGACAACCCCTACCCTGACCGGACACTGTAAACGCAACACCCAGAGACAAAATCCTGAGTGACTGCATCCCACTTGCCCTACTTTGATTTCCAGAGGATCTCCCCTCACGGACTAGAGATCAGGCCTGCCATTACATTGGCCCCTAGCTGAGCCAAGTTTGCTTTTTCAGACATCTGTCCCCACAGCCCTGGCAAACACAGCCTCTAGGCTGGGTCCTCTGGAGCCATACCACAGGACCGTGCCTGCTCTCTCCTGGGAAACTGTGTCCATTCCTTTGGCCACACACCTCCAGAATATGAGAAACCTCAAGGCCTCCGAGGACATCCCACTACTGGGAGCCTCACTGGACTCACAGGGGCATTCGGACACAAGCTGAGCAGCTACATTCATGAATGCATGCACACAGATGTCAACAGAGATAGAAGGTTGAGCCGGACAGGCCTTTAGGCCGTAGTCTCAACTCTTGCTTTGGTTTCCAGGTGTCACTCCTTTAGAGGCTTTGGTTCGAAGAACAGGGGCTTTCCTGAGGCACGGAACAGAACTCCTCTCGTCTCCACATGGGAAGTTTCCTTGTTGGAGCCGTGTCAAACACCTCATGTTGGAGAATCCTGCAGAGTCCCTGAGCCACCTCCACATTCCAAGCTCTCCCAGGCCACCAAGCCACAGTAGGACTGATCTTCAGGAGAGACCATTTCAACTTTCCCCTCTGGGTAGCACACCCAGGAGCCCGCAGATTGAGCCTGCCTTGTCCTGACTATAGAGTGGGAATATGAGGTGGCGTTCCCAGGCATCCATGCTTAGACACCTGCTCTCGAGTCTTTCCATATGGGGCCTCTTGGAACCATCCAATAGGACTCGACTGTCGTGCACAAGGTAAACTTCAGTTTTGGAGCAGTTTACAAATCCCATCGTAGCCAAAACTTTCTGGCCTCATGAAGCCCCCACACCCTTCAGGAAGAGGCCATGCTGGACAAGAACTCTAGCCTGAGGCACGTCTCATAGTTGACATGAACTCAGTGCAGGAGATCTCGATTCAGCCTCTGCAGAGTGGGCCTGCCGTGCCCTCGGTCCCAAACCTCACGCTAGCTTGTGTTTTCAGACTTCCTTCCTCACACTCCTGGCAAACAAGCCCTCCGGACTAGGAACTCCAGAACCACAACCCAGCCCAGTGTCTGCCCAACGGAAGAAAAACGTTTCCCTGTGGGGCTCTCCAGAAAACCCAGATGAGGATCAACCTGCTCGGGCCTCGACGGTACCCGAACTGGATAGGCTGCTCTGGGCACTCATGCTCTGCCTGACACAGCCTGAAGCCAGACGTCCAGACAGACAAGGAGACAGCTGGCCGCACACCCAGCACTTCGGACACGCCATGGTCTTATGCCGTCACCTCATCCTAACCTTGGTTTTCAGATATCTGAACCTAGACATTATATCAATTCTCCACACAGCTAGGTATAGCAAGCACAAAACAGAACTCCTCCTTCCCCATGGCTGTCAAGCTTGCTCTTGGCATGGAGTCACACGTTCAGGGTGGGAGAAACCTTCATGGCCCCTGATGCCACGATCAAACTTGAGTGCTGCTTGGGCACACATTCACACTGTGACCCTCAGCATGAGCCCCATGTCAAAGAAAGGCCTGTCAGGGCCTGGACCAAGAGCCCACATATGGGGCTTGCCAAGCCCCTATGCACCCAATCCTCACCACGGTTTGAATTTCCCAGTCGCCCCGCCCGTACCTGGAGCTCTGCTCTGGAATCCCTTTCTTGGAGAGACCCATGAGCCAGACAACACGACTCCACCCTTCCCACAAAATGACCCCAAACTCTTGGGAGCTGGGACAAATCCCCAGAGAGGGATACTCGTCCACAGTACCTGAGGCCACCGCTCCAATCCACGCTATCCCGGACACAACATCCAGAGACAAAAGCCTGAAGGAACGCCTCCCACTCGCCCTTGTTCAGAGGCCCAGGAGCTCCCTCTCGGGCTGTACATCCGGCCTGCCATACCCTAGGCGCCACTCCTAAGCTGAGTTTGTGTATTCAGACTTCTGTGCCCACAGCCTGGACCCACACAACATCCAGGCTAGGGCCTCTGGACCAAACAGCGAAAGATTGTGCCTGCCCTCTCCAAGGAAAGTGAGCCCAATCCATTGACCACAACCCTACAGGTTAGGGAAAAGCTCCAAGGTACCTGAGGCCATCAATAGTATAGGCCACCCTGGACTAAGAGGGGCTCTCTGACACCAGCGGAGCAACTATCTCCACTTAGGCTCTCACACAGTGTCCCCAGAGACAGAAGGTTGAAATGGACAGGCCCCCAGGCCCTAATCTGAACCTTAGCTTTGGTTTCCATGTTTCCGTTCTCAGAGGACTGTTTTCGTAGACCAGCACATGGTGCTTTTCTGAGGCATCAAACCAAACATCTCTCATCTCCACATGGGCAGCTTTCTTACTGGGATGTATCAAACACTTCAGGTAGGAGAGTTCCGCAGGGCCACTGAACAACCAGCACATTCCATGGTCTCCATGGACCCAAACGCACATTATGACGCATCCTCAGGAGAGGCCATTTCAACTCAGCCCCCTGGGTCGCGTGTTCCAGAGGCAGCAGATCAAACATAACTTGTCGCTAATAGCCAATGGGAATGCGAGGCATGCAGTACAGGGATCCATCCTTCGAACCCTGCTCTCCAGTCCTTCCATATGGTATGTCCTGGAGCCATGCAACAGGACTCGAATGTCCCGCAGAAGGAAACCTTGTGGTTTGGGGCAACCTCCAAACTCAGCGTGGGAAAACTTCCTTGGCCTCATGAGGCCCCCACTTCATGAAGGTGCCATCATGGACACATACGCCAGCCTCAGCCAACGTCTGATCCTCAGCCTGACTTCAGATGCAGGAGATTTTGATTCAGCCTCTGCAGAGTGGGCCTTCTCTGTCCTTGGCTCCAATCCTCACACTAGCTTGTGTATTCAGACTTCGTCCTCACACTCCTGGCCCACAAACGCTCCCTACTGGGAATTCTGGGGCCACAATGAAGCACTGTGCCTGCCTCCCAGGAGAAAAACATTGTCTATGGCGCTGCCCAGAAACCCCAAATGAGGATCAAACTGCTTGGCCCTCGGCAACACCCCAATTGCATAGGCTACCTTAAACAGTGATGCTCTGTCGCAAATAGCCTGAGCCCAGACCTTCCAACAGACACCGACACAGCTGGCTGCACACCCAGCACATTGGACCCGCCACTGCCTTAGGCCACCATCCATTCCCAACCTGGGTTTTCAGTCATCGGAACCTAGACCTTATCTCCAATCCATGCACAGGGGGGAACCTGATGCACAAGTCAGAACCCCTCCTACCCCATGGCAAGAAACCTTGCTGCTGGCAGTGAGTCAAACCTTCAGTGTAGGAGAAAACGGCATGGCCCATGAGGCCACGCCCAAGCGTGAGGGCCGCCTTGGGCACAAACACACATTGTGACCCTCAGCGTGAGTACCTTATTCAAGTAACGCCTCTCAGTGACTGGACCAAGAGCCCGCATATGTGGCTTGCCATGCAAATAGGCACCCAGGACTAACTAGATGGTGTGTATTCCAGTTGAGGGAACCCACTGCTGTGCTCTAGAGTCCCTCTCCTGGGGGGTCCCCTGTGGCAGAAAACAGTACTCTTCATTCCCACAGAATGAACACAAACACTTGGGAGCTTGGACAATCCCCCGAGAGGAAGGCTCTTCCTCGGCCTCTGAGACAACCTCTACCCTGACCGGACACTGTAAACGCAACACCCAGAGACAAAATCCTGAGTGACTGCCTCCCACTTGCCCTACTTTGATTTCCAGAGGATCTCCCCTCACGGACTAGAGATCAGGCCTGCCATTACATTGGCCCCTAGCTGAGCCAAGTTTGTTTTTTCAGACATCTGTCCCCACAGCCCTGGCAAACACAGCCTCTAGGCTGGGTCCTCTGGAGCCATACCACAGGACCGTGCCTGCTCTCTCCTGGGAAACTGTGTCCATTCCTTTGGCCACACACCTCCAGAATATGAGAAACCTCAAGGCCTCCGAGGACATCCCACTACTGGGAGCCTCACTGGACTCACAGGGGCATTCGGACACAAGCTGAGCAGCTACATCCGTGAATGCATGCACACAGATGTCAACAGAGATAGAAGGTTGAGCCGGACAGGCCTTTAGGCCGTAGTCTCAACTCTTGCTTTGGTTTCCAGGTGTCACTCCTCAGAGGCTTTGGTTCGAAGAACAGGGTATGGGGCTTTCCTGAGGCACGGAACAGAACTCCTCTCGTCTCCACATGGGAAGTTTCCTTGTTGGAGCCGTGTCAAACACCTCATGTTGGAGAATCCTGCAGAGTCCCTGAGCCACCTCCACATTCCAAGCTCTCCCAGGCCACCAAGCCACAGTAGGACTGTTCTTCAGGAGAGACCATTTCAACTTTCCCCTCTGGGTAGCTCACCCAGGTGCCCGCAGATTGAGCCTGCCTTGTCCTGACTAAAGAGTGGGAATATGAGGTGGCGTTCCCAGGCATCCATGCTTAGACACCTGCTCTCGAGTCTTTCCATATGGGGCCTCTTGGAACCATCCAATAGGACTCGACTGTCGTGCAGAAGGTAACCTTCAGTTTTGGAGCAGTTCACAAATCCCATCGTAGGCAAAAATTTCTGGCCTCATGAAGCCCCCACACACTTCAGGAAGAGTCCATGCTGGACAAGAACTCTAGCCTGAGGCACGTCTCCTAGTTGACATGACCTCAGTGCAGGAGATCTCGATTCAGCCTCTGCAGAGTGGGCCTGCCGTGCCCTCGGTCCCAAACCTCACGCTAGCTTGTGTTTTCAGACTTCCTTCCTCACACTCCTGGCAAACAAGCCCTCCGGACTAGGAACTCCAGAACCAAAACCCAGCCCAGTGTCTGCCCAACGGAAGAAAAACGTTTCCCTGTGGGGCTCTCCAGAAAACCCAGATGAGGATCAACCTGCTCGGGCCTCGACGGTACCCGAACTGGATAGGCTGCTCTGGGCACTCATGCTCTGCCTGACACAGCCTGAAGCCAGACGTCCAGACAGACAAGGAGACAGCTGGCCGCACACCCAGCACTTCGGACACGCCATGGTCTTATGCCGTCACCTCATCCTAACCTTGGTTTTCAGATATCTGAACCTAGACATTATATCAATTCTCCACACAGCTGGGTATAGCAAGCACAAAACAGAACTCCTCCTTCCCCATGGCTGTCAAGCTTGCTCTTGGCATGGAGTCACACCTTCAGGGTGGGAGAAACCTTCATGGCCCCTGATGCCACGCCCAAACTTGAGTGCTGCTTGGGCACAAATTCACACTGTGACCCTCAGCATGAGCCCCATGTCAAAGAAAGGCCTGTCAGGGCCTGGACCAAGAGCCCACATATGGGGCTTGCCAAGCCCCTATGCACCCAATCCTCACCACGGTTTGAATTTTCCAGTCGCCCCGCCCGTACCTGGAGCTCTGCTCTGGAATCCCTTTCTTGGAGAGACCCATGAGCCAGACAACACGACTCCACCCTTCCCACAAAATGACCCCAAACTCTTGGGAGCTGGGACAAATCCCCAGAGAGGGATACTCGTCCACAGTACCTGAGGCCACCGCTCCAATCCACGCTATCCCGGACACAACATCCAGAGACAAAAGCCTGAAGGAACGCCTCCCACTCGCCCTTGTTTCAGAGGCCCAGGAGCTCCCTCTCGGGCTGTACATCCGGCCTGCCATACCCTAGGCGCCACTCCTAAGCTGAGTTTGTGTATTCAGACTTCTGTGCCCACAGCCTGGAACCACACAACATCCAGGCTAGGGCCTCTGGACCAAACAGCGAAAGATTGTGCCTGCCCTCTCCAAGGAAAGTGTGCCCAATCCATTGACCACAACCCTACAGGTTAGGGAAAAGCTCCAAGGTACCTGAGGCCATCAATAGTATAGGCCACCCTGGACTAAGAGGGGCTCTCTGACACCAGCGGAGCAACTATCTCCACTTAGGCTCGCACACAGTGTCCCCAGAGACAGAAGGTTGAAATGGACAGGCCCCCAGGCCCTAATCTGAACCTTAGCTTTGGTTTCCATGTTTCCGTTCTCAGAGGACTGTTTTCGTAGACCAGCACATGGTGCTTTTCTGAGGCATCAAACCAAACATCTCTCATCTCCACATGGGCAGCTTTCTTACTGGGATGTATCAAACACTTCAGGTAGGAGAGTTCCGCAGGGCCACTGAACAACCAGCACATTCCATGGTCTCCATGGACCCAAACGCACATTATGACGCATCCTCAGGAGAGGCCATTTCAACTCAGCCCCCTGGGTCGCGTGTTCCAGAGGCAGCAGATCAAACATATCTTGTCGCTAATAGCCAATGGGAATGCGAGGCATGCAGTACAGGGATCCATCCTTTGAACCCTGCTCTCCAGTCCTTCCATATGGTATGTCCTGGAGCCATGCAACAGGACTCGAATGTCCCGCAGAAGGAAACCTTGTGGTTTGGGGCAACCTCCAAACTCAGCGTGGGAAAACTTCCTTGGCCTCATGAGGCCCCCACTTCATGAAGGTGCCATCATGGACACATACGCCAGCCTCAGCCAACGTCTGATCCTCAGCCTGACTTCAGATGCAGGAGATTTTGATTCAGCCTCTGCAGAGTGGGCCTGCTCTGCCCTTGGCTCCAATCCTCACACTAGCTTGTGTTTTCAGACTTCCGTCCTCACACTCCTGGCCCACAAACCCTCCCTACTGGGAATTCTGGGGCCACAATGAAGCACTGTGCCTGCCTCCCAGGAGAAAAACATTGTCTATGGCGCTGCCCAGAAACCCCAAATGAGGATCAAACTGCTTGGCCCTCGGCAACACCCCAATTGCATAGGCTACCTTAAACAGTGATGCTCTGTCGCAAATAGCCTGAGCCCAGACCTTCCAACAGACACCGACACAGCTGGCTGCACACCCAGCACATTGGACCCGCCACTGCCTTAGGCCACCATCCATTCCCAACCTGGGTTTTCAGTCATCGGAACCTAGACCTTATCTGCAATCCCTGCACAGGGGGGAACCTGATGCACAAGTCAGAACCCCTCCTACCCCATGGCAAGAAACCTTGCTGCTGGCAGTGAGTCAAACCTTCAGTGTAGGAGAAAAAGGCATGGCCCATGAGGCCACGCCCAAGCGTGAGGGCCGCCTTGGGCACAAACACACATTGTGACCCTCAGCATGAGTACCTTATTCAAGTAACGCCTCTCAGTGACTGGACCAAGAGCCCGCATATGTGGCTTGCCATGCCCATAGGCACCCAGGACTAACTAGATGGTGTGTATTCCAGTTGAGGGAACCCACTGCTGTGCTCTAGAGTCCCTCTCCTGGGGGGTCCCCTGTGGCAGAAAACAGTACTCTTCATTCCCACAGAATGAACACAAACACTTGGGAGCTTGGACAATCCCCCGAGAGGAAGGCTCTTCCTCGGCCTCTGAGACAACCCCTACCCTGACCGGACACTGTAAACGCAACACCCAGAGACAAAATCCTGAGTGACTGCATCCCACTTGCCCTACTTTGATTTCCAGAGGATCTCCCCTCACGGACTAGAGATCAGGCCTGCCATTACATTGGCCCCTAGCTGAGCCAAGTTTGCTTTTTCAGACATCTGTCCCCACAGCCCTGGCAAACACAGCCTCTAGGCTGGGTCCTCTGGAGCCATACCACAGGACCGTGCCTGCTCTCTCCTGGGAAACTGTGTCCATTCCTTTGGCCACACACCTCCAGAATATGAGAAACCTCAAGGCCTCCGAGGACATCCCACTACTGGGAGCCTCACTGGACTCACAGGGGCATTCGGACACAAGCTGAGCAGCTACATTCATGAATGCATGCACACAGATGTCAACAGAGATAGAAGGTTGAGCCGGACAGGCCTTTAGGCCGTAGTCTCAACTCTTGCTTTGGTTTCCAGGTGTCACTCCTCAGAGGCTTTGGTTCGAAGAACAGGGGCTTTCCTGAGGCACGGAACAGAACTCCTCTCGTCTCCACATGGGAAGTTTCCTTGTTGGAGCCGTGTCAAACACCTCATGTTGGAGAATCCTGCAGAGTCCCTGAGCCACCTCCACATTCCAAGCTCTCCCAGGCCACCAAGCCACAGTAGGACTGATCTTCAGGAGAGACCATTTCAACTTTCCCCTCTGGGTAGCACACCCAGGAGCCCGCAGATTGAGCCTGCCTTGTCCTGACTATAGAGTGGGAATATGAGGTGGCGTTCCCAGGCATCCATGCTTAGACACCTGCTCTCGAGTCTTTCCATATGGGGCCTCTTGGAACCATCCAATAGGACTCGACTGTCGTGCACAAGGTAAACTTCAGTTTTGGAGCAGTTTACAAATCCCATCGTAGGCAAAACTTTCTGGCCTCTTGAAGCCCCCACACCCTTCAGGAAGAGGCCATGCTGGACAAGAACTCTAGCCTGAGGCACGTCTCATAGTTGACATGAACTCAGTGCAGGAGATCTCGATTCAGCCTCTGCAGAGTGGGCCTGCCGTGCCCTCGGTCCCAAACCTCACGCTAGCTTGTGTTTTCAGACTTCCTTCCTCACACTCCTGGCAAACAAGCCCTCCGGACTAGGAACTCCAGAACCACAACCCAGCCCAGTGTCTGCCCAACGGAAGAAAAACGTTTCCCTGTGGGGCTCTCCAGAAAACCCAGATGAGGATCAACCTGCTCGGGCCTCGACGGTACCCGAACTGGATAGGCTGCTCTGGGCACTCATGCTCTGCCTGACACAGCCTGAAGCCAGACGTCCAGACAGACAAGGAGACAGCTGGCCGCACACCCAGCACTTCGGACACGCCATGGTCTTATGCCGTCACCTCATCCTAACCTTGGTTTTCAGATATCTGAACCTAGACATTATATCAATTCTCCACACAGCTAGGTATAGCAAGCACAAAACAGAACTCCTCCTTCCCCATGGCTGTCAAGCTTGCTCTTGGCATGGAGTCACACGTTCAGGGTGGGAGAAACCTTCATGGCCCCTGATGCCACGATCAAACTTGAGTGCTGCTTGGGCACACATTCACACTGTGACCCTCAGCATGAGCCCCATGTCAAAGAAAGGCCTGTCAGGGCCTGGACCAAGAGCCCACATATGGGGCTTGCCAAGCCCCTATGCACCCAATCCTCACCACGGTTTGAATTTCCCAGTCGCCCCGCCCGTACCTGGAGCTCTGCTCTGGAATCCCTTTCTTGGAGAGACCCATGAGCCAGACAACACGACTCCACCCTTCCCACAAAATGACCCCAAACTCTTGGGAGCTGGGACAAATCCCCAGAGAGGGATACTCGTCCACAGTACCTGAGGCCCCCGCTCCAATCCACGCTATCCCGGACACAACATCCAGAGACAAAAGCCTGAAGGAACGCCTCCCACTCGCCCTTGTTCAGAGGCCCAGGAGCTCCCTCTCGGGCTGTACATCCGGCCTGCCATACCCTAGGCGCCACTCCTAAGCTGAGTTTGTGTATTCAGACTTCTGTGCCCACAGCCTGGACCCACACAACATCCAGGCTAGGGCCTCTGGACCAAACAGCGAAAGATTGTGCCTGCCCTCTCCAAGGAAAGTGAGCCCAATCCATTGACCACAACCCTACAGGTTAGGGAAAAGCTCCAAGGTACCTGAGGCCATCAATAGTATAGGCCACCCTGGACTAAGAGGGGCTCTCTGACACCAGCGGAGCAACTATCTCCACTTAGGCTCTCACACAGTGTCCCCAGAGACAGAAGGTTGAAATGGACAGGCCCCCAGGCCCTAATCTGAACCTTAGCTTTGGTTTCCATGTTTCCGTTCTCAGAGGACTGTTTTCGTAGACCAGCACATGGGGCTTTTCTGAGGCACCAAACCAAACCTCTCTCATCTCCACATGGGCAGCTTTCTTACTGGGATGTATCAAACACTTCAGGTAGGAGAGTTCCGCAGGGCCACTGAACAACCAGCACATTCCATGGTCTCCATGGACCCAAACGCACATTATGACGCATCCTCAGGAGAGGCCATTTCAACTCAGCCCCCTGGGTCGCGTGTTCCAGAGGCAGCAGATCAAACATATCTTGTCGCTAATAGCCAATGGGAATGCGAGGCATGCAGTACAGGGATCCATCCTTCGAACCCTGCTCTCCAGTCCTTCCATATGGTATGTCCTGGAGCCATGCAACAGGACTCGAATGTCCCGCAGAAGGAAACCTTGTGGTTTGGGGCAACCTCCAAACTCAGCGTGGGAAAACTTCCTTGGCCTCATGAGGCCCCCACTTCATGAAGGTGCCATCATGGACACATACGCCAGCCTCAGCCAACGTCTGATCCTCAGCCTGACTTCAGATGCAGGAGATTTTGATTCAGCCTCTGCAGAGTGGGCCTGCTCTGTCCTTGGCTCCAATCCTCACACTAGCTTGTGTATTCAGACTTCGTCCTCACACTCCTGGCCCACAAACGCTCCCTACTGGGAATTCTGGGGCCACAATGAAGCACTGTGCCTGCCTCCCAGGAGAAAAACATTGTCTATGGCGCTGCCCAGAAACCCCAAATGAGGATCAAACTGCTTGGCCCTCGGCAACACCCCAATTGCATAGGCTACCTTAAACAGTGATGCTCTGTCGCAAATAGCCTGAGCCCAGACCTTCCAACAGACACCGACACAGCTGGCTGCACACCCAGCACATTGGACCCGCCACTGCCTTAGGCCACCATCCATTCCCAACCTGGGTTTTCAGTCATCGGAACCTAGACCTTATCTCCAATCCCTGCACAGGGGGGAACCTGATGCACAAGTCAGAACCCCTCCTACCCCATGGCAAGAAACCTTGCTGCTGGCAGTGAGTCAAACCTTCAGTGTAGGAGAAAACGGCATGGCCCATGAGGCCACGCCCAAGCGTGAGGGCCGCCTTGGGCACAAACACACATTGTGACCCTCAGCGTGAGTACCTTATTCAAGTAACGCCTCTCAGTGACTGGACCAAGAGCCCGCATATGTGGCTTGCCATGCAAATAGGCAACAAGGACTAACTAGATGGTGTGTATTCCAGTTGAGGGAACCCACTGCTGTGCTCTAGAGTCCCTCTCCTGGGGGGTCCCCTGTGGCAGAAAACAGTACTCTTCATTCCCACAGAATGAACACAAACACTTGGGAGCTTGGACAATCCCCCGAGAGGAAGGCTCTTCCTCGGCCTCTGAGACAACCTCTACCCTGACCGGACACTGTAAACGCAACACCCAGAGACAAAATCCTGAGTGACTGCCTCCCACTTGCCCTACTTTGATTTCCAGAGGATCTCCCCTCACGGACTAGAGATCAGGCCTGCCATTACATTGGCCCCTAGCTGAGCCAAGTTTGCTTTTTCAGACATCTGTCCCCACAGCCCTGGCAAACACAGCCTCTAGGCTGGGTCCTCTGGAGCCATACCACAGGACCGTGCCTGCTCTCTCCTGGGAAACTCTGTCCATTCCTTTGGCCACACACCTCCAGAATATGAGAAACCTCAAGGCCTCCGAGGACATCCCACTACTGGGAGCCTCACTGGACTCACAGGGGCATTCGGACACAAGCTGAGCAGCTACATCCGTGAATGCATGCACACAGATGTCAACAGAGATAGAAGGTTGAGCCGGACAGGCCTTTAGGCCGTAGTCTCAACTCTTGCTTTGGTTTCCAGGTGTCACTCCTCAGAGGCTTTGGTTCGAAGAACAGGGTATGGGGCTTTCCTGAGGCACGGAACAGAACTCCTCTCGTCTCCACATGGGAAGTTTCCTTGTTGGAGCCGTGTCAAACACCTCATGTTGGAGAATCCTGCAGAGTCCCTGAGCCACCTCCACATTCCAAGCTCTCCCAGGCCACCAAGCCACAGTAGGACTGTTCTTCAGGAGAGACCATTTCAACTTTCCCCTCTGGGTAGCTCACCCAGGTGCCCGCAGATTGAGCCTGCCTTGTCCTGACTAAAGAGTGGGAATATGAGGTGGCGTTCCCAGGCATCCATGCTTAGACACCTGCTCTCGAGTCTTTCCATATGGGGCCTCTTGGAACCATCCAATAGGACTCGACTGTCGTGCAGAAGGTAACCTTCAGTTTTGGAGAAGTTCACAAATCCCATCGTAGGCAAAAATTTCTGGCCTCATGAAGCCCCCACACACTTCAGGAAGAGTCCATGCTGGACAAGAACTCTAGCCTGAGGCACGTCTCCTAGTTGACATGACCTCAGTGCAGGAGATCTCGATTCAGCCTCTGCAGAGTGGGCCTGCCGTGCCCTCGGTCCCAAACCTCACGCTAGCTTGTGTTTTCAGACTTCCTTCCTCACACTCCTGGCAAACAAGCCCTCCGGACTAGGAACTCCAGAACCAAAACCCAGCCCAGTGTCTGCCCAACGGAAGAAAAACGTTTCCCTGTGGGGCTCTCCAGAAAACCCAGATGAGGATCAACCTGCTCGGGCCTCGACGGTACCCGAACTGGATAGGCTGCTCTGGGCACTCATGCTCTGCCTGACACAGCCTGAAGCCAGACGTCCAGACAGACAAGGAGACAGCTGGCCGCACACCCAGCACTTCGGACACGCCATGGTCTTATGCCGTCACCTCATCCTAACCTTGGTTTTCAGATATCTGAACCTAGACATTATATCAATTCTCCACAAAGCTGGGTATAGCAAGCACAAAACAGAACTCCTCCTTCCCCATGGCTGTCAAGCTTGCTCTTGGCATGGAGTCACACCTTCAGGGTGGGAGAAACCTTCATGGCCCCTGATGCCACGCCCAAACTTGAGTGCTGCTTGGGCACAAATTCACACTGTGACCCTCAGCATGAGCCCCATGTCAAAGAAAGGCCTGTCAGGGCCTGGACCAAGAGCCCACATATGGGGCTTGCCAAGCCCCTATGCACCCAATCCTCACCACGGTTTGAATTTTCCAGTCGCCCCGCCCGTACCTGGAGCTCTGCTCTGGAATCCCTTTCTTGGAGAGACCCATGAGCCAGACAACACGACTCCACCCTTCCCACAAAATGACCCCAAACTCTTGGGAGCTGGGACAAATCCCCAGAGAGGGATACTCGTCCACAGTACCTGAGGCCACCGCTCCAATCCACGCTATCCCGGACACAACATCCAGAGACAAAAGCCTGAAGGAACGCCTCCCACTCGCCCTTGTTTCAGAGGCCCAGGAGCTCCCTCCCGGGCTGTACATCCGGCCTGCCATACCCTAGGCGCCACTCCTAAGCTGAGTTTGTGTATTCAGACTTCTGTGCCCACAGCCTGGAACCACACAACATCCAGGCTAGGGCCTCTGGACCAAACAGCGAAAGATTGTGCCTGCCCTCTCCAAGGAAAGTGTGCCCAATCCATTGACCACAACCCTACAGGTTAGGGAAAAGCTCCAAGGTCCCTGAGGCCATCAATAGTATAGGCCACCCTGGACTAAGAGGGGCTCTCTGACACCAGCGGAGCAACTATCTCCACTTAGGCTCTCACACAGTGTCCCCAGAGACAGAAGGTTGAAATGGACAGGCCCCCAGGCCCTAATCTGAACCTTAGCTTTGGTTTCCATGTTTCCGTTCTCAGCGGACTGTTTTCGTAGACCAGCACATGGTGCTTTTCTGAGGCATCAAACCAAACATCTCTCATCTCCACATGGGCAGCTTTCTTACTGGGATGTATCAAACACTTCAGGTAGGAGAGTTCCGCAGGGCCACTGAACAACCAGCACATTCCATGGTCTCCATGGACCCAAACGCACATTATGACGCATCCTCAGGAGAGGCCATTTCAACTCAGCCCCCTGGGTCGCGTGTTCCAGAGGCAGCAGATCAAACATATCTTGTCGCTAATAGCCAATGGGAATGCGAGGCATGCAGTACAGGGATCCATCCTTCGAACCCTGCTCTCCAGTCCTTCCATATGGTATGTCCTGGAGCCATGCAACAGGACTCGAATGTCCCGCAGAAGGAAACCTTGTGGTTTGGGGCAACCTCCAAACTCAGCGTGGGAAAACTTCCTTGGCCTCATGAGGCCCCCACTTCATGAAGGTGCCATCATGGACACATACGCCAGCCTCAGCCAACGTCTGATCCTCAGCCTGACTTCAGATGCAGGAGATTTTGATTCAGCCTCTGCATAGTGGGCCTGCTCTGCCCTTGGCTCCAATCCTCACACTAGCTTGTGTTTTCAGACTTCCGTCCTCACACTCCTGGCCCACAAACCCTCCCTACTGGGAATTCTGGGGCCACAATGAAGCACTGTGCCTGCCTCCCAGGAGAAAAACATTGTCTATGGCGCTGCCCAGAAACCCCAAATGAGGATCAAACTGCTTGGCCCTCGGCAACACCCCAATTGCATAGGCTACCTTAAACAGTGATGCTCTGTCGCAAATAGCCTGAGCCCAGACCTTCCAACAGACACCGACACAGCTGGCTGCACACCCAGCACATTGGACCCGCCACTGCCTTAGGCCACCATCCATTCCCAACCTGGGTTTTCAGTCATCGGAACCTAGACCTTATCTGCAATCCCTGCACAGGGGGGAACCTGATGCACAAGTCAGAACCCCTCCTACCCCATGGCAAGAAACCTTGCTGCTGGCAGTGAGTCAAACCTTCAGTGTAGGAGAAAAAGGCATGGCCCATGAGGCCACGCCCAAGCGTGAGGGCCGCCTTGGGCACAAACACACATTGTGACCCTCAGCGTGAGTACCTTATTCAAGTAACGCCTCTCAGTGACTGGACCAAGAGCCCGCATATGTGGCTTGCCATGCAAATAGGCACCAAGGACTAACTAGATGGTGTTTATTCCAGTTGAGGGAACCCACTGCTGTGCTCTAGAGTCCCTCTCCTGCGGGTCCCCTGTGGCAGAAAACAGTACTCTTCATTCCCATAGAATGAACACAAACACTTGGGAGCTTGGACAATCCCCCGAGAGGAAGGCTCTTCCTCGGCCTCTGAGACAACCCCTACCCTGACCGGACAATGTAAACGCAACACCTAGAGACAAAATCCTGAGTACTGCCTCCCACTTGCCCTACTTTGATTTCCAGAGGATCTCCCCTCACGGACTAGAGATCAGGCCTGCCATTACATTGGCCCCTAGCTGAGCCAAGTTTGCTTTTTCAGACATCTGTCCCCACAGCCCTGGCAAACACAGCCTCTAGGCTGGGTCCTCTGGAGCCATACCACAGGACCGTGCCTGCTCTCTCCTGGGAAACTCTGTCCATTCCTTTGGCCACACACCTCCAGAATATGAGAAACCTCAAGGCCTCCGAGGACATCCCACTACTGGGAGCCTCACTGGACTCACAGGGGCATTCGGATACAAGCTGAGCAGCTACATCCATGAATGCATGCACACAGATGTCAACAGAGATAGAAGGTTGAGCCGGACAGGCCTTTAGGCCGTAGTCTCAACTCTTGCTTTGGTTTCCAGGTGTCATTCCTCAGAGGCTTTGGTTCGAAGAACAGGGTATGGGGCTTTCCTGAGGCACGGAACAGAACTCCTCTCGTCTCCACATGGGAAGTTTCCTTGTTGGAGCCGTGTCAAACACCTCATGTTGGAGAATCCTGCAGAGTCCCTGAGCCACCTCCACATTCCAAGGTCTCCCAGGCCACCAAGCCACAGTAGGACTGTTCTTCAGGAGAGACCATTTCAACTTTCCCCTCTGGTAGCTCACCCAGGTGCCCGCAGATTGAGCCTGCCTTGTCCTGACTAAAGAGTGGGAATATGAGGTGGCGTTCCCAGGCATCCATGCTTAGACACCTGCTCTCGAGTCTTTCCATATGGGGCCTCTTGGAACCATCCAATAGGACTCGACTGTCGTGCAGAAGGTAACCTTCAGTTTTGGAGCAGTTCACAAATCCCATCGTAGGCAAAACTTTCTGGCCTCATGAAGCCCCCACACACTTCAGGAAGAGTCCATGCTGGACAAGAACTCTAGCCTGAGGCACGTCTCCTAGTTGACATGACCTCAGTGCAGGAGATCTCGATTCAGCCTCTGCAGAGTGGGCCTGCCGTGCCCTCGGTCCCAAACCTCACGCTAGCTTGTGTTTTCAGACTTCCTTCCTCACACTCCTGGCAAACAAGCCCTCCGGACTAGGAACTCCAGAACCAAAACCCAGCCCAGTGTCTGCCCAACGGAAGAAAAACGTTTCCCTGTGGGGCTCTCCAGAAAACCCAGATGAGGATCAACCTGCTCGGGCCTCGACGGAAACCGAACTGGATAGGCTGCTCTGGGCACTCATGCTCTGCCTGACACAGCCTGAAGCCAGACGTCCAGACAGACAAGGAGACAGCTGGCCGCACACCCAGCACTTCGGACACGCCATGGTCTTATGCCGTCACCTCATCCTAACCTTGGTTTTCAGATATCTGAACCTAGACATTATATCAATTCTCCACACAGCTGGGTATAGCAAGCACAAAACAGAACTCCTCCTTCCCCATGGCTGTCAAGCTTGCTCTTGGCATGGAGTCACACCTTCAGGGTGGGAGAAACCTTCATGGCCCCTGATGCCACGCCCAAACTTGAGTGCTGCTTGGGCACAAATTCACACTGTGACCCTCAGCATGAGCCCCATGTCAAAGAAAGGCCTGTCAGGGCCTGGACCAAGAGCCCACATATGGGGCTTGCCAAGCCCCTATGCACCCAATCCTCACCACGGTTTGAATTTTCCAGTCACCCCGCCCGTACCTGGAGCTCTGCTCTGGAATCCCTTTCTTGGAGAGACCCATGAGCCAGACAACACGACTCCACCCTTCCCACAAAATGACCCCAAACTCTTGGGAGCTGGGACAAATCCCCAGAGAGGGATACTCGTCCACAGTACCTGAGGCCACCGCTCCAATCCACGCTATCCCGGACACAACATCCAGAGACAAAAGCCTGAAGGAACGCCTCCCACTCGCCCTTGTTTCAGAGGCCCAGGAGCTCCCTCTCGGGCTGTACATCCGGCCTGCCATACCCTAGGCGCCACTCCTAAGCTGAGTTTGTGTATTCAGACTTCTGTGCCCACAGCCTGGAACCACACAACATCCAGGCTAGGGCCTCTGGACCAAACAGCGAAAGATTGTGCCTGCCCTCTCCAAGGAAAGTGTGCCCAATCCATTGACCACAACCCTACAGGTTAGGGAAAAGCTCCAAGGTACCTGAGGCCATCAATAGTATAGGCCACCCTGGACTAAGAGGGGCTCTCTGACACCAGCGGAGCAACTATCTCCACTTAGGCTCGCACACAGTGTCCCCAGAGACAGAAGGTTGAAATGGACAGGCCCCCAGGCCCTAATCTGAACCTTAGCTTTGGTTTCCATGTTTCCGTTCTCAGAGGACTGTTTTCGTAGACCAGCACATGGTGCTTTTCTGAGGCATCAAACCAAACATCTCTCATCTCCACATGGGCAGCTTTCTTACTGGGATGTATCAAACACTTCAGGTAGGAGAGTTCCGCAGGGCCACTGAACAACCAGCACATTCCATGGTCTCCATGGACCCAAACGCACATTATGACGCATCCTCAGGAGAGGCCATTTCAACTCAGCCCCCTGGGTCGCGTGTTCCAGAGGCAGCAGATCAAACATATCTTGTCGCTAATAGCCAATGGGAATGCGAGGCATGCAGTACAGGGATCCATCCTTCGAACCCTGCTCTCCAGTCCTTCCATATGGTATGTCCTGGAGCCATGCAACAGGACTCGAATGTCCCGCAGAAGGAAACCTTGTGGTTTGGGGCAACCTCCAAACTCAGCGTGGGAAAACTTCCTTGGCCTCATGAGGCCCCCACTTCATGAAGGTGCCATCATGGACACATACGCCAGCCTCAGCCAACGTCTGATCCTCAGCCTGACTTCAGATGCAGGAGATTTTGATTCAGCCTCTGCAGAGTGGGCCTGCTCTGCCCTTGGCTCCAATCCTCACACTAGCTTGTGTTTTCAGACTTCCGTCCTCACACTCCTGGCCCACAAACCCTCCCTACTGGGAATTCTGGGGCCACAATGAAGCACTGTGCCTGGCTCCCAGGAGAAAAACATTGTCTATGGCGCTGCCCAGAAACCCCAAATGAGGATCAAACTGCTTGGCCCTCGGCAACACCCCAATTGCATAGGCTACCTTAAACAGTGATGCTCTGTCGCAAATAGCCTGAGCCCAGACCTTCCAACAGACACCGACACAGCTGGCTGCACACCCAGCACATTGGACCCGCCACTGCCTTAGGCCACCATCCATTCCCAACCTGGGTTTTCAGTCATCGGAACCTAGACCTTATCTCCAATCCCTGCACAGGGGGGAACCTGATGCACAAGTCAGAACCCCTCCTACCCCATGGCAAGAAACCTTGCTGCTGGCAGTGAGTCAAACCTTCAGTGTAGGAGAAAACGGCATGGCCCATGAGGCCACGCCCAAGCGTGAGGGCCGCCTTGGGCACAAACACACATTGTGACCCTCAGCGTGAGTACCTTATTCAAGTAACGCCTCTCAGTGACTGGACCAAGAGCCCGCATATGTGGCTTGCCATGCAAATAGGCACCAAGGACTAACTAGATGGTGTGTATTCCAGTTGAGGGAACCCACTGCTGTGCTCTAGAGTCCCTCTCCTGCGGGTCCCCTGTGGCAGAAAACAGTACTCTTCATTCCCACAGAATGAACACAAACACTTGGGAGCTTGGACAATCCCCCGAGAGGAAGGCTCTTCCTCGGCCTCTGAGACAACCCCTACCCTGACCGGACACTGTAAACGCAACACCCAGAGACAAAATCCTGAGTGACTGCCTCCCACTTGCCCTACTTTGATTTCCAGAGGATCTCCCCTCACGGACTAGAGATCAGGCCTGCCATTACATTGGCCCCTAGCTGAGCCAAGTTTGCTTTTTCAGACATCTGTCCCCACAGCCCTGGCAAACACAGCCTCTAGGCTGGGTCCTCTGGAGCCATACCACAGGACCGTGCCTGCTCTCTCCTGGGAAACTGTGTCCATTCCTTTGGCCACACACCTCCAGAATATGAGAAACCTCAAGGCCTCCGAGGACATCCCTCTACTGGGAGCCTCACTGGACTCACAGGGGCATTCGGACACAAGCTGAGCAGCTACATCCATGAATGCATGCACACAGATGTCAACAGAGATAGAAGGTTGAGCCGGATAGGCCTTTAGGCCGTAGTCTCAACTCTTGCTTTGGTTTCCAGGTGTCACTCCTCAGAGGCTTTGGTTCGAAGAACAGGGTATGGGGCTTTCCTGAGGCACGGAACAGAACTCCTCTCGTCTCCACATGGGAAGTTTCCTTGTTGGAGCCGTGTCAAACACCTCATGTTGGAGAATCCTGCAGAGTCCCTGAGCCACCTCCACATTCCAAGCTCTCCCAGGCCACCAAGCCACAGTAGGACTGTTCTTCAGGAGAGACCATTTCAACTTTCCCCTCTGGGTAGCTCACCCAGGTGCCCGCAGATTGAGCCTGCCTTTTCCTGACTAAAGAGTGGGAATATGAGGTGGCGTTCCCAGGCATCCATGCTTAGACACCTGCTCTCGAGTCTTTCCATATGGGGCCTCTTGGAACCATCCAATAGGACTCGACTGTCGTGCAGAAGGTAACCTTCAGTTTTGGAGCAGTTCACAAATCCCATCGTAGGCAAAACTTTCTGGCCTCATGAAGCCCCCACACACTTCAGGAAGAGTCCATGCTGGACAAGAACTCTAGCCTGAGGCACGTCTCCTAGTTGACATGACCTCAGTGCAGGAGATCTCGATTCAGCCTCTGCAGAGTGGGCCTGCCGTGCCCTCGGTCCCAAACCTCACGCTAGCTTGTGTTTTCAGACTTCCTTCCTCACATTCCTGGCAAACAAGCCCTCCAGACTAGGAACTCCAGAACCAAAACCCAGCCCAGTGTCTGCCCAACGGAAGAAAAACGTTTCCCTGTGGGGCTCTCCAGAAAACCCAGATGAGGATCAACCTGCTCGGGCCTCGACGGTACCCGAACTGGATAGGCTGCTCTGGGCACTCATGCTCTGCCTGACACAGCCTGAAGCCAGACGTCCAGACAGACAAGGAGACAGCTGGCCGCACACCCAGCACTTCGGACACGCCATGGTCTTATGCCGTCACCTCATCCTAACCTTGGTTTTCAGATATCTGAACCTAGACATTATATCAATTCTCCACACAGCTGGGTATAGCAAGCACAAAACAGAACTCCTCCTTCCCCATGGCTGTCAAGCTTGCTCTTGGCATGGAGTCACACCTTCAGGGTGGGAGAAACCTTCATGGCCCCTGATGCCACGCCCAAACTTGAGTGCTGCTTGGGCACAAATTCACACTGTGACCCTCAGCATGAGCCCCATGTCAAAGAAAGGCCTGTCAGGGCCTGGACCAAGAGCCCACATATGGGGCTTGCCAAGCCCCTATGCACCCAATCCTCACCACGGTTTGAATTTTCCAGTCGCCCCGCCCGTACCTGGAGCTCTGCTCTGGAATCCCTTTCTTGGAGAGACCCATGAGCCAGACAACACGACTCCACCCTTCCCACAAAATGACCCCAAACTCTTGGGAGCTGGGACAAATCCCCAGAGAGGGATACTCGTCCACAGTACCTGAGGCCACCGCTCCAATCCACGCTATCCCGGACACAACATCCAGAGACAAAAGCCTGAAGGAACGCCTCCCACTCGCCCTTGTTTCAGAGGCCCAGGAGCTCCCTCTCGGGCTGTACATCCGGCCTGCCATACCCTAGGCGCCACTCCTAAGCTGAGTTTGTGTATTCAGACTTCTGTGCCCACAGCCTGGAACCACACAACATCCAGGCTAGGGCCTCTGGACCAAACAGCGAAAGATTGTGCCTGCCCTCTCCAAGGAAAGTGTGCCCAATCCATTGACCACAACCCTACAGGTTAGGGAAAAGCTCCAAGGTCCCTGAGGCCATCAATAGTATAGGCCACCCTGGACTAAGAGGGGCTCTCTGACACCAGCGGAGCAACTATCTCCACTTAGGCTCTCACACAGTGTCCCCAGAGACAGAAGGTTGAAATGGACAGGCCCCCAGGCCCTAATCTGAACCTTAGCTTTGGTTTCCATGTTTCCGTTCTCAGCGGACTGTTTTCGTAGACCAGCACATGGTGCTTTTCTGAGGCATCAAACCAAACATCTCTCATCTCCACATGGGCAGCTTTCTTACTGGGATGTATCAAACACTTCAGGTAGGAGAGTTCCGCAGGGCCACTGAACAACCAGCACATTCCATGGTCTCCATGGACCCAAACGCACATTATGACGCATCCTCAGGAGAGGCCATTTCAACTCAGCCCCCTGGGTCGCGTGTTCCAGAGGCAGCAGATCAAACATATCTTGTCCCTAATAGCCAATGGGAATGCGAGGCATGCAGTACAGGGATCCATCCTTCGAACCCTGCTCTCCAGTCCTTCCATATGGTATGTCCTGGAGCCATGCAACAGGACTCGAATGTCCCGCAGAAGGAAACCTTGTGGTTTGGGGCAACCTCCAAACTCAGCGTGGGAAAACTTCCTTGGCCTCATGAGGCCCCCACTTCATGAAGGTGCCATCATGGACACATACGCCAGCCTCAGCCAACGTCTGATCCTCAGCCTGACTTCAGATGCAGGAGATTTTGATTCAGCCTCTGCAGAGTGGGCCTGCTCTGCCCTTGGCTCCAATCCTCACACTAGCTTGTGTTTTCAGACTTCCGTCCTCACAATCCTGGCCCACAAACCCTCCCTACTGGGAATTCTGGGGCCACAATGAAGCACTGTGCCTGGCTCCCAGGAGAAAAACATTGTCTATGGCGCTGCCCAGAAACCCCAAATGAGGATCAAACTGCTTGGCCCTCGGCAACACCCCAATTGCATAGGCTACCTTAAACAGTGATGCTCTGTCGCAAATAGCCTGAGCCCAGACCTTCCAACAGACACCGACACAGCTGGCTGCACACCCAGCACATTGGACCCGCCACTGCCTTAGGCCAATATCCATTCCCAACCTGGGTTTTCAGTCATCGGAACCTAGACCTTATCTCCAATCCCTGCACAGGGGGGAACCTGATGCACAAGTCAGAACCCCTCCTACCCCATGGCAAGAAACCTTGCTGCTGGCAGTGAGTCAAACCTTCAGTGTAGGAGAAAACGGCATGGCCCATGAGGCCACGCCCAAGCGTGAGGGCCGCCTTGGGCACAAACACACATTGTGACCCTCAGCGTGAGTACCTTATTCAAGTAACACCTCTCAGTGACTGGACCAAGAGCCCGCATATGTGGCTTGCCATGCAAATAGGCACCAAGGACTAACTAGATGGTGTGTATTCCAGTTGAGGGAACCCACTGCTGTGCTCTAGAGTCCCTCTCCTGCGGGTCCCCTGTGGCAGAAAACAGTACTCTTCATTCCCACAGAATGAACACAAACACTTGGGAGCTTGGACAATCCCCCGAGAGGAAGGCTCTTCCTCGGCCTCTGAGACAACCCCTACCCTGACCGGACACTGTAAACGCAACACCCAGAGACAAAATCCTGAGTGACTGCCTCCCACTTGCCCTACTTTGATTTCCAGAGGATCTCCCCTCACGGACTAGAGATCAGGCCTGCCATTACATTGGCCCCTAGCTGAGCCAAGTTTGCTTTTTCAGACATCTGTCCCCACAGCCCTGGCAAACACAGCCTCTAGGCTGGGTCCTCTGGAGCCATACCACAGGACCGTGCCTGCTCTCTCCTGGGAAACTGTGTCCATTCCTTTGGCCACACACCTCCAGAATATGAGAAACCTCAAGGCCTCCGAGGACATCCCACTACTGGGAGCCTCACTGGACTCACAGGGGCATTCGGACACAAGCTGAGCAGCTACATCCATGAATGCATGCACACAGATGTCAACAGAGATAGAAGGTTGAGCCGGACAGGCCTTTAGGCCGTAGTCTCAACTCTTGCTTTGGTTTCCAGGTGTCACTCCTCAGAGGCTTTGGTTCGAAGAACAGGGTATGGGGCTTTCCTGAAACACGGAACAGAACTCCTCTCGTCTCCACATGGGAAGTTTCCTTGTTGGAGCCGTGTCAAACACCTCATGTTGGAGAATCCTGCAGAGTCCCTGAGCCACCTCCACATTCCAAGCTCTCCCAGGCCACCAAGCCACAGTAGGACTGTTCTTCAGGAGAGACCATTTCAACTTTCCCCTCTGGGTAGCTCACCCAGGTGCCCGCAGATTGAGCCTGCCTTGTCCTGACTAAAGAGTGGGAATATGAGGTGGCGTTCCCAGGCATCCATGCTTAGACACCTGCTCTCGAGTCTTTCCATATGGGGCCTCTTGGAACCATCCAATAGGACTCGACTGTCGTGCAGAAGGTAACCTTCAGTTTTGGAGCAGTTCACAAATCCCATCGTAGGCAAAAATTTCTGGCCTCATGAAGCCCCCACACACTTCAGGAAGAGTCCATGCTGGACAAGAACTCTAGCCTGAGGCACGTCTCCTAGTTGACATGACCTCAGTGCAGGAGATCTTGATTCAGCCTCTGCAGAGTGGGCCTGCCGTGCCCTCGGTCCCAAACCTCACGCTAGCTTGTGTTTTCAGACTTCCTTCCTCACACTCCTGGCAAACAAGCCCTCCGGACTAGGAACTCCAGAACCAAAACCCAGCCCAGTGTCTGCCCAACGGAAGAAAAACGTTTCCCTGTGGGGCTCTCCAGAAATCCCAGATGAGGATCAACCTGCTCGGGCCTCGACGGTACCCGAACTGGATAGCTGCTCTGGGCACTCATGCTCTGCCTGACACAGCCTGAAGCCAGACGTCCAGACAGACAAGAAGACAGCTGGCCGCACACCCAGCACTTCGGACACGCCATGGTCTTATGCCGTCACCTCATCCTAACCTTGGTTTTCAGATATCTGAACCTAGACATTATATCAATTCTCCACACAGCTGGGTATAGCAAGCACAAAACAGAACTCCTCCTTCCCCATGGCTGTCAAGCTTGCTCTTGGCATGGAGTCACACCTTCAGGGTGGGAGAAACCTTCATGGCCCCTGATGCCACGCCCAAACTTGAGTGCTGCTTGGGCACAAATTCACACTGTGACCCTCAGCATGAGCCCCATGTCAAAGAAAGGCCTGTCAGGGCCTGGACCAAGAGCCCACATATGGGGCTTGCCAAGCCTCTATGCACCCAATCCTCACCACGGTTTGAATTTTCCAGTCGCCCCGACCGTACCTGGAGCTCTGCTCTGGAATCCCTTTCTTGGAGAGACCCATGAGCCAGACAACACGACTCCACCCTTCCCACAAAATGACCCCAAACTCTTGGGAGCTGGGACAAATCCCCAGAGAGGGATACTCGTCCACAGTACCTGAGGCCACCGCTCCAATCCACGGCTATCCCGGACACAACATCCAGAGACAAAAGCCTGAAGGAACGCCTCCCACTCGCCCTTGTTCAGAGGCCCAGGAGCTCCCTCTCGGGCTGTACATCCGGTCTGCCATACCCTAGGCGCCACTCATAAGCTGAGTTTGTGTATTCAGACTTCTGTGCCCACAGCCTGGAACCACACAACATCCAGGCTAGGGCCTCTGGACCAAACAGCGAAAGATTGTGCCTGCCCTCTCCAAGGAAAGTGTGCCCAATCCATTGACCACAACCCTACAGGTTAGGGAAAAGCTCCAAGGTCCCTGAGGCCATCAATAGTATAGGCCACCCTGGACTAAGAGGGGCTCTCTGACACCAGCGGAGCAACTATCTCCACTTAGGCTCGCACACAGTGTCCCCAGAGACAGAAGGTTGAAATGGACAGGCCCCCAGGCCCTAATCTGAACCTTAGCTTTGGTTTCCATGTTTCCGTTCTCAGAGGACTGTTTTCGTAGACCAGCACATGGTGCTTTTCTGAGGCATCAAACCAAACATCTCTCATCTCCACATGGGCAGCTTTCTTACTGGGATGTATCAAACACTTCAGGTAGGAGAGTTCCGCAGGGCCACTGAACAACCAGCACATTCCATGGTCTCCATGGACCCAAACGCACATTATGACGCATCCTCAGGAGAGGCCATTTCAACTCAGCCCCCTGGGTCGCGTGTTCCAGAGGCAGCAGATCAAACATATCTTGTCGCTAATAGCCAATGGGAATGCGAGGCATGCAGTACAGGGATCCATCCTTCGAACCCTGCTCTCCAGTCCTTCCATATGGTATGTCCTGGAGCCATGCAACAGGACTCGAATGTCCCGCAGAAGGAAACCTTGTGGTTTGGGGCAACCTCCAAACTCAGCGTGGGAAAACTTCCTTGGCCTCATGAGGCCCCCACTTCATGAAGGTGCCATCATGGACACATACGCCAGCCTCAGCCAACGTCTGATCCTCAGCCTGACTTCAGATGCAGGAGATTTTGATTCAGCCTCTGCAGAGTGGGCCTGCTCTGCTTTTGGCTCCAATCCTCACACTAGCTTGTGTTTTCAGACTTCCGTCCTCACACCCCTGGCCCACAAACCCTCCCTACTGGGAATTCTGGGGCCACAATGAAGCACTGTGCCTGCCTCCCAGGAGAAAAACATTGTCTATGGAGCTGCCCAGAAACCCCAAATGAGGATCAAACTGCTTGGCCCTCGGCAACACCCCAATTGCATAGGCTACCTTAAACAGTGATGCTCTGTCGCAAATAGCCTGAGCCCAGACCTTCCAACAGACACCGACACAGCTGGCTGCACACCCAGCACATTGGACCCGCCACTGCCTTAGGCCACCATCCATTCCCAACCTGGGTTTTCACTCATCGGAACCTAGACCTTATCTCTAATCCCTGCACAGGGGGGAACCTGATGCACAAGTCAGAACTCCTCCTACCCCATGGCAAGAAACCTTGCTGCTGGCAGTGAGTCAAACCTTCAGTGTAGGAGAAAACGGCATGGCCCATGAGGCCACGCCCAAGCGTGAGGGCCGCCTTGGGCACAAACACACATTGTGACCCTCAGCGTGAGTACCTTATTCAAGTAACGCCTCTCAGTGACTGGACCAAGAGCCCGCATATGTGGCTTGCCATGCAAATAGGCACCAAGGACTAACTAGATGGTGTTTATTCCAGTTGAGGGAACCCACTGCTGTGCTCTAGAGTCCCTCTCCTGGGGGGTCCCCTGTGGCAGAAAACAGTACTCTTCATTCCCACAGAATGAACACAAACACTTGGGAGCTTGGACAATACCCCGAGAGGAAGAATCTTCCTCGGCCTCTGAGACAACCCCTACCCTGACCGGACACTGTAAACGCAACACCCAGAGACAAAAGCCTGAGTGACTGCCTCCCACTTGCCCTACTTTGATTTCCAGAGGATCTCCCCTCACGGACTAGAGATCAGGCCTGCCATTACATTGGCCCCTAGCTGAGCCAAGTTTGCTTTTTCAGACATCTGTCCCCACAGCCCTGGCAAACACAGCCTCTAGGCTGGGTCTTCTGTAGCCATAGCACAGGACCGTGCCTGCTCTCTCCTGGGAAACTGTGTCCATTCCTTTGCCCACACACCTCCAGAATATGAGAAACCTCAAGGCCTCCGAGGACATCCCACTACTGGGAGCCTCACTGGACTCACAGGGGCATTCGGACACAAGCTGAGCAGCTACATCCATGAATGCATGCACACAGATGTCAACAGAGATAGAAGGTTGAGCCGGACAGGCCTTTAGGCCGTAGTCTCAACTCTTGCTTTGGTTTCCAGGTGTCACTCCTCAGAGGCTTTGGTTCGAAGAACAGGGTATGGGGCTTTCCTCAGGCACGGAACAGAACTCCTCTCATCTCCACATGGGAAGTTTCCTTGTTGGAGCCGTGTCAAACACCTCATGTTGGAGAATCCTGCAGAGTCCCTGAGCCACCTCCACATTCCAAGCTCTCCCAGGCCACCAAGCCACAGTAGGACTCATCTTCAGGAGAGTCCATTTCAACTCTCCCCTCTGGGTAGCTCACCCAGGAGCCCGCAGATTGAGCCTGCCTTGTCCTGACTAAAGAGTGGGAATATGAGGTGGCCTTCCCAGGTATCCATGCTTAGACACCTGCTCTCGAGTCTTTCCATATGGGGCCTCTTGGAACCATCCAATAGGACTCGACTGTCGTGCAGAAGGTAACCTTCAGTTTTGGAGCAGTTCACAAATCCCAACGTAGCCAAAACTTTCTGGCATCATGAAGCCCCCACACACTTCAGGAAGAGTCCATGCTGGACAAGAACTCTAGCCTGAGGCACGTCTCCTAGTTGACATGACCTCAGTGCAGGAGATCTCGATTCAGCCTCTGCAGAGTGGGCCTGCCGTGCCCTCGGTCCCAAACCTCACGCTAGCTTGTGTTTTCAGACTTCCTTCCTCACACTCCTGGCAAACAAGCCCTCCGGACTAGGAACTCCAGAACCAAAACCCAGCCCAGTGTCTGCCCAACGGAAGAAAAACGTTTCCCTGTGGGGCTCTCCAGAAAACCCAGATGAGGATCAACTTGCTCGGGCCTCGACTGTACCCGAACTGGATAGGCTGCTCTGGGCACTCATGCTCTGCCTGACACAGCCTGAAGCCAGACGTCCAGACAGACAAGGAGACAGCTGGCCGCACACCCAGCACTTTGGACACGCCATGGTCTTATGCCGTCACCTCATCCTAACCTTGGTTTTCAGATATCTGAACCTAGACATTATATCAATTCTCTACACAGCTGGGTATAGCAAGCACAAAACAGAACTCCTCCTTCCCCATGGCTGTCAAGCTTGCTCTTGGCATGGAGTCACACCTTCAGGGTGGGAGAAACCTTCATGGCCCCTGATGCCACGCCCAAACTTGAGTGCTGCTTGGGCACAAATTCACACTGTGACCCTCAGCATGAGCCCCATGTCAAAGAAAGGCCTGTCAGGGCCTGGACCAAGAGCCCACATATGGGGCTTGCCAAGCCTCTATGCACCCAATCCTCACCACGGTTTGAATTTTCCAGTCGCCCCGCCCGTACCTGGAGCTCTGCTCTGGAATCCCTTTCTTGGAGAGACCCATGAGCCAGACAACACGACTCCACCCTTCCCACAAAATGACCCCAAACTCTTGGGATCTGGGACAAATCCCCAGAGAGGGATACTCGTCCACAGTCACTGAGGCCACCGCTCCAATCCACGGCTATCCGGGACACAACATCCAGAGACAAAAGCCTGAAGGAACGCCTCCCACTCGCCCTTGTTCAGAGGCCCAGGAGCTCCCTCTCGGGCTGTACATCCGGTCTGCCATACCCTAGGCGCCACTCCTAAGCTGAGTTTGTGTATTCAGACTTCTGTGCCCACAGCCTGGAACCACACAACATCCAGGCTAGGGCCTCTGGACCAAACAGCGAAAGATTGTGCCTGCCCTCTCCAAGGAAAGTGTGCCCAATCCATTGACCACAACCCTACAGGTTAGGGAAAAGCTCCAAGGTCCCTGAGGCCATCAATAGTATAGGCCACCCTGGACTAAGAGGGGCTCTCTGACACCAGCGGAGCAACTATCTCCACTTAGGCTCGCACACAGTGTCCCCAGAGACAGAAGGTTGAAATGGACAGGCCCCCAGGCCCTAATCTGAACCTTAGCTTTGGTTTCCATGTTTCCGTTCTCAGAGGACTGTTTTCGTAGACCAGCACATGGTGCTTTTCTGAGGCATCAAACCAAACATCTCTCATCTCCACATGGGCAGCTTTCTTACTGGGATGTATCAAACACTTCAGGTAGGAGAGTTCCGCAGGGCCACTGAACAACCAGCACATTCCATGGTCTCCATGGACCCAAACGCACATTATGACGCATCCTCAGGAGAGGCCATTTCAACTCAGCCCCCTGGGTCGCGTGTTCCAGAGGCAGCAGATCAAACATATCTTGTCGCTAATAGCCAATGGGAATGCGAGGCATGCAGTACAGGGATCCATCCTTCGAACCCTGCTCTCCAGTCCTTCCATATGGTATGTCCTGGAGCCATGCAACAGGACTGGAATGTCCCGCAGAAGGAAACCTTGTGGTTTGGGGCAACCTCCAAACTCAGCGTGGGAAAACTTCCTTGGCCTCATGAGGCCCCCACTTCATGAAGGTGCCATCATGGACACATACGCCAGCCTCAGCCAACGTCTGATCCTCAGCCTGACTTCAGATGCAGGAGATTTTGATTCAGCCTCTGCAGAGTGGGCCTGCTCTGCCCTTGGCTCCAATCCTCACACTAGCTTGTGTTTTCAGACTTCCGTCCTCACACTCCTGGCCCACAAACCCTCCCTACTGGGAATTCTGGGGCCACAATGAAGCACTGTGCCTGCCTCCCAGGAGAAAAACATTGTCTATGGCGCTGCCCAGAAACCCCAAATGAGGATCAAACTGCTTGGCCCTCGGCAACACCCCAATTGCATAGGCTACCTTAAACAGTGATGCTCTGTCGCAAATAGCCTGAGCCCAGACCTTCCAACAGACACCGACACAGCTGGCTGCACACCCAGCACATTGGACCCGCCACTGCCTTAGGCCACCATCCATTCCCAACCTGGGTTTTCAGTCATCGGAACCTAGACCTTATCTCCAATCCCTGCACAGGGGGGAACCTGATGCACAAGTCAGAACTCCTCCTACCCCATGGCAAGAAACCTTGCTGCTGGCAGTGAGTCAAACCTTCAGTGTAGGAGAAAAAGGCATGGCCCATGAGGCCACGCCCAAGCGTGAGGTCCGCCTTGGGCACAAACACACATTGTGACCCTCAGCGTGAGTACCTTATTCAAGTAACGCCTCTCAGTGACTGGACCAAGAGCCCGCATATGTGGCTTGCCATGCCCATAGGCACCCAGGACTAACTAGATGGTGTGTATTCCAGTTGAGGGAACCCACTGCTGTGCTCTAGAGTCCCTCTCCTGGGGGGTCCCCTGTGGCAGAAAACAGTACTCTTCATTCCCACAGAATGAACACAAACACTTGGGAGCTTGGACAATCCCCCGAGAGGAAGGCTCTTCCTCGGCCTCTGAGACAACCCCTACCCTGACCGGACACTGTAAACGCAACACCCAGAGACAAAATCCTGAGTGACTGCCTCCCACTTGCCCTACTTTGATTTCCAGAGGATCCACCCTCACGGACTAGAGATCAGGCCTGCCATTACATTGGCCCCTAGCTGAGCCAAGTTTGCTTTTTCAGACATCTGTCCCCACAGCCCTGGCAAACACAGCCTCTAGGCTGGGTCCTCTGGAGCCATACCACAGGACCGTGCCTGCTCTCTCCTGGGAAACTGTGTCCATTCCTTTGGCCACACACCTCCAGAATATGAGAAACCTCAAGGCCTCCGAGGACATCCCACTACTGGGAGCCTCACTGGACTCACAGGGGCATTCGGATACAAGCTGAGCAGCTACATCCATGAATGCATGCACACAGATGTCAACAGAGATAGAAGGTTGAGCCGGACAGGCCTTTAGGCCGTAGTCTCAACTCTTGCTTTGGTTTCCAGGTGTCACTCCTCAGAGGCTTTGGTTCGAAGAACAGGGTATGGGGCTTTCCTGAAACACGGAACAGAACTCCTCTCGTCTCCACATGGGAAGTTTCCTTGTTGGAGCCGTGTCAAACACCTCATGTTGGAGAATCCTGCAGAGTCCCTGAGCCACCTCCACATTCCAAGCTCTCCCAGGCCACCAAGCCACAGTAGGACTGTTCTTCAGGAGAGACCATTTCAACTTTCCCCTCTGGGTAGCTCACCCAGGTGCCCGCAGATTGAGCCTGCCTTGTCCTGACTAAAGAGTGGGAATATGAGGTGGCGTTCCCAGGCATCCATGCTTAGACACCTGCTCTCGAGTCTTTCCATATGGGGCCTCTTGGAACCATCCAATAGGACTCGACTGTCGTGCAGAAGGTAACCTTCAGTTTTGGAGCAGTTCACAAATCCCATCGTAGGCAAAAATTTCTGGCCTCATGAAGCCCCCACACACTTCAGGAAGAGTCCATGCTGGACAAGAACTCTAGCCTGAGGCACGTCTCCTAGTTGACATGACCTCAGTGCAGGAGATCTTGATTCAGCCTCTGCAGAGTGGGCCTGCCGTGCCCTCGGTCCCAAACCTCACGCTAGCTTGTGTTTTCAGACTTCCTTCCTCACACTCCTGGCAAACAAGCCCTCCGGACTAGGAACTCCAGAACCAAAACCCAGCCCAGTGTCTGCCCAATGGAAGAAAAACGTTTCCCTGTGGGGCTCTCCAGAAAACCCAGATGAGGATCAACCTGCTCGGGCCTCGACGGTACCCGAACTGGATAGGCTGCTCTGGGCACTCATGCTCTGCCTGACACAGCCTGAAGCCAGACGTCCAGACAGACAAGGAGACAGCTGGCCGCACACCCAGCACTTCGGACACGCCATGGTCTTATGCCGTCACCTCATCCTAACCTTGGTTTTCAGATATCTGAACCTAGACATTATATCAATTCTCCACACAGCTGGGTATAGCAAGCACAAAACAGAACTCCTCCTTCCCCATGGCTGTCAAGCTTGCTCTTGGCATGGAGTCACACCTTCAGGGTGGGAGAAACCTTCATGGCCCCTGATGCCACGCCCAAACTTGAGTGCTGCTTGGGCACAAATTCACACTGTGACCCTCAGCATGAGCCCCATGTCAAAGAAAGGCCTGTCAGGGCCTGGACCAAGAGCCCACATATGGGGCTTGCCAAGCCCCTATGCACCCAATCCTCACCACGGTTTGAATTTTCCAGTCGCCCCGCCCGTACCTGGAGCTCTGCTCTGGAATCCCTTTCTTGGAGAGACCCATGAGCCAGACAACACGACTCCACCCTTCCCACAAAATGACCCCAAACTCTTGGGAGCTGGGACAAATCCCCAGAGAGGGATACTCGTCCACAGTACCTGAGGCCACCGCTCCAATCCACGCTATCCCGGACACAACATCCAGAGACAAAAGCCTGAAGGAACGCCTCCCACTCGCCCTTGTTTCAGAGGCCCAGGAGCTCCCTCTCGGGCTGTACATCCGGCCTGCCATACCCTAGGCGCCACTCCTAAGCTGAGTTTGTGTATTCAGACTTCTGTGCCCACAGCCTGGAACCACACAACATCCAGGCTAGGGCCTCTGGACCAAACAGCGAAAGATTGTGCCTGCCCTCTCCAAGGAAAGTGTGCCCAATCCATTGACCACAACCCTACAGGTTAGGGAAAAGCTCCAAGGTCCCTGAGGCCATCAATAGTATAGGCCACCCTGGACTAAGAGGGGCTCTCTGACACCAGCGGAGCAACTATCTCCACTTAGGCTCGCACACAGTGTCCCCAGAGACAGAAGGTTGAAATGGACAGGCCCCCAGGCCCTAATCTGAACCTTAGCTTTGGTTTCCATGTTTCCGTTCTCAGAGGACTGTTTTCGTAGACCAGCACAAGGTGCTTTTCTGAGGCATCAAACCAAACATCTCTCATCTCCACATGGGCAGCTTTCTTACTGGGATGTATCAAACACTTCAGGTAGGAGAGTTCCGCAGGGCCACTGAACAACCAGCACATTCCATGGTCTCCATGGACCCAAACGCACATTATGACGCATCCTCAGGAGAGGCCATTTCAACTCAGCCCCCTGGGTCGCGTGTTCCAGAGGCAGCAGATCAAACATATCTTGTCGCTAATAGCCAATGGGAATGCGAGGCATGCAGTACAGGGATCCATCCTTCGAACCCTGCTCTCCAGTCCTTCCATATGGTATGTCCTGGAGCCATGCAACAGGACTGGAATGTCCCGCAGAAGGAAACCTTGTGGTTTGGGGCAACCTCCAAACTCAGCGTGGGAAAACTTCCTTGGCCTCATGAGGCCCCCACTTCATGAAGGTGCCATCATGGACACATACGCCAGCCTCAGCCAACGTCTGATCCTCAGCCTGACTTCAGATGCAGGAGATTTTGATTCAGCCTCTGCAGAGTGGGCCTGCTCTGCCCTTGGCTCCAATCCTCACACTAGCTTGTGTTTTCAGACTTCCGTCCTCACACTCCTGGCCCACAAACCCTCCCTACTGGGAATTCTGGGGCCACAATGAAGCACTGTGCCTGCCTCCCAGGAGAAAAACATTGTCTATGGCGCTGCCCAGAAACCCCAAATGAGGATCAAACTGCTTGGCCCTCGGCAACACCCCAATTGCATAGGCTACCTTAAACAGTGATGCTCTGTTGCAAATAGCCTGAGCCCAGACCTTCCAACAGACACCGACACAGCTGGCTGCACACCCAGCACATTGGACCCGCCACTGCCTTAGGCCACCATCCATTCCCAACCTGGGTTTTCAGTCATCGGAACCTAGACCTTATCTGCAATCCCTGCACAGGGGGGAACCTGATGCACAAGTCAGAACCCCTCCTACCCCATGGCAAGAAACCTTGCTGCTGGCAGTGAGTCAAACCTTCAGTGTAGGAGAAAAAGGCATGGCCCATGAGGCCACGCCCAAGCGTGAGGGCCGCCTTGGGCACAAACACACATTGTGACCCTCAGCGTGAGTACCTTATTCAAGTAACGCCTCTCAGTGACTGGACCAAGAGCCCGCATATGTGGCTTGCCATGCAAATAGGCACCAAGGACTAACTAGATGGTGTTTATTCCAGTTGAGGGAACCCACTGCTGTGCTCTAGAGTCCCTCTCCTGCGGGTCCCCTGTGGCAGAAAACAGTACTCTTCATTCCCACAGAATGAACACAAACACTTGGGAGCTTGGACAATCCCCCGAGAGGAAGGCTCTTCCTCGGCCTCTGAGACAACCCCTACCCTGACCGGACACTGTAAACGCAACACCTAGAGACAAAATCCTGAGTGACTGCCTCCCACTTGCCCTACTTTGATTTCCAGAGGATCTCCCCTCACGGACTAGAGATCAGGCCTGCCATTACATTGGCCCCTAGCTGAGCCAAGTTTGCTTTTTCAGACATCTGTCCCCACAGCCCTGGCAAACACAGCCTCTAGGCTGGGTCCTCTGGAGCCATACCACAGGACCGTGCCTGCTCTCTCCTGGGAAACTGTGTCCATTCCTTTGGCCACACACCTCCAGAATATGAGAAACCTCAAGGCCTCCGAGGACATCCCACTACTGGGAGCCTCACTGGACTCACAGGGGCATTCGGATACAAGCTGAGCAGCTACATCCATGAATGCATGCACACAGATGTCAACAGAGATAGAAGGTTGAGCCGGACAGGCCTTTAGGCCGTAGTCTCAACTCTTGCTTTGGTTTCCAGGTGTCACTCCTCAGAGGCTTTGGTTCGAAGAACAGGGTATGGGGCTTTCCTGAGGCACGGAACAGAACTCCTCTCGTCTCCACATGGGAAGTTTCCTTGTTGGAGCCGTGTCAAACACCTCATGTTGGAGAATCCTGCAGAGTCCCTGAGCCACCTCCACATTCCAAGCTCTCCCAGGCCACCAAGCCACAGTAGGACTGTTCTTCAGGAGAGACCATTTCAACTTTCCCCTCTGGGTAGCTCACCCAGGTGCCTGCAGATTGAGCCTGCCTTGTCCTGACTAAAGAGTGGGAATATGAGGTGGCGTTCCCAGGCATCCATGCTTAGACACCTGCTCTCGAGTCTTTCCATATGGGGCCTCTTGGAACCATCCAATAGGACTCGACTGTCGTGCAGAAGGTAACCTTCAGTTTTGGAGCAGTTCACAAATCCCATCGTAGGCAAAACTTTCTGGCATCATGAAGCCCCCACACCCTTCAGGAAGAGGCCATGCTGGACAAGAACTCTAGCCTGAGGCACGTCTCCTAGTTGACATGACCTCAGTGCCGGAGATCTCGATTCAGCCTCTGCAGAGTGGGCCTGCCGTGCCCTCGGTCCCAAACCTCACGCTAGCTTGTGTTTTCAGACTTCCTTCCTCACACTCCTGGCAAACAAGCCCTCCGGACTAGGAACTCCAGAACCAAAACCCAGCCCAGTGTCTGCCCAACGGAAGAAAAATGTTTCCCTGTGGGGCTCTCCAGAAAACCCAGATGAGGATCAACCTGCTCGGGCCTCGACGGTACCCGAACTGGATAGGCTGCTCTGGGCACTCATGCTCTGCCTGACACAGCCTGAAGCCAGACGTCCAGACAGACAAGGAGACAGCTGGCCGCACACCCAGCACTTTGGACACGCCATGGTCTTATGCCGTCACCTCATCCTAACCTTGGTTTTCAGATATCTGAACCTAGACATTATATCAATTCTCCACACAGCTGGGTATAGCAAGCACAAAACAGAACTCCTCCTTCCCCATGGCTGTCAAGCTTGCTCTTGGCATGGAGTCACACCTTCAGGGTGGGAGAAACCTTCATGGCCACTGATGCCACACCCAAACTTGAGTGCTGCTTGGGCACAAATTCACACTGTGATCCTCAGCATGAGCCCCATGTTAAAGAAAGGCCTGTCAGGGCCTGGACCAAGAGCCCACATATGGGGCTTGCCAAGCCCCTATGCACCCAATCCTCACCACGGTTTGAATTTTCCAGTCGCCCCGCCCGTACCTGGAGCTCTGCTCTGGAATCCCTTTCTTGGAGAGACCCATGAGCCAGACAACACGACTCCACCCTTCCCACAAAATGACCCCAAACTCTTGGGAGCTGGGACAAATCCCCAGAGAGGGATACTCGTCCACAGTACCTGAGGCCACCGCTCCAATCCACGGCTATCCCGGACACAACATCCAGAGACAAAAGCCTGAAGGAACGCCTCCCACTCGCGCTTGTTTCAGAGGCCCAGGAGCTCCCTCTCCGGCTGTACATCCGGTCTGCCATACCCTAGGCGCCACTCATAAGCTGAGTTTGTATATTCAGACTTCTGTGCCCACAGCCTGGACCCACACAACATCCAGGCTAGGGCCTCTGGACCAAACAGCGAAAGATTGTGCCTGTCCTCTCCAAGGAAAGTGTGCCCAATCCATTGACCACAACCCTACAGTTAGGGAAAAGCTCCAAGGTCCCTGAGGCCATCCATAGTATAGGCCACCCTGGACTAAGAGGGGCTCTCTGACACCAGCGGAGCAACTATCTCCACTTAGGCTCTCACACAGTGTCCCCAGAGACAGAAGGTTGAAATGGACAGGCCCCCAGGCCCTAATCTGAACCTTAGCTTTGGTTTCCATGTTTCCATTCTCAGAGGACTGTTTTCGTAGACCAGCAAATGGTGCTTTTCTGAGGCACCAAACCAAACATCTCTCATCTCCACATGGGCAGCTTTCTTACTGGGATGTATCAAACACTTCAGTTAGGAGAGTTCCGCAGGGCCACTGAACAACCAGCACATTCCATGGTCTCCATGGACCCAAACGCACATTATGACGCATCCTCAGGAGAGGCCATTTCAACTCAGCCCCCTGGGTCGCGTGTTCCAGAGGCAGCAGATCAAACATATCTTGTCGCTAATAGCCAATGGGAATGCGAGGCATGCAGTACAGGGATCCATCCTTCGAACCCTGCTCTCCAGTCCTTCCATATGGTATGTCCTGGAGCCATGCAACAGGACTCGAATATCCCGCAGAAGGAAACCTTGTGGTTTGGGGCAACCTCCAAACTCAGCGTGGGAAAACTTCCTTGGCCTCATGAGGCCCCCACTTCATGAAGGTGCCATCATGGACACTTACGCCAGCCTCAGCCAACGTCTGATCCTCAGCCTGACTTCAGATGCAGGAGATTTTGATTCAGCCTCTGCAGAGTGGGCCTGCTCTGCTTTTGGCTCCAATCCTCACACTAGCTTGTGTTTTCAGACTTCCGTCCTCACACCCCTGGCCCACAAACCCTCCCTACTGGGAATTCTGGGGCCACAATGAAGCACTGTGCCTGCCTCCCAGGAGAAAAACATTGTCTATGGAGCTGCCCAGAAACCCCAAATGAGGATCAAACTGCTTGGCCCTCGGCAACACCCCAATTGCATAGGCTACCTTAAACAGTGATGCTCTGTCGCAAATAGCCTGAGCCCAGACCTTCCAACAGACACCGACACAGCTGGCTGCACACCCAGCACATTGGACCCGCCACTGCCTTAGGCCACCATCCATTCCCAACCTGGGTTTTCACTCATCGGAACCTAGACCTTATCTCTAATCCCTGCACAGGGGGGAACCTGATGCACAAGTCAGAACTCCTCCTACCCCATGGCAAGAAACCTTGCTGCTGGCAGTGAGTCAAACCTTCAGTGTAGGAGAAAAAGGCATGGCCCATGAGGCCACGCCCAAGCGTGAGGGCCGCCTTGGGCACAAACACACATTGTGACCCTCAGCGTGAGTACCTTATTCAAGTAACGCCTCTCAGTGACTGGACCAAGAGCCCGCATATGTGGCTTGCCATGCAAATAGGCACCAAGGACTAACTAGATGGTGTTTATTCCAGTTGAGGGAACCCACTGCTGTGCTCTAGAGTCCCTCTCCTGGGGGGTCCCCTGTGGCAGAAAACAGTACTCTTCATTCCCACAGAATGAACACAAACACTTGGGAGCTTGGACAATACCCCGAGAGGAAGAATCTTCTTCGGCCTCTGAGACAACCCCTACCCTGACCGGACACTGTAAACGCAACACCCAGAGACAAAATCCTGAGTGACTGCCTCCCACTTGCCCTACTTTGATTTCCAGAGGATCTCCCCTCACGGACTAGAGATCAGGCCTGCCATTACATTGGCCCCTAGCTGAGCCAAGTTTGCTTTTTCAGACATCTGTCCCCACAGCCCTGGCAAACACAGCCTCTAGGCTGGGTCTTCTGTAGCCATAGCACAGGACCGTGCCTGCTCTCTCCTGGGAAACTGTGTCCATTCCTTTGCCCACACACCTCCAGAATATGAGAAACCTCAAGGCCTCCGAGGACATCCCACTACTGGGAGCCTCACTGGACTCACAGGGGCATTCGGACACAAGCTGAGCAGCTACATCCATGAATGCATGCACACAGATGTCAACAGAGATAGAAGGTTGAGCCGGACAGGCCTTTAGGCCGTAGTCTCAACTCTTGCTTTGGTTTCCAGGTGTCACTCCTCAGAGGCTTTGGTTCGAAGAACAGGGTATGGGGCTTTCCTCAGGCACGGAACAGAACTCCTCTCATCTCCACATGGGAAGTTTCCTTGTTGGAGCCGTGTCAAACACCTCATGTTGGAGAATCCTGCAGAGTCCCTGAGCCACCTCCACATTCCAAGCTCTCCCAGGCCACCAAGCCACAGTAGGACTCATCTTCAGGAGAGTCCATTTCAACTCTCCCCTCTGGGTAGCTCACCCAGGAGCCCGCAGATTGAGCCTGCCTTGTCCTGACTAAAGAGTGGGAATATGAGGTGGCCTTCCCAGGTATCCATGCTTAGACACCTGCTCTCGAGTCTTTCCATATGGGGCCTCTTGGAACCATCCAATAGGACTCGACTGTCGTGCAGAAGGTAACCTTCAGTTTTGGAGCAGTTCACAAATCCCAACGTAGCCAAAACTTTCTGGCATCATGAAGCCCCCACACACTTCAGGAAGAGTCCATGCTGGACAAGAACTCTAGCCTGAGGCACGTCTCCTAGTTGACATGACCTCAGTGCAGGAGATCTCGATTCAGCCTCTGCAGAGTGGGCCTGCCGTGCCCTCGGTCCCAAACCTCACGCTAGCTTGTGTTTTCAGACTTCCTTCCTCACACTCCTGGCAAACAAGCCCTCCGGACTAGGAACTCCAGAACCAAAACCCAGCCCAGTGTCTGCCCAACGGAAGAAAAACGTTTCCCTGTGGGGCTCTCCAGAAAACCCAGATGAGGATCAACTTGCTCGGGCCTCGACGGTACCCGAACTGGATAGGCTGCTCTGGGCACTCATGCTCTGCCTGACACAGCCTGAAGCCAGACGTCCAGACAGACAAGGAGACAGCTGGCCGCACACCCAGCACTTTGGACACGCCATGGTCTTATGCCGTCACCTCATCCTAACCTTGGTTTTCAGATATCTGAACCTAGACATTATATCAATTCTCTACACAGCTGGGTATAGCAAGCACAAAACAGAACTCCTCCTTCCCCATGGCTGTCAAGCTTGCTCTTGGCATGGAGTCACACCTTCAGGGTGGGAGAAACCTTCATGGCCCCTGATGCCACGCCCAAACTTGAATGCTGCTTGGGCACAAATTCACACTGTGACCCTCAGCATGAGCCCCATGTCAAAGAAAGGCCTGTCAGGGCCTGGACCAAGAGCCCACATATGGGGCTTGCCAAGCCCCTATGCACCCAATCCTCACCACGGTTTGAATTTTCCAGTCGCCCCGCCCGTACCTATAGCTCTGCTCTAGAATCCCTTTCTTGGAGAGACCCATGAGACAGACAACACGACTCCACCCTCCCACAAAATGACCCCAAACTCTTGGGAGCTGGGACAAATCCCCAGAGAGTGATAATCGTCCACAGTACCTGAGGCCACCGCTCCAATCCACGGCTATCCCAGACACTACATCCAGAGACAAAAGCCTGAAGGAATGCCTCCCACTCGCCCTTGTTTCAGAGGCCCAGGAGCTCCCTCTCGGGCTGTACATCCGGCCTGCCATACCCTAGGCGCCACTCATAAGCTGAGTTTGTGTATTCCGACTTCTGTGCCCACAGCCTGGACACACACAACATCCAGGCTAGGGCCTCTGGACCAAACAGTGAAAGATTGTGCCAGCCCTCTCCAAGGAAAGCGTGCCCAATCCATTGACCACATCTCTACAGGTTAGGGAAAAGCTCCAAGGTCCCTGAGGCCATCAATAGTATAGGCCACCCTGAACTAAGAGGGGCTCTCTGACACCAGCAGAGCAACTATCTCCACTTAGACTCTCAGACTGTGTCCCCAGAGACAGAAGGTTGAAATGGACAGGCCCCCAGGCCCTAATCTGAACCTTAGCTTTGGTTTCCATGTTTCCGTTCTCAGAGGACTGTTTTCGTAGACCAGCACATGGGGCTTTTCTGAGGCACCAAACCAAACATCTCTCATCTCCACATGGGCAGCTTTCTTACTGGGATGTATCAAACACTTCAGGTAGGAGAGTCCCGCAGGGCCACTGAACAACCAGCACATTCCATGGTCTCCATGGACCCAAACGCACATTATGACGCATCCTCAGGAGAGGCCATTTCAACTCAGCCCCCTGGGTCGCGTGTTCCAGAGGCAGCAGATCAAACATATCTTGTCGCTAATAGCCAATGGGAATGCGAGGCATGCAGTACAGGGATCCATCCTTCGAACCCTGCTCTCCAGTCCTTCCATATGGTATGTCCTGGAGCCATGCAACAGGACTCGAATGTCCCGCAGAAGGAAACCTTGTGGTTTGGGGCAACCTCCAAACTCAGCGTGGGAAAACTTCCTTGGCCTCATGAGGCCCCCACTTCATGAAGGTGCCATCATGGACACATACGCCAGCCTCAGCCAACGTCTGATCCTCAGCCTGACTTCAGATGCAGGAGATTTTGATTCAGCCTCTGCAGAGTGGGCCTGCTCTGCCCTTGGCTCCAATCCTCACACTAGCTTGTGTTTTCAGACTTCCGTCCTCACCCTCCTGGCCCACAAACCCTCCCTACTGGGAATTCTGGGGCCACAATGAAGCACTGTGCCTGCCTCCCAGGAGAAAAACATTGTCTATGGCGCTGCCCAGAAACCCCAAATGAGGATCAAACTGCTTGGCCCTCGGCAACACCCCAATTGCATAGGCTACCTTAAACAGTGATGCTCTGTCGCAAATAGCCTGAGCCCAGACCTTCCAACAGACACCGACACAGCTGGCTGCACACCCAGCACATTGGACCCGCCACTGCCTTAGGCCACCATCCATTCCCAACCTGGGTTTTCAGTCATCGGAACCTAGACCTTATCTCCAATCCCTGCACAGGGGGGAACCTGATGCACAAGTCAGAACCCCTCCTTCCCCATGGCAAGAAACCTTGCTGCTGGCAGTGAGTCAAACCTTCAGTGTAGGAGAAAACGGCATGGCCCATGACGCCACGCCCAAGCGTGAGGGCCGCCTTGGGCACAAACACACATTGTGACCCTCAGCGTGAGTACCTTATTCAAGTAACGCCTCTCAGTGACTGGACCAAGAGCCCGCATATGTGGCTTGCCATGCAAATAGGCACCCAGGACTAACTAGATGGTGTGTATTCCAGTTGAGGGAACCCACTGCTGTGCTCTAGAGTCCCTCTCCTGGGGGGTCCCCTGTGGCAGAAAACAGTACTCTTCATTCCCACAGAATGAACACAAACACTTGGGAGCTTGGACAATCCCCCGAGAGGAAGGCTCTTCCTCGGCCTCTGAGACAACCCCTACCCTGACCGGACACTGTAAACGCAACACCCAGAGACAAAATCCTGAGTGACTGCCTCCCACTTGCCCTACTTTGATTTCCAGAGGATCTCCCCTCACGGACTAGAGATCAGGCCTGCCATCACATTGGCCCCTAGCTGAGCCAAGTTTGCTTTTTCAGACATCTGTCCCCACAGCCCTGGCAAACACAGCCTCTAGGCTGGGTCTTATGTAGCCATAGCACAGGACCGTGCCTGCTCTCTCCTGGGAAACTGTGTCCATTCCTTTGCCCACACACCTCCAGAATATGAGAAACCTCAAGGCCTCCGAGGACATCCCACTACTGGGAGCCTCACTGGACTCACAGGGGCATTCGGACACAAGCTGAGCAGCTACATCCATGAATGCATGCACACAGATGTCAACAGAGATAGAAGGTTGAGCCGGACAGGCCTTTAGGCCGTAGTCTCAACTCTTGCTTTGGTTTCCAGGTGTCACTCCTCAGAAGCTTTGGTTCGAAGAACAGGGTATGGGGCTTTCCTCAGGCACGGAACAGAACTCCTCTCATCTCCACATGGGAAGTTTCCTTGTTGGAGCCGTGTCAAACACCTCATGTTGGAGAATCCTGCAGAGTCCCTGAGCCACCTCCACATTCCAAGGTATCCCAGGCCACCAAGCCACAGTAGGACTCATCTTCAGGAGAGTCCATTTCAACTCTCCCCTCTGGGTAGCTCACCCAGGAGCCCGCAGATTGAGCCTGCCTTGTCCTGACTAAAGAGTGGGAATATGAGGTGGCCTTCCCAGGCATCCATGCTTAGACACCTGCTCTCGAGTCTTTCCATATGGGGCCTCTTGGAACCATCCAATAGGACTCGACTGTCGTGCAGAAGGTAACCTTCAGTTTTGGAGCAGTTCACAAATCCCATCGTAGGCAAAAATTTCTGGCCTCATGAAGCCCCCACACACTTCAGGAAGAGTCCATGCTGGACAACAACTCTAGCCTGAGGCACGTCTCCTACTTGACATGACCTCAGTGCAGGAGATCTCGATTCAGCCTCTGCAGAGTGGGCCTGCCGTGCCCTCGGTCCCAAACCTCACGCTAGCTTGTGTTTTCAGACTTCCTTCCTCACACTCCTGGCAAACAAGCCCTCCGGACTAGGAACTCCAGAACCAAAACCCAGCCCAGTGTCTGCCCAACGGAAGAAAAACGTTTCCCTGTGGGGCTCTCCAGAAAACCCAGATGAGGATCAACCTGCTCGGGCCTCGACGGTACCCGAACTGGATAGGCTGCTCTGGGCACTCATGCTCTGCCTGACACAGCCTGAAGCCAGACGTCCAGACAGACAAGGAGACAGCTGGCCGCACACCCAGCACTTCGGACACGCCATGGTCTTATGCCGTCACCTCATCCTAACCTTGGTTTTCAGATATCTGAACCTAGACATTATATCAATTCTCCACACAGCTGGGTATAGCAAGCACAAAACAGAACTCCTCCTTCCCCATGGCTGTCAAGCTTGCTCTTGGCATGGAGTCACACCTTCAGGGTGGGAGAAACCTTCATGGCCCCTGATGCCACGCCCAATCTTGAGTGCTGCTTGGGCACAAATTCACACTGTGACCCTCAGCATGAGCCCCAATTCAAAGAAAGGACTGTCAGGTCCTGGACCAAGAGCCCACATATGGGGCTTGCCAAGCCCCTATGCACCCAATCCTCACCACGGTTTGAATTTTCCAGTCGCCCCGCCCGTACCTATAGCTCTGCTCTAGAATCCCTTTCTTGGAGAGACCCATGAGACAGACAACACGACTCCACCCTTCCCACAAAATGACCCCAAACTCTTGGGAGCTGGGACAAATCCCCAGAGAGTGATAATCGTCCACAGTACCTGAGGCCACCGCTCCAATCCACGGCTATCCCGGACACTACATCCAGAGACAAAAGCCTGAAGGAATGCCTCCCACTCGCCCTTGTTTCAGAGGCCCAGGAGCTCCCTCTCGGGCTGTACATCCAGCCTGCCATACCCTAGGCGCCAATAATAAGCTGAGTTTGTGTATTCCGACTTCTGTGCCCACAGCCTGGACACACACAACATCCAGGCTAGGGCCTCTGGACCAAACAGTGAAAGATTGTGCCAGCCCTCTCCAAGGAAAGCGTGCCCAATCCATTGACCACATCCCTACAGGTTAGGGAAAAGCTCCAAGGTCCCTGAGGCCATCAATAGTATAGGCCACCCTGAACTAAGAGGGGCTCTCTGACACCAGCAGAGCAACTATCTCCACTTAGACTCTCAGACTGTGTCCCCAGGGACAGAAGGTTGAAATGGACAGGCCCCCAGGCCCTAATCTGAACCTTAGCTTTGGTTTCCATGTTTCCGTTCTCAGAGGACTGTTTTCGTAGACCAGCACATGGGGCTTTTCTGAGGCACCAAACCAAACATCTCTCATCTCCACATGGGCAGCTTTCTTACTGGGATGTATCAAACACTTCAGGTAGGAGAGTCCCGCAGGGCCACTGAACAACCAGCACATTCCATGGTCTCCATGGACCCAAACGCACATTATGACGCATCCTCAGGAGAGGCCATTTCAACTCAGCCCCCTGGGTCGCGTGTTCCAGAGGCAGCAGATCAAACATATCTTGTCGCTAATAGCCAATGGGAAAGCGAGGCATGCAGTACAGGGATCCATCCTTCGAACCCTGCTCTCCAGTCCTTCCATATGGTATGTCCTGGAGCCATGCAACAGGACTCGAATGTCCCGCAGAAGGAAACCTTGTGGTTTGGGGCAACCTCCAAACTCAGCGTGGGAAAACTTCCTTGGCCTCATGAGGCCCCCACTTCATGAAGGTGCCATCATGGACACATATGCCAGCCTCAGCCAACGTCTGATCCTCAGGCTGACTCCAGATGCAGGAGATTTTGATTCAGCCTCTGCAGAGTGGGCCTGCTCTGCCCTTGGCTCCAATCCTCACACTAGCTTGTGTTTTCAGACTTCCGTCCTCACCCACCTGGCCCACAAACCCTCCCTACTGGGAATTCTGGGGCCACAATGAAGCACTGTGCCTGCCTCCCAGGAGAAAAACCTTGTCTATGGCGCTGCCCAGAAACCCCAAATGAGGATCAAACTGCTTGGCCCTCGGCAACACCCCAATTGCATAGGCTACCTTAAACAGTGATGCTCTGTCGCAAATAGCCTGAGCCCAGACCTTCCAACAGACACCGACACAGCTGGCTGCACACCCAGCACATTGGACCCGCCACTGCCTTAGGCCACCATCCATTCCCAACCTGGGTTTTCAATCATCGGAACCTAGACCTTATCTCCAATCCCTGCACAGGGGGGAACCTGATGCACAAGTCAGAACCCCTCCTACCCCATGGCAAGAAACCTTGCTGCTGGCAGTGAGTCAAACCTTCAGTGTAGGAGAAAACGGCATGGCCCATGACGCCACGCCCAAGCGTGAGGGCCGCCTTGGGCACAAACACACATTGTGACCCTCAGCGTGAGTACCTTATTCAAGTAACGCCTCTCAGTGACTGGACCAAGAGCCCGCATATGTGGCTTGCCATGCCCATAGGCACCCAGGACTAACTAGATGGTGTGTATTCCAGTTGAGGGAACCCACTGCTGTGCTCTAGAGTCCCTCTCCTGGGGGGTCCCCTGTGGTAGAAAACAGTACTCTTCATTCCCACAGAATGAACACAAACACTTGGGAGCTTGGACAATCCCCCGAGAGGAAGGCTCTTTCTCGGCCTCTGAGACAACCCCTACCCTTACCGGACACTGTAAACGCAACACCCAGAGACAAAATCCTGAGTGACTGCCTCCCACTTGCCCTACTTTGATTTCCAGAGGATCTCCCCTCACGGACTAGAGATCAGGCCTGCCATTACATTGGCCCCTAGCTGAGCCAAGTTTGCTTTTTCAGACATCTGTCCCCACAGCCCTGGCAAACACAGCCTCTAGGCTGGGTCCTCTGGAGCCATACCACAGGACCGTGCCTGCTCTCTCCTGGGAAACTGTGTCCATTCCTTTGGCCACACACCTCCAGAATATGAGAAACCTCAAGGCCTCCGAGGACATCCCACTACTGGGAGCCTCACTGGACTCACAGGGGCATTCGGACACAAGCTGAGCAGCTACATCCATGAATGCATGCACACAGATGTCAACAGAGATAGAAGGTTGAGCCGGACAGGCCTTTAGGCCGTAGTCTCAACTCTTGCTTTGGTTTCCAGGTGTCACTCCTCAGAGGCTTTGGTTCGAAGAACAGGGTATGGGGCTTTCCTGAGGAACGGAACAGAACTCCTCTCGTCTCCACATGGGAAGTTTCCTTGTTGGAGCCGTGTCAAACACCTCATGTTGGAGAATCCTGCAGAGTCCCTGAGCCACCTCCACATTCCAAGGTCTCCCAGGCCACCAAGCCACAGTAGGACTCATCTTCAGGAGAGTCCATTTCAGCTCTCCCTTCTGGGTAGCTCACCCAGGAGCCCGCAGATTGAGCCTGCCTTGTCCTGACTAAAGAGTGGGAATATGAGGTGGCGTTCCCAGGCATCCATGCTTAGACACCTGCTCTTGAGTCTTTCATATGGGGCCTCTTGGAACCATCCAATAGGACTCGACTGTCGTGCAGAAGGTAACCTTCAGTTTTGGAGCAGTTCACAAATCCCATCGTAGCCAAAACTTTCTGGCCTCATGGAGCCCCCACACCCTTCAGGAAGAGGCCATGCTGGACAAAAACTCTAGCCTGAGGCACGTCTCATAATTGACATGACCTCAGTGCAGGAGATCTTGATTCTGCCTCTGCAGAGTGGGCCTGCTGTGCCCTCGGTCCCAAACCACACGCTAGCTTGTGTTTTCAGACTTCCTTCCTCACACTCCTGGCAAACAAGCCCTCCGGACTAGGAACTCCGGAACCAAAACCCAGCCCAGTGTCTGCCCAACGGAAGAAAAACGTTTCCCTGTGGGGCTCTCCAGAAAACCCAGATGAGGATCAACCTGCTCGGGCCTCGACGGTACCCGAACTGGATAGGCTGCTCTGGGCACTCATGCTCTGCCTGACACAGCCTGAAGCCAGACGTCCAGACAGACAAGGAGACAGCTGGCCGCACACCCAGCACTTCGGACACGCTATGGTCTTATGCCGTCACCTCATCCAAACCTTGGTTTTCAGATATCTGAACCTAGACATTATATCAATTTTCCACACAGCTGCGTATAGCAAGCACAAAACTGAACTCCTCCTTCCCCTTGGCTGTCAAGCTTGCTCTTGGCATGGAGTCACACGTTCAGGGTGGGAGAAACCTTCATGGCCCCTGATGCCACGCCCAAACTTGAGTGCTGCTTGGGCACAAATTCACACTGTGACCCTCAGCATGAGCCCCATGTCAAAGAAAGGCCTGTCAGGGCCTGGACCAAGAGCCCACATATGGGGCTTGCCAAGCCCCTATGCACCCAATCCTCACCACGGTTTGAATTTTCAAGTCACCCCGCCCGTACCTGGAGCACTGCTCTGGAATCCCTTTCTTGGAGAGACCCATGAGCCAGACAACACGACTCCACCCTTCCCACAAAATGACCCCAAACTCTTGGGAGCTGGGACAAATCCCCAGAGAGGGATACTCATCCACAGTACCTGAGGCCACCGCTCCAATCCACGGCTATCCCGGACACAACATCCAGAGACAAAAGCCTGAAGGAACGCCTCCCACTCGCCCTTGTTTCAGAGGCCCAGGAGCTCCCTCTCGGGCTATACATCCGGCCGGACATACCCTAGGCTCCACTCATAAGCTGACTTTGTGTATTCAGACTTCTGTGCCCACAGCCTGGACCCACACAACATCCAGGCTAGGGCCTCTGGACCAAACAGCGAAAGATTGTTCCTGCCCTCTCCAAGGAAAGCGTGCCCAATCCATTGACCACAACCCTACAGGTTAGGGAAAAGCTCCAAGATCCCTGAGGCCATCAATAGTATAGGCCACCCTGGACTAAGAGGGGCTCTCTGACACCAGCGGAGCAACTATCTCCACTTAGACTCTCAGACAGTGTCCCCAGAGACAGAAGGTTGAAATGGACAGGCCCCCAGGCCCTAATCTGAACCTTAGCTTTGGTTTCCATGTTTCCGTTCTCAGAGGACTGTTTTCGTAGACCAGCACATGGGGCTTTTCTGAGGCACCAAACCAAACATCTCTCATCTCCACATGGGCAGCTTTCTTACTGGGATGTATCAAACACTTCAGGTAGGAGAGTTCCGCAGGGCCACTGAACAACCAGCACATTCCAAGGTCTCCATGGACCCAAACGCACATTATGACGCATACTCAGGAGAGGCCATTTCAAATCAGCCCCCTGGGTCGCGTGTTCCAGAGGCAGCAAGATCAAACATATCTTGTTGCTAATAGCCAATGGGAATGCGAGGCATGCTGTACAGGGATCCATCCTTCAAACCCTGCTCTCCAGTCCTTCCATATGGTATGTCCTGGAGCCATGCAACAGGACTCGAATGTCCCGCAGAAGGAAACCTTGTGGTTTGGGGCAACCTCCAAACTCAGCGTGGGAAAACTTCCTTGGCCTCATGAGGCCCCCACTTCATGAAGGTGCCATCATGGACACATACTCCAGCCTCAGCCAACGTCTGATCCTCAGGCTGACTCCAGATGCAGGAGATTTTGATTCAGCCTCTGCAGAGTGGGCCTGCTCTGCCCTTGGCTCCAATCCTCACACTAGCTTGTGTTTTCAGACTTCTGTCCTCACACTCCTGGCCCACAAACCCTCCCTACAGGTAATTCTGGGGCCACAGTGAAGCACTGTGCCTGCCTCCCAGGAGAAAAACATTGTCTATGGCGCTGCCCAGAAACCCTAAATGAGGATCAAACTGCTTGGCCCTCGGCAACACCCCAATTGCATAGGCTACCTTAAACAGTGATGCTCTGTCGCAAATAGCCTGAGCCCAGACCTTCCAACAGACACCGACACAGCTGGCTGCACACCCCGCATATTGGACCCACCACTTCCTTAGGCCACCATCCATTCCCAACCTGGGTTTTCAGTCATTGGAACCTAGACCTTATCTCCAATCCCTGCACAGGGGGGAACCTGATGCACAAGTCAGAACCCCTACTACCCCATGGCAAGAAACCTTGCTGCTGGCAGTGAGTCAAACCTTCAGTGTAGGAGAAAACGGCATGGCCCATGAGGCCACACCCAAGCGTGAGGGCCGCCTTGGGCACAAACACACATTGTGACCCTCAGCGTGAGTACCTTATTCAAGTAACGCCTCTCAGTGACTGGACCAAGAGCCCGCATATGTGGCTTGCCATGCAAATAGGCACCCAGGACTAACTAGATGGTGTGTATTCCAGTTGAGGGAACCCATTGCTGTGCTCTAGAGTCCCTCTTCTGGGGAGTCCCCTGTGGCAGAAAACAGTACTCTTCATTCCCACAGAATGAACACAAACACTTGGGAGCTTGGACAATCCCCCGAGAGGAAGGCTCTTCCTCGGCCTCTGAGACAACCCCTACCCTGACCGGACACTGTAAACGCAACACCCAGAGACAAAATCCTGAGTGACTGCCTCCCACTTGCCCTACTTTGATTTCCAGAGGATCTCCCCTCACGGACTAGAGATCAGGCCTGCCATTACATTGGCCCCTAGCTGAGCCAAGTTTGCTTTTTCAGACATCTGTCCCCACAGCCCTGGCAAACACAGCCTCTAGGCTGGGTCCTCTGGAGCCATACCACAGGACCGTGCCTGCTCTCTCCTGGGAAACTGTGTCCATTCCTTTGGCCACACACCTCCAGAATATGAGAAACCTCAAGGCCTCCGAGGACATCCCACTACTGGGAGCCTCACTGGACTCACACCGGCATTCGGACACAAGCTGAGAAGCTACATCCATGAATGCATGCACACAGATGTCAACAGAGATAGAAGGTTGAGCCGGACAGGCCTTTAGGCCGTAGTCTCAACTCTTGCTTTGGTTTCCAGGTGTCACTCCTCAGAGGCTTTGGTTCGAAGAACAGGGTATGGGGCTTTCCTGAGGAACGGAACAGAACTCCTCTCGTCTCCACATGGGAAGTTTCCTTGTTGGAGCCGTGTCAAACACCTCATGTTGGAGAATCCTGCAGAGTCCCTGAGCCACCTCCACATTCCAAGGTCTCCCAGGCCACCAAGCCACAGTAGGACTCATCTTCAGGAGAGTCCATTTCAGCTCTCCCTTCTGGGTAGCTCACCCAGGAGCCCGCAGATTGAGCCTGCCTTGTCCTGACTAAAGAGTGGGAATATGAGGTGGCGTTCCCAGGCATCCATGCTTAGACACCTGCTCTTGAGTCTTTCATATGGGGCCTCTTGGAACCATCCAATAGGACTCGACTGTCGTGCAGAAGGTAACCTTCAGTTTTGGAGCAGTTCACAAATCCCATCGTAGCCAAAACTTTCTGGCCTCATGGAGCCCCCACACCCTTCAGGAAGAGGCCATGCTGGACAAAAACTCTAGCCTGAGGCACGTCTCATAATTGACATGACCTCAGTGCAGGAGATCTTGATTCAGCCTCTGCAGAGTGGGCCTGCCGTGCCCTCGGTCCCAAACCACACGCTAGCTTGTGTTTTCAGACTTCCTTCCTCACACTCCTGGCAAACAAGCCCTCCGGACTAGGAACTCCGGAACCAAAACCCAGCCCAGTGTCTGCCCAACGGAAGAAAAACGTTTCCCTGTGGGGCTCTCCAGAAAACCCAGATGAGGATCAACCTGCTCGGGCCTCGACGGTACCCGAACTGGATAGGCTGCTCTGGGCACTCATGCTCTGCCTGACACAGCCTGAAGCCAGACGTCCAGACAGACAAGGAGACAGCTGGCCGCACACCCAGCACTTCGGACACGCTATGGTCTTATGCCGTCACCTCATCCAAACCTTGGTTTTCAGATATCTGAACCTAGACATTATATCAATTTTCCACACAGCTGCGTATAGCAAGCACAAAACTGAACTCCTCCTTCCCCATGGCTGTCAAGCTTGCTCTTGGCATGGAGTCACACGTTCAGGGTGGGAGAAACCTTCATGGCCCCTGATGCCACGCCCAAACTTGAGTGCTGCTTGGGCACAAATTCACACTGTGACCCTCAGCATGAGCCCCATGTCAAAGAAAGGCCTGTCAGGGCCTGGACCAAGAGCCCACATATGGGGCTTGCCAAGCCCCTATGCACCCAATCCTCACCACGGTTTGAATTTTAAAGTCACCCCGCCCGTACCTGGAGCACTGCTCTGGAATCCCTTTCTTGGAGAGACCCATGAGCCAGACAACACGACTCCACCCTTCCCACAAAATGACCCCAAACTCTTGGGAGCTGGGACAAATCCCCAGAGAGGGATACTCATCCACAGTACCTGAGGCCACCGCTCCAATCCACGGCTATCCCGGACACAACATCCAGAGACAAAAGCCTGAAGGAACGCCTCCCACTCGCCCTTGTTTCAGAGGCCCAGGAGCTCCCTCTCGGGCTATACATCCGGCCGGACATACCCTAGGCTCCACTCATAAGCTGACTTTGTGTATTCAGACTTCTGTGCCCACAGCCTGGACCCACACAACATCCAGGCTAGGGCCTCTGGACCAAACAGCTAAAGATTGTTCCTGCCCTCTCCAAGGAAAGCGTGCCCAATCCATTGACCACAACCCTACAGGTTAGGGAAAAGCTCCAAGATCCCTGAGGCCATCAATAGTATAGGCCACCCTGGACTAAGAGGGGCTCTCTGACACCAGCGGAGCAACTATCTCCACTTAGACTCTCAGACAGTGTCCCCAGAGACAGAAGGTTGAAATGGACAGGCCCCCAGGCCCTAATCTGAACCTTAGCTTTGGTTTCCATGTTTCCGTTCTCAGAGGACTGTTTTCGTAGACCAGCACATGGGGCTTTTCTGAGGCACCAAACCAAACATCTCTCATCTCCACATGGGCAGCTTTCTTACTGGGATGTATCAAACACTTCAGGTAGGAGAGTTCCGCAGGGCCACTGAACAACCAGCACATTCCAAGGTCTCCATGGACCCAAACGCACATTATGACGCATACTCAGGAGAGGCCATTTCAAATCAGCCCCCTGGGTCGCGTGTTCCAGAGGCAGCAAGATCAAACATATCTTGTTGCTAATAGCCAATGGGAATGCGAGGCATGCTGTACAGGGATCCATCCTTCAAACCCTGCTCTCCAGTCCTTCCATATGGTATGTCCTGGAGCCATGCAACAGGACTCGAATGTCCCGCAGAAGGAAACCTTGTGGTTTGGGGCAACCTCCAAACTCAGCGTGGGAAAACTTCCTTGGCCTCATGAGGCCCCCACTTCATGAAGGTGCCATCATGGACACATACGCCAGCCTCAGCCAACGTCTGATCCTCAGGCTGACTCCAGATGCAGGAGATTTTGATTCAGCCTCTGCAGAGTGGGCCTGCTCTGCCCTTGGCTCCAATCCTCACACTAGCTTGTGTTTTCAGACTTCTGTCCTCACACTCCTGGCCCACAAACCCTCCCTACAGGGAATTCTGGGGCCACAGTGAAGCACTGTGCCTGCCTCCCAGGAGAAAAACATTGTCTATGGCGCTGCCCAGAAACCCTAAATGAGGATCAAACTGCTTGGCCCTCGGCAACACCCCAATTGCATAGGCTACCTTAAACAGTGATGCTCTGTCGCAAATAGCCTGAGCCCAGACCTTCCAACAGACACCGACACAGCTGGCTGCACACCCCGCATATTGGACCCGCCACTTCCTTAGGCCACCATCCATTCCCAACCTGGGTTTTCAGTCATTGGAACCTAGACCTTATCTCCAATCCCTGCACAGGGGGGAACCTGATGCACAAGTCAGAACCCCTACTACCCCATGGCAAGAAACCTTGCTGCTGGCAGTGAGTCAAACCTTCAGTGTAGGAGAAAACGGCATGGCCCATGAGGCCACACCCAAGCGTGAGGGCCGCCTTGGGCACAAACACACATTGTGACCCTCAGCGTGAGTACCTTATTCAAGTAACGCCTCTCAGTGACTGGACCAAGAGCCCGCATATGTGGCTTGCCATGCAAATAGGCACCCAGGACTAACTAGATGGTGTGTATTCCAGTTGAGGGAACCCATTGCTGTGCTCTAGAGTCCCTCTTCTGGGGAGTCCCCTGTGGCAGAAAACAGTACTCTTCATTCCCACAGAATGAACACAAACACTTGGGAGCTTGGACAATCCCCCGAGAGGAAGGCTCTTCCTCGGCCTCTGAGACAACCCCTACCCTGACCGGACACTGTAAACGCAACACCCAGAGACAAAATCCTGAGTGACTGCCTCCCACTTGCCCTACTTTGATTTCCAGAGGATCTCCCCTCACGGACTAGAGATCAGGCCTGCCATTACATTGGCCCCTAGCTGAGCCAAGTTTGCTTTTTCAGACATCTGTCCCCACAGCCCTGGCAAACACAGCCTCTAGGCTGGGTCCTCTGGAGCCATACCACAGGACCGTGCCTGCTCTCTCCTGGGAAACTGTGTCCATTCCTTTGGCCACACACCTCCAGAATATGAGAAACCTCAAGGCCTCCGAGGACATCCCACTACTGGGAGCCTCACTGGACTCACACCGGCATTCGGACACAAGCTGAGAAGCTACATCCATGAATGCATGCACACAGATGTCAACAGAGATAGAAGGTTGAGCCGGACAGGCCTTTAGGCCGTAGTCTCAACTCTTGCTTTGGTTTCCAGGTGTCACTCCTCAGAGGCTTTGGTTCGAAGAACAGGGTATGGGGCTTTCCTGAGGCACGGAACAGAACTCCTCTCGTCTCCACATGGGAAGTTTCCTTGTTGGAGCCGTGTCAAACACCTCATGTTGGAGAATCCTGCAGAGTCCCTGAGCCACCTCCACATTCCAAGCTCTCCCAGGCCACCAAGCCACAGTAGGACTCATCTTCAGGAGAGTCCATTTCAACTGTCCCCTCTGGGTAGCTCACCCAGGAGCCCGCAGATTGAACCTGCCTTGTCCTGACTAAAGAGTGGGAATATGAGGTGGCGTTCCCAGGCATCCATGCTTAGACACCTGCTCTCGAGTTTTTCCATATGGGGCCTCTTGGAACCATCCAATAGGACTCGACTGTCGTGCAGAAGGTAACCTTCAGTTTTGGAGCAGTTCACAAATCCCATCGTAGCCAAAACTTTCTGGCCTCATGAAGCCCCCACACCCTTCAGGAAGAGGCCATGGTGGACAAGAACTCTAGCCTGAGGCACGTCTCATAGTTGACATGACCTCAGTGCAGGAGATCTCGATTCAGCCTCTGCAGAGTGGGCCTGCCGTGCCCTCGGTCCCAAACCTCACGCTAGCTTGTGTTTTCAGACTTCCTTCCTCACACTCCTGGCAAACAAGCCCTCCGGACTAGGAACTCCAGAACCAAAACCCAGCCCAGTGTCTGCCCAACGGAAGAAAAACGTTTCCCTGTGGGGCTCTCCAGAAAACCCAGATGAGGATCAACCTGCTCGGGCCTCGACGGTACCCGAACTGGATAGGCTGCTCTGGGCACTCATGCTCTGCCTGACACAGCCTGAAGCCAGACGTCCAGACAGACAAGGAGACAGCTGGCCGCACACACAGCACTTCGGACACGCCATGGTCTTATGCCGTCACCTCATCATAACCTTGGTTTTCAGATATCTGAACCTAGACATTATATCAATTCTCCACACAGCTGGGTATAGCAAGCACAAAACAGAACTCTTCCTTCCCCATGGATGTCAAGCTTGCTATTGGCATGGAGTCACACCTTCAGGGTGGGAGAAACCTTCATGGCCCCTGATGCCACGCCCAATCTTGAGTGCTGCTTGGGCACAAATTCACACTGTGACCCTCAGCATGAGCCCCATGTCAAAGAAAGGCCTGTCAGGGCCTGGACCAAGAGCCCACATATGGGGCTTGCCAAGCCCCTATTCACCCAATCCTCACCACGGTTTGAAATTTCCAGTCGCCCCGCCCGTACCTGGAGCTCTGCTCTGGAATCCCTTTCTTGGAGAGACCCATGAGCCAGACAACACGACTCCACCCTTCCCACAAAATGACCCCAAACTCTTGGGAGCTGGGACAAATCCCCAGAGAGGGATACTCGTCCACAGTACCTGAGGCCACCGCTCCAATCCACGGCTATCCCGGACACACCATCCAGAGACAAAAGCCTGAAGGAATTCCTCCCACTCGCCCTTGTTTCAGAGGCCCAGGAGCTCCCTCTCGGGCTGTACATCCGGCCTGCCATACCCTAGGCGCCACTCATAAGCTGACTTTGTGTATTCAGACTTCTGTGCCCACAGCCTGGACCCTCACAACATCCAGGCTAGGGCCTCTGGACCAAACAGCGAAAGATTGTGCCTGCCCTCTCCAAGGAAAGCGTGCCCAATCCATTGACCATAACCCTACAGGTTAGGGAAAAGCTCCAAGGTCCCTGAGGCCATCAATAGTATAGGCCACCCTGGACTAAGAGGGGCTCTCTGACACCAGCGGAGCAACTATCTCCACTTAGACTCTCACACAGTGTCCCCAGAGACAGAAGGTTGAAATGGACAGGCCCCCAGGCCCTAATCTGAACCTTAGCTTTCGTTTCCATGTTTCCGTTCTCAGAGGACTGTTTTCGTAGACCAGCACATGGGGCTTTTCTGAGGCACCAAACCAAACATCTCTCATCTCCACATGGGCAGCTTTCTTACTGGGATGTATCAAACACTTCAGGTAGGAGAGTTCCGCAGGGCCACTGAACAACCAGCACATTCCAAGGTCTCCATGGACCCAAACGCACATTATGACGCATCCTCAGGAGAGGCCATTTCAACTCAGCCCCCTGGGTCGCGTGTTCCAGAGGCAGCAGATCAAACATATCTTGTTGCTAATAGCCAATGGGAATGCGAGGCATGCTGTACAGGGATCCATCCTTCAAACCCTGCTCTCCAGTCCTTCCATATGGTATGTCCTGGAGCCATGCAACAGGACTCGAATGTCCCGCAGAAGGAAACCTTGTGGTTTGGGGCAACCTCCAAACTCAGCGTGGGAAAACTTCCTTGGCCTCATGAGGCCCCCACTTCATGAAGGTGCCATCATGGACACATACTCCAGCCTCAGCCAACGTCTGATCCTCAGGCTGACTCCAGATGCAGGAGATTTTGATTCAGCCTCTGCAGAGTGGGCCTGCTCTGCCCTTGGCTCCAATCCTCACACTAGCTTGTGTTTTCAGACTTCCGTCCTCACACTCCTGGCCCACAAACCCTCCCTACTGGGAATTCTGGGGCCACAATGAAGCACTGTGCCTGCCTCCCAGGAGAAAAACATTGTCTATGGCGCTGCCCAGAAACCCCAAATGAGGATCAAACTGCTTGGCCCTCGGCAACACCCCAATTGCATAGGCTACCTTAAACAGTGATGCTCTGTCGCAAATAACCTGAGCCCAGACCTTCCAACAGACACCGACACAGCTGGCTGCACACCCCGCATATTGGACCCGCCACTTCCTTAGGCCACCATCCATTCCCAACCTGGGTTTTCAGTCATTGGAACCTAGACCTTATCTCCAATCCCTGCACAGGGGGGAACCTGATGCACAAGTCAGAACCCCTACTACCCCATGGCAAGAAACCTTGCTGCTGGCAGTGAGTCAAACCTTCAGTGTAGGAGAAAACGGCATGGCCCATGAGGCCACGCCCAAGCGTGAGGGCCGCCTTGGGCACAAACACACATTGTGACCCTCAGCGTGAGTACCTTATTCAAGTAACGCCTCTCAGTGACTGGACCAAGAGCCCGCATATGTGGCTTGCCATGCAAATAGGCACCCAGGACTAACTAGATGGTGTGTATTCCAGTTGAGGGAACCCACTGCTGTGCTCTAGAGTCCCTCTCCTGGGGGGTCCCCTGTGGCAGAAAACAGTACTCTTCATTCCCACAGAATGAACACAAACACTTGGGAGCTTGGACAATCCCCCGAGAGGAAGGCTCTTCCTCGGCCTCTGAGACAACCCCTACCCTGACCGGACACTGTAAACGCAACACCCAGAGACAAAATCCTGAGTGACTGCCTCCCACTTGCCCTACTTTGATTTCCAGAGGATCTCCCCTCACGGACTAGAGATCAGGCCTGCCATTACATTGGCCCCTAGCTGAGCCAAGTTTGCTTTTTCAGACATCTGTCCCCACAGCCCTGGCAAACACAGCCTCTAGGCTGGGTCCTCTGGAGCCATACCACAGGACCGTGTCTGCTCTCTCCTGGGAAACTGTGTCCATTCCTTTGGCCACACACCTCCAGAATATGAGAAACCTCAAGGCCTCCGAGGACATCCCACTACTGGGAGCCTCACTGGACTCACAGGGGCATTCGGATACAAGCTGAGCAGCTACATCCATGAATGCATGCACACAGATGTCAACAGAGATAGAAGGTTGAGCCGGAAAGGCCTTTAGGCCGTAGTCTCAACTCTTGCTTTGGTTTCCAGGTGTCACTCCTCAGAGGCTTTGGTTCGAAGAACAGGGTATGGGGCTTTCCTGAGGCACGGAACAGAACTCCTCTCATCTCCACATGGGAAGTTTCCTTGTTGGAGCCGTGTCAAACACCTCATGTTGGAGAATCCTGCAGAGTCCCTGAGCCACCTCCACATTCCAAGGTCTCCCAGGCCACCAAGCCACAGTAGGACTCATCTTCAGGAGAGTCCATTTCAACTCTCCCCTCTGGGTAGCTCACCCAGGAGCCCGCAGATTGAACCTGCCTTGTCCTGACTAAAGAGTGGGAATATGAGGTGGCGTTCCCAGGCATCCATGCTTAGACACCTGCTCTCGAGTCTTTCCATATGGGGCCTCTTGGAACTATCCAATAGGACTCGACTGTCGTGCAGAAGGTAACCTTCAGTTTTGGAGCAGTTCACAAATCCCAACGTAGCCAAAACTTTCTGGCCTCATGAAGCCCCCACACCCTTCAGGAAGAGGCCATGGTGGACAAGAACTCTAGCCTGAGGCACGTCTCATAGTTGACATGACCTCAGTGCAGGAGATCTCGATTCAGCCTCTGCAGAGTGGGCCTGCCGTGCCCTCGGTCCCAAACCTCACGCTAGCTTGTGTTTTCAGACTTCCTTCCTCACACTCCTGGCAAACAAGCCCTCCGGACTAGGAACTCCAGAACCAAAACCCAGCCCAGTGTCTGCCCAACGGAAGAAAAACGTTTCCCTGTGGGTCTCTCCAGAAAACCCAGATGAGGATCAACCTGCTCGGGCCTCGACGGTACCCGAACTGGATAGGCTGCTCTGGGCACTCATGCTCTGCCTGACACAGCCTGAAGCCAGACGTCCAGACAGACAAGGAGACAGCTGGCCGCACACACAGCACTTCGGACACGCCATGGTCTTATGCCGTCACCTCATCCTAACCTTGGTTTTCAGATATCTGAACCTAGAGATTATATCAATTCTCCACACAGCTGGGTATAGCAAGCACAAAACAGAACTCCTCCTTCCCCATGGATGTCAAGCTTGCTATTGGCATGGAGTCACACCTTCAGGGTGGGAGAAACCTTCATGGCCCCTGATGCCACGCCCAATATTGAGTGCTGCTTGGGCACAAATTCACACTGTGACCCTCAGCATGAGCCCCATGTCAAAGAAAGGCCTGTCAGGGCCTGGACCAAGAGCCCACATATGGGGCTTGCCAAGCCCCTATGCACCCAATCCTCACCACGGTTTGAATTTTCCAGTCGCCCCGCCCGTACCTGGAGCTCTGCTCTGGAATCCCTTTCTTGGAGAGACCCATGAGCCAGACAACACGACTCCACCCTTCCCATAAAATGACCCCAAACTCTTGGGAGCTGGGACAAATCCCCAGAGAGGGATACTCGTCCACAGTACCTGAGGCCACCGCTCCAATCCACGGCTATCCCGGACACACCATCCAGAGACAAAAGCCTGAAGGAACGCCTCCCACTCGCCCTTGTTTCAGAGGCCCAGGAGCTCCCTCTCGGGCTGTACATCCGGCCTGCCATACCTAGGCGCCACTTATAAGCTGACTTTGTGTATTCAGACTTCTGTGCCCACAGCCTGGACCCTCACAACATCCAGGCTAGGGCCTCTGGACCAAACAGCGAAAGATTGTGCCTGCCCTCTCCAAGGAAAGCGTGCCCAATCCATTGACCACAACCCTACAGGTTAGGGAAAAGCTCCAAGGTCCCTGAGGCCATCAATAGTATAGGCCACCCTGGACTAAGAGGGGCTCTCTGACACCAGCGGAGCAACTATCTCCACTTAGACTCTCACACAGTGTCCCCAGAGACAGAAGGTTGAAATGGACAGGCCCCCAGGCCCTAATCTGAACCTTAGCTTTGGTTTCCATGTTTCCGTTCTCAGAGGACTGTTTTCGTAGACCAGCACATGGGGCTTTTCTGAGGCACCAAACCAAACATCTCTCATCTCCACATGGGCAGCTTTCTTACTGGGATGTATCAAACACTTCAGGTAGGAGAGTTCCGCAGGGCCACTGAACAACCAGCACATTCCAAGGTCTCCATGGACCCAAACGCACATTATGATGCATCCTCAGGAGAGGCCATTTCAACTCAGCCCCCTGGGTCGCGTGTTCCAGAGGCAGCAGATCAAACATATCTTGTTGCTAATAGCCAATGGGAATGCGAGGCATGCTGTAAAGGGATCCATCCTTCAAACCCTGCTCTCCAGTCCTTCCATATGGTATGTCCTGGAGCCATGCAACAGGACTCGAATGTCCCGCAGAAGGAAACCTTGTGGTTTGGGGCAACCTCCAAACTCAGCGTGGGAAAACTTCCTTGGCCTCATGAGGCCCCCACTTCATGAAGGTGCCATCATGGACACATACTCCAGCCTCAGCCAACGTCTGATCCTCAGGCTGACTCCAGATGCAGGAGATTTTGATTCAGCCTCTGCAGAGTGGGCCTGCTCTGCCCTTGGCTCCAATCCTCACACTAGCTTGTGTTTTCAGACTTCCGTCCTCACACTCCTGGCCCACAAACCCTCCCTACAGGGAATTCTGGGGCCACAATGAAGCACTGTGCCTGCCTCCCAGGAGAAAAACATTGTCTATGGCGCTGCCCAGAAACCCCAAATGAGGATCAAACTGCTTGGCCCTCGGCAACACCCCAATTGCATAGGCTACCTTAAACAGTGATGCTCTGTCGCAAATAGCCTGAGCCCAGACCTTCCAACAGACACCGACACAGCTGGCTGCACACCCCGCATATTGGACCCGCCACTTCCTTAGGCCACCATCCATTCCCAACCTGGGTTTTCAGTCATTGGAACCTAGACCTTATCTCCAATCCCTGCACAGGGGGGAACCTGATGCACAAGTCAGAACCCCTACTACACCATGGCAAGAAACCTTGCTGTTGGCAGTGAGTCAAACCTTCAGTGTAGGAGAAAACGGCATGGCCCATGAGGCCACGCCCAAGCGTGAGGGCCGCCTTGGGCACAAACACACATTGTGACCCTCAGCGTGAGTACCTTATTCAAGTAACGCCTCTCAGTGACTGGACCAAGAGCCCGCATATGTGGCTTGCCATGCAAATAGGCACCCAGGACTAACTAGATGGTGTGTATTCCAGTTGAGGGAACCCACTGCTGTGCTCTAGAGTCCCTCTCCTGGGGGGTCCCCTGTGGCAGAAAACAGTACTCTTCATTCCCACAGAATGAACACAAACACTTGGGAGCTTGGACAATCCCCCGAGAGGAAGGCTCTTCCTCGGCCTCTGAGACAACCTCTACCCTGACCGGACACTGTAAACGCAACACCCAGAGACAAAATCCTGAGTGACTGCCTCCCACTTGCCCTACTTTGATTTCCAGAGGATCTCCCCTCACGGACTAGAGATCAGGCCTGCCATTACATTGGCCCCTAGCTGAGCCAAGTTTGCTTTTTCAGACATCTGTCCCCACAGCCCTGGCAAACACAGCCTCTAGGCTGGGTCCTCTGGAGCCATACCACAGGACCGTGCCTGCTCTCTCCTGGGAAACTGTGTCCATTCCTTTGGCCACACACCTCCAGAATATGAGAAACCTCAAGGCCTCCGAGGACATCCCACTACTGGGAGCCTCACTGGACTCACACCGGCATTCGGACACATGCTGAGAAGCTACATCCATGAATGCATGCACACAGATGTCAACAGAGATAGAAGGTTGAGCCGGACAGGCCTTTAGGCCGTAGTCTCAACTCTTGCTTTGGTTTCCAGGTGTCACTCCTCAGAGGCTTTGGTTCGAAGAACAGGGTATGGGGCTTTCCTGAGGCACGGAACAGAACTCCTCTCGTCTCCACATGGGAAGTTTCCTTGTTGGAGCCGTGTCAAACACCTCATGTTGGAGAATCCTGCAGAGTCCCTGAGCCACCTCCACATTCCAAGCTCTCCCAGGCCACCAAGCCACAGTAGGACTCATCTTCAGGAGAGTCCATTTCAACTCTCCCCTCTGGGTAGCTCACCCAGGAGCCCGCAGATTGAGCCTGCCTTGTCCTGACTAAAGAGTGGGAATATGAGGTGGCGTTCCCAGGCATCCATGCTTAGACACCTGCTCTCTAGTCTTTCCATATGGGGCCTCTTGGAACCATCCAATAGGACTCGACTGTCGTGCAGAAGGTAACCTTCAGTTTTGGAGCAGTTCACAAATCCCATCGTAGCCAAAACTTTCTGGCCTCATGAAGCCCCCACACCCTTCAGGAAGAGGCCATGCTGGACAAGAACTCTAGCCTGAGGCACGTCTCATAGTTGACATGACCTCAGTGCAGTAGATATCGATTCAGCCTCTGCAGAGTGGGCCTGCCGTGCCCTCGGTCCCAAACCTCATGCTAGCTTGTGTTTTCAGACTTCCTTCCTCACACTCCTGGCAAACAAGCCCTCCGGACTAGGAACTCCAGAACCAAAACCCAGCCCAGTGTCTGCCCAACGGAAGAAAAACGTTTCCCTGTGGGACTCTCCAGAAAACCCAGATGAGGATCAACCTGCTCGGGCCTCGACGGTACCCGAACTGGATAGGCTTCTCAGGGCACTCATGCTCTGCCTGACACAGCCTGAAGCCAGACGTCCAGACAGACAAGGAGACAGCTGGCCGCACACCCAGCACTTCGGACACGCCATGGCCTCATGCCGTCACCTCTTCCTAACCTTGGTTTTCAGATATCTGAACCTAGAGATTATATCAATTCTCCACACAGCTGGGTATCGCAAGCACAAAACAGAACTCCTCCTTCCCCATGGCTGTCAAGCTTGCTCTTGGCATGGAGTCACACCTTCAGGGTGGGAGAAACCTTCATGGCCCCTGATGCCACGCCCAAACTTGAGTGCTGCTTGGGCACAAATTCACACTGTGACCCTCAGCATGAGCCCCATGTCAAAGAAAGGCCTGTCAGGGCCTGGACCAAGAGCCCGCATATGGGGCTTGCCAAGCCACTATGCACCCAATCCTCACCAGGGTTTGAGTTTTCCAGTTGCCCCGCCTGCACCTGGGGCTCTGCTCTTGAATCCCTTTCTTGGAGAGACCCATGAGCGAGACAACACGACTCCACCCTTCCCACAAAATGACCCCAAACTCTTGGGAGCTGGGACAAATCCCAAGAGACGGATACCCCTCCACAGTCCCTAAGGCCACCGCTCCAATCCACGGCTATCCCGGACACAACATCCAGAGACAAATGCCTGAAGGAATGCCTCCCACTCGCCCTTGTTTCAGAGGCCCCGGAGCTCCCTCTCGGGCTGTACATCAGGCCTGCCATACCCTAGGCGCCACTCTTAAGCTGAGTTTGTGTTTTCAGACTTCTGTGCCCACAGCCTGGACACACACAACCTACAGGCGAGGGCCTCTGGAGCCACAGCGAAAGATTGTGCCTGCCCTCTCCAAGGAAAGTGTGCCCAATCCATTGACCACAACCCTAGAGATTAGGGAAAAGCTCCAAGCCCCTGAGGCCATCAATAGTGGATGCCACCCTGGACTAAGAGGGGCTCTCTGACACCAGCGGAGCAACTATCTCCACTTAGACTCTCAGACAGAATCCCCAGAGACAGAAGGTTTAAATGGACAGGCCCCCAGGCCCTAATCTGAACCTTAGCTTTGGTTTCCATGTGTCCGTCCTCAGAGGACTGTTTTCGTAGACCAGCACACGGGGCTTTTCTGAGGCACCAAACCAAACCTCTCTCGTCTCCACATGGGGAGCTTTCTTATTGGGGATGTATCAAACCCTTCAGGTAGGAGAGTTCCGCAGGGCCACTGAACAACCAGCACATTCCAAGGTCTCCATGGACCCCAAACGCACATTATGACGCATCCTCAGGAGAGGCCATTTCAACTCAGCCCCCTGGGTCGCGTGCCCCAGAGGCAGCAGATCAAACATATCTTGTTGCTTATGGCCAAGGGGAATGCGAGGCATGCTGTACAGTGATCCATCCTTCGAACCCTGCTCTCCAGTATTTCCGTATGGTATGTCCTGGAGCCATGCAACCGGACTCGAATGTCCCGCAGAAGGAAATCTCTTGGTTTGGGGCAACCTCCAAACTCAGCGTGGGAAAACTTCCTTGGCCTCATGAGGCCCCCGCTTCATGAAGGTGCCATCATGGACACATACTCCAGTCTCAGCCAACGTCTGATCCTTAGCCTGACTTTAGATGCTGGAGATTTTGATTCAGCCTCTGCAGAGTGGGCCTGCTCTGCCCTTGGCTCCAATCCTCACACTAGCTTGTGTTTTCAGACTTCCGTCCTCACACTCCTGGCCCACAAACCCTCCCTACTGGGAATTCTGGGGCCACAATGAAGCACTGTGCCTGCCTCCCAGGAGAAATACATTGTCTATGGTGCTGCACAGAAACCCCAAATGAGGATCAAACTGCTTTGCCCTCGGCAACACCCCAATTGCATAGGCTACCTTAAACACTGATGCTCTGTCGCAAAAGCCTGAGCCCTGACCTTCCAACAGACACCGACACAGCTGGCTGCACACCCAGCACATTGGACCCGCCACTGCCTTAGGCCACCATCCATTCCCAACCTGGGTTTTCAGTCATCGGAACCTAGACCTTATCTCCAATCCCTGCACAGGGGGGAACCTGATGCATAAGTCAGAACTCCTCCTTCGCCATGGCAAGAAACCTTGCTGCTGGCCGTGAGTCAAACCTTCAGTGTAGGAGAAAACGGCAAACCTGCCGGGCCTCATGAAGCCCCCCCATATCCTTCAGGGAGAGGCCATCATGGTCAAAAACTCTAGCTTGAAGCATGTCTCATAATAGACATGACCGCAATGCAGGAGATCTTGATTCAGCCTCTGCAGAGTGGCCTGCCGTGCCCTCGGTCCCAAACCTCACGCTAGCTTGTGTTTTCAGACTTCCTTCCTCACACTCCTGGCAAACAATCCCTCCAGAGTAGGAATTGCAGAACCACAAGCCTGCTCAGTTACTGCCCACCGGTAGAAAACGTTTCCTTGTGGGGCTTTCCATAGAACCCAGATGAGGATCAACCTGCTCTTGCCTCGACGGCACTCAGATTTGATAGGCTGCTCTGGGCACTAATGCTCTGCCTTTCACAGCCTGATGCCAGACGTCCAGACAGGCAAGGAGACAGCTGGCCACACACCTAGCACTTCTGACACGCCATGGTCTTATGCCGTTATCTCTTCCTAACCTTGGTTTTCCGATATCTAAACCCAGATATTATATCAATTCCCCACACAGTTGGGCATTTGAAGCACAAATCAGAACTCCTTTTTCCCCATGGCTGTAAGGCTTGCTCTTGGCATGGAGTCACACCTTCAGGGTGGGAGAAACCTTCATTTCCCCTGAAACCACGCCCAAACTTGAGTGCTGCCTTGGGCACAAATTCACTCTGTGACCCTCAGCATGAGCCCAATATCAAAGAAAGTCCTGTCAGGGCCTTGACCAAGAGCCCTCATATGGGGTGTGCCAAGCCCCTATACACCCAACCTCACCAGTGTTTGAGTTTTCCAGTATCCCCCCTGTTCCTGGGGCTCTGCTCTGGAATCACTTTCTTGGAGAGACACATGAGCCAGACAACAGGACTCCACCCTTCCCACAAAATGACCCCAAACTCCTGTTAGCTGGGACAAATCCCCAGAGAGGTTACTCGTCCACAGTCACTGAGGCCACCCCCTACAATCCACGGCTATCCTGGACGCATCCAGAGACAAAAGCCTGAAGGAATCTCGCCCTTGATTCACAAGCCAAGGAGCTCACTCTTTATCTGTACATCCGGCCTGCCATACCTCGGCGCCACTCTTAAGCTGAGTTTTTGTTTTCAGACTTATGTGCCCACAGCCTGGACCCACACACCCTCCAGGCTAGGGCATCTGGAGCCACAGTGAAAGATTGTGCCTGCCATCTCCAAGGAAAGTGTGCCCAATCCATTGACCACAACCCTACAGGTTAGGGAAAAGTTCCAAGGCCCCTGAGGCCATCCTGATAGTGTAGGCTGCCCTGGACTAAAAGGGGCACTCTGACACCAGCTGAGCCATTATCACCAATTAGACTTTCAGACAGTGTCCCCAGAGACAGAAGATTGAAATGGACAGGCCCTTAGGCCCTATTATGAACCTTAGCTTTAGTTTTCATGTGTCTGTCCTCAGAGGACTGGTTTCTTATACCAGCATATTAGGTTTTTCTGAGGCTCCAAACCAAACCTCTCTCGTCTCCACATGGAGTGCTTTCTTACTGGATCTGTATCAAACCCTTCTGGTCGGAGAATTCCGCAGGGCCACAGTACAACCATCACATTCCAAGGTCTCCATGGACAGAAACCCACATTATGACGCATCCTCAGGAGAGGCCATTTCAACTCAGCCCACTGGTTAGCTTGCCCCAGATCCAGCAGAACAAACATATCTTGTCGTTAATGGCCAAAGGGAATGCGAGGCATGTTGTTCAGGGATCCATCCTTTGAACCCTCCTCTTCAGTCGTTCCGTATGGTATGTACTGGAGCCATTCAACAGGACTCGACTGTCTTGCAGAAGGAAACTTTGTGGTTTGTGGCAACCTCCAAACTCAGCGTGGGAAAACTTCGTCAACCTCATGAGGCACCTGCTTCATGAAGGTGCCATCAAGGGCACAATCCAACCTCAGCCAATGTCTGATCCTCAGCCTGACTTCAGATGCATGAGATATCCTTTCAGCCTTTGCAGAGTGGGCCTGCTCCCCACCTCACCGTATGTTTTGTTTTCAGACTCTACCCTAGCACTCCTGGCCCAAAAGCCCTCATGATTGGGAATTCTGGTTCCAGAACGAAGCACTCTGCCTGCCCCCCAAAGAAAAACATTGTCTATGGCATTGCTCAGAAACCCCAAATGAAAATCAACCTGCTCAGCCCTCGGCAACACCCCAATTGCATAGGCTACCCTAAACACTATGCTCTGTCTTACATAGCCTGAGCCCAGACCTTGTGAGAGACATTGAGACAGTTGGCTTCACACCCAGCACATCGAACCTGCCATGGGTTAGGCCATTTCATCCCTTCCCATTGACCTGGGTGTCTTCCTGGAGGTATATTCTGAGGCTGTGTCAGACTATGCATTTTTTCTGGAGCTTCCTATGGAATTGGGGTGGTATTAGGGGCCTTGCAATTTTCTCTTAATCTGGTGGGTTGGGAAACTGAGACAGGCTGACATTCCTTGGGAGAGCTGGCCCAGTGCTGTTGTGTGTTCCTGGAGGCCCCATCCTGGAGGGCATATGGGTCAGGACTCTGGGTCCAAAGTCTTCAGACACAAACTCGGGTAAGAGTTAAGCTCGAGGTGATGGCAGACCCAATCTGCAGACCCTGAGCGAAGCATCTCCAGATATGAAATTCGGACGGCTGTGAGGCAGGAGCACAGTCTTTTCTGTCTGACTTGTTTGTCTATGATGGCCACGAAATGAAGGGGTGGCCTCATGGGTCCATGTGAGATTCTACCTCTCTGGGAATTCTGCTCGGCACCCAAGAGTTTGGTGTATTTCCGGGGGATGGGAGGAGCGCAGTTTTATGAGTCAGGGATCCCGTCCAAACAGCCATTCCAGAGATGGGTCCTGGTTTCTGGAGCCTGGATCACCGCAACAAGGCTTAGGATTTGGGCCTAGGGTCCTGCTCTATGTTTTCCTGGTACAGCTCCCGAGTGTTCTTGTTGGAAAAGGGTCTCATTCTGAGGGTCACAATGCCTGTTTTTGCCCAGATGCCCATGCTGAGTGGGTGTGACCTCATGGGCTATGCACTTGGCTCCCACTCTGAGGGTTGGACTGCCATCTCAACATTCAGTTTTCCTGCCATGGGGAAGGAGGTGTACTTTTTTATGCTTCAGGTTCCCCCATGGGCAGGAACTTGAGCTAAGTTCTGGGACAGGTGCCTGAATACCCAGTTCACTTTGAGATGAGGTCCTCGGGCCAAGGCAGGACCCACCTGCAGAAAATGAGGCCTGCTTTCTGGGTGGCTGTCAGGAGCTCGGGCTCGAGCTGTGTCAGACAGAACATTCGTGGAGAGTTCGGCCTATGATATTGGGGTGCTTTTGAGAGCTGTGCAACTGGATCCTCATGGGGGATTTTTGCACAGACCCTTTTTTCACTTCTTCTATCTGGTGAGCAGGCAGATGGCTGCATTACGGCTCCAGAATATCCAAGTTGGAGGGTTTGCAGGCGAGGAGTGTGAGGACAGAAGTATGAAAACATAAGCTACGGTTACGCTCAGTGCCGAGCACATGTCTATTCCAATGTACAGCAGTTGTTTCGAGATCTTCAGCACCTGGGCGAGGGGAAGATGTCTGCTCACGCTGGAGTTTGTATCCATGATGGCCAACAAATGGTGGGGAGGCCTCAAGAATTCTTGGAGATTTTTCCAAGCTGGAGCTTGTGAGCTGCTCCAAACATCAAGGTGTCCTACTAAGGGACAGCAGAAGTCTTCTTACAGGGCTCCAGGGTCCCCCATATGGAAGATTCGATAGCAATGCTCTCTGAATGGAGGCCTGGGAAGCCAATCTCTTGTTACCATTGCAGCTGAGGAACAGGGTAAGCTTGAACCAATGACACTGATTCCAAGTTCCAAGTGATTTGCGTTGATGGAAGTTCTCAGTCTAACAGGTTCCAATGCTGCTTGATGTCCAGGGAGACCTTAGAATGTGGTGGCGGCTCTCTGACCATTGAGGATTCTCTATCCTTAGGATTAGACCCAGTACCCAGGAGCCAGGTTTCCTTCTTGGGACAGGAGGTGTGCTCTTGTATGGCTCACGGACCACAGGTTGGACCATATTCTTGAATTTCCAGAACAGCCCTCTAGGGAGAGAGACCTCAAAACATAAGCTAGGGTTCTGATGAGGTTTTAGGGCCATGGAAGTTTCAATCTTCGGACTAAGTGCCATTGGCCTGCATGTCATCCTGGAGGTAGGTGCTGAGGCTGTGTCAGGCTGTGCACTTTTTCCAGAGTGGCCTATGATATTGGGGTGCAGTCAGGGGCCTTGCAGTTTTCTCCTAATCTGGACATTTTGGGAAACTGAGATGGGCAGGGTTTCCTCAGGAGAGCAGGGCCAGTGATGTCATGTGTTTCTCGAGGCCCCATCCTGGAGGTCATGTGTGTCAGGACTTTGGGACCAAAGACTTTAGACACAACCTCGGATAAGAGATAGGAGTGAGGTGTTGGCAGTCCGAATCTGAAGACCTTGAGGGAAGCTCCTCGGGATTTGAAATTCAGGTGGCTGGGAGGGAGGAGCACAGGCTTTTCTGTCTGGATTTTGTGTCTAGGATGGCCACTAAATGGAGGGGTGACCTCATGTGTCCATGGGATATTCTTCCACTCTGGTGATTCTGCTTGGCACCCAAGAGTTTGATTTCTTTCTGGGGAAGAGGAAAAGACTGTATTCCATCTCTGGGATCCTGTCCAAACAGGGATTCCAGAGATGGTTTCTGGGTCCAGACACTGGGAAAACTTAACCAAAGCTTCGATTTGGGTTCCTGGTCCAGATCCCAAGGGGGATCTTTGGAAAGGGGTCTCATTCTGAGGGTCACAATGCCTGTTTGTGCCCAGCTGCCCATCCTGTGTAGGCGTGGTCTCATGGACCATGCACCTGGTTCCCACTCAGGGTTGTACAGCCATCTCAACATTCAGTTTTCTGGCCATGGGGAAGGAGGAGCACTCTTTTGTGCTTCCGAGTCCCCTATGGGCAGGAATTTGAGCTAAGTCTGGGACAGGTACCTGAATATCCAGGTTGCTTCAAGATGATGGCCTCGGGCCAAGGTTGGACCCACCTGGAGGATATGGGGCCCACTATCTGGGTGGCTGACAGGAGGTCGGGGATCAGGCGGTGTCAGACAGACAATTTATGCAGAGGTCGGTCTATTATATTGGGGTGCCATTGAGGGCCGTGCAGGAGGATCCTCATGTGGGTTTCTGCGAAGACCCATAGGGCACTTCTTCTTTGTGGTGGGCAGGCAGAAAGCTGCACTGTGGCTTCAGAATTCCCAATATGGAGGGCTTGTAGGCGAGGAGTGTGAAGACAGAAGTCTGAAAACACAAGCCACAGATAAGCTCAGTGCCGACCACAGGACCATTCCATTGTGCAGTGGTTGTTTTGAGATTTCCAGCACCTGAGTATGGGCGAGGGTCAGATGTCTGCTCACGCTGGGTTTGCATCCATGATGGTCAACGAATTGTGGGGTGGCCTCAAGAATTCTTGGAGATTTTCCCAAGCAGGACCTTGTGAGCTGCTCCAAACAGCAAGGTGTCCTACTGTGGGACAGGGGAAGTCCACTTACAAGGCTCCAGGGTCCCCCATATAGAAATATTCGACAGCAGAGGTCTCTGAATGGGGGCCTGGGAAGTCTTCCTTGCATGACCATTGCAGCTGAGGAACATTGCAGGCTTGATCTGCTGGTTTTTGTTCAAATTTCCAAGTGATCTAAGTTGACGGATGTTCTCAGTCTAATGAGTCACAATGCTGCTTGGTGTCCAGGGAGACCTTAGAATGTGGTGGTGAGGGTGCCTGGGTGGCTCAATGGGCTAAGCCGCTGCCTTCGGCTCAGGTCATGATCTCAGGGTCCTGGGATTGAGTCCCGCATCGGGCTCTCTGCTCAGCAGGGAGCCTGCTTCATCCTCTCTCTCTCTCTGCCTTCCTCTATGCCTACTTGTGATCTCTCTCTGTCAAATAAATAAATAAAATCTATATAAAAAAAAAGAATGTGGTTGTGGATCTGTGGCCATGCAGGATTCTCCTACCTGAGGGTTAGACCCAGTTCCCAGGAGCCAGGTTCCCTTCTCGGGACAGGAGGGGTTCTCTTGTATGGCTCAGGGACCACATGTCGGATCATATGTTGGATTTCAAGACCAGGCCTCTGGGCACAGAGGCCTGAATATCTAGGCTAGGGTTCTTATGAGGTTGTAGGGGCATGTCATCCTCAACCTTCGGACTTAGGGACTTTGACCTGTGAGTCTTCCTGGAGGTAGATGCTCAGGCTGTGTCAGACTGTGCATTTTTTCCAGAGTGGCCTATGAAATTGGGGTGGGCTCAGGGGCCTTGCAGGCTTTTCCTAATCTGGAGAATTTGTTCAACTGAGACGGCAGAATTTCATCCAGAGATCAGGCCCAGTGATGTAGTGTGGTTCTGTCATCCCCATCCTGCAGGGAATGTGGTTAAGGGCTCTGGGACCAAAGTCTTCAGACACAAAATTGTGTATCAATTAGGAGGGAGGTGATGGCAGCCCCGATCTGCAGACGCTGAGGGCAGCTCCTCAGGATTTGAAATTCGTGTGGCTGGGAGGCAGGAGCAAAGGCTTTTCTGTCTGGATTGTGTCTAGGATGGCCTTGGAATGGTGGGGTGTCCTCATGTGTCCATGGAATATTCTACCTCTCTGGGGATTCTGCCCAGCACCCAAGAGTTTGGTGTCTCACTGGGAAGGAGAGAGCGTGGTTTACTGTTTCAGGGTTTCCGTCAACACAGGGATTCCAGAGATGGGTTATAGGTCCCTGTGCCTGGATAACCCTACAAAGGCTTAGTATTTGGGCCTAGAGGCTTGACTGCCTGGCTCTGTGGGGCTTTGCTTCAGCTCCCATGGAGACTTGTTGGAAATGGGTCTCAGGGTAAGGGTCACAATGCCTGTTTGTGCCCAGATGCCCATCCTGAGTGGGCATTGGCTCTTGTTCCATGCACCTGGATCCCAATATGAGGGTTGGACCACCATATCAACATTTAATTTTTCTTCTATGAGGAAGGAGGAGTACTCTTTTGTGCTTCAGATTCCCCCATGCACAGTAATTTGAGCTATGTTCTGGGACTGGTACGTGAATAACCAGGTTGGTTTGAGATGAAGGACTCAGGTCAAGGCAGGTCACACCTGCCAGATATGGGTCCCGCTATCTAGGTGGCTACCAGGAGGTCGGGGCTCGAGCTGTGTCAGACAAAGCATTAGTTCACAAGGTGGCCTATGATATTGTGGTGCTATAGAGGGCTGTGCTGGTGGAACCTTATATGGAGTTTCACGCAGACCCATAGGGCACCTCTTTTTTCTGGTGGGCAGGCAGAAGGCTGCATTGTGGCTCCCAAATTCCCAATATGGGGGACTTGAAGGCGAGGAGTGTGAGAACAGAAGGCAGAAAACACAATCTATGCTTAATCTCAGTGCCGAGAACATGGCCGTTCCAATGTGCAGTGGTTTTTTTCGAGATCTCCAGCATCTGAGTACAGGCGAGGGTCAGATGTCTGCTCATGATAGAGTTTGTATCTATCGTGGCCAACAAATGAAATATCCAGCACCTGAGTAAAGGTGGATTTCAGATGTTTACGCACACTGGAGTTTGTGTCTCTGATGACCGAATGGAAGAGTGGCATCAAGAGGCTGATGCATGTGAGATGCTCCAAACAGCAAGGTTGTTTTTTCTACTGGACAGTTAGAGTCTGGTATGTTTTCTGCAGGGCCCCCCATGTGAAAAGTATGGGTAGCAGAGCCCTTCCACATGGATGCCTGGAAAGCACACCTCCATTGACCAATGCAGCTGAGGAACATGCAGGTTCTTTACGGTGCTTCTGGGGCGAAGCACCAAGGTCTTGAGTTGACATGGAATCTCTTGAAGATGGGTTACAATGCTGGTTTTTTTTTTACCAGGTAGATCTTAGAATGTGTTGGTGGCTAAGTTGCCTGCAGGATTCTCCTACCCTGAGGGTTTAACACAGGTCGAAGAGCACGGTTACCTTCTGGGGACAGGAGATGTAGTGTTTTGTGGCTCAGGGACCACATGCCGTATCAAAAGTTCCTATTCAAGAACAGGCCTCTGAAGACAGATGCCCGACAACCTAATCTAGGGTTCCAATGAGTCCCAGGGGCATGAGAGGTTCAATCTTCAGACTTAGGACAGTTGACTTGGGTGTCTGCCAGAATGTAGGTGATCAGGGAGTTTCAGACTGTGCACTTATGTCCAGAGTAACCTCCAATATTGGGGTGGCCACAGGGGCCTTGAATGTTTCAACCAACTCTGGAGGGTTTGGTTAACTGACATGCACAATTTCCATGGGGATGGCAAGCACAGTCCTGTGGTGTGGCTCCAGAGACTCTACCCTGGAGGGCATGTGAGCCATGTTTCTGGGAGGGAAGTCTGCAAACACAAACTTGGGTTAGGTTTAGTGGCTAGGTTATCGCAGGGCAATGTGTAGACCTGGAAGGCTACTCGTCAGGAACAGTAACTGGAATGACCCGAAGGCGGAAGCACAGGCTTTTATATCTGGATTGTGTGTCTAGGGTGACGTCAGAATGTAGCTGTGGCCTCATGGGTCCATGGGAGATTTTTCCTCTAAGGATACAGGCGGCTCCCAATATTTTGATGACTTTTTGGTATGGGAAGACTGCTATTTTCGATCTTAGGTGTGCCCCAAAACAGAGATTCCAGAGATGGGCTCTGGGTCTAGGCGCCTGGAAAATCCCACCAAGGGTTGGGATTTGGGCTTATGGGCAGACCAGGCCTGCAATGCAGGATCTTGGTGGTGCAACTGAGAGGGCTTGTTTGGAAACATGCTCAGGCTGAGCATTACAATGCCTGTTTGTGCCCAGGGTGGCCCTCAGGAGTGGGCGTGGTCCCATTGTCCATTTTATGGCTCCCACACTGAGGGATGGACACACATTCCAATGGCCAGGTTTCCAGCCATGGGGAAGGAGGAAATATCTATTGTGCTTCATGTTCCCCCATAGGCAGGGATTACAGCAAAGGTCTGGGGACAGATGCCTGAATACCAAGGATGCATAGAGATGACAGATTTGGGCCATGGCCGTTCTCACATGCTGGATATGGGCCCCGCTCTCTGGGTGGCTGACACGAGGTCTGGGCTCAGGCTGTGTCAGACACAGCACTAGTGGCCAGAGAAGTCTATATATTGGGGTTCTCTCCAGGGCCGAGTAAATTGATCCTCATGTAGGGTTTCTGGCCAGACTCACGAAGCACTTCTTTCTGTGGGGCAGGCAGAATGCTGCCTTATGGATCCAGAATTCCCTATCAAGAGGGTTTGGGGACAAATAGGGTGAGAATGCAATTGTAAACACCAGCTATGCTTAAATTTAGTGCCAAGCGGAAGTCAGTTTCAATGTGCAGCAGCTTATACGAGATATCCAGCACCTGAGTAAGGGCAGATGTCAGATATTTGCTCACACTGGAGTTTGTGTCTAGGATGACGACTAATGGAGGGGTGGCTTCAGGAGGCAATGGAGGATTACCCACACTTAAGATTGTGCGATGCTCCAAACAACAAGGTTTCCTTCTAATGGACAGGAGGAGTCTGTTTTTTTTTCCTCCAGGGTCCCTCAAGTGGAAGTTTGCGTAGCAGAGCCCTCCCGCATGGATGACTGGAAAGCACACGTCCAATGACCATTGCAGCTGAGGAACATGACAGGTTCGTTTTGGTGGTTCTGGTGCCAAGTACCAAGGCCTTGAGTTGACTTGGAATCTCTTACAGATGTGTCCCAAAACTGGTTTGTTACAAGGGAGGTCTTAGAATGTATTGGTGGCTATGGGCCACGCTGAGGGTTTGGCACAGGTCGATGTGCACAGTTTCCATCTTGGGAGAGGAGATGTTCTGTTTTGTGGCTCAGGGTACATATGTTGTATCCTGACTTGGTATTCAAGAACAGGCCTCTGAGGATTGATGCTGGCAACCTAATCTAGAGATCCAATGATGTCCTTGGTGCCCATCAGGTTCAATTTTCTTACTAAGGACCATTGATATGGTTGTCTGACTGGATGTAGGTGATCAGGGTGTTTCAGACTGTGCATTTGCATCCAGAGCCACTTCCACTATTGGGGTGGGCTCAGGGGCCTTGCAGGTTTCTCCTAACTTGGAGGCTTTGGGGAACTGTGATGGGCACAGTTTCCTTGGGGATGGCAGGCCCAGTCCTGTGGTAAGGCTTCAGAGACCACCTCCTTGAGGATATGAGAGCCATGGTTTTGGGAGGGAAGTCTGCAAACACAAATTTGGGTCAGGGATAGTGGCAAGGTGATCGCAGGTCCAATGCATAGACCTAGAAGGCATCACGTCAGGAACTGTAATTAGGGTGACTGAAAGCTGGTAGCACAGGCTTTTCTATCTGGATTGTGTGTCCAGGATGGGCTCTGAATGTAGACGTGGTCTCATGGGTCAATGGGAGACTATTCCTCTCTAAGGATCCTGGTGGATCTCCATAGATTGTTGGTTTTTCAGAGAAGAAAAGAGTGCTCTTTTCCATCTTAGGGGTGCTCCAAAACAGGGAAGAATGCTGTTTTCCAACTTAGGCTTATGCCAAAACAGGGATTCCAGAGACGGGCTCTGGGTCTGGGTGCCCGGATATCCCACCAAGTGTTAGGATTTGGGCCTAGGGGCATTCCAGGCCTGCAATGCAGGATCCTAATGGTGTAACAGAGAGGGCTTGTTTGAAAGCATGCTCAGGCTGAGGGTCATCATGCCTCTTTGTGCCCAGGGGGGACCTCAGGAGAGGGCGTAGTCTCATTGGCCATATAGCTGGATCCCAATTTGAGGGTTGGACACCCATTGCAACAGCCAGGCTTCCTGCAATGGAAAGAGGAGTTCTCTATTGTGCTTCAGGTTCCCCCATTGGCAGGGTTACAGGAAAGGTCTGTGGAAAGTTGCCTTAATACCAAGGATGTGTACAGATGACAGGCTAAGAATTCCCAGGTAACAAAACAGCATTGTTACCCATATTCATGACATTCCATGTAGAAATAAGCCCTTAGTACTTCGCCCCAGAGCCACCAGAATGAACTTGCCATGTTCCTAAGCTGCAATGGTCAGTGGAGGTGTGGTTTCCAGGCAACCATACGGGGGTGCTCTGCTACACAAACTTTGCAATTGGCGGGGACCCTTGAGACAAAAAAACAGATTGCCCCTGTCCGGTAGAAGGAAACCTTCTGTTTGGAGCATCTCACAAGCCCCAGCGTGGGAAATCCTCCATTTCCTCTTGAAGCCACCACTCCATTTGTCAGTCATCATAGACACAAACTCCAGCATGAGCAAACATCTGACATCCGCCCTTACTCAGTTGCTGGATTTCAATTCGATTGCTGCACACTGGAACTGCCTTTAGTTTGACTGAATTAAGCCATAGCTTGGGTTTACAATTCCATCCTCAGCCTACTGGTCCACAAGCCCTATTGTGAGGGAATTCTGGAGCTACAACACAATATTCTGCCTTCCCCATAGAAAGAAAAAGGGCCTGGAGAGTCTGCCCAGAAACTCCATATGATGGTCAATCTTCTCGGTGCTAGACGGAACCCTGATTCATAGGCTGCCCTGGGCACTAGTGCTGTGTCTGACATAGCCGGAGCCAGGACCTAGTGTCAGCCACTGAGAGATCAGGGCCCATATACAGCATGTGAGACCAGCTATGGCCCAAGTCTGTCTTCTCTTCTATTCTTGGTATTCAGGCATCTGTACCCACACCTTTGCTGAAATCCTTGCCATTGGGGAAACCTGTAGCACAATAGAGAACTCCTCCTTCCCCATGGAAGGTATTCTGACAGTTGGGATAGTTGCTCAACCCTCAAAGTGGAAGGCAGCTCCATGGCCAAGGAGACCATGTGCACTCATGATGGCTTACCCGGGCACAAGCAGGCATTGTGACCTCAGCCTGAGCATGCTTTCAACCAAACGCTCTCAATTGCATCTCTGGGACCCCGAATTGCAGGCCTAGTACACACCTAGGCCCAAATCCTAACCCTGGTGGGATTTTACAGGGGCCCAGACACAGAGCCCATCTCTGGAATCCCTATTTTGGGGGACCCTTAAGATGGAAAACAGCACTCTTCCCTTCCCCGAGATAGTCACCAAACTCTTGGTAGCCACCAGGATCCTTGAGTGGAAAAATCTGCCATAGACCCATGAGAAAACACCTGCATTCCGAGGCCATCCTGGACATACAATCCAGATACATATCATGTGCTATCACCTTTGAGTCATCGGATTTACAGTTCCTGACGAGCTGCCTTCCAGGTCTATGCATTGGGCCTGCAATCAGCTTGCCATTAACCTAATCTGAGTTTGTGTTTGCAGACTTCCTTCCTAAAACCATGGCTCACATGACCTCCAGGTTCTGGCATCTGAAGCCACACCACAAGACTGTGCATGAGATCCTCAAGGAAACTGTGCCCATCACTTTTGCCCGATACCTTTAGATTAGGAGAAACCTGCAAGGCCCCTGAGCGCAGCCAAATAATGGAGGCCGCTCTGGGCACAAATGCACAGTCTGAGACACCCTGATCCCCTCCATACAGGCAGACACCCAAGTCAATGCTCCTGAGTCAGAAGATTGAACCTGACATGCCCCGAGGACTTCATTGGCACACTAGATTAGGTTTACAGGTATCTGTCATCAGAGGCCTGCTCTGGAATATCAACTTATGATAAAATATATAGTCCCTGAGCCACAGAACAGAATATGTCCTCCCCAAAAAGGAAGCCATGCTCCTGGAATTGTGTCATACCCTTAGGGTATTTGGATCCTGAATGGCCCCTTAGCAACCAGCACATTCTATGATATTCCTGGTAACAAACCATCATTGTGCCCCATCTTCATCAGACTCCATGTCAACTCAAGGTCTCGATATATTGCCCCAGAGCCACCAGAATGCACCTGCCATGTTCCTCAGGTGCAATGGTCAATAGAGGGGTGATTTCCAGGCATCCCTGTGGGGTTCTCTGCTACAAAACTTTCCACATGGAGAAACCAGAGAAAACAAACCAGACTTCTCCTGTCCGGTAGAAAGAAACTTTGCTATTTGGAGCATCTCACAAGCCCCAGCATGGGAAATCCTCCATGGCCTCTTGACGCCACCCTTCCATTTGTGGGTAATCACAGACACAAACTCCAGTGTGAGCAAACATCTGACATCCACCCTTACTCAGGTGCTGGATATTCGAAACGGCAGCTGCACACTGGAACTGCCTTTTGCTTTTCACTGAACTTAACCATAGCTTTGTATTACTATTCTATCCTCACCACACTGGTCCACAATATCTCTTGATAGGGAATTCTGGAGCCACAACGCAGTATTCTGCCTTCCACATAGAAAGAAGAAGGACCTGTTGAGTCTGCCCAGAAACCTCACATGAGGATCAATCTACTCAGACCACGAGGCAACCCTGATTAATAGATTTCCCTGACCACTAGTGCTGTGTCTGACAGAGTCTAAGCCCCGACCTCGTGTCAGCCACCCAGAGTTGAGGGCCCATATTTAGCATGAGAGATCGGCCATGGCCCTGGGCCATCATCTGTACCCATCCTTGGTATCCAGTCATCTGTCCCCCAAACTTTGCTGGAATTCCTGCCAATGGCGAACCTGAAACACAATAGAGAACACCTCCTTCCCCATGGCAGGAATATTGGTTGTCCAACCCTCAGCGTGGGAGCCAGCTGCATGGCCAAGGAGACCATGCCCACTCCTGAGGGCCGACATGGGCACAGGCAGGCATGGTGATCCTCAGCCTGAGCATGTTTTCCAACAAACACTCTCAGTTGCTCCTCCAGTACCAGCATTGCAGGCCTGGTATGCACCTAGGCCCAAATCCTAACCCTTGGTGGGATTTTCCAGGTGCCCAGACCCAGAGTCCGTCTCAGAATCCCTGTTTGGGGCACCATTAAGATGGAAAACAGCACTCTTCCCTTCCCTGAGAAAGGCACCAAACTATTGGGAGCCGCCAGGATCCTTAGAGAGAAAAAATCTCCCATGGACCCATGAAAACAAACCTGCATTCCGAGGCCATCCTGTCCACACAATCCAGAGAGAAAAGTCTTTGCTACCGCCTTCGAGTCATCCTATTTACATTTCCTGACGAGCTGCCCTCCATGTCTATGCATTGGGCCTGTGATCATCTCGACACTAACCCTAACCCCAGTTTGTGTTTGCCGACTTCTCTCCCAAAACCATGGCTTACATGCCCACCAGGATGTGGTCCCTCAAGCCACATCACAGGAAAGTTCCTGCCATCCCCAAGAAAACTGTGCCCATCAGGTTGTCCAAACCCTCCAGATTAGGAGAAACCTGCCAGGCCCCTGAACCCACCCCAATATTGGCGGTTGCTCTGGATGCAAACGTGCAGTCTGAAACACCCTGAGCACCTCCATCGAGGCAGAAAGCCAAGTCAATGGTTCTGAGTCAGATGATTGAACCTGACATGCCCCTAGGACTTCACTGGAACCCTAGATTGGGTCTTCAGACATCTGTTCTCAGAGTCCTGTTCTGGAATACCAAGTTATGATACAACATGTGGTCCCTGATTCCCACAACAGAACATCTCCTGTCTCCAGAAGGAAAATGTGCTCTTGGATCTATGTCCAACTTTCAGGGTAGATGGATCCTGCATGACCCATTAGCCCCAGCACCTTCTATGATCTCCCTGGTAACAAACCAGCATTGTGACCCAACTTCCTGAGACTTGATGCCAACTCAAGGTGTTGGTACTTTGCCCAAGAGCCATGAAACGAATCTGCCATGTTCCTCAGGTACAAAGGTCAATGGACGTGTGCTTTCTAGGCATCCAAGAGGTAGTTCTCTGCTACACAAAAATTCCACATAGGGAACCCTAGAGCAAACAAATAAGACTGCTCCTGTCAGGTTGAAGGAAACCTTGGTTGTTTGGAGCATCTCACAAGCCCCAGCCTGGGAAGTCCTCCACATTCTCTTGATGCCAACCCTCCATTTGTTAGTCATCATAGACACAAATTCCAGCATGAGCAAACATCTGACATCTGCTCTTACTCAGGTGCTGGATATTCGAATCAGTCACGCACACTGGAAATACCTTTCACTTGACACTGTATTCTTGCATAGTTTGGTTTTACAATTCCATCCTCACCCTACTGGACTGCAAGTCCTCTTGAGAGGGAATTAGGGAGACAAAACGCAACATTCTGCCTTCCCCATAGAAAGAAGAAGGGCCTGGTGAGTCTGCCCAGAAACTCCCCATGAAGATCAATCTACTTGGCCCTCGAGGGAACCCCGATTTATACTTTGCGCTGGCCACTAGCGCTGTGTCTGAGAGAGCCTGAGCCCCAACCTCGTGTCAGCCACCCAGAGTGTGGGGCCCTTATCCAGCATGTGGGACTGGCCATGGCCCAGTCATCTCTACCCATCCTTGGTATTCCGGCAACTATTCCAGACCTTTGCTGGAATCCCTACCAGTGGGGGAACCTGAAGCACAATTGAGAACTCCTCCTTCCCCATGGCAGGAAGCCTGGCTGTTGCTATGGGTGCCCAACCCTCAGAATTAGAACCAGGTGCATGGCCAATGAGACAACGCCCAATCATAAGGGCCGCCTGGGCCAAAGCAGGCATTGTGTCCCTCAACCTTAGCATGCATTCAAACAAATGCTCTCAGTTGTTTCTGCAGGGTCCCGCATCGCAGGCCTGGTATGCCCTTAGGACCAAATCCTAACACTTCATGGGATTTTCCATGCCAACATAACCAGAGCCCGTCTCTGGAATCTCTGTTTTGAAGCACCCCTATGATGGAAAACAGCACTCTTCCCTCCCCTGAGAAAACTATTAGGAGCTGCCAGGATGCGTAGAGAGGAAAAATCTCCCAGGGCTCCATAAGACCACACCTTCATTCCGAGGCCATCCGGGACACACAATCCAGATACAAGGGACTGTGCTACCACCTTCGAATCACCTGGTTTACAGTTCCAGACGAGCTGCCCTACAGACCTATGCATTGGGCCTGTGATCACCTCGCCATTAACCCTACCCCAAGTTTGTGTTTGCAGACTTCTTTCCCAAAACCATGGCTCACATGCCCTCTATGATGGGTCTCTGTAGCCACACCACAGGAAAGATCCTGCTATCCCCAATGAAACTGTGTCCATCACAGTTGCCCAAACCCTCCAGATTAGGAGAGACCTGCAAGTCCCCTGAGCCCAGTCCAATATTGGAGACCACTCTGGACACAAATGCACAGTGTGCAACACCCTGATCACCTCCATCCAGGAAGACACCCAAGTCAATGGTCCTGAGTCAGAAGATTGGTCCCTGAACCCCACAATAGAATATCTCCTGTCCCCAGATGGAATTCGTGCTCTTCAACTTGTGTCAAGGGTCGGGGTATATGAATTATGCACAGCCCCTTAGCCCCCAGCACATTCTAAGATCTCTCTGGTAACAAACAAACAGCATTGTGATCCATCTTCATGAGATTCCATGTCACTTCAAGTCCTTGGTAATTCGCCCCAGAGCCACCAGAATGAACCTGCCATGTTCCTCACCTGATATGGTCAGTGGAGGTGTGCTTTCCAGGCATCCATGTGGGAGTGCTCTTCTACTTATTCTTTCCACATGTGGGACCCTGGAGCAAACAAACCAGACTGCCACTGACCAGTAGAAGGGAACCCTCTGTTTGGAGCATCTCAGAAGCACCAGCAGGAGAAATCCTTCATGGCCCTTGACACAACCCCTTCATTTGTCAGTCATCATAGACAAAAACTCCAGCATGAGAAAACATCTGAAATCTGCCGTTATTTAGATTCTGCATTTTCTTTTCCACCACTGCACACTGGAACTGCGTTTCACTTGACACTGAATTTAACAATAGATTGGGTTTAGAATTCCATCCTCAGCCTCCTGGTCTGCAAGCCCTCTAGAGAGGGAATTTGGAGCAACAAGGCAACATTCTGCATTCCCACTAGAAAGAAATAGGGCCTGGTGAATCTTCCCAGAAACTCCACATGAGGATCAATCTACTTGGCACTCGATGGAACCTTGATTTATAGGCTGTCCTGGGCACTAGTACTAGTACTAGTACTAGTACTAGTACTAGTACTGTGTCTGAAAGAGCCTGAGCCAAGACGTAGTTTCAGGCACCCAGAGATATGAGCCCATATCCAGCATGTGAGATTGGCCAGGGCCCAAGTCCATCATCTCTACCCATCCTTGGTATTCAGGCACCTGTCCCCAGACCTTTTATGTAATCCCTACCAATGGGGTAACCTAAAGCACAATAGAGAACTCCTCCTTCCCCATGGTAGGAATCCTGGCTGTTGATATGGGTGTCCAAACCTCAAAGTGGGAGCCAGCTGCATGGCCAAGGAGACAATGCCCACTCATGAGGGCTGCCCTGGGCACAAGTAGCCATTCTAACCCTCAGCTTGATCAAGCCTTCAAAAAAATGCTCTTAGTTGCACCTCCAGGATCCTGCATTGCAGGCCTGATATGCCCTTAAGCCCAAATCCTAACACATCGTGGGATGTTCCATGTGCACATACCCAGAGCCCGTCACTGGAATCCCTGTTTTGAGGCACCCCTAAGATGGAAAACAGCACTCTTCACTTCCCTGAGAAAGCCACCAAACTAATGGGATCCCCCAGGATCCTTGAGAAGAAGAATCTCCCATGGTCCCATGAGTCCACACCTGTATTCCGAGGCCAGCGTGGATATGCTATCCAGATACAAGAGACTGTGCTACTGGCTTCGAGTCACCTGATTTACAGTTCCTGACGTGCTGCCCTCCAGATCTTTGAATTGGGGCTGTGAACACCTCTCCATTAACTTTATCCCGAGTTTGTGTTTGCAGATCTCTCTCTAAAAACCATTGCTCACATGTCCTCCAGGATGGGGCCCCTAGAGTCACACCACAAGACTGTGCTTGCCATCCCCAAGGAAACTGGGCCCATCACAGTTGCCCAAACCCTCCTGATTAGGAGAAACCTGGAAGGCTCCTGAGCACATCCCAATATTGGAGGCTGCTCTGGATGCAAATGCACAGTCTGAAACACCCTGATCACCTCCATCCAGGCAGACACCCAAATCAATGGTCCTGAGTCAGATAATTGAACCTGACATGGCCCTAGGACCTCATTGGAAGAGGGATTAACTTTTCAGGCACCTGTCCTCAGAGGCCTCTTCTGGAATACCAACTTATGATACAAATTATGGCCCCTGAGCCCCAGGGTGGGAAATCCTCCATGGCCTCTTGACGCCACCTCTCCATTTGTTGGTCATCATAGACACAAACTCCAGCCTGAGCAAACATCTGACATCCGCCCATATTCAGGCGCTGATATTGCAATCAGCTGCTGTACACTGGAACTGCCTTTCGCTTTGCAATGAATTTAAGCCTAGCTTCAGACTACAATTTCATCCTCACCCTACTGGTCTGCCATATCTCTTGATAGGGAATTCTGGAGCCACAACGCAACATTCTGCCTTCTTCATAGATAGAAGGACCTGGTGAGTCTGCCCATAAACTGCACATAAAGATCAATATACTCAGCCCAGGAGGGAACCCCTATTTATAGTTTGCCCTAGCCACTAGTGCTGTGTCTGACAGAGCCTGAGCCCCTACCTCGTGTCAGCAACCCAGAGGGTGGGGCCCACATTAACCATGTGAGACCGGCCATGGCCCAGGGCTGTCATTACTACCCATCCTTGGTATTCAGGCATCTGTCCCCTAGATCTTAGCTGGAATCCCTACCAATGGGGGGACCTGAAGCACAATAGAGAATTCATCCTTCGCCATGGCAGGAATCCTGGCTTTTGGATGGGTGTCCAACCCTAGGAATGGGAACTGGCTGCATGGCTGAGTAGACATCGCCCAATCCTGATGGCCTCCGGGGCACAAGCAGGCATTGGGACCCTCAGCTTGACCATACTTTCAAACAAACGCTCTCAGTTGCACCTCCAGGATCCCGCATTTCAGGCCTGGTATGGCCCTAGGCCTAAATATTAACCCTTGGTGGGATTTTCCAAGCACTTAGACCCAGAGCTCATCTCTGGAATGCCTGTTTTGGGGCACGCCTAAGCTGGAAAACAGTACTCATCCCTTCCCTGAGAAATCCAACAACCTATTGAGAACCGCCAGGATCCTTGAGAGGAGAAATCTCCCATGGACCCTTGAGACAACACCTGCAATAAAGGCCATTCTGGAAATTAAATCCAGATACAATTACCTGTGCTACCACCTTTGAGTTACGTGATTTACAGTTCCAGACTTGCTGCCCTCCTGGTCTATGGATTGGGACTATGATCACCTTGCCACTAACCCTAACCTAAGTTTTTGTTTGCAGACTTCTCTCTCAAAATCATGGCGCACATGTCCTCCAGGATGGGGTCTCTGGAGTCACACCACAGGACAGTTCCTGCAATCCCCAAGGAAACTGCCCATCACAGTTGTCCAAAAACCCCATATAAGGAGAAACCTGCAAGGAACCTGAGCCAACCCTAGTATTGGATGCCACTCTGGACACAAATGCACAGTCTGAAACACCCTCATCACCTGCATCCAGTCAGACACCAGAGTCAATGATCCTGAGTCAGAAGATTGAATGACATTCCCCTAGGGCCTCATTCAAACTCTTTATTAAGTTTTCAGGCTTCTGTCCTCAGAGACCTGTTCTGGATTACCAATTTATGATACAACATATGGCCGCTGAGCCCCACAACAGAATATCTCCTGCCCCCAGAAGCAATTCGGGCTCTTGGGCCTGTGTCAAATCCTCAGGCTAGATGAATCCTGCATGGCCCATTAACCACCAGCACATTCTAAGATCTCTCTGGTAACAAACCAACATTTTGACCCATCTTCATGAGGTTCCATGTCCAATCCAGTCTTTATTTCTTCGCCTCAAAGCCACCAGATGCCATGTTCCTTCGCTGTCATGGTCAATGAAGGTGTGCTTTCCAGTCACCCATGTGGGAGATCTATGTTATCCGATCTTTCAACATGGGGAACCATGGAGGAAACAAATCAGACTGCCCCTGTCTGGTAGAAGGAAACCTTGCTGTTTGGAGCATCTCAAAAACACCAGATTAGGAAATCCTCCATAACCTCTTGACGCCACCCCTCCATTTTTGTGTCATCATAGACACAAACTCCAGCATGAGCAAATATCTGACATCCACCCTCACTCAAGTGCTGAATATTGGATTCAAACATTGCACACTGGAAATTCCTTTTGCTAGATACAGAATGTAACCATAGCTTAGGTTTACAATTCCATCCTCAGCCTCCTGGTCCACAAGCCCTCTTAATAGTGAATTCTAGAGCCACAAAGCAGCATTCTGCCTTCCCCTTACAAACAAGAAGGGCCTGGTGAGTCTGCCCAGAAACCATACATGAGGATCAATCTGCTCGGCACTTGAGGGAACCCCAATTTATAGGCTGCCCTGGGCACTAGTGCTGTGTCTGACAGAGCCTGAGCCAAGACCTAGTGTCAGCCACCCAGTTATCGGGGCCCATATCCACGATTTGATACTGGCCATGGCCCATGTCCATCATCTTTACCCATCCTTGGTATTCAGGCCTCTGTCCCCAGACCTTTGCTGGAATCCCCGCTAATGGGGGAACCTGAAGCACTATAGAGAACTCCTCTTTCCCCATGGCAGGATTCTGGCTGTTGGGATGGTTGTCCAACCCTCAAAGTGGGAGCCAGCTGCATGGCCAATGTGACCACGCCCACTCATGAGGGCCACCTGGGCATAAGCAAGTATTGTGACCCTCAGCATGAGAATGATTTCAAACAAGCCCTCTCAGTTGCACCTCCAGGATCCTGCATGCAGGCCTGGTAAGCCATTAGGCCCAAATCCTAACACTTGGTGGGATTTTCCAGGGGACCAAACCCAGAGTCCGTCTCTGGAATCCATATTTTGGGGCATCCCTAACATGAAAAAAAGCACTCTTCCCTTCCCCGAAAAAGCCACCAACTATTGGGAGCCACCAGGATCCTTAGAGAGGAAAAATCTCCCATGGACCCATGAGGCCACAACTGCATTCTGAAGCCATCCTGCACACAATACAGAGAAAAAAGCCTGTGATTCTGCCTTTGAGTCACCCGATTAACAGTTCCTGAAGAGCTGCCATCCATGTCTATGCATTGGGCCTGTGATAACCTTGCCACTAACCCTAACCCAAGTTTGTGTTTTCAGACTTCCCTCCCAAAACCATGGCTCACATGCCCTCCAGTTTGTGATAACTGGAGCCACACCACGGGATTGTACCTGTCTTCCGAAAGGAAACTGTGATTGTCACTATTAAACAAACACTCTAGATTAGGAGAAACCTGCAAGGCCCCTAAGCCCAGCCCAATATTGGAGGCCACTCTGGACGCAAATGCACAGTCTGACACACCATATCACCTACATCCAGGCTGATATCCAAGTCAATGGTCCTCAGACAGAAGATTGAACCTGACATGCTCCTAGGATTCACTGGAACACTAGAATAGGTTTTCAGGTATCTGTACTCAGAAGGCTGTTCTGAATATCAATGTATGATACAATATGGTCACTGAGCCACACAAAAGAACATCTCCTGTCCTTAGAAGAAAGCTGTGCTCTGGACCTGTGTCAAACACTCTGGGTAGATGAATCCTTCAAGGCCCCCTGGCAACCAGCACATTCTATGATCTCCCTGACAACATACCAGCATTGTGACCCATCTTCATGAGACTCCATGACAACTCTAGCCCTTGGTACTTCGGCCCAGAGCCACCAGAATGAAACTGCCATGTTCCTCTGCTGCCATGGTCAATGTAGGTGTACTTTCCAGGCATCCAGCGGGAGTGCTCTGATACCAACTTTCCACATGGGGAACCCTGGAGGAAACAAACCAGACTCCCCTGTACGGTAAAAGGAATCTTTGCTGTATGGAGTATCTCAAGCCTGAGGGTGGGTAATCCTCCATGGCCTCTTGAGGCCACCCATCCATTTGTTGGTCATCATAGACACTAACTCCAGCGTGAGCAATCAACTAACATCTGCACTTACTCAAGTGCTGGATATTTGAATCTGCTGCTACACACTGGACTTGCCTTATGCTTGGCACTGAATTTAAAAGTAGCTTGGCGGGACGCCTGGGTGGCTCAGTTGGTTAAACAGCTGCCTTCGGCTCAGGTCATGATCCCAGCGTCCTGGGATCGAGTCCCACATCAGGCTCCTTGCTCCGCAGGGAGCCTGCTTCTCGGTCTCACTCTGCCTTCCACTCTGTCTGCCTGTGCTTGCTCTCGCGCGCTCTCTGACAAATAAATAAAATCTTAAAAAAAAAAAGTAGCTTGGGTTTGCAATTCCATCCTCACCCTGGTGTTCAGTAAGCTCTCTTGATAGGGAATTCTGAAGCCACAACACAGCATTCTGCCTTCCCCATAGCAAGAAAAAACAGCCTGGAGAGACTGCCCAGAAACCCTACATGAGGATAAATCTACTCGACCCTCGAGTGAACCCCATTTATAGGTTTACCTGGCCACTAGCGCTGAGTCTGACAGAACCTCGTCTCTGACCTCGTGTCAGGACCCAGAGACTGGGCTCCAACTCCAGAATGTGAGACCAGCCATGTCCCAGGGCTGTCATCTCTACCCATTCTTGATTCAGGCATCTGTCCCCAGACATTTGCTGAAATCCCTGCCAATGGGGGAACCAGAAGCACAATAGGGAAATCCTCCTTCCCCATGGCAGGAATGATGGCTCTTGGGATGGGTTTCCAGACCTCAGAGTGGTAGCCAGCTGAATGGCCAATGATAACCCGCCCACTCATGAGGGCCGCCCTGGACACAAGCAGGCATTGTGACCCCCAACATGAGCATGCTTTCAAACAAACACTCTCAGTTGCATTCCAGAATCCAAATTTGCAGGCCTGATATGCCCCTAAGCACAAATCCTAACACCTGGTGGGATTTTTCAGGGGCCCAGAAACACAGCCTGTCTCTGGAATCCCTGTTTTGGGACACCCCTAAGATGGAAAATAGCACTCTCCCCTTCGCCAAGAAAGCCACCATAGTATAGGGAGCCGCTAGGATCCTTCAGAGGAAAAATCTCCCATGGATACATGAGACCACACCTGTATTCCGAGGCCATCCTGGACACAAAAGCCAGATACACAAGCCTGTGCTACCACCTTCAAGGCAACTAATTTATAGTTCCAGACGAGCTGCCCTCCAGGTCTATGCATTGGGCCTGCGATCACCTCACCGCTAACCTTAACCCGAGTTTGTGCTTACAGACTTCTATCCCGAAACCATGGCTCATATTTCCTCCAGGATGGGGTCTCTGGAGCCACACCAAAGGACTGTGCCTGCCATCCCCAAGGAAAATGTGTCCGTCACATTTGCCTAAAACTTCGAGATAAGGAGAAACCTGCAAGGCCCCTGAGCCCACCCCAATACTGGAGGCCCCTCTGGACACAAATGTGCAGTCTGAAATACGCTGATCACCTGAATCCAGGCAGATACCCAAGTCAGTGTTTCTCAGTCAGAAGATTGAACCTGACATGCTCCTATGACCTCATTGTAACCCCTGATTAGGTTTTCAGGCATCTGTAATCAGAGACCTGTTCTGGAGTACCAACTTAAGATACAACATATGGTCCCTGATCCCCACAACAGAACATCTCCTTTCTCTAGATGGAAGCCGTGCTCTTGGAACTGTGTCAAACCCTCAGGGTAGATGAATCCTACTTGGCCCGTAGCCACCAGCAGATTCTAAGATCTCACTGGTAACAAGCCAGCATTGTGAGCCATCTTCATGAGATTCCATGTCAACTACAGGCCTTGGTACTTCACCCCAGAGCCTTCAGAAAGAACCTGTCATGTTCCTCAGCTGCAATGTTCAGTGGAAGTGTGCTTTCCAGGCATCCATGTGGGAGTGCTCTGCTACCCAAACTTTCCACATGGGGGACTCTCGAGCAAACAAATCTGACCGCCCTGTCCTGTAGAAGGAAACCTGGCTGTTTGGAGCATCTCACAAGCTCAAGTGTGGGAAATCCTCTATGACCTCTTTTCAACTCCTCTCCATTTGTCGGTCATTATAGACACAAACTCCAGCTTGAGCAAACATCTGACGTCTGCGCTTACTCAGGTGCTGGATATTCGAATCAGCCGCTGCACACTGGAAATGCCATTCGCTTGTCACTGAATTTATTCATAGCTTGGGTTTACAATTCCATCCTCACCCTACTGGTCCACAAGCCCTCATGATAGGGAATTCTGCAGCCACAACACAGCATTCTGCCTTCCCAATAGAAAGAAGAAGGGCCTGGTGAGTCTGCCCAGAAACTCCACATTATCATCAATCTACTTGTCCCTTGAGGGAACCCTGAATTATAGACAGCCCTGGCCCCTAGTGTTGTGTCTGACAGAGCCTAAGCCCCGACCTCGTGTCAGCCACCTAGAAGGCGGGGCCCATATCCCGCATGTTAGACTGGCCATGGAACAGAGCCGTCATCTTTACCCATCCTTGGTATTCAGGCATGTGTCCCCAGACCTTTCCTGGAATCCCTACCAATGAGGGAACCTGAATCACAATAGAGAAATCCTCATTCCCCATGGCAGGATTCGTGTAAGTTCGGAAGGGTGTCCAACACTCAGAGTGTTAGCCTACTGAATGGCCATTGAGACCACCCCCATTCCTGAGGGCCACCCTATGCAAAAGCTTGCATAGTGACCCTCAGCCTGAGCATGCTTTCAAACAAACGCTCTCAGTTGTATCTCCAGGACTTGCATTGGAGGCCTGGTAAGCCCCTATGCCCAAATCATAACCCTTGGAGGGTATTTCCAGGTGCCCAGAGCCAGAGCACTTCTCTGCAATCCCTGTTATGGGACACCCTTAATATGGAAAACAGAACTCTTTCCTCTCTGAGAAAGCCACCACAGTATAAGGAGCCGCCAGGATACTTGAGAGGAAATATCACCCATGGACACCTGAGACCACACCTGCATTCTTAGTCCATCGTGGATACACAATCCAGATAAAAAAGCCTGTGCTACCTCCTTTGAGGCATGCGATTTACATTTCACACGGAGCTTCCCTCCAGGAGTATGCATTGGGCCTACAATCACTTCGCCACTAAACCTAACCCGCATTTGTGTTTGCAGACTTCCCTCCCAAAACCATGGCTCTCATGCCCTCCAGCATGGGGTCTCTGGAGCCACACCACAGGACTGTGCCCACCATTGCCAAGGAAACTGTGCCCATCAAATTGCCCTATCTTTCCAGATTAGGAGAAACCTGCAAGGCCCCTGAGCCCACCCCAATACTGGTTGCCACTCTGTACACAAATGCACAGTCTGGAACACCCTGATCACCTACATCTAGGCAGACTTTGAAGTCAATGATACTGAGTCAGAGGATTGAACCTGACATTCCGTTAGGATTTTATTGGAACCCTAGATTAAATTTTCAGGCATCTATCCTCAGAGGCCTGTTCTGCAATACCAAATTATGATACATTTGGTCCGTTAGCCCCACATCAGAACATCTCTGGTCCGAGAAGGAAACCGTGCCCTTTGACCAGTGTCAAACCCTCAGGGTAGATGAATCCTACATGGTCCCTTAGCCACCAGCACACTGTAAGCTCTCCATGGTAACAAACCTGCATTATGACCCATCTTCATGAGACTTCATGTCAACTCCAGGCCTTGGTAATTCGCCCAAGAGCCACCAGAATGAATTGGCCATGTTTCTCAGCTGCAATTTTAATGGAGGTGTGCTTTTCAGGCATCCACGTGGGAGTGCTCTGCTACCCAAACTTTCCACATGGGGGACCCTGGAGCAAATAAACCAGACTCCCCCTGTGTGGTAGAAGGAAACTTTGCTGTTTGAAGCATCTCACAAGCCCCAGCATGTGAAATCCTCCATGGCCTCTTGACGCCACCCCTCCATTCATCGGTCATCATAGACATAAACTCCAGCATGAGGAAATGTCCGACTTTCACCTTTACTCAGGTGCTGGATATCTGGAATCAGACACTGCACAATGGAACTGCCTTTTGCTTGGCACTGAATTGAGCCTTAGCTTGAGTTTACAATTCCATCCTCACCCTACTGGTCCCCAAGCCCGCTTGATAGGGAATTCTGGGGCCACAACGCAGCTTTTTGCCTTCCCCTTAGAAAGAAGAAGGGCATGGTGATTCTGCCCAGAAACTCTGCATGAGGATCAATCTGCTCAGCCCTTGAGGGATCCCTGATTCATACTCAGCCCTGACCACTAGTTCTGTTTCTGACAGAGCCTGAGTGCTCAATTCATGTCAGCTACTCAGAGAGTCAGGCATGTGAGACTGGCCATGTCTCAGGTCCCTCATCTCTACCCATCCTTGGTATTCAGGCATCTGTCCCCAGACATTTGCTAGAATACCTGCTAATGGGGGAACCTGAGGCACAATAGAGAATTCTTCCTTTTCCATGGCAGGAATCCTGGTAGTTGGGATGGGTGTCCTACATTAAAGTGGTAGCCAGCTGCATGGCCAAGGAGACAACTCCCACTCATAAGGGCTGCCCTAATCACATCAGGCATTGTGACACTCAGACTAGCATGCTTTCAAACAAACGCTCTCAGTTGTACCTCCAAGTCACACATTGTAGGCCTGGTACTCCCCTAGGCCCAAATCCTAATCCTGGTGGGATTTTCCAAGCACCCAGACTCACAGCCCTTCTCTGGAATCCCTTTTTGGGGAACATCTAAGATTGAAAACAGCACTCTTCCATTCAAACGAGAAAGCCACCATACTATTGGGAGCTTCCAGGATCCGTAGAGAGGAAAATACTCTCATGGAAACATTAGAACACACCTGCATTCCAAGGCTATCATGGACACACAATCCAGATACAAAAGCCAGTGCTAGTGCCTTCGAGGTACGTGATTTACAGTTCCTGACGATCTGCCCTCCAGGTCTATGCATTGGGCCTACGATCACCTCGCAACTCAACCTAATACGAGTTTGTGATTGCAGACTTCTCTCCCAAAACCATGGCTTACATGCCCTCCACGATGGAGTCTCTGGAGCCACACCACAGGACTGTGCCTGCCACCCCCAAGGAAACCGTGCCCACAAATTTGCCTAAACCTTCAAGATTAGGAGAAACCTGCAAGGCCCCAGAGCCCACCCCAATATTGGAGGCCACTCTGTACACAAAGGCACAGTCAGAAACACCCTGGTTGCCTACATATAGGCAGACACTGAAGTCAATGGTCCTGAGTCTGATGATTCAACCTGAAATTCCCCTTGGACTTCATTGGAACCCTAGATGAAGTTTTTAGGCATCTGTCCTCAGAGGCCTGTTCTGGAATACCGACTTATGATACAACATTTGGTCCGTGAGCCCCACAACAGAACATCTCCGATACCCAGAAAGAAACCGTGTTCTTCGACCGGTGTCAAACGATCAGGATAGACTAATCATACATGGCCCCTTAGCCACCAGCACATAGTAAGATTTCCGTGGTAACAAAACTGGATTGTGACCCAACTTCATTAGAATCCAGGCCTTGGTACTTTGCCCTAGAGCAACCAGAAAGAACCTGCCATGTTCCTTAGGTGCAATGGTTAATGTAGGTGTGCTTTCCAGTATCCACGTGCGAGTACTATGCTACCCAAACTTTGCACATGCGGGAACCTGGTGTAAACAAACCAGACCTCCCCTGTCCAGTAGAAGGAAACCTTATGTTTGGATCAACTCACAGGCCTCAGCGTGTAAACTGCTCCATGGCCTCTTGATGCCACCACTCCATTGGTCGGTCATCATAGACACAAACTCCAGTCTAAGCAAACATCTGACATGCACCCTTATCCCAGTGCTGGATGTCTTGAATAAACCACTGCACATTGGAACTGCCTTCCACTTGGCACTGAATTGAACCATAGCTTGTGTTTACAATTCCATCCTCACCTGACTGGTCCCTAAGCCCTCTTGATAGGGAAATCTGGGGCCACAACGCAGCATTCTGCCTTCCCCATCGAATGAAGAAATGCCTGGTGAGTCTGCCCTGAAAACCCACATGAGGATCAATCAGGTCGGCCCTCGAGTCAACACCGATTTATAGGCTGCCATGGCCACTAGTGCCGTGTCTGACAGAGCCTGAGCTCGACTGAGTTTCAGCCACTAAAGAGCAGGCCCCATATCTAGCATTTGGGATTGCCATGGCCCAAGTATGTCATCTCTACCCATCCTTGATATCCAGGCACCTGTCCCCAGACCTTGGCAGGGATCCCTGCCAATTAGGGAACTTGAAGCACAATAGAGAACTCTTCTTTCCCCATGGCAATAAACCTGGCTTTTGGGATGGGTGTTCTACCCTCAAAGGGGGAGCCAGTTACAACATCAATGACACCACACACACTCCTGAGGACTACCCTTGGCACAAACAGGCATTGTGACCCTCACCCTGAGCATGCTTTCAAAAAATCCCTCTCAGATTCACCACAATGATCCCTCATTTCAGGCCTGGTATGCCTGTAGGTTCAAATCATAAAACTTGGTGGGATTTTCGAGGTGCCCAGACCCAGAGACCATCTCTGGAATTTTTGTTTTGGTGCACCCTTCAGATGGAAAACAGCACTCATCCCTTCCCCAAAAATGTCACCAAATTATGAGGAGCCACCAGGATCCATAGAGAGGCAATGTCTCCCATGGACCCATGAGAACACACCTGCATTCCGAGGCCATCCTGGACACACAATCCGGAGAGAAAAGCCTGTGCTACTGCCTTCCATTCACCCTAATTACAGTTCCAGATGAGCTGCTCTCAAGGTATATGCATTGGGCCTGTGATCACCTCGCCACTCACCCTAATTCGAATTTGTGTTTGCAGACTTATCTACCAAAACCATGGCACACATGCCCTCCAGGATGGGGTCTCTGGATCCACACTGCAGGACTGTCCCTGCCATCCACAAGGAAACTGTTTACATCACAGTTGCCCAAACTGTCTAGATTAGGAGAAACCTACAAGGCCTCTGGGCCTACCCCATTTTCGGCGGCCGCACTGAACACAAATGCACAGTCTGAAATACCCTGATCTCCTACATCCAGGAACACAGCCAAGTCAATTGTCCTGAGTCAGAATAATGAACCTAACATGCCCTTAGGACGTCATTGGAACCATTGATTCGGTTTTCAGACATGTGTCCTCAGAGGCCTGTTCTAGAATGCGAACTTATGATACAACATGTGGTGGCTGGGCCACACAACAGAACATCTCCTGTCCCCAGAAGGAAACCGTGCCCTACAATCTGTGCAAAATCCCAGAGTAGTAGATTCCTGCACAACTACTAAGCCACCAGCACATTCTAAGATCTACCTGGTAACAAACCAGCTGTGTGGCCCATCTGCAAGAGATTCCATGTCAAATCAAGGACTTGGTACTTTGCTACAGAGACACCAGAATAAAGCTGCCATGTTCTTCAGTTGCAATGGTCAATGAAGTTGAACATTCCAGGCATCCATGCGGTAGAGCTCTGCTACCCAAACTTTCCACATGGGGGACCCTGGAGCAAATAAACCACACTCCACCTGTCCAGTAGAATGAAACCTTGCTATTTGGAGCAGCTCATGAGTCTCAACGTGAAAATCCCTCCATGGCTTCTTGACGCCACCCCTCCATTTGTCAGTCATCATAGACACAAACTCCAGTGTGAGCAAATATCCGACGTCCTCCCTTACTAAGGTGCTGGATATCTCGAATAAGCTGCTGGACACAGGAACTGCCTTCCGCTTGGCAGTGAATTGAACTGTAGCTTGTGTTTACAATTCCTTCCTCACCCGACTGGTCCCCAAGCCTTCTTGATAGCGAATTATGGAGACACAACACAGCATTCTGCCTTCCCGATAGAAACAAGTGCCTGGTGAGTCTGGCCAGAAACCCCACATGAGGATCAATCTGCTCGGCCCTATATCGGAGGGACCCTAATTTATAGGTTGCCCTGGCCACTAGTGCTGTGTCTGACAGAGCCTGAGCCCAGACCTAGTGTCAGTCACCAGAGTTTGAGCCCCACATCTAGTATTTGGGAATGCCATGGCTCAAGTATTTCATCTCTACCCATCCTTGGTATTCAGGCACCTGTCCCCAGACCTTTGCTGGAATCCCTGATAATGGGGCATCCTGAAGCACAATAGAGAACTCCTCCTTCTTCATATAAGGAAACTTGGCTGTTAGGATGGGTGTTCAACCCTGAAAGGGGGAGTCATTTACAAGTCCAGTGAGACCACACAAACTCCTCAGGGATGCCCTGGAGGCAAACAGGCCTTGTGACCCTCAGTTTGAGCATGCTTTCAAACAATCCTTCTCTGTTGCACCACCATGAACCCGCATTGCAGGCCTAATATGCCCCTAAGCCCAAATCCTAGCACTTGTTGTGATGTCCCAGATGCCATGAACCAGAGCCCGTCTCTGGAATCCCTGTTTTGGGGCACCCATAAGGTGGAAAACATCACTCTCCCCTTCCCCGAAAAAGCCACCAAACTATGGAGAGCCACCAGGATCCATAGAGAGGAAAAGACTCCCATGGACCCATGAGACCACACCTGCATTCCAAGGCCATCCTGGACACACAATCCAGAGAGAAAAGCCTGTGCTACTGCCTTCCAGTCTCCCTAATTATAGTTCATGACGAGCTTCCCTCCAGGTCTACGCATTGGGCCTGTGATCACCTCGCCACTCACCCTAATTTGTATTTGTGTTTGCAGACTTCTCTCCCAAAACCATGGCTCACATGCCCACCAGAATGTGATCTCTGGAGCCACATCACAGAACTCTGGCTGCCAACCCCAAGGACACTGTGCATATCAGATTTGCCCAAACCTTCCAGATTAGGAGAAACCTGTGTGGCCCCTGAGCCCACACCAATATTGCCGGCCACTCGGGATGGAAATGCGCAGTCTGAAACACCCTTATCACCTACATCCAGGGAAATAGCCAAGTCAATGATCGTGAGATAGACGATTGAACCTAAAATGCCAGCAGGCTCTCAATGGAACCCCATTAGGTTTTCAGGCATCTGTCCTCAGGGGCCTGTTCTGAAATACCAATCTATGACACATCATGTGGTCTCTGAGCCACACGACAGAACATCCCCTGTCCCCAGAAGAATACCATGCTCTTCGACCTGTGCCAAACCCTCAGGGTAGGAGAATCCTGCATGGCACCTTAGCAACCAGCACATTCTAAGTTCTCCCTGGTAACAAACAAGCATTGTGACCCATCTGCAAGAGATCCCATGTCAACTCAAGGCCTTGGCACTTTGTCCCAGAGCCACCAGAACGAATCTGCCATGTTCCTCAGCTGCAATTGTCAATGGAGGTGTGCTTTCCTGGCATCCATGCTGGAGAGCTCTTCTTCACAAACTTTCCACATGGGGAAACCTAGAGTAAACAAACCAGACTTCACCTACTCTGTACAAAGAAATGTTACTTTTTGCAGCAGTTCACAGGCCTCAGCATGTGAACTCCTCCATGGCCTCTTTATACCACCCCTCCACTTGTCGGTCATCATAGACAAAAACTCTAGTGTGAGCAAGCATCTGACATCCACCCTTATTCCAGTGCTGGATGTCTCGAGTAAACTGCTACAAATTGGAACTGCCTTCTGCTTGGCACTGAATTGAACCATAGCTTTTGTTTACAATTCCACTTAAAACTGACTGGTCCCCAAGCTCTCGTGATTGGGAAATCTGGAGCCACAACACAGCATTCTGCCTTCCCTATTGAATGAACAAATGCCTGGGAATCTTCCCAAGAATCTCCACATGAGGATCAATCTGCTCCGCCCTCGAATCTACTCTGATATAAAGGCTGCCATGGCCACTAGCGCTGTGTCTGACAGAGCCTGAGCCCCGACCGAGTTTTAGGCCTCATATCTAGCATTTGGGATTGCTATGGCCCAAGTACGTCATCTCCACCCATCCTTGGTATTCAGGCACCTATCTCGAGACCTTGCTGGAAACCCTGCCAATGGGGCAACCTGAAGCACAGAGGAACCTGACGGAAGAGAACTCATCCTTCCTCATGGTAGGACATTTGGCTGTTGGGTTGGGTGTCCAACTCTCTAAGAGGGAGCCAGATATATGACCAATGAGACCACTCCCACTCCTGAGGGCCGCCATGGGAGCAAACAGGCATTGTGAGACTCAGCCTGAGCAAGCTTTCAAACAATCCCTCTCAGTTGCACCATCATGATCCCGCATTGCAGGCCTCATACACCCCTAGGTGCAAATCCTAACCCTTGGTGGGAAGTCCCAGATGCCCAGAAAAAGAGCCTGTATCTGGAATCCCTGTTTTGGGGCACCCATAAGATGGAAAACAACACTCTTCCCTTCCCCAAAAAAGCCACCAAACTATGAGCTGCACAGATCCATAGAGAGGAAAAGTTTCCCATGGACCCATGAGACTATACCTGCATTCCGAGGCCATCCTGGACACACAATATAGAGAGAATAGCCTGTGCTACTGCCTTCCAGTCACCCTAATTACAACTCCTGACAAGCTGCACTCCAGGTCTACTCATTGGGCCTGTGATCACCTTTCCACTAACCATAACCCACATTTGTGTTTGCAGACTTCTCTCCCAAAACCATGGCTCATATGCCCTCCAGGACAGGGTCTCTGGATCCACAACACATGACTAGGCCTGCCATCCCCAAGGAAACTGTGCCGGTCAAACCTGCCCAAACCTTCCAGTTTAGGAGAAACACGCAAGAGCCCTGAGCCCGACCCAATATTGTCGGCAGCACTGGACACAAATGCCAGTCTGAAACGCCCTGATCACCTACATCCAAGCAGACAGCCATTTCAATGTTCCTGGGTCAGAAGATTGTACCTGACATGCTCCTAGGACGTCATTGGAACACTAGATTAGGTTTTCAGGCATCTGTCCTCAGGGTCCTGTTCTGAAATACCAACTTAGGATACAACATGTGGTCCCTGAGCCACACAATAGAATATCTCCTGTCCCCAGTAGGAAACCATGCCCTTCGACCTGTGCCAAACCCTCAAGATTGGAGAATCCTGCACAGCACCTTAGACACCAGCACAAACTCTAGTTTGTGCGTTGACCCATACCACAAGCTTTCCATCTGCTGGACAGTCGAGTCCTGTTGAATGGCTCCAGGATGTCCCATACGGAAAGACTGGAGAGCAGGATTCAAAGGATGGATGCCTGTACAGCATACCTCACATTCCCATTGGCTCTTTGTGACAAGACATGTTTGAACTACTGGCTCTGGGGCGAGCTAACTAGGGGGCTGAATTGAAATGGACTCTCCTGCGGATGGGTCATAATGTGGGTTTGTGTGCATGGAGACCTTGGAATATGTTGGCAGCTCAGGGGCCATGAAGTATTCGCCTAACCGTAGGGTGTAATATTGCTCCAATTAAAAAGAGATCCCTATGTGGAGATGAGACAGGTTCTCTTTGGTGCCTCAGAAAAGCCCCAGATACTGGTCTTCAAACCAGTTCTCTGAGTAGAGACACCTGGAAACCAAAGCTAGGGTTCAGATTAGAGCCTAGATGCCTGTCCGTTTCAATCTTCTGTCTCTGGGGACACTGTCTGAGTATCTAAGTGGAGATAGTTGCTCAGCTGGTGTCAGAGTGCCCCTCTTAGTCCATGGCCGAGGCATGGCCTTGGAGACCTTATTGGATTCTCCTAATCTCTAGGGTTGTGGCCAATGGATTGGGTACAGTTTTCTTGGAGAGGACTGGCACAGTCCTTCAGTGTGTCTCCATAGGCCCTAGCCTGGAGGGTGTGTGGGTCCGGGCTGTGGGCACAGAAGTATGAAAACACAAACTCGGCTTGGGTGCGGAGCCGAGAGCATTGCAGGATGGACCCACAGACCGTGAGAGGAGATCCTCAGCTTATGAAAGAAGGGCAAATGGGAGGCAGTCACGCAAGCTTTTGTCTTTGGATGTTTTGTCTCCCATAGCCGTGGAATGTAGGGGTGACCTCAGGGGCTATGGAAGAGTCACCCTCTCTGAGGAGTTGGTCCAGCTCTTAAGATTTTGGGGACATTTTGTGGGAAGGGTGGAGTCCTGCTGTCTGGCTCAGGTGTTCTTCCAGGAGAGGGACTCCAGATCACAGTCCTGGGTTCGAGCAAATGGAATACTCGAGCTCTTGTGAAGATTGGGATCATAGGGGCTTGGCAAGCCCCATATGCGGGCTCTTAGTCCAGGCCCTGAGAGACCTTACTTCGACATGGGGCCCATGCTGATGGTCCCAATGCGAGTTTGTACCCAAGGAGGCACTCAAGTTTAGACTTGGCCTCAGGGGCCATGAAGGTTTCTCCTACACTGAAGGTATGACTCCATGCCAACAGCAAGCTTTCCAGCCATGGGGAAGGAGAAGATCTGATTTGTGCTTCAGTTACCCACGTTTGCCAGGATTTGATATAATATCTAGGGTCAGATGTCTGAAAACCCAGGTTGGGAAGAGATGACAGCATAAGGCCATGGCCTGTCTGATGTGCTTAGTGTGCAGCCAGCTGTTTCCTTGTCTGTCGGGACGTCAGGCTGTGTCAGACAGAGCATTACTGACCAGGGTAGCTTTTCCAGTTAGGGTGCGGTCGAGGCCAGAGCAGGTTGGTTCTCATTTGTGGTTTCTGGAGAGCCCCATAGGGCAACGTTTTTCTTCTGGTGGGCAGGCAGAAAACTGTGTTGTGGTTCTGGAATTCCCAGTCTGGAGGGCTTGTTTGCCAGGAGTGTGAAGAGGGAAGTCTGAAAACACAAGCTAGCGTTAGGTTTGGGGCATGGCAGGCCCACTCTGCAGAGACTGAATCAAGATCTCGTGCATCTGAGGTCAGGGCGAGTATCAGACGTTGCCTCAGGTTGGAGTTTGTGTCCATTATGGCCCCTTCCTGAAGGGGGTGGGGGCGTCATGAGGCCAGGGAGGTTTCCCAATGCTGGGAGTTATGAGCTGCCCCAAACATCAAGGTTTCCTCTGTAGGACAGTCGAGTACTATGAGATGGTTCTAGGATGACCCCTACAGAAAGACTCGAGAGAAGGGGTCTAAGCATGAATGTCTGCAAATGCCACCTCACATTCCCACTGGCTGCTTGGGGCAAGGCAGGCTCAATCTGCAGGCTCTTGGGCGGGTTTCTCAGAGGGCTGAGTTGAAATGGACTCTCCTGAGGATGAGTCATACTGTGGGTTGGTGGCCATGGAGACCTTGGAATGTGGCGGTGGCTCAGGGACTCTGCAGGTTTCTCCAAACCGAAGGGTTTGACACAGCTCCAACAATGAAGCTTCCCATGTGTAGACGATAGTTGTTCTGTTTGGTGTCTCAGGAAAGCCCCAGATGCTGGTCTTCAAACCCAGGCCTCTGAGGAGTGTCACCTGGAAACCAAAGCAAGAGTTCAGATTAGGGCCCAGGGGCCTGTCTGGTTCAATCTACTGTCTCTGCCGACATCTGTCTGTGTTTCTGCATGGAGGTAGTTGCTCAGCTAGTGTCAGGATGCCTTTGTCCAGAGAGGCTTATAGTAGTGGGATGTCCTCGGGGGCCTTGAGGTTTCTCCTATTCTGTGGGGTTATGGGCAATGGAATGGGCATAGTCTCCTTGGAGAGAGCAGGACAGTCCTGTGGTGTGGCTCCAGAGGCCCCAGCCTGGCGGCTGTGTGGGCCAGGGCTGTGGGGACAGACATCCAAAAACACAAACTCGGCTGAGGGTTGGGGCTGAGGTTATGGCAGGAGTGATCTACAGTCCGTGAGGGGAGCTCATTGTGATTAGAAAGTAAGGCGAGTGAGAGGCGGTCGTTCAAGCTTATGTCTCTGGATGTTGTATTCATGATGGTCATTTAATGTAAGCATGGTCTCATGGGCCATGGAAGTCTCCCTCTCTGGTGATTTGTCCGGCTCCCAAGAGATTGGGGTCATTTTGTGGGAAGGGAGGAGTCCTGTTTTCTGCCTCATGTGTTCCCACAATAGAGGGATTCTAGAGCAGAGCACTGGGTACATACAACTGGAATACCCACCCTCTGGTTAGGCCTGGGGTCCTATGGGCATGGCAAGCCCATATGCAGATTCTTGGTCCAGCCACTGAGAGACGTTACTTGAATAGTGGACTCATGCTGAGGGTCACAATGTGTGTTTGTGCCCAAGGTGGTCCTCAATATTGGGCGGGACTTCATTGAGCTTGCAGGTTTCTCCTACACTGAACCTTGGACATGCCAACCTCAGGGTTTCTTGCCATGGGGAAGGAGGAGTTTTGATTTCTGCATCACGTTCACCTCTGGGCACTAATTGGAGATAAGTTCTAGGTTCTGAAGCCTGAAAACCGAGGTTTGGAAGAGATGATGACCTAAGGCCATGGCGGGTCCGATGTGTTCACTTTGGGGTCAGCTTTCTAGGTGTCGTTCAGGAGGTCTGCACTCAGGCTGTGCCAGACAGGGCATTCGTGCCCAGATATGCTGTATAATTGGGGTACAGTTGAGTGGCATGCAGAAGATAATTATTTGGGGTTTCTCAGTAGCCCCATAGGGCAAAGTCTTTCTTCTGGAGGGCAGGCAGAGTGCTGCATTCTGGCTCCGGAACTGCCAAACTGGAGTCCTTGGGGCCACGAATGCAAGGATGTAAGTCTGAGAACTGAAGCTTTGCTTTGGTTTCAGGGCGAGGACATGGCAGGCACACTCTGCAGAGCTGAATTGAGATTTCATGCATCTGAGGTCAGGGCGAGGTTCATATGTTGGCTCAGGTTGGAGTTTCTGTCCATGATGGCCCCTTCATGAAGAGGGGTCATCACACCGCCATTGGTGTTTTCCCATGATGGCAGTAGTGAGATGCTCCAAACCACAAGGATTTTCTGCGGGTCAGTTTAAACCTGTTGGATGGCTCCAGGGCATCCCATATGGAACAATTGCAGAGCAGGGTTCTAAGGATGGATGCCTGGGCATCCGGCCTTGCATTCCAATTGTCTCCTAGCGAAACGGCACGTTTGATTGCTGCCTATGATGTAGCAGCCGAGGGGGCTGAGTTGAAATGCATTCTCCTGAGGATCGGTCATAATGTGGGATTGTGTCCATGGAGACCTTGGAATGGGGCAGTGGCACCAGGGCTCTGAAGGATGCTCCTAACCAGAGGTTTTGACACAGCTCCAAGAAGCATTTTTCCCATGGGGAAACAAGATTTGTTCTCATTGGTGCTTCAGTAACCCCCAATATGCTGGTATTGGAAACCATAACTCTGAGGAGAGATGCCTGGAAACCAAGGAAATGGATCTGATTAGGGCCTGGGGCCTGTCTGGTTTAATCTTCTTCTCTCGGTTCATCTGTCTATGGGATTGAGTGGAGGTAGTTCCTCAGCTGGTGTCAGATTGCCCCTATTTGTCCTGGGCAGTCTACACTATTGGGATGGCCACTTAGACTTTGGAGGTTTCTCCTAATTTGCAAGTTTGTGGCCAATGAAATGGGCAGAATTCCTTTGGGGAGGGAAGGCACAATCCTGAGGTGTGGCTCTAGGGGCTCAAGCATGGAGGGTGTGTGGGTCAGAAATGTGGGGACAGAAGTCTGAAAACAGAAACTCGTCTTAGGTTTGGGGACATAGGTATGGGAGGCCCGATCTACAGACCTTGAGCAGAACTCTTCAGGATATGAACAAAGAGTGAGTGTGAGGCACTTGCTCAGGCTTTTGACTCTGGATTTTGTGTCACTGATGGCCGTGGAATGTAGGGGCGTCCTCATGGACCATGGGTGAGAGTTCCTCTATGGGGATTTGGATGATCCCAATATTTTGGGGTCATTCCGTGGGATGGGAGGAGTCCATTCTGGTTTTTTTGTTTTGTTTTGTTTTGTTTTTTTACCTCAGGTGTGCCACTAAAGAGGGATTCCAGAGCAGAACCCTGGGAAGGGGCGACTGGACAACCCGAACTCTGTATAAGATTGGGGGCCTAAGGGCATGGCAATCCCCATATGGGGTACCTTGGTCCAGCCACTGAGAGGTCTTACTTGAGTACAGTGCTCACACTGAGGGTCACAATGCATGTTTGTGCCCAATGTAGGCATCAAGCATGGGCGGAGACTCATGGGCCATGCTTGATTCTCCTACACTGAACTTTGGACAACATACGAACCACAAGGTCTCTTTCCATGGGGAAGGAGGAATTCTGATTTCTGCATCATGTTCACCCCTGGGCAGTGACTGGAGATAAGATCTAAGTTCTGAATCCAGAAAATCGAGGTTGGGATGAGATGATAACCTAAGGTCATGGAGGGTCCGATGTGCTCAGTGTGCGGTCAGCTTTCTGGGTGTTGTTCAGGAGGTATGGATTCAGGCTGTGTCAGACAGTGCATTAGTGCCCAGGTTAGACTGTATAATTTGGGTACAGTTGAGTTCCATGTAGGTTCATCCTCATTTATTGTGTCAGGGAAGCTCACTGGGGCAGGCAGAGTGCAGCATTGTGGGTCCAGAATTGCCAAACTTAAGGGCGTCGGGACCAGGAGTGTGAGGACGTAAGTCTGAGATCATAAGCTAGACTTAAGTTTCAGGGCGAGGGCACGGCAGGCACCCTCTGCAGATCCGAATCAAAATCTCATTCATCTGAAGTCAGGACGAGGATCAGACTTAGGCGCAGGTTGGAGTTTCTGTCCATGATGGCCCCTTCATCAAAGGGGTGGAATCTCGAGGCCATGGAGGTTTTCCCACGTTGGGAGTTGTGGGATGCTCCAAACTCCAAGGATTCCTTCTGCGGGAAAATTGAGAACTGTTGGATGGCTCCAGGACATCCCATATGGAATGACTCCAGAGCCGGGTTCTAAGGATGGATGCCTGAGCATCCTCTTACACCAATTGTCTCCCTGCCACAAGACAGGTACGATCTGATGGGTATGCAGGAGCAATCGTGGGAGCTGAGTTGAAATGGACTCTCCTGAAGATGGGTCTTAATGTGTGTTTGTGTCCATGAGGACGTTGGAATGGTGTGGTGGCCCCAGGGCTCTAAAGGATTCTAACCGGAGATTTTGAAACAACTCGAAAGAGCAAGTTTTCCATGTGGAGACAAGATTTGTTCTAATTGGTGCCTCAGGAAACCCACATATGCTGGTATTAGAACCAGGCCTCTGAGGAGAGATACATAGAAACCACAGCAATGCATCCAATTAGGTCCTAGGAGCCTCTCTGGTTCAATCTTCTTCTCTGTCGACATCTGTCTATTTTATGAAATGGAGCTAGTTGCTCAGCTGGTGTCAGACCGCTCCTGTTTGTCCGGGCGGCCTACACTATAGGGATGGCCTCGGGGACTTTGGAGGTTTCTCCTAAATTGTATGATTATGGACAATGGAATGGGCAGAATTCCTGTGGAGTGGGCAGGCACAGACCTGATGTGTGGCTCCAAGGGCCCAGCCTTGAGGGTGTGTGGGCAAGGACTGTGGGGACAGATGTCTTAAAACACAAACTCAGCTTAGGTTTGGGGACGTAGGTATGGCAGGCCCGATTTACAGACTATGAGGAGAACTTTTTGGGATCTGAATAAAGGGTGAAAGAGTGACACTTGTCAGGCTTTTGCCCCTGGATTTTGTGTCAATGATGGCCGTGGAATGTCGAGGAGTCCTCATGGGCCATGGAAGAGTGTTTCTCTCTGTGGATTTGGCCAGATCCCAATTGTTTTGGGTTAATCTGTGGGATTCAGTTTTGTTAACTAAGGTGTCCCACCAAAAGAGGGATTCCAGAGCAGAGCCCTGGACAACAAGAAATCTAACTAAAAATACGGGCCTAGGGGCATGGCAAGCCCAATATGCCTTCTAATGGTCCAGCCACTGAGAGGCCTTCATTGAGGACAGAACTCATGCTGAGGGTCACAATGCGTGTTTATGCCCTCGTGGTACTCAAGCATGGGTGGGGACTCATGGTGCATGCTTGTTTCTCCTACACTGAATGATAGTCAACATGTCAACCACATGAGTTCTTGGCATGGGGAAGGATTAATTCTGATTTCTGCATGTCATTCACCCCTGGGTAGTGATTGGACATAAGGTCCAGGTTGTGAAGTCTGAAAACCGAGGTTGGGAAGAGATGACGACCTAAGGCCATGTCGGGTCCGATATGCTCAGCGTGGAGCCAGCTGTCTGGGTGTTGGTCGGGAGGTCCAAGCTTGGGCTGTGTCAGACAGGGCCTTAGTGCCCAGGGTAGATTGTATAATTGGGGTACAACTGAGTGCCGTGCAGGTTGATCTTTATTTGGCATTTCTGGGTAGCCCCAAGGGCAATGTTTTTCTTCTGGAGGACAGGCAGAGTGCTGCATTGTTGCTCCGGAATTTCCAAAGTGGATGCCTTGTGGACGGGGAGTGTGAGGACGGAAGTCTGAGAACACATGTTAGGCGTAGGTTCTGGGCGAGGGCACGGCAGGCACCCTCTGCAGATCTGAATCGGGATATCATGAATCTGAAGTCAGGGCGAGGTTCAAACCTGGCTTAGGTTTGAATTTCTGTCCATTCTGGCCACTTTATGAAGGGGACAGCATCTCCAGTCCATGGAGGTTTACCCACAATGGGAGTTGTGAGATGCTCCAAACAACAAGGATTCCTTCTGATCAACAATTGAGACCTTTTGTATCACTCCAGTACATACCATACAGAATGACACCAGAGCAGGGATCTTAGGATGGATGCATGGGAAGCCCGCCTCACATTGCAGTTGTCTCCTAGCAAATAGACAGGTTTGATATGCTGGCTCTGTCAGAGCAACCAAGGGGGCTGAGTTGAAATGGACTCTCCTGAGGATGGATGCTAATGTGGGTTTGTGTCCATGGAGACCTTGGAATGGGGCGTTGGTGCATGGGCCCTGAAGGATTCTCCTAACCGGAGGTTTTGAGACATCTCCAAAGGACAAGTTTCCCATGTGGAGACGAGATTTGTTCTGATTGGTGCCTCAGGAAACCCCCATATACTGTTATTGGAATATAGGCCTCTGAAGAGAGATAACTGGAAACCAAAGCAATGGCTCCGTTTAGAGCCTAGGGGCCTGTCCGGTTGAATCTTCTTCTCTGTGTACATCCATCTAAGGTATTAGTGGAGTTAGATGCTCAGCTGGTGTCAGATGGCCCTTGTTTGTCCCAGGCGGCCTACACTATTGTGAAGGCCTTGGGGACTTTGGAGGTTTCTCCTAATTTTATGATTATGGACAATGGAATGGGCAGAATTCCCGTGGAGAGGGAAGGCACAGTTTTTATGTGGCTCCAGGGGCCCCAGCCTGCAGGGTGTGTGCACCAGGACTGTGGAAACAGAAGTCTAAAACACAAACTCAGTTTAGGTTTAGGGACGTAGGTATGGCAGGCCCGATCTACAGACCGTGAGGAGAATTCTTCCAGATATGAAGAAAGAGAGATTGTGAGGCACTTGTTCAGGCTTTTGTTTCTGGATTTTGTGTCAACAATGGGCGTGGAATGTCCGGGAGGCCTCATGGGCCATGGACGAGTCTTCCGCTCTGTGGATTTGGCCCGATTCCAATTGTTTTGGGTCAAACTGTGGGATGGGAGGAGTCCTTTCAGTTTTGTTACCTCAGGTGTCCCACCAAAAGAGGGATTCCAAAGCCGAGCCCTGGGGAGGGGAGACTGGACAACCAGAAATCTGGTTAAAAATTGGGGCCTAGGGGCATGACAAGCCCAATATGCTGTCTTTTGGTCCAGCCACTGAGAGGCCTTACTTGAGAACTGGGCTCACGTTGAGGGTCAGAATGCATGTTTGTGAACGACTTGGTCCTCAAGCATCTGCAGGGCCTCATGGGCCACACTGGTTTCAACTACATTTTACGTTGGACAACATGCCAACCACAAGGTTTCTTGCCATGGGGAAGGAGTTCTGATTCCTGCATCATGTTCAACCCTGGGTGGTGACTGGAGATAAGGTTTAGGTTCTGAAGCCTGAAAACCGAGGTTGGAAAGAGATGATGACCTAAGGCCATGGCGGGTCTGATGTGCTCAGTGTGTGGCTAGCTGGGTGGGTGCGAGCCAGGAGGTTCAGTCTCAGGCTGTGCCAGAAAGGGCAGTAGTGCCCAGGGCAGCCTGTATAATTGGAGTCCAGTCAAGTGGCATGCAGGTTGATCCTCATTTGGGGAATCTGGGTAGACCCAGACGGCAATGTTTTTCTTCCGGAAAGCAGGCAGAGTGCTGCCTTGTAGTTCTGGAATTGCCAAACTGGAGGGCTTGTGGGCCAGGAATGTGAGGATGGAAGTTGAGAACACAAATTAGACTTACATTTCTGGGCAAGGGCATGGCAGACACACTCTGCAGAGATGAATCAAGATGTCCTGCATCTGAAGTCAGGGCGAGGATCAGACGATCGCTCAGGTTGGAGCTTCTGTCCCTGATGGCCCCTTCATGAAGCACAGGGGGCGAAATCACGAGGCCATGGAGGTTTGCCCACGATGGGAGTTGTGAGATGCTCCAAACAGTAAAGATTCTTCTGCGGGACTATTGAGACCTGTTGGTTGGCTCCAGGACTTCCCATACAGCATAATTCTGAGAATGGTTCTAAGTATGGATGTCTGGGAAGCCTGCCTCTCATTCCAATCATCTCCTAGCGACAAGACGGGTTAGATCTGCTGGATCAGGGGGAGCAACTGAGGGGGCTGAGTTGAAATGGACTCTCCTGCCTAGTGGTCTGTTCATTCCTTTTTTCCTCTGGGGACATCAGTCTATGGGTCTGAGTGCAGGTAGGTGCTCTGATGTGCTCAGATTGCTCCTGTTTGTCCTGGGAAGCCACCACTATTGGGATGGCCTCAGGAACTTTGGAGGTTTATCCTATTAGTAGGATTGTGGCCATTGGAATGGGTACACACAATTCCCTTGGAGAGGGCAAGTACAGTCCTCAGGTTTGGCTCCAAGGGCCTGAGCCTTTGGGGTGTGTAGGCCAGGGCTGTTTGGACAGTTGTCTGAAAACACAAACTCGGCTTATGTTTCGGGTCATAGGTATGGCAGGACTGATCTACAGAACATGAGAAGAACTCTTCGGGATATGAAAAAAGGGCGAGTGTGAGGCTCTTGCTCAAGTTTATCTCTGGATATCGTGTGACTCATGGTCGTGAAATTTCCGGGTGACTTCATGGGAAATGGACGAGTCTTACTCTTTAGAAGGTTGGCCTCGTCCAAAGAGTTTGGTGTGTTTATGCCCTCGTCGCACTTGAGAATGGGCTGGGCCTTAGGGTGAATGCTGGTTTCTCCTACACTGAACGTTGGACAACATGCCAACCACAAGGTTTCTTGCCATGGGTAAGGAGGAGTTCTGATTTCTACATACCATGACCCCTGGGCAGTGATTGGAGAAAAGGTAGGTTCTGAAGCCTGAAAACTGAGGTATGGAAGAGATGATGTCCGAGGGCCATGGCTGGTCTGTTGTGCTCAGTGTGTGGTCAGCTGTCTGTGTGTTAGTCAGGAGGTCCGGGCTCAGGTGTGTCAGACCGTGCATTAGTGCACAGCTTAGAGTATATAATTTACATACAGTCAAGTGGCGTGTAGGTTTATCCTCATATGATGTGCCTGGGCAGCTCATGAGGCAATATTTTTTTTCTAGAGGGCAGGCAGAGTGCTGCACAGTGGGTTCGGAATTGCCAAACTTGAGGTCTTCTGGGCCAGGAGTGTAAGGACGGAAGTCTGAGAACACAAGCTAGACTTGGGTTTCAGGTCGAGGGCACGGCAGGTACCTCGGCAGATCTGAACCAATATCTCATGCATCTGAATTCAGGGCGAGGATCAGACATTGGCTCTGGTTGGAGTTTCTGTACATGACGGCCCATTCATGAAGGGAGTGGAATCTCTAGTCCATGGAGGTTGCCCCACGTTGGGAGTTGTGAGATGGCCCTTCAAAGATTCCTTCTGCGGGACAATTGAGACCTGTTGGACAGCTCCAGGACATCACATATGGAATGACTCGAGAGCACCATTCGAGGATGAATGCCTGGGAAGCCCGCCTCGCATTCCAATTTTCTTCTAGCAACAAGACAGTATAGATCTGATGGCTCAGCAGGTGTTACTGGGGTGGCTGAGTTGAAATGGACTTTCCGGAGGATGGGTCCTAATGTTTGTTTGTGTCCCTGAGGGCCTTGGAATGGGGCGGTGGCACCGGCACCCTGAAGTATTCTCCTAAGCCTTTGACATAGCTCCCATGCACAAGTTTCCTTGTGGAGACGAGATTTGTTCTGATGGGTGCCTCAGGAGAAGCCCTATGCTGGTATTGGAATCCAGGCTTTTGAGGAGACATGCCTGTAAACCAAAGCTATGGATCCCATTATGTCCTAGGGTCCTGCCTGGTTCAATCTTCTTCTCTGGGGACATCCATCTATGGTATGAGTGGAGGTTGATGATCAGCTGGTGTCAGACGGCCCTTGTTTGTCCGGGACAACCTACACCATTGGGATGGCCTCAGGGACTATGGAGGGTTCTCCTAATTTGAACGGTTTGAGACAATGGCATGGGCAGAATTCCCATGGATTGGGTAGGCACAGTACTAATGTGTGGCTCCAGGGGCTCAGTCTGGAGGGTATGTGGCCCAGGAATTTGAGGACAGAAAACAAAAAACACAAACTCATCTTAGGTTTGGGAACGTAGGTATGGCAAGCCCGACCTACAAACCAGGAGAAGAACTCTTCAGGATATGAAGAAAGAGCGAGTCTGAGGCGCTTGCTCAGGCTTTTGTCTCTGGATTTTGTATCAGCGATGGCGAGGAATGTCGGGGAGGCCTCCTGGGCCATGGACGAATCTTCCTCTCTGTGGATCTGGTCCGATCCCAATTCTTTTTCGTGAATCTGTGGGATGGGAGGACTCCTTTAAGGTTTGTTACCTGAGGTGTCCCACCAAAAGAGGAATTCCAAAGCAGAGCCCTGGGCAAGAGTGAAGGGACAACCCAAACTATGGTTAAAAAAAGGGTCTAGGGGCATGGCAATCCCAATATGCTGTTTCTTCATGCAGCCACTGAGAGGCCTTGCCTGAGGACCGGGCTCAGGCTGAGGGTCACAATGTGTGTTTGAGACCAATGTAGCCCTTAAGCATGGGCTGGGTCTCATGTGCCACACTGGTTTCAACTACACTGAACGTTGGACACCATGCCAACCACGAGGTTTCTTGCCAAGGGATCGAGTTCTGATTTCTGCAACATTTTCAAACCTGGGCAGTGATTAGAGATAAGGTCTAGGTACTGAAGCCTGAAAACCGAGGTTGGGAAGAGATGACGAACTAAGGCCATGTTGGTTCCAATGTGCCTAGTGTGCAGCCAGCTGTCTGGGTGGGGCCAGGAGGTCCAGCTCAGGCTGTGTCAGAGAAGGCAATGATGCCCAGATCAGCCTATATATTTGGTGTACAGCCAAATGGCGTGCAGGTTGATCTTCATTTGGGGTTTCTAGGTAGCCCCAGAGGGCAATGTTTCTCTTGGAGGGCCCACAGAGTGCTGCATTGTACTTCCGGATTGCCAAACTGGAGGGCTTGTGGGCCGGTAGTCTGAGGACGGAACTCTGAGAACACAAGCTAGGCTTAGGTTTTATGGTGAGGACATGGCAGGCACAATCTACAGACCTGAATCGAGATCTCGTGCACCTGAAGTCAGGTTGAGCATCAGACGATGCCTCAGGTTTGACTTTCTGTCCCTGATGCCCCTTCATAAAGGGGGAGATTCACGAGGCCGTGGGGGTTTTCCCACCATGGGAGTTGTGAGAAGCTCCAAACTGCAAAGATTCTACTGTGGGACAATTGAGACCAGTTGGTTGGCTCCAGGCCAACGATTCTGAGCAGGGTTCTAAGGATGGATGGCTGGGTAGTCCACCTCGCATTCCAATATTCTCCTAGCTACAAGATAGGCTAGATCTGTTGGATCTCGGGGAGCAACCGAGGAGACTGAGTTTAAATGGACTCTCCTGTGGATGGGTCCTAATATGTTTTTGTGTCTATGGAGACTGTGGCATTAAGCGGTGGCACTAGGGCCCTGAAGGCTTCTCCTAAACAGAGTTTTGACACAGCTCCACCATGCAAGTTTCCCATGTGTAGAGGAGATTTGTTCTGATGGGTGAGTCAAGAAACAGCCATATTCTGGTATTGAAATCCAGGCCTCTGAGGAGAGATGCCTGGAAACCAAAGCAATGAATCCGATTAGTGCCTAGGGGCCTGTTGGTTTCTTTTTACCTCGGGCGACATCTATCTATGGGTCAGAGTGCAGGTAGGTGCTCAGATGAACTCAGATTGCCCGTGTTTGTCCTTGGAAGCCAACACTATGGGATGGCCTCAGGGAATTTAAAGGTTTATACTTTTAGTTGCGTTGTCGCCATTGGAATGGGCTCACACAATTCCCTTGGGAGGGCAAGAACAGTCCTCAGGTTTGGCTTCAGGGGCCTGAGCCTATAGGGTGTGTAAGCCAGGGCTGTTTGGACAGTTGTCTGAAAACACAAACTCGACTTCTGTTTCGGGTCATAGGTAGGGCAGGACTGATCTACAGACCATGAGGAGAACATTTCGGTATATGAAAAAAAAGCGAGTGTGAGGCTATTGCTCATGTTTTTGTCTCTGCATATCATGTCACTCATGGTCGTGAAATTTCCGGGTGACTTCATGGGAAATGGACGATTCTTACTCTCTGGGGATTTGGCCCCTTCCAAAGAGGTTGGGGTCATTCTGTGGGATGGAAGAAGTCGTTTTTTTTGTTGTTGTTGCTTTGTTTTGTTTCATTTTTTAACCTCCGTTGTCCCACCAAATGAGGAATTCCAGAGTAGAGCTCTGGGGAGGGGTGACTGGACAACCAGAAATCTGGTTAAAAATTGGGGCCTAGGGCTATGTCAAGCCCATTATGACATCTAGTGATCCAGGCTCTGAGAGGAATTACTAGAGGACAGGACTCACACTGAGGGTCACAATGCATATTTATGCCCTCGTCGCACTCAAGAATAGGCGGGCCTCAGGGTGAATGCTAGTTTCTCCTACAATGAACGTTGGACAACATGCCAACCACAAGGTTTCTTGCCATGTGTAAGGAGAAGTTCTGATTTCTGCATCACACTCACCCCTGGGCAGTGATTGGAGATAAAGTCTAGTTTCTGAGGCCTGAAAACTGAGGTAGGGAAGAGATGATGACCTAAGGCCATGGCGGTTCTGATGTGCTCAGTCTGCGGTCAGCTGTCTGGGTGTTGGTCAGGAATTCCGGGCTCAGGTTGTGTCAGATAGTGCATTAGTGCCCAGGTTAGACTATATAATTCGGGCAAAGTCGAGTACCGTGTAGGTTAATCTTCATATAAGGTGCCTTGGCAGCTCTTTAGGCAATATTTTTTTTCCAGAAAGCAGGCCATGTGCTGCATTGTGGGACCGGATTTACCAATCATGAGGGCTTTGAGGCCAGGAGAGTGAGGTCGGAATTCTGAGAACAAAAGCTATACTTGGGCTCAGGGCAAGGGCACGGCAGGTACCCCCTGAGAATCTGAACCAATATCTCATCCATTTCAAGTCAGGGAGAGAATTAGACTTTGGCTTAGGTTGGAGTTTCTGTGCCTGACGGCCCCTTCATGAAGGGAGCGGGAATCTCGTGTCCATGGAGTTTTTCCCACGTGGGAGTTGTGGGTTGCCCCCTTCAAGAATTCCTTCTGCGGGACAATTGAGAACTTTGGGCAGCTCCAGGACATCCCATATGGAATGACTCCAGAGCACCGTTCGAGGGAGGATGCCTGGGAAGCCAGCCTCGCATTCCAATTGTCTCCTAGCAACAAGCCAGTTTAGATCTGATGGCTCTGCGGGAGCAACCGGGGTGGCTGACTTGATATGGACTTTCCTGAGGATGGGTCCTAATGTGTGTTTGTGTCCATGGGGCCTTGGAATGGGGCCGTGGCACCAGGACCCTGAAGTATTCTCCTAAGCTTTTGACATAGCTCGATGCACATGTTTCCTTGTGGAGACGAGATTTGTTCTGATTGCTGCCTCAGGAAAACCCCTATGCTGGTATTGGAATCCAGGCTTTTGAGGAGACATGCCTGTAACCAAAGCAATGGATCCGATATGGCCAGGGTCCTGTCTGGTTCAATCTTCTTCTCTGCAGACATCCATCTATGGTATGAGTGGAGGTTGATGCTCAGCTGCTATCAGACCGCGCTTGTTTGTCACGGGCGACCTGCACTATTGGGATGGCCTCAGGGATTTGGAGGGTTCTCCTAATTTTACGGTTTTGGACAATGGAATGGGCAGAGTTCCTATGGATTGGGTAGGCACAGTCCTTATGTGTGGCTCCAGGGACCGCAGCGTGGAGGGTGTGTGGCCCAGGACTTTGAGGACAGAAGTCTGAAAACATAAACTCAGCTTAGGTTTGGAGACATAGGTATGGCAGGCCCGATCTATAAACCATGAGAAGAACACTTCAGGATATGAGGAAAGAGCGAGTCTGAGGTGCTTGTTCAGTCTTTTGTCTCTAGATTCGGTATCAGCGATGGCCGTGGATTGTCTGGGAAATCTCATGGGCCATTGACGAATCTTCCTCTCTGTGGAATTGGCCCGATCCCAATTCTTTTTCGTCAATCTGTGGAATGGGAGGTCTCCTTTCAGGTTGGTTACCTTAGGTGTCCCGCCAAAAGAGGAATTCCAAAGAAGAGCCCTGTGGAAAAGCGAAGGGACAACCCGAACTATGGGTAAAATTTGGGGCCTAGGGGCATGGCAAGCCCAATATGCTATCTCTTCATCCAGCCACTGAGAGGCCTTACCTGAGGACTGGGATCAGGCTGAGGGTCACAATGTGTATTTGTGGCCAATGTGGCCCATAAACATGGGCGGGGCCTCATGGGCCACACTGGTTTCAACTACACTGAACATTGGAAAACATGCCAACCACATGGTTTCTAGCCACGGGGAAGGAGTTGTGATTTCTGCATCACTTACAAGCCTGGGCAGTGATTGGAGATAAGGTCTAGGTTCTGAAACTTGAGAATCGAGGTTGGGAAGAGATGACGACCTAAGGACATGGCTCGTCCGGCGTGCTCAGTGTTCGACCAGCTTTCTGGGTGGGGCCAGGAAGTCCAGGCTCAGGCTGTGTAGAAAGGGCAATAGTGCCCATGTCAGCCTATATATTTGGGGTACAGTCTAATGGCGTGCAGGTTGATCCTCATTTGGAGTTTCTGGGTAGCCCCACAGGGCAATGTTTTTCTTCCTGAAGGCTGGAAGAGTGCTGCATTATAGTTCTGGTTTGCAAACTGGAGGCTTGTGGGCCAGTAGTCTGAAGACGGAAATCTGAGAACACAAGCTAGGCTTAGGTTTCTGGGTGAGGACAAGGCAGGAACAATCTACAGACCTGAATCGAGATCTCGTGCTTCTGAAGTCAGGGCGAGGATCAGAAGATCGCTCAGGTTGGTGTTTCTGTCCCTGATGGCCCCTTCATGAAGGGGCGGGGAGGTCAAGAGGCCGTAGGGGTTTTCCCACGATGTTAGTTGTGAGAAGCTCCAAACTGCAAAGATTCTTGTGCAGGACAATTGAGACATGTTGGTTGGCTCCAGGCCAACGATTCCGAGCAGGGTTCTAAGGATGGATGCCTGGGTAGCCCACCTTGCATTCCAATTGTGTCCTAGCACCAAGACAGGTTATATCTGCTGGATCTGGGCGAGCAATCTGGATCTGAGTTGAAATGGACTCTCCTGTGGATGGATCCTAATATGTTTTTGTGTCTATGGAGACCTTGGAATGAAGCGGTGGCACTGGGGTCCTGAAGGGTTTTTCCAAACAGAGGCTTTGACACAGCTCCAACGTGCAAGTTTCCCATATGTAGATGAGATTTTTTATGACGGATGAGTCAGGAAACAGCCATATGCTGGTATTGAAATCCAGGCCTCTGAGGAGAGATGACTGGATACCACAACAATGAATCCGAATAGTGCCTAGGGGCCTGTTCGTACCTTTTTACCTCTGGGAACATCAGTCTATGCGTCTGAGTGCATGCAGGTTCTCAGATGGGCTCAGATTGCCCGAGTTTGTCCTGGGAAGCCACCACTATTGGGATGGCCTCAGGGAGTTTGCAGGTTTATCCTATTAGTAGGGTTGTGGCCATTGGAATGGGCACATACAATTCCCTTGGAGAGGGCAAGTACAGTCCTCAGGTTTGGCTCCAGGGGCCTGAGCCTGTAGGGTGTGTAGGCAGAGCTGTTTGGACAGTCGTCTGAAAACACAAACGCGGCTTATGTTTCAGGTCATAGGTAGGGCAGGATTGATCTACAGACCATGAGGAGAACTCTTCGGGATATGAATAAGGGGCGAGTGTGAGGCTCGTGCTCAAGTTTTTGTCTCTGGATATCGAGACATTCATGGCGGTGAAATTCCCTGGTGACTTCATGGGAAATGGACGAGTCTTACACTCTGGGGGTTTGGCCCCGTCCAAAGAGTTTGGGGTCATTCTGTGGGATGGAAGAAGTCCGTTTTGTTGTTGTTGTTGATTTGCCATGTTTTGTTTTTTAACCTCAGGTGTCCCACCAAATGAGGGATTCCAGAGTAGAGCCCTGGGGAGGGCCGAACAGACAACCAGAAATCTGGTTAAAAATTGTGGCCTAGGGACATGTCAAGCCCATTATGACATCTAATGGTCGAGCCACTGAGAGGACTTACTAGAGGACAGGACTCACGCTGAGGGTCACAATGCGTGTTTATGCCCACTTCGCAAACAAGAATGGGCAGGGCCTCATGGTGAATCCTGGTTTCTCCTACACTGAACGTTGGACAACATGCCAACCACAGGTTTCTTGCCATGGGTAAGGAAGAGTTCTGATTTCTGCATCACAGGCACCCCTGGGCAGTGATTGGAGATAAGGTCTAGGTACTGAAGCCTAAAAACTGAGGTAGGGAAGAGATGATCACCAAAGGCCATGGCGGTTCTGATGTGCTCAGTGTGCGGTCAGCTGTCTGGGTGTTGGTCAGGAGGTCCGAGCTCAGGTTGTGTCAGACAGTGCATTAGTGCCCAGGTTAGACTATATAATTTGGGTACAGTCGAGTGCCATGTAGATTTATCCTCATATAAGTTGTCTGGGCAGCTCATTAGGCAAAATTTGTTTTCTAGAGGGCAGGCAGTGTGCTTCATTGTCAGTCCGGAATTGCTAAACTTGAGGGCTTCGTGTAGAGGAGTGTGAGGACGGAAGTTTGAGAACACAAGCTAGACTTGGGTTTCAGGGCGAGGACACGGCAGGTACCACTGTAGATCTGAACCAATATCTCATGCATCTGAAGTCAGGGCGAGGATCAGACGTTGGCTCAGGTTGGAGTTTCTGTGCATGACGGACCCTTCATGAAGGGAGCGGAATCTCAAGGCCATGGAGTTTTTCCCACGTTGGGAGTTGTGGGATGCCCCCATCAAGGATTCCTTCTGCGGGACAATTGAGACCTGTTGGGCAGCTTCAGGACATCCCATATGGAATGACTCCAGGGCACTGTTCGAGGATGGATGCCTGGGAAGCCGGCCTCGCATTCCAAATGTCTCCCAGCAACAAGACAGTTTAGATCTGATGGTTCTGCCGGAGGAACCGGGGTGGCTGACTTGAAATGGACTTTCCTGAGGATGGGTCCTAATGTGTGTTTGTGTCCATGAGGGCCTTAAAAAGGGGCAGTGGCACCGGGACCCAGAAGTATTCTCCTAAGCTTTTGACATAGCTCGATGCACAAGGTTCCTTGTGGAGACGAGATTTGTTTTGATGGGTGCCTCAGGAAAACTTCTATGCTGGTATTGGAATCCAGGCTTTTGAGGAGACATGCCTGTAATCCAAAGCAATGTATCCGATTATGGCCTAGGGTCCTGTCTGGTTCAATCTTCTTCTCAGGGGACATCCATCTATGGTATGAGTGGAGGTAGATGCTCAGCAGGTATCAGACTGCCCTTGTTTGTCCCGGGCGACCTGCACTATTGGGATGGCCTCAGGGATTTGGAGGGTTCTCCAAATTTTACTGTTTTGGACAATGGCATCAGCAGAATTCCCATGGATTGGGTTGGCACAGTCCTAATGTGTGACTCCAGGGGCACCAGCCTGGAGGGTGTGTGGTCCAGGACTTTGAGGACAGAAGTCTGAAAACACAAACTCAGCTTAGGTTTGGGGACGTAGGTATGGCAGGCCCGATCTATAAACCATGAGAAGAACTCTTCCGGATATGAAGAGAGAGCGAGTCTGAGGCGCTTGCTCAGGCTTTTGTCTCTGGATTTTGTATCAGAGATGGCCGTGGAATGTCGGGGAGGCCTCATGGGCCATGGACGAATTTTCCTCTCTGTGGATTTGGCCCGATCCCAATTGTTTTTCGTCAATCTGTGGAATGGGAGGACTCCTTTCAGGTTTGTTACCTCAGGTGTCCCTCCAAAAGAGTAATTCCAAAGAAGAGCCCTGGGGAAAAGTGAAGGGAGAACCCGAACTATGGGTAAAATTTGGGGCCTAGGGGCATGGCAAGCACAATATGCTGTCTCTTCATCCAGCCACTGAGAGGCCTTACCTGAGGCCTGGGATCAGGCTGAGGGACACGATGTGTGTTTGTGACCAATGCGGCCCATAAACATGGGCGGGGCCTCATGGGCCACACTGGTTTCAACTACACTGAACATTGGAAAACATGCCAACCACTAGGTTTCTTGCCAAGGCGAAGGAGAAGTTCTGATTCTTGCATCACGTTTACTCCTGAACAGTGAGTGGAGATAAGGTCTAGGTTCTGAAGGTGAAAACTGAGGTTGGGTAGAGATGATGGCCTAAAGCCATTGTGGGTGAGATATGCTCTGTGTATGGCCAGCTGTCTGGGTGTTGGACTGGAGGTCTGCCCTCAGGCTGTGTCAGACAGGGCTTTAGTGCACAGGCTAGACTGTATAATTGGGGTATGGTCGAGTGGCATGCAAGTTGTTACTCATTTGGCGTTTCTGGTTAGCCCTATAGGGCAACATTTTTCTTCTGGAGGGCAGGCAGAGTGCTGCATTGTGTCTCCAGAATTGCCAAACTGGAGGGGTGTGGCCAGGATTGTGAGGAAGGAAGTCTGAAAACACAAGCTAGCACGAGTTTTGGGGCCAAGAGCATGGCAGGCCCACTCTGCAGAGGCTGAATCGAGATCTCCTGCAGGTGAGGTCAGGGCGAGTATCAGATGTTGCCTCAAGCTGCAGTTTGTGTCCATGACGGCCCTTACATGAAGGGTGTGGGGGCGTCATGAGGCCAGGGAGGATTCCCTACGCTGGGAGTTGTGAGCTGCTCCAAACTTCAAAGTTTCCTTCTTCAGGACAGTCGAGTACTATTGGATGGTCCCTTGATGCCCCATACAGAAAGACTCGAGAGCAGGGGCCTAAGCATGGATTCCGAGAAACGCCAACTCACCTTCCCATTGCCTGGTCGAGACAAGGCACGCTCAATCTGCGGGCTCTTGGGTGAGCTACCCAGAAGGCTGAGTTTAAATGGACTCTGCTGAGGATGAGTCATAATGTGGGTTTGTGGCCATGGAGAGCTTGGAATGTGGCAGTAGCTAAGGGACTCTGCAGCATTCTCCAACCCGAAGGGCTTGACACAACTCCAACAAGGAAGCTTCCCATGTGGAGATGAGAGGTCTTTTGTCTGGTGCCTCAGGAAAGCCCTGTATGCTGGTCTTCGAACCCAGGCCTCTGAGGAGTGATACCTGGACACCAAAGCAAGAGTTCATAATAGGGCCTAGGGGCCTGTCTGGTTCAATCTTCTGTCTCTGCGGATATCTGTCTGTGTGTCTGCATGGAGGTAGTAGTTGCTCAGCTTGTGTCATAATGCCCCTATTTGTCCAGTGCGGCTTGCGGTAGTGGGATGTCTTGGGGACCTTGAGTTTTCTACTATTTTGTAGAGTTGTGGCCAATGGAATGGGCAGTTTCTTAGGAGAGAGCAGGCACAGTTCTGTGGTGTGGCTCCAGAGACCCCAGCCTGGAGGCTGTGTGGGCCATGGCTGTGCAGACGGACATCCAAAAACCCTAACTCAGCTCAGGTTTGGGGCCGAGGTTACGGCAGGCCTGATCTACAGTCCATGAGGGGAGCTCCTCTAGATATGAAAGAAGGGTGAGAGGGAGGCAGTCGCTCAGGCTTTTGTCTCTGGATGTTTTGTCCACAATGGCCGTTTAATGTAGGAGTTGCCTCATGGGTCGTAGAAGTCTCCCTCTCTGGTAGTTTGTCCAGCCCCCAAGAGTTTGGGGTCATTCTGTGGGAAGGGAAGTGTCCTGTTTTCTGCTTCATGTGTCCCCCCAGTAGAGGGATTCTAGAGCATAGCAGTGGGTACTGACAACTGGAATACTCGCCCTCTGGTTAAGCCTGGGGGCCTATGGATATGACAAGCCCCATATGCAGGATCTTGGTCCAGCCACTGAGAGGCGTTACTTTAATATGGGACTCACGCTGCAGGTCACAATGCATGTCTGTGCCCTAGGCGGCCCTCAAGCACTGGCGTGGTCTTTCATACAATGCAGGTTTTCCCACATTGAACGTTGGACAACATGCCAACCACAAGGTTTCTGGCCATGGGGAAGGAGGAATTCTAATTTCTGCATCACGTTCACCCATGGGCAGTGATTGGAGATAAGGTCTAGGTTCTGAAGCCTGAAAACCGAGGTTGGGAAGAGATGACGACCTACAGCCATAACGGGTCCTATGTGTCCAGGTTGGGGCCAGCTGTCTGGGTGTCGTTTGGGATGTCTTGTCTCAGGCTGTGCCAGACAGGGCATTAGTATACAGGGTGGGCTGTATAATTGCTTTACAATCGAGTGGCATGCATTAGAAAATCATTTGGCGTTTCTTATTAGCAGCATAGGGCAAAGTTTTTCTTCTGGAGGGCAGGCAGAGTGCTGCATTGTGGCTTCGGAATTCCCAAACTGGAGGGCTTGTGGGCCAGGAGAGTGAGGACGGAAGTCTGAGAACACAAGCTAGGCTTAGGTTTCGGGGCAAGGACATGGCAGGCACACTCTGCAGAGCTGAATTGAGATCTCATGCGTCTGAAGTCAGGTCGAGGTTCAGACTTTGGCTCAGGTTTGAGTTTCTGTCCATGTTGGCCCCTTCAGGAAGGGGGGGCATTATGAGGCCATGGGGGTTTTCCCACTATTGGAGTTGTGAGATGCTCCAAACCGCAAGGATTCCTTCTTGGGACAATTAAGATTAGTTGGATGGCTCCAGGACGTCTTATAAGGTATTTTTCCAGAACAGGGTTCTAAGTATGGATGCCTGGGCAGCCAGCCTCACATTCCAATTGTCTCCTAGCAACAAGAAACGTTTGATCTGCTGGCTTGGGGTAGCAACAGAGGGGGCTGAGTTGAAATGGACTTTCCTGAGGATGGTCTTAATGTTGGTTTGAGTCCATGGAGACCTTGGTATGGGGCAGTGGCACCAGGGCCCTGAAGGATTCTCCTAACCAGAGGTTATGACAAAGCTCCAATGAGCAAGTTTCCATGGGGAGACGAGATTTGTTCTTATTGGTGCCTCAGGAAACCACCATATGCTGGTATTGGAAACTAGGCCTCTGAGGAGAGATGCCTGGAAACCAAAGCAATGGATCTGTTTAGGGCCTAGGGGCCTGTCCGGTTCAATATTCTTCTCTGGGGACATCTGTTGTCTGAGTGGAGGTAGTTGCTCAGCTGGTTTGGGATCACCCCTGTTTGTCCTGGGCAGCCTACACTATTGGGATGGCCTCGGTGACTTTGGAGGTTTTTCCTAATTTGCAAGGTTGTGGCCAATGGAATGGGAAGAATTCCCTTGAAAGGGAAGCACAGTCCTGAGGTGTGGCTCCAGGGACCCAAGTGTGGAGCGTGTGTGGTCCAGGGCTATTTGGACAAAAGTCTGAAAACACAAACTCCACTTAGGTTGTGGGATGTAGGTATGGCCGGCCCGATCTATAGACCGTGAGGAGACCTCTTCGGGATATGAACAAAGGGCGAATGTGATGTGCATGCTCATGCTTTTTTTTTTTTTTTTCTGGAAATGTGTCACCGATTGCCATGGAATGTCAGGGTGTCCTCATGGGCCATCAATGAGGCTCCCTTTCTGGGGATTTGACCCGATCCCAAGAGATTGGGGTCATTCTGTGGGAAGGAAGGAGGCCGTTCTGGTTTTTTTTTTTTTTTTTTAACCTCAGGTGGACCACCAAAAGAGGGATTCCAGAGCAGAGTCGTGGGTGGGGGCAACTGGAAAACCAGACCTCTGGTTAACATTGGGACCTAAGAACATGGCAAGCCCCATATGTGGGCTCTTGTTCCAGACACTGAGAGGCCTTCCTTGAGGATAGGTCTCACACTGAGTTTCACAATGTGTTTTTGTGCCCAAGGAGCCCCTCAAGTCAGGGCGTGGCCTAATGTACCATGCTGGTTTCTCCTACACTGAACGTTGCACAGTATGGGAACCACAAGTTTTCTGGCAATGGGGAAGATGGAGTTCTAATTTCTGCAACACTTTCACTCCTGGACTGTGATTGGATTTAAGGTCTAGGTTCTGAAGCCTGAAAACTGAGGTTGGGAAGAGATGAAGCCCTAAGGCCATGGTGTGTCTGATGTGCTCAGTGTTCGGCCAGCTGTTGAGTGTGGGTTGGGAGGTGCAGGCTCAGGCTGTGGCAGACAGGGAATTAGTGCCCAGGCTAGACTTCATCATTGGGGTGCAGTCGAGTTTCGTGCAGGATGGTACTCATTTGTGGTTACTGGGTAGCCCCAGAGGGCAAAGTTTTTCTTCTGGAGGGAAGACACAGTGCCACATAGTGACTCCAAAATTCCCAAACTGGAAGGCTTGTGGGCCAGGAGTGTGAGGAAAAAATTCTGAGAACACAAGCCAGACTTAGATTTCGGGGTGAGGGGACGGCAGGCACCCTCTGCAGAGATGATTCGAGATCCCGTATACCTGAAGACAGAGCTAGGATCAGACGTTTTCTTAGGTCGGAATTTCTGTCCATGACGGCCCCTTAATGAAGGGGAGGGTGTCACGAGGACTTGGAGGTTTTCCCACTATGGGAATTGTGAGATGCTCCAAACCACAATGATTCCTTCTGTGGGACAGTCGAGACATGTTGGATGGCTCCAGGACATCCCATAAGGAAGTTATCCAGAGCAGGGTTCTAAGGATGGATGCCTGGGCAGCCTGCCTCCCATTCCAGGTGTCTCATAGAGCCAAGGCAAGTTTGATCTGCTGGATCTAGGGGAGCAACCGAGGCGGGTGTTTTGAAATGGGTGAGTTGATGATGGGTCATAATGTGCATTTGTGTGCATGTAGACCTTGGAATGGGGTGCTTGATCCGGGGCCTTGAGGGATGTTCATAACCGGAGGTTTTGATGGAGCTCTAAAGAGTATATTTCCTATGTAGAGAAGAGAATTGTTTTGATGAGTGCCTAAGTAATCTCCCATATGCTGGTATTGGAAACCAGGCCTCTGAGGAGAGATGACTGGAATCAAAATCAATGGATCTGATTAGGGCCTCAGTGCCCGTCCAGTTCAATCTTATTCTATGGGGATATCTGTCTCTGGGTCTGAGTGGAGGTGGTTTCCTAACTTGTGAAAGATCATCCCTGTTTGTCCTGGGCAGCCAACACAATTCGGATGGCCTGGGGGAGTTTGGAGGATTCTCCTAATCTATAGGGTTGTGGCCAATGGAAATGGCAGAATTCCCCTGGAGAGGGAAGCCAAAGTCCTGAGGTGTGGCTCCAGGGGCCCCAGCTTGGATGGTGTGTGGGCCATGCCTGTGGGGACAGAAGTCTGAAAACACAAACTCAGCTTAGGTTTGGGGATGTATGTATGAAGGCTCGATCTACAGACTGTGAGAATTTTCCGGGCTATGAACAAAGGGCGAGTATGTGGCGCTTGCTCAGGCTTTTGTCTCTGAATTTTGTGTCAACGGTGGCCATGGAATTTCGGGATGTCCCCAAGGGCCATGGACAATTCTTTATCTGGTGATATGGCCTGATCCCAAGTGGTTGGGATCATTCTGTGGATTGGAAGAGTCCGTTCTGTATATATATATATATATATATATATATATATATATATATATATATATATTTTTTTTACCTCAGGTGTCCCACCAAAGAGGGATTCTGAGTAGAGCCCTGAGTAGGGTGACTAGACATCTCGAACTCTGGTTGAGATTGGGGGACTAGGGGCTTGGCAAGCCCCATATGTGGGCTGTTGTTCCAGTCACTAAGAGGCTTTACATGAGGATAGGGCTCACGCTGAGGGTCTCAATGTGTGTTTGTGCAAATTGTGGCCCTCAGGGATAGGTGGGGCCTCATAGTCCATGCTGCTTTCTCCTACAATGAACATTGGACAACATGCCAACCACTAGGTTTCTTGCCAAGGCGAAGGAGAAGTTCTGATTCTTGCATCACGTTCACTCCTGAGCAGTGAGTGGAGATAAGGTTTAGGTTCTGAAGGTGAAAACTGAGGTTGGGTAGAGATGATGGACTAAAGCCATTGTGGGTGTGATATGCTCTGTGTACGGCAAGCTGTTTGGGTGTTGGACTTGAGGTCTGCCCTCAGGTTGTGTGAGACAGGGCTTTAGTGCCCAGGCTAGACTGTATAATTGGGGTATGGTCGAGTGGCATGCAGGTTGTTACTCATTTGGCGTTTCTGGTTAGCCCTATAGGGCAACATTTTTCTTCTGGAGGGCAGGCAGAGTGCTGCATTGTGTCTCCAGAATTGCCAAACTGGAGGGGTGTGGCCAGGATTGTGAGGAAGGAAGACTGAAAATACAAGCTAGCACGAGTTTTGGGTCCAAGAGCATGGAAGGCCCACTCTGCAGAGGCTGAATCGAGATCTCCTGCAGGTGAGGTCAGGGCGAGTATCAGATGTTGCCTCAAGCTGGAGTTTGTGTCCATGACGGCCACTTCCTGAAGGGAGTGGGAGCGACATGAGGCCAGGGAGGTTTCCCTACTCTGGGAGTTGTGAGCTGCTCCAAACTTCAAAGTTTCATTCTTCAGGACAGTCGAGTACTATTGGATGGTTCCAGGATGCCCCTTATAGAAAGACTCGATAGCAGGGGCCTAAGCATGGATGCCGAGAAACGCCAACTCTCCTTCCCATTGCCTGGTCGAGACAAGGCACGCTCAATCTGCGGGCTCTTGGGTGAGCTACCCAGAAGGCTGAGTTTAAATGGACTCTCCTGAGGATGAGTCATAATGTGGGTTGGTGGCCATGGAGACCTTGGAATGTGGCAGTAGCTAAGGGACTCTGCAGAATTCTCCAACCCGAAGGGCTTGACACAACTCCAACAAGTAAGCTTCCCATGTGGAGATGAGGGGTCTTCTGTCTGGTGCCTCAGGAAAGCCGCGTATGCTGGTCTTCGAACCCAGGCCTCTGAGGAGTGATACCTGGACACCAAAGCAAGAGTTCATAATAGGGCCTAGGGGCCTGTCTGGTATAATCTTCTGTCTCTGCGGATATCTGTCTGTGTTTCTGCATGGAGGTAGTAGTTGCTCAGCTTGTGTCATAATGCCCCTATTTGTCCAGTGCGGCTTGCGGTAGTGGGATATCCTTGGGGACCTTGAGGTTTCTACTATTTTGTAGAATTGTGGCCAATGGAATGGGCAGTTTCTTAGGAGAGAGCAGGCACAGTTCTGTGGTGTGGCTCCAGAGACCCCAGCCTGGAGGCTGTGTGGGCCATGGCTGTGCAGACAGACATCCAAAAACCCTAACTCAGCTCAGGTTTGGGGCCGAGGTTACGGCAGGCCTGATCTACAGTCCATGAGGGGAGCTCCTCTGGATATGAAAGAAGGGTGAGAGGGAGGCAGTCGCTCAGGCTTTTGTCTCTGGATGTTTTGTCCACAATGGCCGTTTAATGTAGGAGTTGCCTCATGGGTCGTAGAAGTCTCCCTCTCTGGTAGTTTGTCCAGCCCCCAAGAGTTTGGGGTCATTCTGTGGGAAGGGAAGTGTCCTGTTTTCTGCTTCATGTGTCCCCCCAGTAGAGGGATTCTAGAGCATAGCAGTGGGTACTGACAACTGGAATACTCGCCCTCTGGTTAAGCCTGGGGGCCTATGGATATGACAAGCCCCATATGCAGGATCTTGGTCCAGCCACTGAGAGGCGTTACTTTAATACGGGACTCACGCTGCAGGTCACAATGCATGTCTGTGCCCTAGGCGGCCCTCAAGCACTGGCGTGGCCTTTCGGACAATGCAGGTTTTCCCACATTGAACGTTGGACAACATGCCAACCACAAGGTTTCTGGCCATGGGGAAGGAGGAATTCTAATTTCTGCATCACGTTCACCCCTGGGCAGTGATTGGAGATAAGGTCTAGGTTCTGAAGCCTGAAAACCGAGGTTGGGAAGAGATGACGACCTACAGCCATAACGGGTCCTATGTGTCCAGGTTGGGGCCAGCTGTCTGGGTGTCGTTTGGGATGTCTTGTCTCAGGCTGTGCCAGACAGGGCATTAGTATACAGGGTGGGCTGTATAATTGCTTTACAATCGAGTGGCATGCATTAGAAAATCATTTGGGGTTTCTTATTAGCAGCATAGGGCAAAGTTTTTCTTCTGGAGGGCAGGCAGAGTGCTGCATTGTGGCTCCGGAATTCCAAAACTGGAGGGCTTGTGGGCCAGGAGAGTGAGGACGGATGTCTGAGAACACAAGCTAGGCTTAGGTTTCGGGGCAAGGACATGGCAGGCACACTCTGCAGAGCTGAATTGAGATCTCATGCGTCTGAAGTCAGGTCGAGGTTCAGACTTTGGCTCAGGTTTGAGTTTCTGTCCATGTTGGCCCCTTCATGAAGGGGGGACATTATGAGCCCATGGGGGTTTTCCCACTATTGGAGTTGTGAGATGCTCCAAACCGCAAGGATTCCTTCTGTGGGACAATTAAGATTTGTTGGATGGCTCCAGGACGTCTTATAAGGTATTTTTCCAGAACAGGGTTCTAAGTATGGATGCCTGGGCAGCCAGCCTCACATTCCAATTGTCTCCTAGCAACAAGAAACGTTTGATCTGCTGGCTTGGGGTAGCAACAGAGGGGGCTGAGTTGATATGGACTTTCCTGAGGATGGTCTTAATGTTGGTTTGTGTCCATGGAGACCTTGGTATGGGGCAGTGGCACCAGGGCCCTGAAGGATTCTCCTAACCAGAGGTTATGACAAAGCTCCAATGAGCAAGTTTCCATGGGGAGACGAGATTTGTTCTTATTGGTGCCTCAGGAAACCACCATATGCTGGTATTGGAAACGAGGCCTCTGAGGAGAGATGCCTGGAAACCAAAGCAATGGATCTGATTAGGGCCTAGGGGCCTGTCCGGTTCAATATTCTTCTCTGGGGACATCTGTTGTCTGAGTGGAGGTAGTTGCTCAGCTGGTTTGGGATCACCCCTGTTTGTCCTGGGCAGCCTACACTATTGGGATGGCCTCGGTGACTTTGGAGGTTTTTCCTAATTTGCAAGGTTGTGGCCAATGGAATGGGAAGAATTCCCTTGAAAGGGAAGCACAGTCCTGAGGTGTGGCTCCAGGGACCCAAGTGTGGAGCGTGTGTGGTCCAGGGCTATTAGGACAAAAGTCTGAAAACACAAACTCCACTTAGGTTGTGGGATGTAGGTATGGCCGGCCCGATATATAGACCGTGAGGAGACCTCTTCGGGATATGAACAAAGGGCGAATGTGATGTGCATGCTCATGCTTTTTTTTTTTTTTTCTGGAAATGTGTCACCGATTGCCATGGAATGTCAGGGTGTCCTCATGGGCCATCGATGAGGCTCCCTTTCTGGGGATTTGCCCCGATCCCAAGAGATTGGGGTCATTCTGTGGGAAGGGAGGAGGCCGTTCTTGTTTTTTTTTTTTTTTTTTTTTTCTTTTTAACCTCAGGTGGACCACTAAAAGAGGGATTCCAGAGCAGAGTCGTGGGTGGGGGCAACTGGACAACCAGACCTCTGGTTAACATTGGGACCTAAGAACATGGCAAGCCCCATATGTGGGCTCTTGGTCCAGACACTGAGAGGCCTTCCTTGAGGATAGGTCTCACACTGAGTTTCACAATGTGTTTTTGTGCCCAAGGAGCCCCTCAAGTCAGGGCGTGGCCTAATGTACCATGCTGGTTTCTCCTACACTGAACATTGCACAGTATGGGAACCACAAGTTTTCTGGCAATGGGAAGATGGAGTTCTAATTTCTGCAACACTTTCACTCCTGGACTGTGATTGGATTTAAGGTCTAGGTTCTCAAGCCTGAAAACTGAGGTTGGGAAGAGATGAAGCCCTAAGGCCATGGTGTGTCTGATGTGCTCAGTGTTCGGCCAGCTGTTGAGTGTGGGTTGGGAGGTGCAGGCTCAGGCTGTGGCAGACAGGGAATTAGTGCCCAGGCTAGACTGTATCATTGGGGTGCAGTCGAGTTTTGTGCAGGATGGTACTCATTTGTGGTTACTGGGTAGCCCCAGAGCGCAACGTTTTTCTTATGGAGGGAAGACACAGTGCCACATTGTGACTCCAAAATCCCAAACTGGAAGGCTTGTGGGCCAGGAGTGTGAAGAAAAAATTCTGAGAACACAAGCCAGACTTAGATTTCGGAGTGAGGGGACGGCAGGCACCCTCTGCAGAGATGATTTGAGATCCCGTATACCTGAAGACAGAGCTAGGATCAGACGTTTTCTTAGGTTGGAGTTTCTGTCCATGACGGCCCATTCATGAGGGGAGGGTGTCACGAGGACATGGAGGTTTTCCCACGATGGGAATTGTGAGATGCTCCGAACCACAATGATTCCTTCTGTGGGACAGTCGAGACATGTTGGATGGCTCCAGGACATCCCATAAGGAAGTTATCCAGAGCAGGGTTCTAAGGATGGATGCGTGGGCAGCCTGCCTCCCATTCCAGGTGTCTCATAGAGCCAAGGCAAGTTCGATCTGCTGGATCTAGGGGAGCAACCGAGGCGGGTGTTTTGAAATGGGTGAGTTGAGGATGGGTCATAATGTGCATTTGTGTGCATGTAGACCTTGGAATGGGGTGCTTGATCCGGGGCCTTGAGGGATGTTCATAACCGGAGGTTTTGATGGAGCTCTAAAGAGTATATTTCCTATGTAGAGAAGAGAATTGTTTTGATGAGTGCCTAAGGAATCTCCCATATGCTTGTATTGGAAACCAGGCCTCTGAGGAGAGATGACTGGAATCAAAAGCAATGGATCTGATTAGGGCCTAAGTGCCCATCCAGTTCAATCTTATTCTATGGGGATATCTCTCTCTGGGTCTGAGTGGAGGTGGTTTCCTAACTTGTGAAAGATCATCCCTGTTTGTCCTGGGCAGCCAACACAATTCGGATGGCCTGGGGGAGTTTGGAGGATTCTCCTAATCTATAGGGTTGTGGCCAATGGAAATGGCAGAATTCCCCTGGAGAGGGAAGCCACAGTCCTGTGGTGTGGCTCCAGGGGCCCAGCTTGAATGGTGTGTGGGCCAGGACTGTGGGGACAGAAGTCTGAAAACACAAACTCAGCTTAGGTTTGGCGATGTATGTATGAAGGCTCGATCTACAGACCGTGAGAATTTTCCGGGCTATGAACAAAGGGCGAGTATGTGGCGCTTGCTCAGGGTTTTGTCTCTGGATTTTGTGTCAATGGTGGCCGTGGAATGTCGGGGTGTCCTCAAGAGCCATGGACAATTCTTTCTCTGGTGATTTGGCCTGATCCCAATGGGTTGGGATCATTCTTTGGATGGGAAGAGTCCTTTCTCTATTTTTTTTTTACCTCAGTTGTCCCACCAAAGAGGGATTCCAGAGTAGAGACCTGAGTAGGTGTGACTAGAAATCTCGAACTCTGGTTGAGATTGGGGGACTAGGGGCTTGGCAAGCCCCATATGTGGGCTGTTGTTCCAGTCACTAAGAGGCTTTACATGAGGATAGGTCTCACGCTGAGGGTCACAATGTGTGTTTGTGCAAATTGTGGCCCTCAGGGATAGGTGGGGCCTCATAGTCCATGCTGCTTTCTCCTATAATGAACATTGGACAACATGCCAACCACTAGGTTTCTTGCCAAGGCGAAGGAGAAGTTCTGATTCTTGCATCACGTTCACTCCTGAGCAGTGAGTGGAGATAAGGTCTAGGTTCTGAAGGTGAAAACTGAGGTTGGGTAGAGATGATGGCCTAAAGCCATTGTGGGTGTGATATGCTCTGTGTATGGCCAGCTGTCTGGGTGTTGGACTGGAGGTCTGCCCTCAGGCTGTGTCAGACAGGGCTTTAGTGCACAGGCTAGACTATAATTGGGGTATGGTCGAGTGGCATGCATGTTGTTACTCATTTGGTGTTTCTGGTTAGCCCTATAGGGCAACATTTTTCTTCTGGAGGGCAGGCAGAGTGCTGCATTGTGTCTCCAGAATGCCAAACTGGAGGGGTGTGGCCAGGACTGTGAGGAAGGAAGTCTAAAAACACAAGCTAGCACGAGTTTTGGGGCCAAGAGCATGGCAGGCCCACTCTGCAGAGGCTGAATCGAGATCTCCTGCAGGTGAGGTCAGGGCGATTATCAGATGTTGCCTCAAGCTGGAGTTTGTGTCCATGACGGCCCCTTCCTGTAGGGGGTGGGGGCGTCATGAGGCCAGGGAGGTTTCCCTACGCTGGGAGTTGTGAGCTGCTCCAAACTTCAAAGTTTCCTTCTTCAGGACAGTCGAGTACTATTGGATGGTTCCAGGATGCCCCATACAGAAACACTCGAGAGCAGGGGCCTAAGCATGGATGCCGAGAAACGCCAACTCACCTTCCCATTGCCTGGTCGAGACAAGGCACGCTCAATCTGCGGGCTCTTGGGTGAGCTACCCAGAAGGCTGAGTTTAAATGGACTCTCCTGAGGATGAGTCATAATGAGGGTTGGTGGCCATGGAGACCTTGGAATGTGGCAGTAGCTAAGGGATTCTGCAGGATTCTCCAACCCGAAGGGCTTGACACAACTCCAACAAGGAAGCTTCCCATGTGGAGATGAGAGGTCCTCAGTCTGGTGCCTCAGGAAAGCCCCGTATGCTGGTCTTCGAACCCAGGCCTCTGAGGATTGATACCTGGACACCAAAGCAAGAGTTCATAATAGGGCCTAGGGGCCTGTCTGGTTCAATCTTCTGTCTCTGCGGATATCTGTCTGTGTGTCTACATGGAGGTAGTAGTTGCTCAGCTTGTGTCATAATGCCCCTATTTGTCCAGTGCGCTTGCGGTAGTGGGATGTCCTTGGAGACCTTGAGGTTTCTACTATTTTGTAGAGTTGTGGCCAATGGAATGGGCAGTTTCTTAGGAGAGAGCAGGCACAGTTCTGTGGTGTGGCTCCAGAGACCCCAGCCTGGAGGCTGTGTGAGCCATGGCTGTGCAGACAGACATCCAAAAACCCTAACTCAGCTCAGGTTTGGGGCCGAGGTTACGGCAGGCCTGATCTACAGTCCATGAGGGGAGCTCCTCTGGATATGAAAGAAGGGTGAGAGGGAGGCAGTCGCTCAGGCTTTTGTCTCTGGATGTTTTGTCCACAATGGCCGTTTAATGTAGGAGTTGCCTCATGGGTCGTAGAAGTCTCCCTCTCTGGTAGTTTGTCCAGCCCCCAAGAGTTTGGGGTCATTCTGTGGGAAGGGAAGTGTCCTGTTTTCTGCTTCATGTGTCCCCCCAGTAGAGGGATTCTAGAGCATAGCAGTGGGTACTGACAACTGGAATACTCGCCCTCTGGTTAAGCCTGGGGGCCTATGGATATGACAAGCCCCATATGCAGGATCTTGGTCCAGCCACTGAGAGGCGTTACTTTAATACGGGACTCACGCTGCAGGTCACAATTCATGTCTGTGCCCTAGGCGGCCCTCAAGCACTGGCGTGGCCTTTCGGACAATGCAGGTTTTCCCACATTGAACGTTGGACAACATGCCAACCACAAGGTTTCTGGCCATGGGGAAGGAGGAATTCTAATTTCTGCATCACGTTCACCCCTGGGCAGTGATTGGAGATAAGGTCTAGGTTCTGAAGCCTGAAAACCGAGGTTGGGAAGAGATGACGACCTACAGCCATAGCGGGTCCTATGTGTCCTGGTTGGGGCCAGCTGTCTGGGTGTCGTTTGGGATGTCTTGTCTCAGGCTGTGCCAGACAGGGCATTAGTATAGAGGGTGGGCTGTATAATTGCTTTACAATCGAGTGGCATGCATTAGAAAATCATTTGGCGTTTCTTATTAGCAGCATAGGGCAAAGTTTTTCTTCTGGAGGGCAGGCAGAATGCTGCATTGTGGCTTCGGAATTCCCAAACTGGAGGGCTTGTGGGCCAGGAGAGTGAGGACGGAAGTCTGAGAACACAAGCTAGGCTTAGGTTTCAGGGCAAGGACATGGCAGGCACACTCTGCAGAGCTGAATTGACATCTCATGCGTCTGAAGTCAGGTCGAGGATCAGACTTTGGCTCAGGGTTGAGTTTCTGTCCATGTTGGCCCCTTCAAGAAGGGGGGGCATTATGAGGCCATGGGTGTTTTTCCTACTATTGGAGTTGTGAGATGCTCCAAACCGTAAGGATTCCTTCTGTGGGACAATTAAGATTTGTTGGATGGCTCCAGGGCTCTTGGTCCACATTTTTCCAGAACAGGGTTCTAAGTATGGATGCCTGGGCAGCCAGCCTCACATTCCAATTGTCTCCTAGCAACAAGAAACGTTTGATCTGCTGGCTTGGGGTAGCAACAGAGGGGGCTGAGTTGATATGGACTTTCCTGAGGATGGTCTTAATGTTGGTTTGTGTCCATGGAGACCTTGGTATGGGGCAGTGGCACCAGGGCCCTGAAGGATTCTCCTAACCAGAGGTTATGACAAAGCTCCAATGAGCAAGTTTCCATGGGGAGACGAGATTTGTTCTTATTGGTGCCTCAGGAAACCACCATATGCTGGTATTGGAAACGAGGCCTCTGAGGAGAGATGCCTGGAAACCAAAGCAATGGATCTGATTAGGGCCTAGGGGCCTGTCCGGTTCAATATTCTTCTCTGGGGACATCTGTTGTCTGAGTGGAGGTAGTTGCTCAGCTGGTTTGGGATCACCCCTGTTTGTCCTGGGCAGCCTACACTATTGGGATGGCCTCGGTGACTTTGGAGGTTTTTCCTAATTTGCAAGGTTGTGGCCAATGGAATGGGAAGAATTCCCTTGAAAGGGAAGCACAGTCCTGAGGTGTGGCTCCAGGGACCCAAGTGTGGAGCGTGTGTGGTCCAGGGCTATTAGGACAAAAGTCTGAAAACACAAACTCCACTTAGGTTGTGGGATGTAGGTATGGCCGGCCCGATATATAGACCGTGAGGAGACCTCTTCGGGATATGAACAAAGGGCGAATGTGATGTGCATGCTCATGCTTTTTTTTTTTTTTTTTCTGGAAATGTGTCACCGATTGCCATGGAATGTCAGGGTGTCCTCATGGGCCATCGATGAGGCTCCCTTTCTGGGGATTTGCCCCGATCCCAAGAGATTGGGGTCATTCTGTGGGAAGGGAGGAGGCCGTTCTTGTTTTTTTTTTTTTTTTTTTTCTTTTTAACCTCAGGTGGACCACTAAAAGAGGGATTCCAGAGCAGAGTCGTGGGTGGGGGCAACTGGACAACCAGACCTCTGGTTAACATTGGGACCTAAGAACATGGCAAGCCCCATATGTGGGCTCTTGGTCCAGACACTGAGAGGCCTTCCTTGAGGATAGGTCTCACACTGAGTTTCACAATGTGTTTTTGTGCCCAAGGAGCCCCTCAAGTCAGGGCGTGGCCTAATGTACCATGCTGGTTTCTCCTACACTGAACATTGCACAGTATGGGAACCACAAGTTTTCTGGCAATGGGAAGATGGAGTTCTAATTTCTGCAACACTTTCACTCCTGGACTGTGATTGGATTTAAGGTCTAGGTTCTCAAGCCTGAAAACTGAGGTTGGGAAGAGATGAAGCCCTAAGGCCATGGTGTGTCTGATGTGCTCAGTGTTCGGCCAGCTGTTGAGTGTGGGTTGGGAGGTGCAGGCTCAGGCTGTGGCAGACAGGGAATTAGTGCCCAGGCTAGACTGTATCATTGGGGTGCAGTCGAGTTTTGTGCAGGATGGTACTCATTTGTGGTTACTGGGTAGCCCCAGAGGCAACGTTTTTCTTATGGAGGGAAGACACAGTGCCACATTGTGACTCCAAAATCCCAAACTGGAAGGCTTGTGGGCCAGGAGTGTGAAGAAAAAATTCTGAGAACACAAGCCAGACTTAGATTTCGGGGTGAGGGGACGGCAGGCACCCTCTGCAGAGATGATTTGAGATCCCGTATACCTGAAGACAGAGCTAGGATCAGACGTTTTCTTAGGTTGGAGTTTCTGTCCATGACGGCCCATTCATGAAGGGGAGGGTGTCACGAGGACATGGAGGTTTTCCCACGATGGGAATTGTGAGATGCTCCGAACCACAATGATTCCTTCTGTGGGACAGTCGAGACATGTTGGATGGCTCCAGGACATCCCATAAGGAAGTTATCCAGAGCAGGGTTCTAAGGATGGATGCGTGGGCAGCCTGCCTCCCATTCCAGGTGTCTCATAGAGCCAAGGCAAGTTCGATCTGCTGGATCTAGGGGAGCAACCGAGGCGGGTGTTTTGAAATGGGTGAGTTGAGGATGGGTCATAATGTGCATTTGTGTGCATGTAGACCTTGGAATGGGGTGCTTGATCCGGGGCCTTGAGGGATGTTCATAACCGGAGGTTTTGATGGAGCTCTAAAGAGTATATTTCCTATGTAGAGAAGAGAATTGTTTTGATGAGTGCCTAAGGAATCTCCCATATGCTTGTATTGGAAACCAGGCCTCTGAGGAGAGATGACTGGAATCAAAAGCAATGGATCTGATTAGGGCCTAAGTGCCCATCCAGTTCAATCTTATTCTATGGGGATATCTCTCTCTGGGTCTGAGTGGAGGTGGTTTCCTAACTTGTGAAAGATCATCCCTGTTTGTCCTGGGCAGCCAACACAATTCGGATGGCCTGGGGGAGTTTGGAGGATTCTCCTAATCTATAGGGTTGTGGCCAATGGAAATGGCAGAATTCCCCTGGAGAGGGAAGCCACAGTCCTGTGGTGTGGCTCCAGGGGCCCAGCTTGAATGGTGTGTGGGCCAGGACTGTGGGGACAGAAGTCTGAAAACACAAACTCAGCTTAGGTTTGGCGATGTATGTATGAAAGCTCGATCTACAGACCGTGAGAATTTTCCGGGCTATGAACAAAGGGCGAGTATGTGGCGCTTGCTCAGGGTTTTGTCTCTGGATTTTGTGTCAATGGTGGCCGTGGAATGTCGGGGTGTCCTCAAGAGCCATGGACAATTCTTTCTCTGGTGATTTGGCCTGATCCCAATGGGTTGGGATCATTCTTTGGATGGGAAGAGTCCTTTCTGTATTTTTTTTTTACCTCAGTTGTCCCACCAAAGAGGGATTCCAGAGTAGAGACCTGAGTAGGTGTGACTAGAAATCTCGAACTCTGGTTGAGATTGGGGGACTAGGGGCTTGGCAAGCCCCATATGTGGGCTGTTGTTCCAGTCACTAAGAGGCTTTACATGAGGATAGGTCTCACGCTGAGGGTCACAATGTGTGTTTGTGCAAATTGTGGCCCTCAGGGATAGGTGGGGCCTCATAGTCCATGCTGCTTTCTCCTATAATGAACATTGGACAACATGCCAACCACTAGGTTTCTTGCCAAGGCGAAGGAGAAGTTCTGATTCTTGCATCACGTTCACTCCTGAGCAGTGAGTGGAGATAAGGTCTAGGTTCTGAAGGTGAAAACTGAGGTTGGGTAGAGATGATGGCCTAAAGCCATTGTGGGTGTGATATGCTCTGTGTATGGCCAGCTGTCTGGGTGTTGGACTGGAGGTCTGCCCTCAGGCTGTGTCAGACAGGGCTTTAGTGCACAGGCTAGACTATAATTGGGGTATGGTCGAGTGGCATGCATGTTGTTACTCATTTGGTGTTTCTGGTTAGCCCTATAGGGCAACATTTTTCTTCTGGAGGGCAGGCAGAGTGCTGCATTGTGTCTCCAGAATGCCAAACTGGAGGGGTGTGGCCAGGACTGTGAGGAAGGAAGTCTAAAAACACAAGCTAGCACGAGTTTTGGGGCCAAGAGCATGGCAGGCCCACTCTGCAGAGGCTGAATCGAGATCTCCTGCAGGTGAGGTCAGGGCGATTATCAGATGTTGCCTCAAGCTGGAGTTTGTGTCCATGACGGCCCCTTCCTGTAGGGGGTGGGGGCGTCATGAGGCCAGGGAGGTTTCCCTACGCTGGGAGTTGTGAGCTGCTCCAAACTTCAAAGTTTCCTTCTTCAGGACAGTCGAGTACTATTGGATGGTTCCAGGATGCCCCATACAGAAACACTCGAGAGCAGGGGCCTAAGCATGGATGCCGAGAAACGCCAACTCACCTTCCCATTGCCTGGTCGAGACAAGGCACGCTCAATCTGCGGGCTCTTGGGTGAGCTACCCAGAAGGCTGAGTTTAAATGGACTCTCCTGAGGATGAGTCATAATGAGGGTTGGTGGCCATGGAGACCTTGGAATGTGGCAGTAGCTAAGGGATTCTGCAGGATTCTCCAACCCGAAGGGCTTGACACAACTCCAACAAGGAAGCTTCCCATGTGGAGATGAGAGGTCCTCAGTCTGGTGCCTCAGGAAAGCCCCGTATGCTGGTCTTCGAACCCAGGCCTCTGAGGATTGATACCTGGACACCAAAGCAAGAGTTCATAATAGGGCCTAGGGGCCTGTCTGGTTCAATCTTCTGTCTCTGCGGATATCTGTCTGTGTGTCTACATGGAGGTAGTAGTTGCTCAGCTTGTGTCATAATGCCCCTATTTGTCCAGTGCGCTTGCGGTAGTGGGATGTCCTTGGAGACCTTGAGGTTTCTACTATTTTGTAGAGTTGTGGCCAATGGAATGGGCAGTTTCTTAGGAGAGAGCAGGCACAGTTCTGTGGTGTGGCTCCAGAGACCCCAGCCTGGAGGCTGTGTGAGCCATGGCTGTGCAGACAGACATCCAAAAACCCTAACTCAGCTCAGGTTTGGGGCCGAGGTTACGGCAGGCCTGATCTACAGTCCATGAGGGGAGCTCCTCTGGATATGAAAGAAGGGTGAGAGGGAGGCAGTCGCTCAGGCTTTTGTCTCTGGATGTTTTGTCCACAATGGCCGTTTAATGTAGGAGTTGCCTCATGGGTCGTAGAAGTCTCCCTCTCTGGTAGTTTGTCCAGCCCCCAAGAGTTTGGGGTCATTCTGTGGGAAGGGAAGTGTCCTGTTTTCTGCTTCATGTGTCCCCCCAGTAGAGGGATTCTAGAGCATAGCAGTGGGTACTGACAACTGGAATACTCGCCCTCTGGTTAAGCCTGGGGGCCTATGGATATGACAAGCCCCATATGCAGGATCTTGGTCCAGCCACTGAGAGGCGTTACTTTAATACGGGACTCACGCTGCAGGTCACAATTCATGTCTGTGCCCTAGGCGGCCCTCAAGCACTGGCGTGGCCTTTCGGACAATGCAGGTTTTCCCACATTGAACGTTGGACAACATGCCAACCACAAGGTTTCTGGCCATGGGGAAGGAGGAATTCTAATTTCTGCATCACGTTCACCCCTGGGCAGTGATTGGAGATAAGGTCTAGGTTCTGAAGCCTGAAAACCGAGGTTGGGAAGAGATGACGACCTACAGCCATAGCGGGTCCTATGTGTCCTGGTTGGGGCCAGCTGTCTGGGTGTCGTTTGGGATGTCTTGTCTCAGGCTGTGCCAGACAGGGCATTAGTATAGAGGGTGGGCTGTATAATTGCTTTACAATCGAGTGGCATGCATTAGAAAATCATTTGGCGTTTCTTATTAGCAGCATAGGGCAAAGATTTTCTTCTGGAGGGCAGGCAGAATGCTGCATTGTGGCTTCGGAATTCCCAAACTGGAGGGCTTGTGGGCCAGGAGAGTGAGGACGGAAGTCTGAGAACACAAGCTAGGCTTAGGTTTCAGGGCAAGGACATGGCAGGCACACTCTGCAGAGCTGAATTGACATCTCATGCGTCTGAAGTCAGGTCGAGGATCAGACTTTGGCTCAGGGTTGAGTTTCTGTCCATGTTGGCCCCTTCAAGAAGGGGGGGCATTATGAGGCCATGGGTGTTTTTCCTACTATTGGAGTTGTGAGATGCTCCAAACCGTAAGGATTCCTTCTGTGGGACAATTAAGATTTGTTGGATGGCTCCAGGGCTCTTGGTCCACATTTTTCCAGAACAGGGTTCTAAGTATGGATGCCTGGGCAGCTAGCCTCACATTCCAATTGTCTCCTAGCAACAAGAAACGTTTGATCTGCTGGCTTGGGGTAGCAACAGAGGGGGCTGAGTTGAAATGGACTTTCCTGAGGATGGTCTTAATGTTGGTTTGAGTCCATGGAGACCTTGGTATGGGGCAGTGGCACCAGGGCCCTGAAGGATTCTCCTAACCAGAGGTTATGACAAAGCTCCAATGAGCAAGTTTCCATGGGGAGACGAGATTTGTTCTTATTGGTGCCTCAGGAATCCACCATATGCTGGTATTGGAAACGAGGCCTCTGAGGAGAGATGCCTGGAAACCAAAGCAATGGATCTGATTAGGGCCTAGGGGCCTGTCCGGTTCAATATTCTTCTCTGGGGACATCTGTTGTCTGAGTGGAGGTAGTTGCTCAGCTGGTTTGAGATCACCCCTGTTTGTCATGGGCGGCCTACACTATTGGGATGGCCTCGGTGACTTTGGAGGTTTTTCCTAATTTGCAAGGTTGTGGCCAATGGAATGGGAAGAATTCCCTTGAAAGGGAAGCACAGTCCTGAGGTGTGGCTCCAGGGACCCAAGTGTGGAGCGTGTGTGGTCCAGGGCTATTTGGACAAAAGTCTGAAAACACAAACTCCACTTAGGTTGTGGGATGTAGGTATGGCCGGCCCGATCTATAGACCGTGAGGAAACCTCTTCGGGATATGAACAAAGGGCGAATGTGAGGTGCTTGCTCATGCTTTTTTTTTTTTTTTCTGGAAATGTGTCACCGATTGCCATGGAATGTCGGGGTGTCCTCATGGGCCATCGATGAGGCTCCCTTTCTGGGGATTTGACCCGATCCCAAGAGTTTGGGGTCATTCTGTGGGAAGGGAGAAGGCCTTTCTGTTTTTTTTTTTTTGTTTATTTTTTTGTTTTTTGTTTTTTGTTTTTTTTTTTTTTTACCTCAGGTGGACCACCAAAAGAGGGATTCCAGAGAAGAGTCATGGGTGGGGGCAACAGGACAACCAGTCCTCTGGTTAACATTGGGACCTAAGAACATGGCAAGTCCCTAATGTGGGCTCTTGGTCCAGAAACTGAGAGGCCTTCCTTGAGGATAGGTCTCACACTGAGTTTCACAATGTGTTTTTGTTCCCAAGGAGCCCCTCAAGTCAGGGCGTGGCCTAATGTACCATGCTGGTTTCTCCTACACTGAACGTTGCACAGTATGGGAACCACAAGTTTTCTGGCAATGGGGAAGATGGAGTTCTAATTTCTGCAACACTTTCACTCCTGGACTGTGATTGGATTTAAGGTCTAGGTTCTGAAGCCTGAAAACTGAGGTTGGGAAGAGATGAAGCCCTAAGGCCATGGTGTGTCTGATGTGCTCAGTGTTCGGCCAGCTGTTGAGTGTGGGTTGGGAGGTGCAGGCTCAGGCTGTGGAAGACAGGGAATTAGTGCCCAGGCTAGACTGCATCATTGGGGTGCAGTCGAGTTTTGTGCAGGATGGTACTCATTTGTGGTTACTGGGTAGCCCCAGAGGGCAAAGTTTTTCTTCTGGAGGGAAGACACAGTGCCACATAGTGACTCCAAAATTCCCAAACTGGAAGGCTTGTGGGCCAGGAGTGTGAGGAAAAAATTCTGAGAACACAAGCCAGACTTAGATTTCGGGGTGAGGGGACGGCAGGCACCCTCTGCAGAGATGATTCGAGATCCCGTATACCTGAAGACAGAGCTAGGATCAGACGTTTTCTTAGGTTGGAGTTTCTGTCCATGACGGCCCATTCATGAAGGGAAGGGTTTCACGAGGACATGGAGGTTTTCCCACGATGGGAATTGTGAGATGCTCCAAACCACAATGATTCCTTCTGTGGGACAGTCGAGACATGTTGGATGGCTCCAGGACATCCCATAAGGAAGTTATCCAGAGCAGGGTTCTAAGGATGGATGCGTGGGCAGCCTGCCTCCCATTCCAGGTGTCTCATAGAGCCAAGGCAAGTTCGATCGGCCGGTTCTAGGGGAGCAACTGAGGCGGGTGTTTTGAAATGGGTGAGTTGAGGATGGGTCATAAAGTGCATTTGTGTCCATGTAGACCTTGGAATGGGGTGCTTGATCCGGGGCCTTGAGGGATGTTCATAACCGGAGGTTTTGATGGAGCTCTAAAGAGTATATATCCTATGTAGAGAAGAGAATTGTTTTGATGAGTGCCTAAGGAATCTCCCATATGCTGGTATTGGAAACCAGGCCTCTGAGGAGAGATGACTGGAATAAAAAGCAATGGATCTGATTAGGGTCTAAGTGCCCGTCCAGTTCAATCTTATTCTATGGGGATATCTGTCTCTGGGTCTGAGTGGAGGTGGTTTCCTAACTTGTGAAAGATCATCCCTGTGTGTCCTGGGCAGCCAACACAATTCGGATGGCCTGGGGGAGTTTGGAGGATTCTCCTAATCTATAGGGTTGTGGCCAATGGAAATGGCAGAATTCCCCTGGAGAGGGAAGCCACAGTCCTGAGGTGTGGCTCCAGGGGCCCCAGCTTGGATGGTGTGTCGGCCAGGACTGTGGGGACAGAAGTCTGAAAACACAAACTCAGCTTAGTTTTGGGGATGTATGTATGAAGGCTCGATCTACAGACCGTGAGAATTTTCCGGGCTATGAACAAAGGGCAAGTATGTGGCGCTTGCTCAGGGTTTTGTCTCTGGATTTTGTGTCAATGGTGGCCGTGGAATGTCGGGGTGTCCTCAAGGGCCATGGACAATTCTTTCTCTGGTGATTTGGACTGATCCCAAGTGGTTGGGATCATTCTGTGGATGGGAAGAGTCCTTTCTGTATTTTTTTTTTTTACCTCAGTTGTCCCACCAAGGAGGGATTCCAGAGTAGAGCATTGAGTAGGGGTGACTAGACATCTCGAACTCTTGTTGATATTGGGGGACTGGGGCTTAGCAAGCCCCATATGTGGGCTGTTGTTCCAGTCACTAAGAGGCTTTACATTAGGATAGGGCTCACGGTGAGGGTCACAATGTGTGTTTGTGCACATTGTGGCCCTCAGGGATAGGTGGGGCCTCATAGTCCATGCTGCCTTCTCCTACAATGAACATTGGACAACATGCCAACCACTAGGTTTCTTGTCAAGGCGAAAGAGAAGTTCTTATTCTTGCATCACGTTCACTCCTGAGCAGTGAGTGGAGATAAGTTCAAGGTTCTGAAGGTGAAAACTGAGGTTGGGTAGAGATGATGGCCTAAAGCCATTGTGGGTGTGATATGCTCTGTGTATGGCCAGCTGTCTGGGTGTTGGACTGGAGGTCTGCCCTCAGGCTGTGTCAGACAGGGCTTTAGTGCACAGGCTAGACTGTATAATTGGGGTATGGTCGAGTGGCATGCAGGTTGTTACTCATTTGGCGTTTCTGGTTAGCCCTATAGGGCAACATTTTTCTTCTGAAGGGCAGGCAGAGTGCGGCATTGTGTCTCCAGAATTGCCAAACTGGAGGCGTGTGGCCAGGATTGTGAGGAAGGAAGTCTGAAAACACAAGCTAGCACGAGTTTTGGGGCCAAGAGCATGGCAGGCCCACTCTACAGAGGCTGAATCGAGATCTCCTGCAGGTGAGGTCAGGGCGAGTATCAGATGTTGCCTCAAGCTGGAGTTTGTGTCCATGACGGCCCCTTCCTGAAGGGGGTGGGGGCGTCATGAGTCCAGGGAGGTTTCCCTACGCTGGGAGTTGTGAGCTGCTCCAAACTTCAAAGTTTCCTTCTTCAGGACAGTCGAGTATTATTGGATGGTTCCAGGATGCCCCATACAGAAAGACTCGAGAGCAGGGCCCTAAGCATGGATGCCAAGAAACGCCAACTCACCTTCCCATTGCCTGGTCGAGACAAGGCACGCTCAATCTGCGGGCTCTTGGGTGAGCTACCCAGAAGCCTGAGTTTAAATGGACTCTCCTGAGGATGAGTCATAATGTGGGTTGGTGGCCATGGAGACCTTGGAATGTGGCAGTAGCTAAGGGATTCTGCAGGATTCTCCAACCCGAAGGACTTGACACAACTCCAACAAGGAAGCTTCCCATGTGGAGATGAGAGGTCTTCTGTCTGGTGCCTCAGGAAAGCCCCGTATGCTGGTCTTCGAACTCAAGCCTCTGAGGAGTGATACCTGGACACCAAAGCAAGAGTTCATAATAGGGCCTAGGGGCCTGTCTGGTTTAATCTTCTGTCTCTGCGGATATCTGTCTGTGTGTCTGCATGGAGGTAGTAGTTGCTCAGCTTGTGTCATAATACCCCTATTTGTCCAGTGCGGCTTGCGGTAGTGGGATGTCCTTTGGGACCTTGAGGTTTCTACTATTTCGTAGAGTTGTGGCCAATGGAATGGGCAGTTTCTTAAGAGAGAGCAGGCACAGTTCTGTGGTGTGGCTCCAGAGACCCCAGCCTGGGGGCTGTGTGTGTCATGGCTGTGCAGACAGACATCCAAAAACCCTAACTCAGCTCAGGTTTGGGGCCGAGGTTACAGCAGGCCTGATCTACAGTCCATGAGGGGAGCTCCTCTGGATATGAAAGAAGGGTGAGAGGGAGGCAGTCGCTCAGGCTTTTGTCTCTGGATGTTTTGTCCACAATGGCCGTTTAATGTAGGAGTTGCCTCATGGGTCGTAGAAGTCTCCCTCTCTGGTAGTTTGTCCAGCCCCCAAGAGTTTGGGGTCCTTCTGTGGGAAGGGAAGTGTCCTGTTTTCTGCTTCATGTGTCCCCCCAGTAGAGGGATTCTAGAGCATAGCAGTGGGTACTGACAACTGGAATACTCGCCCTCTGGTTAAGCCTGGCGGCCTATGGGTATGACAAGCCCCATATGCAGGATTTGGTCCAGCCACTGAGAGGCGTTACTTTAATACGGGACTCACGCTGCAGGTCACAATGCATGTGCCCTAGGCGGCCCTCAAGCACTGGCGTGGCCTTTCAGATAATGCAGGTTTTCCCACATTGAACGTTGGACAACATGCCAACCACAAGGTTTCTGGCCATGGGGAAGGAGGAATTCTAATTTCTGCATCACGTTCACCCCTGGGCAGTGATTGGAGATAAGGTCTAGGTTCTGAAGCCTGAAAACCGAGGTTGGGAAGAGATGACGACCTACAGCCATAGCGGGTCCTATGTGTCCAGGTTGGGGCCAGCTGTCTGGGTGTCGTTTGGGATGTCTTGTCTCAGGCTGTGCCAGACAGGGCATTAGTATACAGGGTGGGCTGTATAATTGCTTTACAATCGAGTGGCATGCATTAGAAAATCATTTGGGGTTTCTTATTAGCAGCATAGGGCAAAGTTTTTCTTCTGGAGGGCAGGCAGAGTGCTGCATTGTGGCTTCGGAATTCCCAAACTGGAGGGCTTGTGGGCCAGGAGAGTGAGGACGGAAGTCTGAGAACACAAGCTAGGCTTAGGTTACATGGCAAGGACATGACAGGCACACTCTGCAGAGCTGAATTGATATCTCATGCGTCTGAAGTCAGGTCGAGGTTCAGACTTTGGCTCAGGTTTGAGTTTCTGTCCATGTTGGGCCCTTCAGGAAGGGGGGGCATTATGAGGCCATGGGGGTTTTCCCACTTTTGGAGTTGTGAGATGCTCCAAACCGCAAGGATTCCTTCTGTGGGACAATTAAGATTTGTTGGATGGCTCCAGACGTCTTATAAGGTATTTTTCCAGAACAGGGTTCTAAGTATGGATGCCTGGGCAGCCAGCCTCACATTCCAATTGTCTCCTATCAACAATAAACGTTTGATCTGCTGGCTTGGGTTAGCAACAGAGGGGGCTGAGTTGAAATGGACTTTCCTGAGGATGGTCTTAATGTTGGTTTGAGTCCATGGAGACCTTGGTATGGGGCAGTGGCACCAGGGCCCTGAAGGATTCTCCTAACCAGAGGTTATGACAAAGCTCCAATGAGCAAGTTTCCATGGGGAGACGAGATTTGTTCCTATTGGTGCCTCAGGAAACCACCATATGCTGGTATTGGAAACGAGGCCTCTGAGGAGAGACGCCTGGAAACCAAAGCAATGGATCTGATTAGGGCCTAGGGGCCTGTCCGGTTCAATATTCTTCTCTGGGGACATCTGTTGTCTGAGTGGAGGTAGTTGCTCCGCTGGTTTGAGATCACCCCTGTTTGTCCTGGGCGGCCTACACTATTGGGATGGCCTCGGTGACTTTGGAAGTTTTTCCTCATTTGCAAGGTTGTGGCCAATGGAATGGGAAGAATTCCCTTGAAAGGGAAGCACAGTCCGGAGGTGTGGCTCCAGGGACCCAAGTGTGGAGCGTGTGTGGTCCAGGGCTATTAGGACAAAAGTCTGAAAACACAAACTCCACTTAGGTTGTGGGATGTAGGTATGGCCGGCCCGATATATAGACCGTGAGGAGACCTCTTCGTGATATGAACAAAGGGCGAATGTGCGGTGCTTCCTCATGCTTTTTTTTTTTTTTTCTGGAAATGTGTCACCGATTGCCATGGAATGTCGGGGTGTCCTCATGTGCCATCGATGAGGCTCCCTTTCTGGGGAATTGACCCGATACCAAGAATTTGGGGTCATTCTGTGGGAAGGGAGGAGGCCTTTCTGGGTTTTTTTGTTTATTTTTTTTTTGTTTTTTTTTTTTTGTTTGTTTGTTTTTAACCTCCGGTGGACCACCAAAAGAGGGATTCCAGAGCAGAGTCGTGGGTGGGGGCAACTGGAAAACCAGACCTCTGGTTAACATTGGGACCTAAGAACATGGCAAGCCCCTTATGTGGGCTCTTGGTCCAGACACTGAGAGGCCTTCCTTGAGGATAGGTCTCACACTGAGTTTCACAATGTGTTTTTGTGCCCAAGGAGCCCCTCAAGTCAGTGCGTGGCCTAATGTACCATGCTGGTTTCTCCTACACTGAACATTGCACAGTATGGGAACCACAAGTTTTCTGGCAATGGGGAAGATGGAGTTCTAATTTCTGCAACACTTTCACTCCTGGACTGTGATTGGATTTAAGGTCTAGGTTCTGAAGCCTGAAAACTGAGGTTGGGAAGAGATGAAGCCCTAAGGCCATGGTGTGTCTGATATGCTCAGTGTTCGGCCAGCTGTTGTGTGTGGGTTGGGAGGTGCAGGCTCAGGCTGTGGCAGACAGGGAATTAGTGCCCTGGCTGGACTGTATCATTGGGGTGCAGTCGAGTTTTGTGCAGGATGGTACTAATTTGTGGTTACTGGGTAGCCCCAGAGGCAACGTTTTTCTTATGGAGGGAAGACACAGTGCCACATTGTGACTCCAAAATCCCAAACTGGAAGGCTTGTGGGCCAGGAGTGTGAAGAAAAAATTCTGAGAACACAAGCCAGACTTAGATTTCGGGGTGAGGGGACGGCAGGCACCCTCTGCAGAGATGATTTGAGATCCCGTATACCTGAAGACAGAGCTAGGATCAGACGTTTTCTTAGGTTGGAATTTCTGTCCATGACGGCCCATTCATGAAGGGGAGGGTGTCACGAGGACATGGAGGTTTTCCCACGATGGGAATTGTGAGATGCTCCGAACCACAATGATTCCTTCTGTGGGACAGTCGAGACATGTTGGATGGCTCCAGGACATCCCATAAGGAAGTTATCCAGAGCAGGGTTCTAAGGATGGATGCGTGGGCAGCCTGCCTCCCATTCCAGGTGTCTCATAGAGCCAAGGCAAGTTCGATCTGCTGGATCTAGGGGAGCAACCGAGGCGGGAGTTTTGAAATGGGTGAGTTGAGGATGGGTCATAATGTGCATTTGTGTCCATGTAGACCTTGGAATGGGGTGCTTGATCCGGGGCCTTGAGGGATGTTCAAAACCGGAGGTTTTGATGGAGCTCTAAAGAGTATATTTCCTATGTAGAGAAGAGAATTGTTTTGATGAGTGCCTAAGGAATCTCCCATATGCTGGTATTGGAAACCAGGCCTCTGAGGAAAGATGACTGGAATCAAAAGCAATGGATCTGATTAGGGCCTAAGTGCTCGTCCAGTTCAATCTTATTCTATGGGGATATCTGTCTCTGGGTCTGAGTGGAGGTGGTTTCCTAACTTGTGAAAGATCATCCCTGTGTGTCCTGGGCAGCCAACACAATTCGGATGGCCTGGGGGAGTTTGGAGGATTCTCCTAATCTATAGGGTTGTGGCCAATGGAAATGGCAGAATTCCCCTGGAGAGTGAAGCCACAGTCCTGAGGTGTGGCTCCAGGGGCCCCAGCTTGGATGGTGTGTGGGCCAGGACTGTGGGGACAGAAGTCTGAAAACACAAACTCAGCTTAGGTTTGGGGATGTATGTATGAAGGCTGGATCTACAGACCGTGATAATTTTCCGGGCTATGAACAAAGGGCGAGTATGTGGCGCTTGCTCAGGGTTTTGTCTCTGGATTTTGTGTCAATGGTGGCCGTGGAATGTCGGGGTGTCCTCAAGGGCCATGGACAATTCTTTCTCTGGTGATTTGGACTGATCCCAAGTGGTTGGGATCATTCTGTGGATGGGAAGAGTCCTTTCTGTATTTTTTTTTTTTTTACTCAGGTGTCCCACCAAAGAGGGATTCCCGAGTAGAGCCCTGAGTAGGGGTGACTAGACATCTCGAACTCTGGTTGAGATTGGGGGACTAGGGGCTTGGCAAGCCCCATTTGGGGGCTGTTGTTCCAGTCACTAAGAGGCTTTACATGAGGATAGGGCTCACGCTGAGGGTCACAATGTGTGTTTGTGCACATTGTAGCCCTCAGGGATAGGTGGGGCCTCATAGTCCATGCTGCTTTCTCCTACAATGAACATTGGACAACATGCCAACCACTAGGTTTCTTGCCAAGGCGAAGGAGAAGTTCTGATTCTTGCATCACGTTCACTCCTGAGCAGTGAGTGGAGATAAGGTCTAGGTTCTGAAGGTGAAAACTGAGGTTGGGTAGAGATGATGGCCTAAAGCCATTGTGGGTGTGATATGCTCTGTGTACGGCCAGCTGTCTGGGTGTTGGACTGGAGGTCTGCCCTCAGGCTGTGTCAGACAGGGCTTTAGTGCACAGGCTAGACTGTATATTTGGGGTATGGTCGAGTGGCATGCAGGTTGTTACTCATTTGGCGTTTCTGGTTAGCCCTATAGGGCAACATTTTTCTTCTGGAGGGCAGGCAGAGTGCTGCATTGTGTCTCCAGAATTGCCAAACTGGAGGGGTGTGGCCAGGATTGTGAGGAAGGAAGTCTGAAAACACAAGCTAGCACAAGTTTTGGGGCCAAGAGCATGGCAGGCCCACTCTGCAGAGGCTGAATCGAGATCTCCTGCACGTGAGGTCCGGGCGATTATCAGATGTTGCCTCAAGCTGGAGTTTGTGTCCATGACGGCCCCTTCCTGAAGGGGGTAGGGGCGTCATGAGTCCAGGGAGGTTTCCCTACGCTGGGAGTTGTGAGCTGCTCCAAACTTCAAAGTTTCCTTCTTCAGGACAGTCGAGTACTATTGGATGGTTCCAGGATGCCCCATACAGAAAGACTCTAGAGCAGGGCCCTAAGCATGGATGCCGAGAAACGCCAACTCACCTTCCCATTGCCTGGTGGAGACAAGGCACGCTCAATCTGCGGGCTCTTGGGTGAGCTACCCAGAAGCCTGAGTTTAAATGGACTCTGCCGAGGGTGAGTCATAATGTGGGTTGGTGGCCATGGAGAGCTTGGAATGTGGCAGTAGCTAAGGGACTCTGCAGGATTCTCCAACCCGAAGGGCTTGACACAACTCCAACAAGGAAGATTCCCATGTGGAGATGAGAGGTCTTCTGTCTGGTGCCTCAGGAAAGCCCCGTATGCTGGTCTTCGAACCCAGGCCTCTGAGGAGTGATACCTGGACACCAAAGCAAGAGTTCATAATAGGGCCTAGGGGCCTGTCTGGTTCAATCTTCTGTCTCTGCGGATATCTGTCTGTGTGTCTGCATGGAGGTAGTAGTTGCTCAGCTTGTGTCATAATGCCCCTATTTGTCCAGTGCGGCTTGCGGTAGTGGGATGTTTTTGGGGACCTTGAGGTTTCTACTATTTTGTAGAGTTGTGGCCAATGGAATGGGCAGTTTCTTAGGAGAGAGCAGGCACAGTTCTGTGGTGTGGCTCCAGAGACACCAGCCTGGAGGCTGTGTGGGCCATGGCTGTGCAGACAGACATCCAAAAACCCTAACTCAGCTCAGGTTTGGGGCCGAAGTTACAGCAAGCCTGATCTACAGTCCATGAGGGGAGCTCCTCTGGATATGAAAGAAGGGTGAGAGGGAGGCAGTCGCTCAGGCTTTTGTCTCTGGATGTTTTGTCCACAATGGCCGTTTAATGTAGGAGTTGCCTCATGGGTCGTAGAAGTCTCCCTCTCTGGTAGTTTGTCCAGCCCCCAGGAGTTTGGGGTCATTCTGTGGGAAGGGAAGTGTCCTGTTTTCTGCTTCATGTGTCCCCCTAGTAGAGGGATTCTAGAGCATAGCAGTGGGTACTGACAACTGGAATAGTCGCCCTCTGGTTAAGCCTGGGGGCCTATGGATATGACAAGCCCCATATGCAGGATCTCTGTCCAGCCACTGAGAGGTGTTACTTTAATACGGGACTCACGCTGCAGGTCACAATGCATGTCTGTGCCCTAGGCGGCCCTCAAGAACTGGCGTGGCCTTTCGGACAATGCAGGTTTTCCCACATTGAACGTTGGACAACATGCCAACCACAAGGTTTCTGGCCATGGGGAAGGAGGAATTCTAATTTCTGCATCACGTTCACCCCTGGGCAGTGATTGGAGATAAGGTCTAGGTTCTGAAGCCTGAAAACCGAGGTTGGGAAGAGATGACGACCTACAGCCATAGCGGGTCCTATGTGTCCAGGTTGGGGCCAGCTGTCTGGGTGTCGTTTGGGATGTCTTGTCTCAGGCTGTGCCAGACAGGGCATTAGTATACAGGGTGGGCTGTATAATTGCTTTACAATCGAGTGGCATGCATTAGAAAATCATTTGGGGTTTCTTATTAGCAGCATAGGGCAAAGTTTTTCTTCTGGAGGGCAGGCAGAGTGCTGCATTGTGGCTTCGGAATTCCCAAACTGGAGGGCTTGTGGGCCAGGAGAGTGAGGACAGAAGTCTGAGAACACAAGCTAGGCTTAGGTTTCGGGGCAAGGACATGGCAGGCACACTCTGCAGAGCTGAATTGAGATCTCATGCGTCTGAAGTCAGGTCGAGGTTCAGACTTTGGCTCAGGTTTGAGTTTCTGTCCATGTTGGCCCCTTCAGGAAGGGGGGGCATTATGAGGCCATGGGGGTTTTCCCACTATTGGAGTTGTGAGATGCTCCAAACCGCAAGGATTCCTTCTGTGGGACAATTAAGATTTGTTGGATGGCTCCAGGACGTCTTATAAGGTATTTTTCCAGAACAGGGTTCTAAGTATGGATGCCTGGGCAGCCAGCCTCACATTCCAATTGTCTCCTAGCAACAAGAAACGTTTGATCTGCTGGCTTGGGGTAGCAACAGAGGGGGCTGAGTTGAAATGGACTTTCCTGAGGATGGTCTTAATGTTGGTTTGAGTCCATGGAGACCTTGGTATGGGGCAGTGGCACCAGGGCCCTGAAGGATTCTCCTAACCAGAGGTTATGACAAAGCTCCAATGAGCAAGTTTTCCATGGGGAGACGAGATTTGTTCTTATTGGTGCCTCAGGAAACCACCATATGCTGGTATTGGAAACGAGGCCTCTGAGGACAGATGCCTGGAAACCAAAGCAATGGATCTGATTAGGGCCTAGGGGCCTGTCCGGTTCAATATTCTTCTCTGGGGACATCTGTTGTCTGAGTGGAGGTAGTTGCTCAGCTGGTTTGAGATCACCCCTGTTTGTCCTGGGCGGCCTACACTATTGGGATGGCCTCGGTGACTTTGGAGGTTTTTCCTAATTTGCAAGGTTGTGGCCAATGGAATGGGATAAATTCCCTTGAAAGGGAAGCACAGTCCTGAGGTGTGGCTCCAGGGACCCAAGTGTGGACCGTGTGTGGTCCAGGCCTGTGGGGACAGAAGTGTGAAAACACAAACTCAGCTTAGGTTTGGGGATGTATGTATGAAGGCTCGATCTACAGACCGTGAGAATTTTCCGGGCTATGAACAAAGGGCGAGTATGTGGCGCTTGCTCAGGGTTTTGTCTCTGGATTTTGTGTCAATGGTGGCCGTGGAATGTCGGGGTGTCCTCAAGGGCCATGGACATTTCTTTGTCTGGTGATTTGGCCTGATCCCAAGTGGTTGGGATCATTCTGTGGATGGGAAGAGTCCTTTCTGTATTTTTTTTTTTTTTACCTCAAGTGTCCCACCAAAGAGGGATTCCTGAGTAGAGCCCTGAGTAGGGGTGACTAGACATCTCGAACTCTGGTTGAGATTGGGGGACTAGGGGCTTGGCAAGCCCCATATGGGGGCTGTTGTTCCAGTCACTAAGAGGCTTTACATGAGGATAGGGCTCACGCTGAGGGTCACAATGTGTGTTTGTGCACATTGTGGCCCTCAGGGATATGTGGGGCCTCATAGTCCATGCTGCTTTCTCCTACAATGAACATTGGACAACATGCCAACCACTAGGTTTCTTGCCAAGGCGAAGGAGAAGTTCTGATTCTTGCATCAGGTTCACTCCTGAGCAGTGAGTGGAGATAAGGTCTAGGTTCTGAAGGTGAAAACTGAGGTTGGGTAGAGATGATGGCCTAAAGCCATTGTGGGTGTGATATGCTCTGTGTATGGCCAGCTGTCTGGGTGTTGGACTGGTGGTCTGCCCTCAGGCTGTGTCAGACAGGGCTTTAGTGCACAGGCTAGAATGTATAATTGGGGTATGGTCGAGTGGCATGCAGGTTGTTACTCATTTGGCGTTTCTGGTTAGCCCTATAGGGCAACATTTTTCTTCTGGAGGGCAGGCAGAGTGCTGCATTGTGTCTCCAGAATTGCCAAACTGGAGGGGTGTGGCCAGGATTGTGAGGAAGGAAGTCTGAAAACACAAGCTAGCACAAGTTTTGGGGCCAAGAGCATGGCAGGCCCACTCTGCAGAGGCTAAATCGAGATCTCCTGCACGTGAGGTCCGGGCGATTATCAGATGTTGCCTCAAGCTGGAGTTTGTGTCCATGACGGCCCCTTCCTGAAGGGGGTGGGGGCGTCATGAGTCCAGGGAGGTTTCCCTACGCTGGGAGTTGTGAGCAGCTCCAAACTTCAAAGTTTCCTTCTTCAGGACAGTCGAGTACTATTGGATGGTTCCAGGATGCCCCATACAGAAAGACTCGAGAGCAGGGCCCTAAGCATGGATGCCGAGAAACGCCAACTCACCTTCCCATTGCCTGGTGGAGACAAGGCACGCTCAATCTGCGGGCTCTTGGGTGAGCTACCCAGAAGCCTGACTTTAAATGGCCTCTGCCGAGGATGAGTCATAATGTGGGTTGGTGGCCATGGAGACCTTGGAATGTGGCAGTAGCTAAGGGACTCTGCAGGATTCTCCAACCCGAAGGGCTTGACACAACTCCAACAAGGAAGATTCCCATGTGGAGATGAGAGGTCTTCTGTCTGGTGCCTCAGGAAAGCCCCGTATGCTGGTCTTCGAACCCAGGCCTCTGAGGAGTGATACCTGGACACCAAAGCAAGAGTTCATAATAGGGCCTAGGGGCCTGTCTGGTTCAATCTTCTGTCTCTGCGGATATCTGTCTGTGTGTCTGCATGGAGGTAGTAGTTGCTCAGCTTGTGTCATAATGCCCCTATTTGTCCAGTGCGGCTTGCGGTAGTGGGATGTTTTTGGGGACCTTGAGGTTTCTACTATTTTGTAGAGTTGTGGCCAATGGAATGGGCAGTTTCTTAGGAGAGAGCAGGCACAGTTCTGTGGTGTGGCTCCAGAGACACCAGCCTGGAGGCTGTGTGGGCCATGGCTGTGCAGACAGACATCCAAAAACCCTAACTCAGCTCAGGTTTGGGGCCGAAGTTACAGCAAGCCTGATCTACAGTCCATGAGGGGAGCTCCTCTGGATATGAAAGAAGGGTGAGAGGGAGGCAGTCGCTCAGGCTTTTGTCTCTGGATGTTTTGTCCACAATGGCCGTTTAATGTAGGAGTTGCCTCATGGGTCGTAGAAGTCTCCCTCTCTGGTAGTTTGTCCAGCCCCCAGGAGTTTGGGGTCATTCTGTGGGAAGGGAAGTGTCCTGTTTTCTGCTTCATGTGTCCCCCTAGTAGAGGGATTCTAGAGCATAGCAGTGGGTACTGACAACTGGAATAGTCGCCCTCTGGTTAAGCCTGGGGGCCTATGGATATGACAAGCCCCATATGCAGGATCTCTGTCCAGCCACTGAGAGGTGTTACTTTAATACGGGACTCACGCTGCAGGTCACAATGCATGTCTGTGCCCTAGGCGGCCCTCAAGAACTGGCGTGGCCTTTCGGACAATGCAGGTTTTCCCACATTGAACGTTGGACAACATGCCAACCACAAGGTTTCTGGCCATGGGGAAGGAGGAATTCTAATTTCTGCATCACGTTCACCCCTGGGCAGTGATTGGAGATAAGGTCTAGGTTCTGAAGCCTGAAAACCGAGGTTGGGAAGAGATGACGACCTACAGCCATAGCGGGTCCTATGTGTCCAGGTTGGGGCCAGCTGTCTGGGTGTCGTTTGGGATGTCTTGTCTCAGGCTGTGCCAGACAGGGCATTAGTATACAGGGTGGGCTGTATAATTGCTTTACAATCGAGTGGCATGCATTAGAAAATCATTTGGGGTTTCTTATTAGCAGCATAGGGCAAAGTTTTTCTTCTGGAGGGCAGGCAGAGTGCTGCATTGTGGCTTCGGAATTCCCAAACTGGAGGGCTTGTGGGCCAGGAGAGTGAGGACAGAAGTCTGAGAACACAAGCTAGGCTTAGGTTTCGGGGCAAGGACATGGCAGGCACACTCTGCAGAGCTGAATTGAGATCTCATGCGTCTGAAGTCAGGTCGAGGTTCAGACTTTGGCTCAGGTTTGAGTTTCTGTCCATGTTGGCCCCTTCAGGAAGGGGGGGCATTATGAGGCCATGGGGGTTTTCCCACTATTGGAGTTGTGAGATGCTCCAAACCGCAAGGATTCCTTCTGTGGGACAATTAAGATTTGTTGGATGGCTCCAGGACGTCTTATAAGGTATTTTTCCAGAACAGGGTTCTAAGTATGGATGCCTGGGCAGCCAGCCTCACATTCCAATTGTCTCCTAGCAACAAGAAACGTTTGATCTGCTGGCTTGGGGTAGCAACAGAGGGGGCTGAGTTGAAATGGACTTTCCTGAGGATGGTCTTAATGTTGGTTTGAGTCCATGGAGACCTTGGTATGGGGCAGTGGCACCAGGGCCCTGAAGGATTCTCCTAACCAGAGGTTATGACAAAGCTCCAATGAGCAAGTTTTCCATGGGGAGACGAGATTTGTTCTTATTGGTGCCTCAGGAAACCACCATATGCTGGTATTGGAAACGAGGCCTCTGAGGACAGATGCCTGGAAACCAAAGGAATGGATCTGATTAGGGCCTAGGGGCCTGTCCGGTTCAATATTCTTCTCTGGGGACATCTGTTGTCTGAGTGGAGGTAGTTGCTCAGCTGGTTTGAGATCACCCCTGTTTGTCCTGGGCGGCCTACACTATTGGGATGGCCTCGGTGACTTTGGAGGTTTTTCCTAATTTGCAAGGTTGTGGCCAATGGAATGGGATAAATTCCCTTGAAAGGGAAGCACAGTCCTGAGGTGTGGCTCCAGGGACCCAAGTGTGGACCGTGTGTGGTCCAGGCCTGTGGGGACAGAAGTGTGAAAACACAAACTCAGCTTAGGTTTGGGGATGTATGTATGAAGGCTCGATCTACAGACCGTGAGAATTTTCCGGGCTATGAACAAAGGGCGAGTATGTGGCGCTTGCTCAGGGTTTTGTCTCTGGATTTTGTGTCAATGGTGGCCGTGGAATGTCGGGGTGTCCTCAAGGGCCATGGACATTTCTTTGTCTGGTGATTTGGCCTGATCCCAAGTGGTTGGGATCATTCTGTGGATGGGAAGAGTCCTTTCTGTATTTTTTTTTTTTTTACCTCAAGTGTCCCACCAAAGAGGGATTCCTGAGTAGAGCCCTGAGTAGGGGTGACTAGACATCTCGAACTCTGGTTGAGATTGGGGGACTAGGGGCTTGGCAAGCCCCATATGGGGGCTGTTGTTCCAGTCACTAAGAGGCTTTACATGAGGATAGGGCTCACGCTGAGGGTCACAATGTGTGTTTGTGCACATTGTGGCCCTCAGGGATATGTGGGGCCTCATAGTCCATGCTGCTTTCTCCTACAATGAACATTGGACAACATGCCAACCACTAGGTTTCTTGCCAAGGCGAAGGAGAAGTTCTGATTCTTGCATCAGGTTCACTCCTGAGCAGTGAGTGGAGATAAGGTCTAGGTTCTGAAGGTGAAAACTGAGGTTGGGTAGAGATGATGGCCTAAAGCCATTGTGGGTGTGATATGCTCTGTGTATGGCCAGCTGTCTGGGTGTTGGACTGGTGGTCTGCCCTCAGGCTGTGTCAGACAGGGCTTTAGTGCACAGGCTAGAATGTAT